>NC_083583.1:74929349-76129349 GCF_027579695.1 Neoarius graeffei | reverse complement strand
CACGGTTTGTCCATAACGAACACCATGTTCGAGCATAGGGGTGTCCATAAGTGCACGTGGCACCAGGACACCTTAGGTCGGAGGTCAATGATAGACTTTGTAGTCGTTTCATCTGATCTCCGGCCCTATGTCTTGGACACTCGGGTGAAGAGAGGGGCTGAGCTGTCAACTGATCACCACCTGGTGGTGAGTTGGATCCGCTGGCGGAGGAGGAAGCTGGACAGACCTGGCAGGCCCAAACATATGGTGAGGGTCTGCTGGGAACGTCTGGCCGAGCACTCTGTCGGGGAGGTCTTTAACTCCCACCTCCGGGAGAGCTTTTCCCAGCTTCCAAGGGAGGCGGGGGACATTGAGTCTGAGTGGACCATGTTCTCTACCTCCATTGTGGACGCAGCTGTTCAGAGCTGTGGCCGCAAGGTCTCCGGTGCCTGTCGTGGCGGCAATCCCCGAACCCGGTGGTGGACACCAGAAGTAAGGGATGCCGTCAAGCTGAAGAAGGAGTCCTATCGGGCCATGTTAACCTCCAGGACTCCCGAGGCAGCTGACGGGTATCAGCAGGCCAGGCGTGCTGCAGCTCAGGCAGTTGCGGAGGCAAAAACTCGGAACTGGGAGGAGTTCGGGGAGGCCATGGAGAAGGACTATCGGTCAGCCTCGAAGAAATTCTGGCAAACCGTCCGGCGCCTCAGGAGGGGGAAGCAGTACTCTGCCAACACTGTTTACAGTGCGGGTGGGGAGCTGTTGACCTCGACTGGGGACATTGTCGGGCGGTGGAAGGAATACTTTGAGGATCTCCTCAATCCCACCATCATGTCTTCCACTGAGGAGACTGAGGCTGATGACTCAGAGGTGGACTCGTCCATTACCCAAGCCGAAGTCACTGAGGTGGTTTGCAAGCTCCTCGGTGGCAAGGCACCGGGGGTGGATGAGATCCGCCCTGAGTATCTCAAGTCTCTGGATGTTGTGGGGCTGTCTTGGTTGACACGCCTCTGCAACATCGCGTGGCGGTCAGGGACAGTGCCTCTGGAGTGGCAGACTGGGGTGGTGGTCCCTCTTTTTAAGAAAGGGGACCGGAGAGTGTGCCCCAATTATAGGGGAATCACACTTCTCAGCCTCCCAGGGAAGGTTTACTCCAGGGTACTGGAGAGGAGAATTCGACCAATAGTCGAACCTCGGATCCAGGAGGAACAATGCGGTTTTCGTCCTGGTCGCGGAACACTGGACCAGCTCTATACCCTTCATAGGGTGCTCGAGGGTTCATGGGAGTTTGCCCAACCAGTCCACATGTGCTTTGTGGATCTGGAGAAGGCATTCGACCGTGTCCCTCGTAGTATTCTGTGGGGGGTGCTTCGGGAGTATGGAGTTCGGGGCTCTTTGCTAAGGGCTGTCCGGTCCCTGTACGAACGGAGCAGGAGTCTGGTTCGCATTGCCGGCAGTAAGTCAGACCTGTTCCCAGTGCATGTTGGACTCCGGCAGGGCTGCCCTTTGTCACCGGTTCTGTTCATAATTTTTATGGACAGAATTTCTAGGCGCAGCCAGGGGCCAGAAGGAATCCTGTTTGGGAACCACAGGATTTCATCTCTGCTTTTTGCGGATGATGTTGTCCTGTTGGCTTCTTCAAACCAGGACCTTCAGCATGCACTGGGGCGGTTTGCAGTCGAGTGTGAAGCGGCTGGGATGAGAATCAGCACCTCCAAGTCCGAGGCCATGGTTCTCGACCGGAAAAGGATGGCTTGCCCTCTCCAGGTTGGTGGAGAAGTTCTGCCTCAAGTGGAGGAGTTTAAGTATCTCGGGATCTTGTTCACGAGTGAGGGAAGGATGGAGCGTGAGATCGACAGGCGGATCGGTGCAGCCTCCGCAGTGATGCGGTCGCTTTACCGGTCCGTTGTGGTGAAGAAGGAGCTGAGCCAAAAGGCGAAGCTCTCAATTTACCGGTCGATCTACGTTCCGACTCTCACCTATGGTCATGAGCTTTGGGTAATGACCGAAAGGACAAGATCGCGGATACAAGCGGCCGAAATGAGTTTCCTTTGCAGGGTGGCTGGGCGCTCCCTTAGAGATAGGGTGAGAAGCACAGTCACTCGGGAGGAGCTCGGAGTAGAGCCGCTGCTGCTCCACATCGAGAGGAATCAGCTGAGGTGGCTCGGGCATCTTTTTCGGATGCCTCCTGGACGCCTCCCTGGGGAGGTGTTCCAGGCATGTCCCCCCGGGAGGAGGCCCCGGGGAAGACCCAGGACACGCTGGAGGGACTATGTCTCTCGGCTGGCCTGGGAACGCCTCGGTGTTCTTCCCGAGGAGCTGGCCGAGGTGTCTGGGGAAAGGGAAGTTTGGGCTTCCCTGCTTAGACTGCTGCCTCCGCGACCCGGTCCCGGATAAAGCGGAAGAAGACGAGACGAGACGAGACGAGACTTTACTAACTACTGAAATCTATTACAAGTTGAATGTAGCCACTGATTACTGTTTTATGAAGTAGGCCTTATAGGGCACGCTAAACAACATGCTTGTGATGAAAGTACCGTATAGCTTAATTGTTTGAATCAGTGTATCATTCGTTCTTTCTATTTTCAAATGGCAATCAAAAATCAAAAAATGAAAGTGACTGGTTATTTTGTTATTTGTTTTTATTTTAACACAAAAATGAAAAAATGACTGGTTTTTCATATTTTTTTATATGAGCCTAAAATTGAAATGAAAAACAAGTCATTTTTTCATTTTTTGATTGGCAATTAAAAATGGAAAGAACAAATGATACACAATCCGTGTATCATTCGTTCTTTTTTTTTTTTTCAGTAATACGCAATGACTCGGCCAGGCCCTTTCTTTAGTGTAATAAGAGACAGCGAGGTTCATGCCATTTGTCTATTTTTATTAAAATGTACCGGTACAGTGTAATCACAAAACAGTATCATATTTGAACCGACAAGAGACAGTTACCGTATCATTTCCCACTATGCCCGCCTTTGTTCCTAATAACCAGATTTATCACATTTAATTATTAACAATTATAATAATAATAATAAATCAATATAAAACCCTGACATCTACAGAAGATTTTCAACAAATAGGGGGCAGGGAAGCTCGCACACTCCAGCAGCGAGTGATCTGTGATGAGATTATTTTGAGAAGCAAAAAAAAAAAAAAAAGCTCACCACCAGCAAATGTGGATTAAAGCAGAAAATTTCGTTAGGTAAAATCATTTTCGAAATTTTAGAAATCATTACATTCTTGTTTTGTCAATAAAAAAAATATTTTTTAACTTTATAATGCTTAGTTACGTGCCGGGGCTCTGTCAGTCATTGATAGCCCAATTAATCAAAGCGCTGTGGTTCTTTTCCTGATCCATGGCATTGTTTTTTTTTTTTCTTTGTTGATAATGTGTTACCGTATGTGATAAACACGGTTCATTAAAAGGCCCAGAGATTTTCACTTCTGCTGCATGCCCCCTCCTCTCTGCAAAAATTGTGTATTCCTCTCAAGGTGCTAACTGTCTCCATTGTATTGTGAACAGCCACTCCACCCCCCACTGAGGTTGCTATTCATGAATGGTAATTTGGTTTTAGGTTACACCCCAATTTCAATGACAATTTACTCTGCCAAGCTCACACTCAGTACGTTTACATGCACGTCCAAATCGAGCTGCTGTCGGTAATCGAGCAAAGGGTCCCAGCAGGGGTGCCAGAGAAATCCAATCCTACATGCACAAGTGAAATCGGGCTATTGTGCAAGGTGCATTGTGCACCCGAGCCACACGTGGCGCTACACGCCCCATCGTGTTGGTACACTTCCGGTTGTCGTCATGAAGAAGAGCTATAGTGTTGCCAGATACTGCTGACGTATTGCAGCCCAAAACATGTTCAAATCCGCTAAAATGCACTTAAACCCCCCCAATCTGGCAACACTGGCAGTTAGTGTTCAAGCTGTTAGGCTTGCTCTAACAGACTGGCCGGGAGCAGACCACTGTCTTGTAAGACAACTTATTTTGCACAATAATATTTTTCTAAAGTCCATTTTTTGCTTACAAAATATATATATATATATATATATATATATATATATATATATATATATATATATATATATATATATATTTTTTTTTTTTTTTTTTTTGCTTACAATTTAACTTATGTCTTAATAAACACACAGAAAGTTCAATTGTTTTGCTTTTATTGACATTCTTCAGATGTTGGACATATATATATATATATATATATATATACACACACAAATACAGTGACTTGTTTATGTACACAATTCACAGCTATGCAACAGCTGTACAGATGTATTTGGTGATACAGTAAGTGAGCTAAATTTTAACAGTGCAAACAATGCCACAAAAAGAAAAGATTCATGCCGTTGTCATGATTCGTTGTCATGCTGACCAAGGCTGTTGTGTTTCCCTTGTGGTCTCGTCACTCGTCACTTCCGGAAGGGGCAGTGCTGAAGTGAGTAGCTCAAATACGTAGCTCAATAGGGTATACATGCACTAAGTAGCTCGGCAGAAATCGCATAATCTAGGTCGTGTAGCTCGATTCCGAGAAATCAAGTTCGGTTCAATTTCAGCCGAATTAAGGTGTATACATGGCATTTTGAACTTCGATTTCAGTCGAGCAATGGCAGAAATTCGATTCTCTCTATGTGCATGTAAACGCACTGAATGTCAGAGGACAGAGGACTGGAATTAGTGCCCCAAAAAACACAATTTCAGCTTGGAAAAACTACAGACGGTATAACTTCAGGAAGAAAATAAACATTTATTTCACACTAAGAAAAGCAGGCTCACTACACATGGAGGCTATACAAAGCACAGAAATGTAGCATACAGTTGTCCCATCTAGTAGTTTCCACATTCCCATAGTGAGTCTTTCCTACGGTACATTTGCCGCAGGTGTATTTGTGGCAGCGTACACAAAGTTCAGTGCTTCTGTTATTATTGCAGGGTATGCGCACCTGGCACTGTGTTTTTCAGGGCTGCAACAACGAATCGATAAAATCAATAAAAATCGATTATTAAAAGTGTTGGCAACGAATTTCATTATCGATTCGTCGTGTCGCGCGATTACAAAGTCACAGACCGTTTGAACAAAGTCGTTCTATTATTAAAAAAGTCTGGTTTGAGTTGAGCGCGGAGTTCACACTCCGGAGCAGAAGGTGGTAGTAATGCACCATTAAGCTGGATGCCAGCCAAACAAGCAGAGTTGAGCTCGGAGCGGAGTTGTTTAGAAACATGGCGGAAGCGGAGAAACCGGTGCGACCAAAATCATCTAAAGCGTGGGAGCATTTTACGCTAAACAAAATGAATAAGTGTGTTACTTGTAAAATGTGCAAAAGTGACATGACATGGCACGGGAGCACCACAGTAATGATCCAGCACCTGAAACGAAAACACGTTGGAGTCATTGATGAGGAGGACGGGAGTTCAACAGCAGGGTGAAGACACCTATGTTTGTTCTGCTTTGAAGTGATGAAACGTAACGTTAACATCCCTCCAAAGCTCGTCTGGTGCTGGTGTTTACTCGATGTCCAGCTTGACAAGCATGAAAAGTTAATAAAACTAACGTTATCATTAGCTCGTTAATGACAGTGGTAGAGCAGGGGTGGTATAGTTTGTAAGGCTAAACACACGTTTTTATTCACTCACCTTTTTTGCCTCATTAATTTTTCAATCTGTTATATATATTCTGTTTTGTCCCATATTGGTTATTGTTGACACAAATATATCTGTGTGTTGTACTTTTTAATTTCATTTTAAAGTTCTTTTATAGCACTTAGATAGCTTAAGCTGTGTTTGCACTTACTACAGTGATGGTAATAATAAATTAATAATTTAATTAATAAGCTGCAAGTGTTAATTTTCTGACATAAGGTGCAAAGAAATATTGCACCAGCTTCCTGGAATAATCTCCATGGACAACTTAAACATTACAAACCTTCCTGCCCCAGTTCATAACAGTTTTTAACTTTAACTTGTGTTTTTGCACTTGTTTTTTCTTATGCAACTATTATATGTTTTGTACTATTGATTTTTGCATTGCAATGCAAAGTGTCTGAGCAAAGGGAGTGAGAGAGTGTGTGTGTGAGTTTGTGCATCTGTGAGTGTTTTCTGATTTGTATTTTTCTTTATTTTTTTTATAATTTATTTATTGTTCTGACCACTCAGATCTCTTTAAAAAAAAAAAAAATATATATATATATATATATATATATATATATATATATATATATATATATATATACCTCTTTTTGTGCACTTTATTTTAAAAAAGCCTATGTATTTTTTTTTTAATTATTTTTTTTTTACTGGTCAGGGATGATCAAGGATCAACATGTTTTTGCACTTTTGCACTAAAGATTTTTTGCACTGTGATTTTTTTTTTTTGAATAAAGGGTTGGAAATTAATGCTTTTTTGTTTGTTTGTTTTTTTTATCCGATTCATCGATTAATCGAAAAAATAATCAACAGATTAATCGATTATTAAAATAATCGTTAGTTGCAGCCCTAGTGTCTTTTTCTTCTGAGAAACTTTCATCTCACGCTGCTGTTTGTGTTCTTCCCCTTGTGCCTTTTCCTGCAAAAGCCTGTTTTGAAGTTCCTCTGCAAGCTCCAGCATGAACAATTGGCAACTTTCTTTGGATCCTGTACATGCTGTGTACAAGACATGTGCATTTGTGACAGCCATGTCAAGCAGGTTGTAAAACACAGCCATGGGCCATTTCCGTGTTCCTGCATGCACCAAGTAGTTGTGTAATTTCTGGTCCATGATATCAATGCTGCATTTGAAATGGTTGTAATCAACAACAGTGTTTGTTTTTTGTTTTTGGGTGTCCACAATTTCCACTTTCTGATGCATGGTGCTCAGAAGACAAACAGATTTCTTTTTTTTTGTTGCAAACACCATCAGCAAGGCACTTCCAGATGTGAACACCTGTGTGGAGTACAACTGGCGCCCCGAGGTTTCCTTTGCAGTTGCTGGTAGCTCCTGACAATTTTTGTTGATGGTGCCAAGCAGAGTTGTTTTTCGTTGAAGAAGCCTGTTAGCCAAAGACAGAGAGGTGAAGAAATTATCCATAGTTACACTCCTTCCCTGGTCCATATGGTAAATGGTTCCATCAATTTCAAAACAACATTCTCTGATAGCCTCTCTCCCGTTGGACAAGTGGGATCTTTTCCCAAGTAAGGGATGGCATTACACATGTATTTTGTGTCCAGATCTGCTGCAATCCAAAACTTGATTCCAAACTTGTCAGGGTTGGATGCGATGTACTGCAGAAAGGGACAATGAACCTTTGAAGGAAATAACTGCTCATGCATGGTAACATGTTGCCCTGGACTGTAGGACGACACACAATTCTGAACAAACTCCTGCCAGATGTCTGAAATTGCTGCAAATTTGTCCGTTTGTATGCGCTCCTTGCGGGTGTCCTTGTTGTCGAAGCGAAGGTACCGCTTTATTTCAAGAAAGCGGTTACGGGGCATTATGGCTTTGATATCTGGGTTGTCGAATCTATTGGCCCACATGAGTCGCATGGCACCAATGTAACCTTTGGCAGCCCTTCGAAAAAGGATTGCGAGGAATGCCATCAGCTTGAAGCCACTCATCTGCCAGCTGGGATTTGTTCTATGGCCCTCCTGGACTATGCAGTCTCTGATGGCCAACAACATGCTGATATCCAACAAATACAGGAAGCTTTGAAGGCGACTCGTGATTTTGCGTGTTGCAAACTCTGTTGGCCCTCCAGAGCCATTGAATGCTGTCTGTGGAGTTTCATGAGCAGAAAAGTCTCCAACTTTGTGGTGGAACCACACAGTGCCATCTTTTGCCTTCTCTGTGGATCCAGGTGTTATGCCCACATCTGCAACTTTTTGTTTTTTTATTACAAGGGGGGTTGATGTGCATTGTGTCTTCCTCCTCATCTGATGTGGCCTCTGTGTCTGAACTGTCCTGCTCAATCACATACTTGGATTAGGGTTTCCGGAAAGATCCATGTCCTGGCCTAGGCCAAGGCCGTGTTGTACACTGTCCTTCCCAAGCCCCATCCTCAATGCTCCACAAGTGCCTGGTCGTACCCCCATGTTATATTTGTGTTATTATTCCATTATTATTTGAGGCTAGGTTTTGGGCTAGGGGCTAAGGCTAGGGGTTGGGTTAGGGGTGAGCTCAGGTTGGGGTTAGATCCAGGATTTGGGGTTAGGGTTAGAACTGATCCTTCTTGGTTGCCTTGGTTGTGACATTGTGAAGTCTGGTAAGGGTTAGAAACAAAGAGGCTATTTCTCAGGTAACACAATAATTAGGCTTCTTTACACAACAATGGGAGGCAGGTAATGGTACGTTAGACTTATTCACAAATTTGGGGGGGATTTCATTGCAGACTAAAGTCTGCACTTTGGGCCTTCTAGTGTTAAAAATATGCTGTTAACTCAAAACACTTCTTATTCATTGCAAAACATTTATTTCAGCGCTGTATACAGGTATTGATCACACAATGTGACCGCTTTTATGCGGTAGCCTAATAATAATAGAACAACCCAAAAATTGCAGGGTAACCCCAGACCTGCGCAAGTGATGCGCTACTGGCAAAAGAGCCAGCGACGTATGAAAAAAACCCACACCTTGGACCAAATACATATTATTTTCGGCACGCTGCTCCACCAGTCTGTAATGGTATTTTTCATATGATTACATTACGGTGTAAATGTGGTCTTGAGAAAAAAAAAACATGTTTGCAGACCTTTTGTTACAATTGCTAAAAGTGATGTTGTAATATTGAAACAATGGGTCTTACAAGGTAAACTACAGTATGGCGTCTAACCTTTTGTAATGCGTAACAGCTCGTTTGGCTGGAATGCGCAAGCTGCCCTACCCCCCATTCAGTGAAAAGGGACCATTCTCACCTGTAATATGACACTCTGGCCAAACGCTGTCAGGGTTTTACACACACACACACACACACACACACACACACACACACACACCATGCGGACAGATAGAGAGAGAGAGAGAGAGAGAGAGAGAGAGAGAGAGACATACATACAGATAGACACAGACAGACAGAGAGAGAGACAGACAGACAGACAGACAGACAGAGATATAGATAGATAGATAGATAGATAGATAGATAGATAGATAGATAGATAGATAGATAGATAGATAGATAGATAGATACCCCGATAGCAGAGGGTCGTTGAAACGACATAGAGTTTTGGTCAGAATGGTCGGTTTCCATCGTACGTCAGAAAATCAACGTTGAAATGGCGCCGTGAAACGTTGATTTCTCCGCCGTCTGAGAGGGTCGATTTATCACCGTTGAATCAACGTGGGTAATGGTTGATCTGTCGACCGTCAGAGAAGGTTGAATATACGACGTTGAACCATCGTCACTTTTGCCGGCCAGTTTTCAACATTGGTAGGATGAGCAACTGGCCCGTAGCCAGGGGGGATCGGAGGGTTCGTTCGATCCCCCCCCGCGACACCGCGCCCCGGACACACACGCCTCAAGATTACTCAAGATTTATTCATTTGTTCATGTCCGATGAATATACATTGATTCACATTTAAATTTACAATATCAAATCCAGACTAATCAAAAAAGAAAAGTAGATTAAGTGAGGACGAGTTAGAAAAACGGGTTCATTTCTCCTATGTTTATGTTTACACGTTTTGTTCAGACTGCTTTACACCCCAATCCAGTGGGTGGCGATAATGCCCCCATTAGACCCCTTTCACTGACGTCACCCGAAACCGGAAGTAAACAAACCCTGCGCCACATTGGAAGACCAACAAACTCGTGATTTGGGGGAAATAAAGGCAGCGCGCGGTATGTGAACCCACGAGGCACTTGGTTCATCATAAACCTACAATGGTAAACTTTTGTGCTGCGTTAGGGTGTTCTAACAAAGCTGATGGGAAAGGTGAAAAGAAGTCTTTCTACAGAATACCAGCTGTGATTGAGACACAAGCAAACCAAGGAGCTTTCTGCCGGGAGACAGAGAGAGGATTTAGCTGCTTTATGCAGAGCGGATCTGAATACTTCAAGTCTATTTTGTTACTGGTAAGTCACTAGGCTAGAGTGTTGTAGAACATTTTTTAAATGTTTACTGAATAAAAACATCCTTAATTTTATCAAATATTCTCTACTCTATATTTCATTTCTTTCTTTTGTTTTAATTTTCCTCCCTCCATCCGTCTTAGGATTTTAAATATAGTTTTTTCCCCATGTCCAAATAATGAGGTAGGGTGGCATTTAGAAACCCATAGCCTACTGCTGACTTTCTTTATCAATGCTGCATCAAATTAATTTTGGTTATGTTTTTCTGTTTCCATGTACAGGTCTGCGCCGCAGGAGGAATAGGCCACAATTATAAATAAATCATAAAATGTTTCTAAGAACTTGTTCAAGTGTGTTCTGTTCCTTATAAATGTTAAAAGTTATGCCTCATTAGATAGCTTGACAAACATTAGGAGAGGTGCATTGTTGCATGCATTTTTATATCCTGTTGTACATTAAACAGGACGTAGCCTACGCACATTGATATAAATTAAGTTTCACTTTCATGGTTGAAGTATGCATGTGTGTGTTCATCCTAGGCAAGAGCCCCGATGCTTTATTGTTAGCTAGTTTAATTTAGCCTGTTTTGCTTAATTTGTAGCCTTCCTGTTGTACATAAAACAGGAAGTAAAGTTGGATGAATCATCACCGAAAATTCAACTATAAATCGACCGAAATACGTAGTTGAATAAAGGGTGAAAGGGGGTCTATTCTCTGTCGACCACCAGCCACTTTTCAACGTCGTTTCAACGGAAACTCGTATGAGCAAAGCGGTGTTGAATCAACGTCGGTGATCGACGGTGATTCGACGGCGTATAGGTCGAAGAACATGCCGATGATTCCACGTCGAATCAACGACCCTCTGCTATCTGGGTAGATAGATAGATAGATAGATAGATAGATAGATAGATAGATAGATAGATAGATAGATAGATAGATAGATGTACATGTAAGGGGCTCTGCATGCTCTTGCGACAAGGCTTTTGCAGATAGCTTTTCGCAGACAGTTGTAATTTATCGTTGAGCGGGGAGTAATCGGCATGCGTGATGTTATTCACGGCCACAACGCAAGGGGGCAGGAAGTCACGAAATCGCTAGGAGTAGTTGGTGGGTGTGGTTAGTGGAGTGTTTATCCTCCAGTTACTTATAATGACTAGAACTGGAGTCGTATAGATGTACGTACTTCCTCACTTCCTCGATCAACCGCTCTTCGTGCTGCTCCATCTTCGCTCGTGTTTTTAAAAATGGCGGTCGTGAAAACAAACCAAAGTAGGGAAGTGGAAGTGCGTGTACAGTGGATGTAGAGTGGACCAATCAGAGCCCTCTTGTCTGCGATGCTGTCTGCGGTGGTCACAATTTTTGGGAGGTGCGCGCAGAGCGTCTGCGAAGGGGGGGGCTTCGCAGACGCTATCTGCGAGGACTGGGTTGTCAGCATAAATTGGCCTTAAAGCCTCAGCTGCGCATGCCGCCTGGCAACGCGCACCCTCACTATGTGCGCTAGGTGAAGGATCGGTCAGTGGAGAGCTCAGCTAAGCTCAGCATGTTTAATTCCCCAAGCCAATGACAAGAACTTTCGTGAGAAATAACGCGAACGTCTGCATCATGCGGGATTTGCGGGCGGGAGCGGGACAAAATATGGCAGGCGGGAGTGGGACTGAAAATCATAATTCTTTGCGGGAGTGGGACTGAAAATTCTGTCCCGCGCAGACCTCTACGGAAAACCCAGAATTTCCCTCATTTCAGGGTTTACAGACTCAGAGTCATGGCCGTAACTACCATTGAGGACACCGAGGTCATGTCCTCGGTATTTTTTTCAGAAATTTAAAATTGGTCTACGCTGAATTCGAGCAGTGATCAATGTAAAATGCAACGTCCACATCCACATGTCATCTGTATTTCCCCCCAATAAAATTCACATTTGTCTAATGTCATCTGAAATCTCTCAGCCTCTATCTCTATCGTTGCCGTGTCTAATGCAGCGTCACGCGACGTAGCCTATACTAGTGTCGGCCGGGGAAGTTGGGTTTTGGATAAAACAGGCAGGGTGTAGCCTACGCTCTATCACATATGCCTACCTAACCTAACGTAGGCTAATAGTCACATTGCATTATAGAGCTTTACCTGAGTGCAAAATGAAAACGTTGCAACAAACTAAATTAAGGTTTGGACAGCCAACAGAAGAGCAGGGAAAGAGAAGGAGGGAAGGTGAGAAAATATTGTCAGTGCAGTGGCAGACCGTTCAGCGGTGTCATGCCAACTTTCCAAGGGGAAACGTTTCATTGTCATTGCCTATTACATTTTAGTTAGCATTTCGAGAAACATTCAAAACTACGTTGTCACAGGCAGCCCTGTGCAGGGCTGAGTAAACGGGCTTGTTTGAGTAACTCTCTCTCTCTCATAACTCTCTCTCTCTCTCACTCACTCACACACACACACACACTCTCACACACTCTCTCTAATACATAGTCTTCACACAGAACTAATAGCCCTACATTCTAATGTAATTTAAGATAATGAAATGTAAATAATGCCAATACTTCAGGTAGCTGAGCAATACACTCAGTTCAGTTCAGTTTTGACTTTTATGTCAGACAAAACTCCACAGTTCTGATGGCACAGTTTTAGAATTGTTGAAGTAAATGTGTTATGAGCCAAACTTACATTACAGGCAATGATGAGAACACTCTGTTTCAGAGAATGCATGCAAATGATCTCAATTCAAGACAGCCAGATAGACTGATGCCTTTACATTACTGCTCAGAATGTCTCTCCACATACAGACACCCACAAATAACACACAAACTCTCAGTCTCTCTCTGTCTCTCTCTCTCACACACACACACTCACACTATAATTATAAGGTGTAATACTAAAGCTTACAATTCAGCAGTTCACACCCTTTCTGTCATGTGTACAGTGGTGCTTGAAAGTTTGTGAACCCTTTAGAATTTTCTATATTTCTGCATAAATATGACCTAAAACATTATCAGATTTTCACACAAGTCTTAAAGGTAGATAAAGAGAACCCAGTTAAACAAATGAGAGAAAAATATTATACTTGCTCATTTATTTACTGAGGAAAATGATCCAATATTACATATCTGTGAGTGGCAAAAGTATGTGACCCTTTGCTTTCAGTATCTGGTGTGACCCCCTTGTGCAGCAATAACTGCAACTAAACGTTTCCGGTAACTGTTGATCAGTCCTGCACACCGGCTTGGAGGAATTTTAGCCCGTTCCTCCGTACAGAACAGCTTCAACTCTGGGATGTTGGTGGGTTTCCTCACATGAACTGCTTGCTTCAGGACCTTCCACAACATTTCAATTGGATTAAGGTCAGGACTTTGACTTGGCCATTCCAAAACATTAACTTTATTCTTCTTTAACCATTCTTTGGTAGAACGACTTGTGTGCTTAGGGTCATTGTCTTACTGCATGACCCACCTTCTCTTGAGATTCAGTTCATGGACAGATGTCCTGACATTTTCCTTTAGAATTTGCTGGTATAATTCAGAATTCATTGTTCCATCAATGATGGCAAGCCGTCCTGGCCCAGATGCAGCAAAACAGGCCCATACCATGATACTACCACCACCATGTTTCACAGATGGGATAAGGTTCTTATGCTGGAATGCAGCATTTTCCTTTCCCCAAACAGAACATTTCTCATTTAAACCAAAAAGTTCTATTTTGGTCTTGTTTGTCCACAAAAAAATTTTCCAATAGCCTTCTGGCTTTTCCACGTGATCTTTAGCAAACTGCATACAAGCAGCAATGTTCTTTTTGGAGAGCAGTGGGTTTCTCCTTGCAACCCTGGCATGCACACCATTGTTGTTCAGTGTTCTCCTGATGGTGGACTCATGAACATTAACATTAGCCAATGTGAGAGAGGCCTTCAGTTGCTTAGAAGTTACCCTGGGATCTTTGTGACCTCACCAACTATTACATGCCTTGCTCTTGGAGTGATCTTTATTGGTCGACCACTCCTGAGGAGGGTAACGATGGTCTTGAATTTCCTCCATTTGTTCACAGTCTGTCTGACTGTGGATTGGTGGAGTCCAAACTCTTTAGAGATGGTTTTGTAACCTTTTCCAGCTTGATGAGCATCAACAACACTTTTTCTGAGGTGCTCAGAAATCTCCTTTGTTTGTGCCATGATACACTTCCACAAACATGCGTCGTGAAGATCAGATATCGATAGATCCCTGTTCTTTAAATAAAACAGGGTGCCCACTCACACCTGATTGTCATCCCATTGATTGAAAACACCTGACTCTAATTTCACCTTCAAATTAACTGCTAATCCTAGAGGTTCACATACTTTTGCCACTCACAGATATGTAATATTGGATCATTTTCCTCAATACGTAAATGACCAAGTATAATATTTTTGTCTCATTTGTTTAACTGGGTTCTCTTTATCTACTTTTAGGACTTGTATGAAAATCTGATGATGTTTTAGGTCATATTTATGCAGAAATATAGAAAATTCTAAAGGGTTCACAAACTTTCAAGCACCACTGTATGCTGCAATGTAAATAATGCCAATACTTTAGGTAACTGGTACTTTAGGTATGTATACTCAGTTCAAGAGTTCACTAACTTTCTACTTTTATGTCAGATAAAACACCACAGTTATGGTGCCACAGTTGTAGAATTGTTAAAATAAATGTGTCCACCACCAAATCTATCCTTGGTTTGTTATTTATTTATTTAAGTTGTGCCGGGGGGGCCTTCGGTGCTGTCAGCCATGCTTGACCTCGGTATTTGAAAAATGCTGGTTACGGCCCTGCTCAGAGTTTTCACTAAACCTGCTTTGTGTGTGTTAAAATAAATAATAATAATATCAGACATTATGATCTTAGAAAATGCTTTAGTGACGAACAGTTACATACAGTAATATTTCGTGATATTATGTTATAAAATATTTTTTTTCTTAGGCTATATATTAAATTATATATTAAATTTATCTTCTAAAATAACAGACTGTACTCATATCACAACCAGTTTATTTCACCATTGGAGATCAGATCACACAAGACATGCATTACATGACTCATTTTAAGGATTTAAGTAGGGTATTTAAAAGCAGTGCTAGCGAGACTTTGTGGCTCAGGTGGATAAAGCGCCATACCATAACTCCGGGGACCCGGGTTTGATTCCAACCTGCGGTCATTTTCCGAGCCCTCCCTGTTTTTCTCCTGCTCATTTCCTGTCTCTACACTGTCCTAAATGAGTTTGGATGTCTGTAAACCAATCAGGATGCTCTTTGTCTAGCATGCGCTACATGAACAGGCGCACGCTGTCATATGCGCGATGCAGACATTAATGTTTCGTGTGCACGCTCTTGCTCACTTGCTCTAGATTCCGGGAGATATTCTCCAATTTGCGGGCATCAGGGAGCCACTATCAATATGCGGGAGACTCCCGGAACTTCCGGGAGACTTGGGATGTCTGCACAAGACAGTGTTTATGTAGAGAGCATGCGCACTTCAATCAATCAATCAATCAATAAATCTTTTATTTCAATTATATATAAACATATTCAAACTCGCTGTATGAGCGCATTAAAATCTTATGGCTTTTTAACTCACGGTGAAAGTCCTCCGGGTTGAATTAACTAACTGAAATCAGCTGTTCTCAGCATTTGATGAACCTGCTTTGTGAAACGGACAATCACTGCCCCTCCCCATGGAAAAATGAGGGCTAGCAGCTGTTTTCACACAAGCTGCTTAGGGGCGTCACCAGTCAGGACTGCATTGACTACGTCATTGTGGGGGATAAATTATCTGCACTGACCAATCGGCAGACAGTCAAGAACCAGTCAGGGGACGGCCAAGGGCCTGCAGAGGGCCAGTCATGGAAACGTGGAACAAATTCAATGGCTGCAATGGTATACACCAGCCTCGTCTAAGTGGCAGAGGAGGCGTTGTGGTAATTTATAATGATTATCTAGGTGTAACACAACCTGGTTATAAATTTAATACATTTGAAGTTCTTCATACCCATATAATGTATGTAGCCTCGAAAAATAAGTCTACCCAGTTAATTCCGTTACTTATTATTTACAGGCCCCCGGGGCCATATTCTGAGTTTCTTTCTGAATTTGCAGATTTTATCTCAGATCTGGTTATTTCCTTAGACAAAGCTTTAGTTGTCAGAGATTTTAATATTCACTTCAATAACCCAGAAGACCCTTTGAAAACAGCGTTTGTATCTATTTTAGATTCATCTCATCTCATTATCTCTAGCCGCTTTATCCTTCTACAGGACCGACCAATAATGGTGGTCACACCCTTGATCTAATACTAACATTTGGGTTAAACGTAGAAAAAATAGTCTTACTTCCACAGTCTGACATTATCTCAGATCATTATCTCATCTCATTCAAACTATGTCTGAGTAATAATATATGCATGTCACCACGCTACTGTATTAAACGTACATTCATGTCAACTACTGCACAGAGCTTTATAAATGATCTCCCAGAGTTATCAACTTTGATTGGGTCACTGTCAGCCCCTGCAGAACTTCATCAGGCAACTGAATGCTTAGAGTCAACATTCCGCCATACCTTAGATAATGTAGCTCCTCTTAAAAGGAAAATGGTCAGAGACAAAAAATTAGCACCCTGGTATAATGATGACACTCACACATTAAAACAGACCACTCAAAAATTGGAACATAAATGGCATCAAACAAAATTGGTAGTGTTCAAATTAGCGTGGAAGGAGAGCTTCCTGAAGTATAGAAAAGCTCTTAGTGCTGCGAGATCAACATATCTCTCCTCCCCAATAGAAGATAACAAAAATAATCCTAGATTCCGATTTCATATTGTAGCAAAATTAACCAGGAATAAGTCTACTATAGACACATGCATACCTGTAGTATGTAGTAGCAACAATTTCATGAATTTTTTTAATGACAAAATTGAGAATATCCGACAAAAAATTCAAACTACTAATTTAAGGTCAGACAATGTAACTGACCCTGTAGTTAACAATATAACTGTATCAGATCATCAATTAGAATGTTTTACTCCCCTAAAAGAAACTGAATTACTTTCATTAATCTCAGCATCAAAAGCCTCAACTTGTGTACTAGATCACTTACCTACACATCTATTCAAACAGATAATACCTGAAGTAATTGAACCGCTTCTAAAAATAATAAATTCTCCTCTTATGATTGGCTATGTACACAAATCCTTTAAACTAGCCGTTATCAAACCCCTGATTAAAAAACCTGACCTTGATCCCTGTCAGCTGTACAATTATTGGCCAATATCAAACCTCCCCTTTATCTTCAAGATCCTTGAAAAAGCTGTGGCACAGCAGTTATGCTCATATTTACATAGGAATAACATCCATGAAATGTATCAGTCAGGATTTAGACCTAATCATAGCACAGAGACAGCTTTGGTTAAAGTAGTAAACAACCTACTGTTGGCATCTGATCAGGGCTGTGTCTCGCTACTTGTGTTGCTTGACCTTAGTGCAGCATTTGATACCATTGATCATTCCATTCTCCCGGATAGACTAGAAAATGTTGTGGGAGTTAAGGGAACAGCCCTCTCCTGGCTCAGCTCTTATTTAATTAATCGCTATCAGTAAGTTGGTATACAACCCTGATTCCAAAAAAGTTGGGACAAAGTACAAATTGTAAATAAAAATGGAATGCAATAATTTACAAATCTCAAAAACTGATATTTTATTCACAATAGAACATAGACAACATATCAAATGTCGAAAATGAGACATTTTGAAATTTCATGCCAAATATTGGCTCATTTGAAATTTCAGGACAGCAACACATCTCAAAAAAGTTGGGACAGGGGCAATAAGAGGCTGGAAAAGTTAAAGGTACAAAAAAGGAACAGCTGGAGGACCAAATTGCAACTCATTAGGTCAATTGGCAATAGGTCATTAACATGACTGGGTATAAAAAGAGCATCTTGGAGTGGCAGCGGCTCTCAGAAGTAAAGATGGGAAGAGGATCACCAATCCCCCTAATTCTGCGCCGACAAATAGTGGAGCAATATCAGAAAGGAGTTTGACAGTGTAAAATTGCAAAGAGTTTGAACATATCATCATCTACAGTGCATAATATCATCAAAAGATTCAGAGAATCTGGAAGAATCTCTGTGCGTAAGGGTCAAGGCCGGAAAACCATACTGGGTGCCTGTGATCTTCGGGCCCTTACACGGCACTGCATCACATACAGGCATGCTTCTGGATTGGAAATCACAAAATGGGCTCAGGAATATTTCCAGAGAACATTATCTGTGAACACAATTTACCGTGCCATCCGCCGTTGCCAGCTAAAACTCTATAGTTCAAAGAAGAAGCCGTATCTAAACATGATCCAGAAGCGCAGACGTCTTCTCTGGGCCAAGGCTCATTTAAAATGGACTGTGGCAAAGTGGAAAACTGTTCTGTGGTCAGACGAATCAAAATTTGAAGTTCTTTATGGAAATCAGGGATGCCGTGTCATTCGGACTAAAGAGGAGAAGGACGACCCAAGTTATCAGTGCTCAGTTCAGAAGCCTGCATCTCTGATGGTATGGGGTTGCATTAGTGCATGTGGCATGGGCAGCTTACACATCTGGAAAGACACCATCAATGCTGAAAGGTATATCCAGGTTCTAGAGCAACATATGCTCCCATCCAGACGACGTCTCTTTCAGGGAAGACCTTGCATTTTCCAACATGACAATGCCAAACCACATACTGCATTAATTACAGCATCATGGCTGCGTAGAAGAAGGGTCCGGGTACTGAACTGGCCAGCCTGCAGTCCAGATCTTTCACCCATAGAAAACATTTGGCGCATCATAAAACGGAAGATACGACAAAAAAGACCTATGACAGTTGAGCAACTAGAATCCTACATTACACAAGAATGGGTTATCATTCCTATCCCTAAACTTGAGCAACTTGTCTCCTCAGTCCCCAGACGTTTACAGACTGTTGTAAAGAGAAAAGGGGATGTCTCACAGTGGTAAACATGGCCTTGTCCCAACTTTTTTGAGATGTGTTGTCATGAAATTTAAAAATCAACTCATTTTTCTCTTTAAATGATACATTTTCTCAGTTTAAACATTTGATATGTCATCTATGTTCTATTCTGAATAAAATATGGAATTTTGAAACTTCCACATCATTGCATTGCGTTTTTATTTACAATTTGTACTTTGTCCCAACTTTTTTGGAATCAGGGTTGTAAATGGTGATATTTCTAGATGTACTGAGGTAAAGTTTGGTGTTCCACAAGGTTCTGTCTTGGGTCCACTGCTGCTTTTCTTTATATATGTGTAGCAGTTCGTGTGGGTGGAGCACAGAAAGACGGCAGGCCAGAATTATGTTCTACAAACTCTTTTATTACCTTTTCAGCTTTAAACTATACCGCACGCACACAAGTATCCAGGTTGGGGAGAAGCTCCCTTCCTCTGCTCTCCCTCTCCTCTTATAGGGCGCGGTCACTGGGGAAGACACACAAACACAGGTTAACCAACATCAGGTGCAGTGATTCTGCCACTTACCTTCTCTGACTCCACCCTCCGGTCACAGACCGATGTTTGACCACGCCCCTGCTGCCACATACCCCCACCGCCCGACTCAGGCCGGGCAGCCATCCGGCCTGCAGCTGACTCCCCCCCCCGATGGGAGAGGAAGCCCGCCACGACCATCTGCACCCCCGGCCTGTGGACCACCTTGAAATTAAAGGGCTGGAGTGCCAGATACCAACAGGTGATCTGTGCATTGGCATCATTCATGTGGTGTAGCCACTGGAGGGGCGCGTGGTTTGAACAGAGGATGAAAGAGCGCCCCAGGAGGTAGTAGCAGAGGGCGAGGACCGCCCACTTGATCGCCTGGCACTCCTTTTCGATGGTGCTGTAGCACCCCCACACACTGACAGCTTCCTGCTTATGTACAGGACAGGGCGGTCCTCCCCCTCCACCTTCTGGGACAGAACGGCCCACAGCCCTCTGTCCGACGTGTCCGTCTGTAACGTAAAGGGGAGAGAAAAGTCAGGGGAGTGTAACAGTGGCCACCCGCACAGTGCAGCCTTCATCTCAGAGAAAGCCCTCTGGCATTGCTCTGTCCACTGGACCGGATCTGGTGCCCCCTTTTTAGTCAGATCAGTCAGCAGGCTGGTGACATCTGAATAATTAGGTATAAACCTACAATAGTAGCCAGCCAGCCCCAGGAACTGTCTCACCCCCTTTTTGGTCTTGGGCCTCGGGCAGGCCGCAATTGCTGCTGTCTTGTTAATTTGGGGATGCACCTGCCCATTGCCCAAGTGGAAGCCCAGATACCGTACTTCCACCTGCCCAATCGCACACTTCTTCAGGTTGGCTGTGATACCCGCCCACCTCAGCGACCTAAGGACGGCCCTCAGGTGTTGGAGGTGCCGCGGCCAGTCATTACTATAAATAATGATGTCGTCTAGGTATGCGGCTGCATAGGTGGTGTGGGGGCGGAGGACCCTATCCATCAGTCACTGGAACATAGCGGGCGCCCCAAACAGCCCAAAAGGAAGTGTGACAAACTGGTGTAAGTCGAACGGTGTGGAAAAGGCTGTTTTTTCTCAGGATAATGGAGTCAAGAGGATCTGCCAATAACCCTTTGTCAAATCCAGTGTCGAGTAAAAGCGAGCCGTGCCTAGTCGATGGAGCAACTCATCAATACGAGGCATTGGGTACGCGTCGAATTTAGACACCGCGTTGACTTTTCTATAGTCTACACAGAACCAGATCGACCCGTCGGTCTTGGGTACCAAGACCACCGGGCTGCTCCAGTCACTGTGGGACTCCTCGACGATGCCCATTTCAAGCATGGCCTCGAGTTCTTCCCGAACCACTTTTTTCTTGTGTTCGGGTAACCTGTAAGGGCAGCTGTGCACTACCACCCCCGGGGGCATCTCAATGTGGTGCTCTATGAGGTCGGTGCGGCCAGGCAGGGGCAAGAACATGTCTGAAAACTCGTTCTGCAACTGGGCGACCTCCGTGAGTTGGGTCGGGGAGAGGTCCGCCTTCTCCGGAACCACCGAAACCAATGCCACAGGGACCTCCTTGTTCCAGAGTTTGAGCAGATTGAGGTGGTAAACCTGTAGCGCCCCACCCCTGTCCGTTCATCTCACCTCATAGTCGATGTCCCCAACTCACCGTGTGACCTCAAAGGGTCCTTGCCACTTGGCGATTAATTTGGAGCTCGATGTGGGCAACAGTACGAGAACTTTATCTCCTGGTGCGAACTCCCTAAGGCACGTACCCCTGTCGTACAGGTGGGTTTGCCGTTCTTGGGCCTGCCGCAAATTCTCCTGGGTTAGGTGTGTGTGTGTGGAGTTTTGCACGCAGGTCCATAATGTATTGAATTTGATTTTTACTGGGTGAAGGTCCCTCCTCCCAATTTTCTCGCAGCACATCTAGAATGCCGCGTGGCTTATGCCCATATAACAATTCAAACAGGAAGAACCCCGTGGAGGCTTGTGGGACCTCCAGCACTGCAAATAACAAGGGTTCGAGCCATTTATCCCAATTACGTGCATCCTCACTTACGAATCTTTTAATTATATTCTTGAGGGTGCGATTGAACCGTTCAACTAAACCGCCCGTTTGTGGGTGATAAACACTGGTGCGGATCGGTTTAATACCTAATAGCCCATACAGTTCGTTCAGTATACGTGACATAAATGAGGTGCCTTGGTCAGTCAGAATCTTTCGGGATTCCAACTCGGGAGATGACGCAGAAGAGCACTTCTGCAATACTGCGTGCTGAGATATTGTGAAAAGGCACTGCTTCCGGGTATCGCGTTGTATAGTCCACCAGAACTAAAATAAAGCAGTACCCTCATGTTGACCGATCTAATGGCTCTATGAGATCCATCCCAATTCTTTCGAATGGGGTCTCGATTAATGGGAGAGGGCGCAAAGGCGCTTTTGGAATGGCCGCTGGATTTACTAACTGGCATTTGCGGCATGCCGTACACCACCTACGGACATCGCCGTGAATCCCTGGCCAATAAAACCGGGCCATTAGTCGGGCTAGTGTCTTATCCTGCCTTAAGTGTCCAGCCATGGGATTAAAGTGAGCCGCCTGGAATACCAATTCCTGGTGGCTCTTTGGAATCAAAAGCTGCTTGACTTGCTCCTTAGTCTGAGTGTCCTGCATCACTCGGTATAACCTATCCTTCATAATGGAAAAATAGGGGAAGGACGGGGTGGCGTTTGGCTGGAGCGTTTGACCATCAATTACTCTCACTTGGTCAAATGCATGCCGCAGAGACTCGTTTCGTGATTGCTCTAATGGAAAATCTGCCAGGGATTCCCCGAGAGAGGGAGGAGGAGCCTGCTGCTCCTCACTCTGATGCGGAGATGATGTAGACAGCTCTGTGACAGCTGCTCCCACCAAAGCGACACCGGGACCTCCCCCTGCTAAACTCCGGCAGGACCCACTCTTCACTAGATGGCTCATTAATTCCCCGAATCCTAGCCAATCAGTCCCCAAAATTATCGAGTGGGTGAGGCGAGGATTAACCGCTGCCTTTAGTCTAAATTTTTCCCCTCGAAAAAGAATGTGGACTGACACCAAAGGGTAGCTGCGAACATCCCCGTGCACACACAACATCTTCACCCCCTGTGCTCCCCCCAATGCCTCGTCTTGCACCAGGCTTTGGTGAATTGAGGTCTGATTACAGCCAGAGTCCACCAAAGCCTGATATGTATCCCCTTGGATACTCACTGGTATGTGATACGCTCCGGCCCGATCGAGGGCGGCTTCTGGCGCGTCGGGGATCTGAACCACCGCGCCCACCTCCATTGCCGAGCACTGCTGTTGGAGGTGGCCCGGCTCCCCGCAGCGCCAGCAAACTGGCCCGGGCTTCCTCTCTGCACCGGCGCTCTGGGGCTCACTCACCTGGGGGGGGGAGAGACAGACACAGAAGGGAAAAACGAGAGGGCACCGCGGGTGTGACGGGCCGGCTGGGGTGGGGCCAGCCCCCGGCTCCGAGGTGGGGGAATGGGGTGAGGATGAGACACAGGAGGATAGGGGGAGAGAGAGAAAGAGAAGAGAGAAGAAGATGTCCGCTGTCCTGCCATCGGAACAGTTGCCAAATGGTCCTCCGCCAACTCGATGGCCTGATCCAGCGACGCCGGGTGGTGGCACTGGACCCACTCTGCGGTTCCCTCTGTTAGACGGCCGATGAACTGCTCCAGTACCACCTGATTGATGATCCCCTTGGCATCGCGGTTGTTGGCCCTCAACCACCGCCAGCAGGCGTCCCGGAGCTGCTGGCCAAACGTGAACGGCCAGCCGACTTCTTCCAGACGCAGAGCGCGGAAGCACTAACACTGTTGTTCAGGGGTGCGCTCCACCTGCTGGAGGACGGCCCGGCGAAAGTCCGCATAGACCAGCCGGCAGTTGGCAGGGAGCTGTAGCGCAGCCAGCTACGCCTCGCCCGTTAGCAGGGGGAGGAGGCGCACCGTGCGCTGTTCCACCGGCCAGCCCGAGGCCTCTGCTGCCTGCTCAAAGAGCGTGAGGAAGGCCTCGGGGTCGTCATGGGGGCCCATCTTGGTGAGGGGAGAGGGGCCCGCGGTGGTGGACCCCGCCGACGCGAGGAGGTGCCGGAACACCTCTCTGTCTTCTTGCTGCGGCAGCACCAGGGCCTCGAACCAGTGCTCCTGCTCCTTTTGGAGGGTGACTAGCACCTGGTGCTGGCTCTGCTGGGCCGTGGCGAGGGCGTGGACCAGGTCCGCGAAGGGGGAGGACTCCATGGGGCTGTTCTTTTTCCTGTGCTTGATCCCAGGTTTCGGCACCACTGTAGCAGTTCATGTGGGTGGAGCACAGAAAGATGGCAGGCCAGAATTAAGTTCTACAAACTCTTTTTTGTATTACCTTTTCAGCTTTAAACTATACCCGCACGCACACAAGTATCCAGGTTGGGGAGAAGCTCCCTTCCTCCACTCTCCCTCTCCTCTTATAGGGCGCAGTCACTGGGGAAGACACACAAACACAGGTTAACCAACATCAGGTGCAGTGATTCTGCCACTTACCTTCCCTTACTCCACCCTCCGGTCACAGACTGAAGCTTGAACACGCCCCCGCTGCCACAATATGTTACCTCTGGGTGATATTATTCATAAATATTGGATTAGTTTCCACTGTTATGCTGATGACACACAGTTGTATGTTTCTGCAAAACCTGATGAGAGACACCAGCTTAATAGAATTGAGGAATGTGTAACGGACATTAGACACTGGATGCTTATTAACTTTCTTCTGCTTAACTCTGACAAGACTGAAGTACTTGTACTTGGACCACATGCAGCTAGAAGTAAGTTTTCTGATTACACAGTAACTCTGGATGGCCTTTCTGTTTCTTCACGTGCAGCAGTAAAAGACCTCTGAGTGATTATTGACCCCAGTCTTTAATTCGAAACTCACATTGATAACATTACCCAGATAGCTTTCTTTCATCTCAGAAATATTGCTAAGATAAGAAATTTAATGTTACTACATGACGCAGAAAAACTAGTTCATGCTTTTGTTACCTCCAGGTTGGATTATTGTAATGCCTTACTGTCTGGATGTTCCAATAAGTGCATAAACAAGCTCCAGTTAGTTCAAAATGCAGCAGCAAGAGTCCTTACTAGAACTAGAAAATATGACCACATCACCCCTGTTTTATCCACACTGCATTGGCTCCCAATCAAATTTCGTATTGATTATAAAGTACTACTGTTGACCTTTAAAGCACAGAATGGTCTCATGCCACACTACCTGAGTGAACTTCTGGTCCTTTATGATCCGCCACGCCTACTTAGATCAAAAGGTGCAGGCTATCTGCTGGTACCTCGTATAGTGAAGACTACATCAGGGGGCAGAGCCTTTTCTTACAAAGCCCCACAGTTATGGAACAGCCTTCCAAGTAGTGTTTGGGAATCAGACACAGTCTCAGTATTTAAGTCTAGGCTGAAAACATATCTGTTTAGTCAAGCCTTTTGTTAATGGTGTTTATGAGGTAAAGGTGTAGATCTGGAGGGTCCTCAGACATAGTGTTTTGGTAAACTGGGATGTATGGATGCTGTCAGTCCCCACTTGCTTGCTCACTCGAGTTTGTTGACAGTGTAGTGGCTGGCTGCTTTATGTCCCGGGGCTCCTTTATGCCTGTGTTACCTTCTGGCTCTCCCCTTTTAGTTATGCTGTCATAGTTAGTTGCCGGAGTCCCTGCTTGTACTCAGTGCAATATGTATACTGTTCCTACTTATTCAGGTGACATTGGGCATACCTAACAACCTGTGTTTTCTCTCTCTTCTTCTCCCCCCAAATCTGTCCCTCTGAGTTACATGTTGGTCCTGGGATCGAGATGCTGACCTCTTCTGCTCCTCAGACCTGCCCGATCCATCCTGGTGCCCTGTGTCTGGTTGGAGTCTCATCACATCGCTCCTGTGGAGGACAGCCCCATGTGGACAGTTGAGGGTCACGCCTGGAGGATGCTCTGGACTCTTGCAGTGGTGCTTTTGTGGGTGGGGACTGCAGTTGACTTGCTGACTTTAGGACTGCAGTTGACTTGAACAGTTTTGCGCTCGGGTTTCCGTCAGTGGGGGGTTTATAGCATCAACGAAGCTGACTTTGTTAGGACTGTTAATGTTATAGTCATGTTGTCTGTTGTTGCCCGGATGGGGATGAGTTCCCTTTTGAGTCTGGTTCCTCTCGAGGTTTCTTCCTCATGTCATCTGAGGGAGTTTTTCCTTACCACCATTGCCACAGGCATGCTCATTGGGGATAGATTAGGGATAAAATTAGCTCATATTTTAAGTCGTTCAAATTCTGTAAAGCTGCTTTGCGACAATGTTTATTGTTAAAAGCGCTATACAAATAAACTTGACTTGTGTAGCACCCCTTTGCTGTTCTGGGCAAATAATAGGGGTAGCTAACCTGAATTCTTTAAATAAAGTGTTATCTCTAACTATAAGTCAGGGATGAGAGTTTTCCGCTTTTTGGCGGATTTCCACTTTTTCTGAGTAAAAAACAACCTTTTTATATTATGCCAAATCCGGTGAGAATTTTTTTATTAATTTCAGGGGGTTGGGGTATGTTCCTTCATGCTGTTCAAACTTTATTAACTCCAACGATGTTTACACATTATTTGTAAGTCGCCATCTTTAGTCTCATTTAAATCTCGTTGAATGTGATGTAAAATTTGTGTTATCTACATTGTTATTGGTCAAAACATCGATGTCAAGACCATAATAGCCAATCAAAACAGTTTTTACAAAGACACCCACGTCTGTTTTCTTTTATCAAAACTTACACGTTCGTGAGCTGCATATCAAAAATACGCTCCTCTAATCAGCGTGTTTTCTCAAGATGCTGAATACTATTGACAAGCAAGATGAAGCGAAGGTACGTGAAATTGATGCTGGTATAAAAAACAAGTTTAGCAAAGCAAAAGGAAAGCAAGAGAGGAGTGTGAGAGAGAGCAGAAGAGAGCTTGGTTAGAGCATGTAAAAACACAGGAGGAGCTGGCTAATGAAAGAAAAAGGAAAAAAGAGAGGACTGATGAGCTTTTGGCTTTGGCCAAGAAGCTGAAGTCTAAATGATAAAATGAAAATTTATTTCAAAAATAACTGGGAACTGTAAATAACTTAACTGTAAAAAGTTTGAATAGACATATACTCTTCCTTTTGAAGAAAACATACAAGTGATGTGGACAGTAAGATAAAGACAGTCCCCATAAAATATGCATTTGTTTGATTCAATACATTGAATATATGATAATTTGAATTATAGCTGACAGTGTTGATAACTCATCTCATCTCATCTCATTATCTCTAGCCGCTTTATCCTGTTCTACAGGGTCGCAGGCAAGCTGGAGCCTATCCCAGCTGACTATGGGCGAAAGGCAGGGTACACCCTGGACAAGTCGCCAGGTCATCACAGGGCTGACACATAGACACAGACAACCATTCACACCTACGGTCAATTTAGAGTCACCAGTTAACCTAACCTGCATGTCTTTGGACTGTGGGGGAAACCGGAGCACCCGGAGGAAACCCACGCGGACACGGGGAGAACATGCAAACTCCGCACAGATAGGCCCTCGCCGGCCACGGGGCTCGAACCCGGACCTTCTTGCTGTGAGGTGACAGCGCTAACCACTACACCACCGTGTCGCCGTGTTGATAACTGTATAACTTTAAAGTTTAAATAGACATTGTGAAGAAATCATATACAAGTAATGTGGACATTAGGAAAAGGTCAGTCTCGATAAGATATATAAATGTTTTTATTTAATTCAATATATTGAATATATGAAAATTTGAATTATTAATGGAACTGTAACTAAATATGAATTTTAATGGACATTTTTTTAGAAAAACAAGTGATGTTGACAATGAGTAATAACCAGTCCCCATAAAATGTAGATATTATTTTGAATTTTGATACATATTGTTCTATATAATAGTGTTTTTATTTCAGTAAGTATGAAAATAGGCATCAGGTGTTTTAATTAACTACAGCTCAGATTGCAGGAAATAGGGTGTGTAAGGTCTCATTTTGAAAAAAATTTCACGGGGGTGTCCCCCTAGACCTGGATTACTTCGGGCGCCTTTGGCGCCCTCAGGACATTTTACAGATTTTCTGCTTTTTTCATCAGGACCCACTCTCATCCCTGATGTGTGTATGGTTACTTTGTCTTTCACTAAATGCAATAATAACTAATCAGCAAAATTATTATTACTCAAAGACATTTACTCTTACTTATATCTTGCTTTAAACCTAAATTACTGTAATTCAGTCACTCGATGTAAGCTTTCTAAATAACTGTTACCTTTCTACCTATTAGCTAAAGCCTTGAAATCTAATAAACCATGGCAATGCAATTATCAATTTAAATGTTTACTTAGAAAACATATATTTACATCTGTACACATTTAGATAAACAAAACATAGTTTTCAGTTCAAATACTAAAATAAAAATACCCCCAAAAGCATTGGTCATTGACCACTAAACCAAATAGTTCACAGTTGCACAGTAAGTAACCTTTGTAGTAATCTTCGCAGTAAAATCCTATAGCCAGCAAATGCAACTAAATAATACCTTGGGTACCCAATGAATTTGCGAGTGATTCGGTGCAGGCCTACTTCACGCCAATGCACAGAGAACAAAAGAAAATACCTGCTAGCAACAATGGCCGCCGCCCTTGCCGCGAGCGCGCCGAGTTGATGGAAAGGAGAGACGTCTTCTTAGCAGCTCACCGAGATGTCTGGCGATCAGAGTTGTCCGCTGGATTCCTCTGTCCCTTGGTCTTTGTGTGTTTAGCTGGGCAGTCCAAACGATGTGTGAAGGCGTCTGAGCAGGATACCTCGAGCAAAGTCCATGACTAATACGCTAGCTCTAGCCGAGTTAGCTTCCTGGTGCAATTCGAGGTTTCAGTCCAAATTCTCAAATTAAATTAACATAACACAGCTACACTACTGTACAATGCTTCCGAAAGAGTCACTAGTCATTCGTCTATCAACATTCATAAACAGTAATGCTTCACTGAGTGTTTTACCCTTGTAAAATATAGCTGTGTCATGGAGCTCAGCTCAACATGTCTTCTCGCCTTCCATGCTTTTTTTTTGTCTCACCTTGCAGCTACATTCCCCACACTTCCTTCTGACACATGACCTTACACTAACTTCTCATTGGCTAAGACAATAAACAAAATGCAAACTTTATCTTTGAATTTCTTCTGATACAGTATTCAAAATAAAAGATTCTTAATACATTCTCAGCAGTGGCAGCTGGTAGTCTTTCAAACAGGGGAGGCTGGTCGGTTACGATATTTCCAGATTTTAAAAGAAAAAACATCAATTTTGCCCATACTCTTGCCTCTGATCTGGCTGATTGTTGGCAGCGTCACAAACTGTGAAATAACAGGTTCTTTTGGCCCATTAGCCTACTGTCCAATATACATGATGGTGGTGTTGGGGGGAGGGGTATATTTTAACATTTTATATTTTAAAATTGTGGCATGTTGTTTAAAAATTTATCATTATTGAAAGCAGCTCTTTGTCAGGAACCTCAGCAGTAGAGCTGGGTGCCACACATTTCATTCAATGACACTTTCCCTATATTTTACTTATTTTGACTGAGAAATGTTTTATTGACAATTTTGATAACCCTTCACTTTTAATCCAGGTCTGTAGTGTGAAATGTTCTCGGCTGTGTTTTTGTTTAAAAATGTTTTCCAAATTGTAGCAGTGTTTAATTCATATCCAGAAAAATATATATTCCAATATAATATACTCAGCATAAACATTTTAAATAGATTCTATATTTTTGGTCCATCCATGACATATTACTAAAGTAGCCTATTTACTGTTGTTGATGTGGGTCACTTGCTCTTAGCTAATTCACTTTCTCGTACCAGGAGAGCTGAAAGGAACGAGTATTATTCCCTACCTTTTTCACCAAGTCAATTTGAGGCATTGGTCTACCCTGCTCTTTAATTTTAATTTTTTCCTCGAAAGGAAGACTGGCAAATGGCTTCACCAAAATTAAATCAGCAATGCTTGGCATCCGTGCGCAGCTTTCTTGCTAGCTGACTAGCCCCCTCAAGTTCAAGTTCAGTCACTCAAATAAACGAAATTTCTGGAACTAAGATAGCAAACTTGACAACACTATATTTACACTTTATTTACAATGAAAATATATACAAACTAAAAAAGCTGGTAGAAACCGTATGTAATGAATGAAATCGAAATGTAAGCTGATCTCTTACAATACACCACAGCGCTTGTGAATCTGCATGGGACTGAACTGAAATTCACTGCTGCCTGTCTATATTTGAAACGAGCTGTCAATCAAAGAAAATATCCGGCCGCTTTCACCAATCACCAGTCTCCTCGCGGAAACTGCCATGTCCCTCCCATGTGAGGCTGGGAGTCCGTAGACGGGCATTTTCGCAGTATTTGTCCAATAACCGTCTTGCATTTTGAGATTGAAAAGCGCATAGCTCCCAAATGCCATTGGAGTCCACTGAGGCTGGGAGTCCGTGAGACTCCGTGGGCGGGCGTTTTCGCAGTATTTGTCCAATAACCATCTTGCATTTTGAGATTGAAAAGCGCAGAGCTCCCAAATGCCATTGAAGTCCACTGAGGCTGGGCTGCATCGCGCTGTCACGAGGGGGAAAAACTCACGCACACATTAAAGTTATAAGGGAATGATTTCGCACTGTAGTGGGTTGAGCACATATATTTCTATGATTCTGGATCTGAAATAGCAATGTTATAAGGTCGGCTATAACATAAGCCTAGCGCAATTCATCCTACACGATGTTCGTCATTTTTAGAGGAGGCTGAGCCTCCCTCGTTGTCTTAGAGCAATTGCCCATGATTCTCAGTATCATGAACTTATTCATAAAGAAAACAAATTACATTTTACATCATGTAAAAACTCAATACATGAACTTAACCCATGAAACTCTATTCTTTTTACACAATATGCAATATCAAACATATGCAGTTTTTAACCTTTTAAATCCTATTTATTCTATTAATGAACTTATTCCAGGGATGAGAGTTTTCCGCTTTTCGGCGGATTTCTGCTTTTTCTGATTAAAAACCGACCTTTTTATATTATGCCAAATCCGTTGAGATTTTTTTTTTCATTTATTGAGGGGGGTTGGGGTATGTTCCTTTGTGATACTCAAGCGTAATTCATTCCTACGACGTGTTATCTACAATGTAATTGGCCAAAACGGCGAGAGCATGATAGCCAATCATAACAGTTCTTTCAAAAGTACCCTCATCCGTTCTAGTTTATCGAAACTTGCAACTTGCACATGTTCATCATCGCTGCTCTTCAAGAATACATTTCTCTTTCGTATCAGCTTTTTTACTTAAAATGCCAAAGACAATTGACAAGCGGGACGAAGCGAAGGTATGTGAAATCAATGCGGGTATCAAAAACAAGTTTAGGTGGGATTGGTTGGATCGTAAAGTTACGATAACTTCAGTAGATGGCAAGCATGAACCCGTGTCTGTTACCATCGGCAATTTCATTAAGAAACTCGACGTCGTGGGAAAAGCACTGTGTACTGTGTGTGATGATGTGGTTAACTACCGATCAAGAGGACTGAAAGCATTTGAGAGCCACGCTGTAACCGCAAAAGCATCGGAAGCAGGCATTTTTATTGAAGAGCAATTATTCATTATCAAGTACTTTTCAATCGAAGACATCATCCATGGCACCCAGCACGGACCCCGCACAAGTTCCCGCCACAGTTCCTGCACCCTCTACGAGTTCGTCGGTGAAGCCCATCGTTCCTATATCGGACAGAAAGTCTCACCAGCAGGTAAGCGTTTTTCATTGCATCATTTCATTATTTGTTAGCATGTTTTGATATGTGCATCATGAGGAATGTTTACCATGTGATTTTTTATAACATTGTAATTGCATGTAATATTTGTAAAGTATTTGTTCACACATGCAAATCCAATTCTATTTAGATGCATGTTAACTAAAACCATTGAAACATTGTACTTAAACTGCAGTGATAATCTTATGATTTTTAATATTTATATGTTTATTTTGTTATTCTATTTTTTTTCATAAATGCCTCTTAAATACTTGTCAGTATTGTAAGTTTTAAAGAATATTCCTTCAAGTCATACTCATATTTTTATATAAAACTTGTTTTCAATAGAATATAAAATGTCTTCAAATGAATAAGTGATTTAACATTTTTGATTAATTTCAATTCCATACTTTCAGGCATTGGTACTTGCAACTATGGCCCAACACTCCCTTCCATTCACCATGGCACCCGTATTGTTTGACTTGGCAAGAGAATTGGCCAAAGACCCAAAGGCGCTGAGCAACATTTCTATCGATAGGACAATTGCATCATATAAAATGAGGTTCGGGATGGCCCAAACCATTCGTTTGAAGACAGTTGTCAGTATGCAGAGTGGGTATTTTTCTTTAAATATTGGCGAGTCTACCAGCAACAATTTGAACAGAGTATTGGTGGTGCTTGTGAGCTACTACTCTCCTGTCCAGAAGGAAGTAGTAGTCGAGCATTTGACTTCTCTCAGCATTGTGTCAGTAACAAGCGAGTCGCTGCTGCAGGAACTGAACAAGGTGTTCACTGATAACCAGATACCATGGCAAAATCTGATGTCAGTCCTCATGGATTCTTGTGCAGTGATGAGGGGGTCCAAGAGTGGTCTTGAGGTGCGTTTGTGCTCTGAAAAAGCACCTCATCTTCTCGACATCGATGGTGACTCATGTCATCACGTTCATAACGCTGCACATCAATTCTTGAAGCCATTCGAATTTTGGATAGAACGTCTGTTCATCGATCTGCACAGTGACTTCAAATGGTCAGTAGATCTGCGCGACGCCTTGGCAACCATCACCGAGCTCATTGGATGTAAATTCACCATGCCAGAGCGATTCATTCATCACAGATGGCTATCAGTGTATGATGTGGCAGTCAGCAATAACCGGCTGATGGATGCATTCAAATTATTCTACTATGCTTTCCTGACCAAAGATGACAAGCCACTGTACACTGCCCATATTGTGCAGATATACTACCAAAGGAAAGTAAGTAAAGAAGCGCAGGATCAGATCAGGCAAATCCAAAAGAGTCTCAGAGAAAAAAAGATGACAGAGGATGGCAAGGCAAGAAAAAAAAAAGAATCATCGAAAGGCTCTTCTACAAAAGTAAAAAGACCAAACTGATCTTGAACTTTTGCATTGCCACGTTGCCAATGCTGAAAGAGTATGTGTGCCTTTTCAAAATGAAGGCACCCCTCATCCACAAGTTGCATGAGAAGCAGTTCACACTGTTCAAGGGATTTTTGGCATGCTTCATGAAGGCAGAAGTTGTGCATGATCTTAAGCCACATCATGATGTAGGGAACATTGATGATGCTTCTTGTCATGTACCAAAGAGGGATATGTTTGTTGGGGTCACTGCACAGAGTATCATCTCTACCTCTCACAAAGGAGATTCGACAGTGTGTACATTTTTGGATCAGGTGGAGAGTGCATACATAAAGTGTGCAAAGTACATGCACAAGAAGTTGCCACTTGACAACAAACTTCTTCGTTGCATTTCAGCTGTAGACCCCCAAGCACACGGACACAGTGTTACAACGAAACATCTGTTGCAGCTGCCAAAATTGGTAACAAATGTTCTTAGCACAGATGAAGTGGATGCTTATGATTTGCAGGTGAGAAGGTATCAAGTGGATTCCTTTTTACCACCTTTCAACCCTGACATGAGGATTGATCATTGGTGGTCTCATCAACATCTGCAAGATCTCTATCCATCCCTGGTTAAATTGGTCCAGGCTTTACTTTCATGTTTTCATGGTCCTCAGGTTGAAGGTTCTTTCAACATAATGGATGATGTTCTTGACCCGAAATCATGCCGTATGGAGATACGCATTCTAAGTGCTGTGCAGACAGTCAGCTACCACATGCGGGCAAGTAAAAAGACCCCACTGCAGTACTTCAAGAGGGAAAGTACATTGCATTCACCTGTCGACCCTGTGCTGATGCGGAACATGAGAGGGGCCTACGTACAGTATAAAAGTGAGCTTGCTTCAAAGAGAGAGGCAAAGATAGTGTCACCAACACCAGCAATACCTAGTACGAGTGGCCAAAGCAAAAGGAAAGCAAGGGAGAAGTGTGAGAGAGAACAAAAGAGAGCCAGATTAGACCATGTAAAATCACAGGAGCAGCTTGCCAATGAAAGAAAAAGGAAAAAAGAGAGGACTGACAAGCTTTTGTCTTTGGCCAAAAAGCTGAAGAAGAAGTCAAAATGATAAAATGAAAATGAGAAGTGACTGTGAACTATAAATAATTGTATAAAGTGTACATAGACATTATCCCATAAACAGCATTCGTTTGATTTCATACATTGAACATGTATATGATAGTCAATAAATCTGAATTAATGCTGACAGTTTTGAAAACTTAATTATTTCAAAAGACTTTTTGAAGAAATCATATGCAAATAATGAGGACATAGGGAGAAAAGGTCAGTCACCCTAAGAAATTTTATTTAATATATTTTTCAAAAATTTATTTTGAATTCAAACAATACTCCTATTGATTTGATACACATTTTCATGTAAATACACTACCGTTCAAAAGTTTGGGGTCACCCAGACAATTTTGTGTTTTCCATGAAAAGTCACACTTTTATTTACCACCATAAGTTGTAAAATGAATAGAAAATATAGTCAAGACATTTTTTCTGGCCATTTTGAGCATTTAATCGACCCCACAAATGTGATGCTCCAGAAACTCAATCTGCTCAAAGGAAGGTCAGTTTTATAGCTTCTCTAAAGAGCTAAACTGTTTTCAGCTGTGCTAACATGATTGTACAAGGGTTTTCTAATCATCCATTAGCCTTCTGAGGCAATGAGCAAACACATTGTACCATTAGAACACTGGAGTGAGAGTTGCTGGAAATGGGCCTCTATACACCTATGGAGATATTGCACCAAAAACCAGACATTTGCAGCTAGAATAGTCATTTACCACATTAGCAATGTATAGAGTGGATTTCTGATTAGTTTAAAGTGATCTTCATTGAAAAGAACAGTGCTTTTCTTTCAAAAATAAGGAAATTTCAAAGTGACCCCAAACTTTTGAATGGTAGCGTATATATAAAAAAGACAACAGATATTTTTTATCTACTACAGCTCAGATTGCAGGAAAAGTGGTTTGTAAGGCCTTATTTTTCAAATCCCCCCCCGCCATTGGCTTCGGGCGCCGTCTTGTTTTCTGCTTTTTTGATGACCACCCACTCTCATCCCTGTTATTCTCTTTACCGTCTATTTATACTATTTATTAATTCCTATTTATTATTTCCTGAACTTAGGCCTAATTTTCCATAGGGCTACACTTGACTTGATTAGTGCGTGACAATCACTCATAACTTGTGTGTGACACAAGCCAGGAGTGGGTATAAAACCAGTGTGTCTGCAGCATTCTGCATCTATCTTTTGACTGAAGAACATTGGATATTTTGTGGGAAAAATTTGAAAATTTTCAGTTTAAAGTTTAGAAAATGGGACCCAAAAAGAAGCAAGCAAAAGTGAAGTAACCCAGCCTGAAACAGCTGAGGGGAGGGAGGAGGAAGAATTTGATGATGATTGTAGCAGCACCGGCGAGCCCTGAACGGACAGGGAGAAGTATTCCTTCAAGCCGGCAGAAGGCACAGCACCCCGCCAGAAGGATTTTCACAGGTAAATACTAATTAAACCTCTTGCACTATAGTACACATGCTTTAAACATTCATTTCAGTATCTATATGCTTATGTAATTGGATGAAAATCTGCTAATGGGTAATAATATGTAACAAATCATGTCAAAATTCATATTCTTTTATTGAAAAATTAAACTACATCATATTAAACTTTTATTATTTTATTAAACATATTAACAATTGAAAAGATAGTAATCACACTGGATTTTCAAAAAAATCATCTGCGAAGTTATCAAATCTACGCTTATGCAGGTTATTTTTTGACGGAAAAAAATGAAGTATTTTTAGTTTTTTTCTCCTTATTTTACAAAACTCCATGCATATAAGAATGAAATAATCAGATTTTTACAATACTTAATGGAAAATATCAAAGATCTTTCCAGTAAATGAGAATATAATTATTCAAGAAACAGGTGAAAAGATTCACGACCAAGAGCCAAGGTGATAACTTTTCTGTTATCACTTATGAACCGACATAACACAAGAATTCATTGTGAAGAAATCCTCATAACATAACAGTAGTAACTTACTATTAACATTAAGGATTGGAAACAGGACTCTGTGGAACAATACAATATTAAACACATGTGGGTTAGTATACTTATGCATGTTACTTTTGACGGACATAAATTACCAAAGATGAATTCATTGAAATGTACTCTAATTGCACTATAAGATCTGACTAGGGAAAGGGGAATATGAATATTTAAGTAACAGGAGAAATCTAAGACTAAAATTGTATTGTAAAATTCATAAATGAAGACTACAACATGAGTATTGCACACAGCCGGAACTGTCTGATAGTAATATGCATGCACCATAAAGTAATAAATGAGACTTAAAATTTGGATTACAGCCATGGAAACATATTTCTGGGCCATCAATCTCTTCCTTTTTCCAACAAGTCCACTTAAAGCTCTCTGACTCCAGAAGGAGACCTGTCTGACCTGTCTGACATGGTGACAAGTACACCCAAAACAAATTTTATTTATCTTCAATTGGGGGATATCAAAATATAACGTGCATAAGAAATGTCCATCAGATTGTAACGTGTGACTTCCTGCTTCCGTCAGGGACCAACACATTCCACACGATCATTCACCCTCCCGGCAAATTCTTTCAGTTGCACTGGCGTCAATTTTTGTTTACATCCATTATGAAGTATTTCAGCCAGTTCCCCGATCGCTACGGTTCATTTTTAGTGAGTGAAGAACAAATCTATACTTACGTGCGTTACGTATTATGCACATTAGCTTTCTTGACAGACTGCAAACACACGCTGCTCAGGCGGCCAGTTTCTCCATCTTCTCGGAAAGCGATGATGTCATCAAAACTTGTGGTAGTGTGGATTTCCTGGAGGTTTGTGTATCATGCGGTGCTATGCTGGTCAGAGATATACAATACAGTCTTGTGTACGTTATTTTCTGACAGACAGTGATCCTTTGATTTTACCATCGATGTATTTTGAAAACAGGCAGATTCCAAGGCGAGAATTAATTATAAATCAATTGGTGCTTTTATATTAAAGTGATTGATTACATATATTGTTCTATATTAATGTTTTTAGTTGGAATATTCTTATTCACAAGTTGATGTTGACTTCTGACGGACACAGTAACGTGCATAAGGGTCTTTTTTTTTAAATGATTTTTTCGTGTTTAGAAAATGTGCAGGCCCATTGTATGTGGTTTTTAAACACTTCAGTAAACCTGTTTTATGGAGTGTAGTTGATTTAATTCCGACAATAAGTTGTATAGCAATCAAACCTTGTCGAAGTTGGTTAGTCAGAACTGTTACGGTCGGGTGTCTAAAATTCACCAACTTCAAAAAATTAATTCATGATTTTATTGGGAAAATATAGCTTGTGATATCTGAAGTTGTCAACATTATTTCTTAGAGCAATATTATTTTATTTAAACCAAAAAATATCCAATTTATGTTTAAAATAGTGGATGGAGATGATTTTTTATACGTGTCTCACCATTATTACCCATTAGCAAATTTTGACTCAATTAATATTGTATATGCTGATTTTCATGTATATTTCAGCTAACGACGCCCAGAAGTGAGGACTTTGCAATCCCATCATTGCTGTCAGGCCATTGTGCCATGCTCAGTGATAAGGACAAGGACATCCCGACACCCTGTCCCACCACTCAGCAGGAGTAGGAGCAGGACAGTAGGTCAGAGTCAAAGTGTGTTTCAGTGCTCAAACTGTTGGGCTATTTAGTTGGGATTTTTTTTTTACAATGTAATAAAATGCATTATTCCCTTATACTCATGTTTTATTATTTTACATTTGCATGGTAAATTAACATATACTCAAATAAAAACAGCAGATGAGGTGGTCTTTTTCCCTTCTACAATGCTACACGCTACATGATCGGTTCCTTGGTTCCTCCCCCAATATATATATACCCAGAGTCTTGCCCCTTGTGTCACATGCGCTGCGTGCACGCCACACATGGGGGTAGAAAGTGAGATGTACTTCTGCCTTGGGGGCTGTACAAATAGAAAGTGTGGAATACTTGTGTAGTACTTCTGAGGCACGTCACTCGTACAATGACCATGCATCACTTGTGCGTCTTACTGTCCTCGCAAAAAGCCCCTAATAGCCGTGCTGCTGACTTGGTTCAGGCATACAAAAGGAGTACGGGTCCCGTATGTAGTGTATGCGTTTTTGATTTGTTGCAAGACCCATAGAATTTGCATGTGCAGGACCAAAAGTGTTCACGGGCAGTCTGCAAACTTCTACGGCGCTGAACACACGCAAGTGTCGTGCAAGTCTCAAGCACAGTTTTGCCAATTTTTTTACCGTAGACCACCCATAGTAGCACATGCGGCGGGTTGTGAGTGAGCCTTTAGATGTTTATTTCAGTGAAAGCTACAGTATTTGGCCCTTATTCAGACTGAAAGAAGTGGTTTGTATTGCTTTGTATTGAATGCAGCAATGTCTCTGATATATGTATTCAGTTTCTGCTCAATAAAAATTTGTCATACAGACCATAATAAACATAATTACATGTTTACTATAAGGTTTCACTAATACCTAATGTTTTTCTTTGTCAACACCAACTGTACACATAATACTCAGCTATGGATATAAAGTTGACTTGTATAACATTTATACAATTTATAATTCGATAGACTTTTTTTGTGGTAAATTTGGACAAAGTGACATTTGTTTGCAGCAAATATCAACAAATATAAAGAGATTTGAAATAAATATGCTACTTTTATGACCACCTTTATTACGTTGACTGAGAAAAGGCTTTTTTTTTGGGGGGGGGGTACTAATAAAAAGGAGCTACAGAAAAGCGCAAGAACCTCAAGTAGAATCTGCTACACCATTGGCCTAGAAGTGTTGCCACTAAGAATGCCATGAGACGCTGCTTTGAATTATGTTATGTAAAAGAAAATAAAAATATAGAAATCTTGGGACCACACAGACACTACACAGACACTCAGGATGGAGGCACCAATAACAACAGGGATGAACTTTAGTCCAAAAGGCTCAGCTGAACCCCAAGATAACAACAAAGGACCTGGTGAAGGATCTAGAGACATCAGGTACTGGGGTCCATCCAAGAGTGAATCCTACATCATCATGGCCTGAAATACTGTCACACAACAAAGAAGCACCTACTCCAAGACCAGCATTAAAAAAAGCCAGACTGGGGTTTGCAGTCCTTTGGAGGAGAGTGTTTTAGTCATATGAGGCTTTTACTCCAAAGATCACTATCTCAACTGTGAAGCGTTTTTATGTACCTGGTTATACCACACCTTTCTGACTCAGTGCTACAGTGTTTATGGTTACAACTAAGTTTCTGTTTTCTGCTTCATATCTTTGTCCCTCACCCAAGTATCATTATTTGTACATTGCCTGACTTCTGTCTGTTTCCTGACATATCCTGACACTTGTTAAATATTTTGGATTTATTTGACTTTGGTAAAAATGAAGACACTTCACCTGCCAGTGCCACTGTCTCTTGAAAAATAGGTGTATGTAAACTTTTGGCCTTAACTGTATAACTGTGTGTCCATACTGCCTATATTGGAAGGTTGCAATGTTTATTTTAATATAAATGAATGAATGAATGAATGAATGAATGGCTGTATCACTGTCTGTTCTTTAAACCACTAATACTGCCAAATAAACATGATCATATGACCATGCTTGACACAGTCATCTGTGTTCACAGAGAAGAAAAATGTCTTGGCAGGAATGGCACAAAGACTTCGCTCCTGCATGAATTTAATTGCTGTTTAGACACAACAATTTAACAACAACACTGAACTATAAGAGATTTATTATAGGCCTCATCCGGTGAAACTTATCCCATTCAGATGCAGCGTTACCCTGATAAACCTGGCTGTAACTTGATATATTTAAAACTGATTTTCCACAAAATTTGCTTTATACCATTTATGTGCATTGCAGGCAATGTAAATTTAAAGCATACACGCAGAGACATGGCCTCATGTTCGTTGATAAATGCCTTGAGACCTCAAGAATGGCACAGGAATAATTTTAAGCATTAACAAAGAATCTAATATAGTAATTTTTACAATTAAAGTGATTCATGTAGGTAGCGGTCTGAGGCAGGGGCGTATCAAGCTTTCCAAAAGTGGGGGTGTTCTGGAATGGGGAAGCCATATCATTAGAAATCGGTTTATGGCTATATACACGCCCAGCGTGTACACTGTGATGTACTGTCAATGACCGATATGGATCTTTTTCATGCCCATGGTCCATGGATGCAAATGAAAGGGAGGACAGCAGAAAGCCTATAAATCCAGTTGACTCCAGCCAAGTTCTGCATTTCATGCAGAGATCTATCATGTTGGGTTTTGGTGTTGTTACTGCCAGGGCTATGTAATTATTCAGTAAGTGAAGGCAAAAAGTATTGAGTGATAATTCTAGGTAACAGGATACTGTTCTATAACAGAGATGTCAGTATTGCTGCCTACACTGGTATACACTGATATAAACAAAACCAAAAACTTCACATAGCCCAAGAAGTCATACACAGTGTATAGATCATACACCATCATGCATAACAGTTTGGACTGGGATGGCTTTGTGTGAGCAGGAGGCATGGCTAATCAGTTCATGTTGGAGAAGCGCAGCATCCTGGAAGGACCTCTTTAGTATAGCATTCAAATAAGACGGGGCAGTTCCTGCTTTTAATGTCTTTAATTATTCAAACTCGTGTACAAAACTTGTTTGCATCATGCATTACATCAGGTTTAATGCATAAAATTTGAAAATGATGCAATAGACTACACATACAACAAACACTTAATGGCCAAATAACATTACTGTACAACAATTATTGAACATTCATTTGATTTGAAATGCCTTTAAATCTCAATTGAAAAACTCTTCTAAAAAGTGATAAGCATATAATGCATGAAAAGTAGACTTGGTACAAACACACACACTCGTAATAAAAAACTTGCCTCAACTGACTTTACAACTAATAACTACTACTATTTAACATCACTGTCAGCAAATCCTGACAACCTTACTTTACCCTGACAGACTATTTGTGTTTGAAACAACCAAATGTGTTTTTTCTTTGCTCCTTATAAGAAACAAATTGTTGAGCAATCATTTGCAACTTAACACAATTTGTAAATTAACACAATCTTTTATGGCATGGTGCCTGGGACAACTGTTTGAATGACGACATCGCAAGCGCTTTGAGAAGGGTCTGTCTGCAGAGCCACAGAGCCAGGCACAGTAAGCACTGCATGCGACGTCAAACCTGGAACGGTGAATGAGGAGTGGTAAAACTGGTGTTGGCTCTGCAGACAGATATTGTATTATTGAGCACTTTCGGCACGCTACGCAAACTGGCTATTATATTCACGCAACTGCTGATTGGTCGGGTGAGAAAAACTGTTTTGAGTCCGTTGCGTGGCTGTTTTTTGTCTAACGTTATGGCAATAGTTTACTTTCTTGTTACACATTTTATAGTAGCTGTATAATTTTCATAATGATGTCATTTTAATCTGACAAAAGTGCGGGGGATGAAATTGTGTTTCAACAAAAGTGGGGGGGATGAAACGTATGCATCCCCCGCGGGTGATACGCCCCTGGTCTGAGTGAATGACCTTGACGTCCATAACATCACAGCAGGAAGTCTATCGGTCTCATTGCCATTTCCGCTATACTAAAACACAGAGCTGACTGCAACTCCGATCCTCCATTTTGAACTAATTTATCGCCATGCCACGTAGATGTGCCAGCAACATGACAGAAGGTGGATTTACATTGCATTCATGGCCCAAGAATGTTCAAACTGCAAAGATTTGGATGCATTTTGCGAGAAGTTCACGGGCACATTGGGCGCCTATGAAGTGGTCTCTCCTCTGCTCTGCACATTTTAATGAAGACTCGTATGAGACCTCTGATCTGTTGAGGAGCGTTGGCTATAAGCCCGTATTGAAAGAGGGTGCAGTACCAACAATTAAATAAAACTACAAGAAAAGGAAAGCATTTATTTTATTTATTCTATTCTATTTTATTTATTCTATTCCGCACTACCTCACCTTAACAGCTGCTAGTTTGTTTATTCTGCTTATTTCATGTTTACCTGCTATACCTCAAGTGCCCTTGACTTTTTGGTTATTTGAACCAATTTATGTGTGTGTGTATGTATATATATATATATATATATATATATATATATATATATATATATATATATATATATATGAGTGTTTAGTCTACGACTAGTTCATATCTAGAGTGTTTATACTGTTTATATTGTCTGAGTGTTTAGTCTATGTCTTGTTCTTATCTAGTGTTTATACTGTTTATTTATACTGTTTATACTGTTTGAGTGTTTAGTCCAGGGGTGGGCAAACTTTTTGGCTCAGGGGCCACATTGACTTTTGAAATTTGCCAGGCTGGCTGGGCCAACACCAAATTCATACATATCGAACATAAACCGGAAAAGCTTTAGTGTTATTGTAAGGCAGGGGTGGGCAAACTTTTTGGCTCAGGGGCCACATTGACTTTTGAAATTTGCCAGGCGGGCCGGGCCAACACGAAATTCATACATATCGAACATAAACCGGAAAAGCTTTAGTGTTATTGTAAGGCCTTCACTGACAGAGACCCAAATGCAGATCAGATTGACATTTATTTTAGTTCTCAGTCAACAAAGGCAGAGCAGAAAAATGCTTGCAGTTCAATAGATTGGCACTGGATCCATCCAGAAAAGTAACACACACACACACACACACACACACACACACACACGTGACAGTAAGAAAAGTAGCACACTTAATTCTTAAATTACATCTTTGAGCTGCCAGGATGAGTAGGATGCCAGTGTATTTGTATATTTGTATCATTTTATACATGCAACTAAATTGCATATCATTAAATTGAACTAAATTACATATCAGTACATATCATTTTTGTACATTTCACTGAACTCGTAGATTTACACCCGAGTGTTTTTTTTTAACCATCCACTTCCAGCCTGCCAGTACAACCAACCACCATTAGTAGGAGAGGTACCACACCATTCCAAAATGTTTGCAGTTCAACAGTTTGGGTACCACACCATTCCAAAATGTTTGCAGTTCAACAGTTTGGGTACCACACCATGCCAACATGTTTGCAGTTCAATGGTTTGGCACTGGATCCATCCAGCCCACAAAATCAAACAAAATGGCTCAAGAAAGCAAAAAACTCCAAACTGGTTTTCAGGTTCATCACTCACTGAAATATTTCCAGTCCTCAAAAAATCAAAACACAGGTTCCAAACAGGTTTTCATATTCCAAAAGGCCACTCATAGATCAGAATAACCTCCACAGGCAAAAGTCCAGGAACAGATATAAGCAGAAGCAAGGTCAGCTGCTCATAATAGACAGGGACATAAATGAGGGGCGGAGCAGCCACCCAAAAGCACATACTTAAAAACAAACACCAGCACTACAGCAGCCACTCACGACAACCAAAATTACTAAGAGTTATACTTTTTATATTATGTCTGTAAACATGTGACTACCATCTTATTACAGCTCCAACATAGTTTTATAAAGAGAAAGTGTTAATACTCACATTCACTCAGCAACCGCTGAGCTGTATTCGTCCGTGCTTGCGCTGACTGGTTGTTAGCATAATTAGCATGCTTGGAGGAAAAGTGCCATTTGATGTTATATTCCTTTAAAACTGCAGCGGTTTCTTTGCAAATAAGGCATACAGCCTTTGATCGGACTTCAGCAAAAAAATATTTAGTTGTCCATTCTTTATTGAACACCCTGCACTCACTGTCCACTTTTCTTTTTTTAGGACTACTCATTGTAAAGTTTTATCCTGTGTTCTCGAGATCATCAGTGGCACGGGCGCCAGAATGACTTCCATGGCACGCGCTGCACCACTCTGCAAATGTAATCTCGCGTGAATACGACTGACTGGAAAGACGGATCTCTAGAACACCTGTCTACGTGATAACACTGACGCTTATAGTTTATAGATCTGCTCAATCGTGTTTATATGATTGTCTTCCGCGGGCCAGATTAAAAACGCCAACGGGCCGGATGTGGCCCGCGGGCCATAGTTTGCCCACCTCTGGTTTAGTCTATGTCTAGTTCCTATCTAGAGTGTTTATACTGTTTATATTGTTTGTTTTTTCAATTATTCTATTTTTATTTATTGCATTGCTTGTTTGCACCGTGGGTCAGAGAGGACTGATCTGTGCTGTATGTCGAGCATGTATAGCATATTTGACAATAAAGTTGACTTGACTTATTTTTTAAAAGGAAAGTAAGTTCAGTTGCACCAGTTCTCCCAGAGTGTGAGCCGAGGGTTGTTGGTAAAACTGGTGATGGAACGGGACGGGACATATTATCGCTCAGGCAGTGACTTCCCTGCAGTTGTTGCTAAAACTGGTGATGTCCCATTCCGTCCCGGGTTTTAGTGATTGCCTGAGCCGAGCAGTAATGGTGGAGTACTCGGTATGGAGAAAATGGAGAATGAGTGGAGCAGCCGTCTGATTTCTTCACTGGATATTGCTGCCATCTCGCCCTTACTTGGAAGAAGCAAATGAACGGAGAACTGAACGGACAACTGAAAGTCAGATTGTTTCAAAACAATAGGCCACGAGATCAGCTTTCAAGAAGCGAGAACACAGACGGGTAAGCTCCAACTCTCATTTGGATAAAAAACAACAAAAACAACACGTTGTTTACCTGCATTTAGATTAGTACATGTAACTTGTCTTGTGTGTTTAAGTTACCAGAATAATATGATTTAATTTGCTTCAGAATGTGATTGTCTCAGTTCATCTGATTATTTAATGAGCCTTTTATGTTTTATCAGTGAAAATGCATGCATGTACATGTACAGAGGCGGCTCCAACTTGGGAAATTGCAAAGAGGGAGATTCTCCCTCTCTGCGAGTAGCTCGGAGGGAGACAAGTTTGAGTGCCTAGGCACGAAGGTGTGTGTGTGTGTGTGTGTGTGTGTGTATGAATGATTCACCACATTTCGTGTCAATTAAATCTTATTAATAGTAACAGATCTAGATAAATCCAGTGACTATAGACCAAACTTTAATATGCCTAAAGTCAATGCTAATGTCAATAATGACTATTATAAATTGCCAATGGTAGACCCTCTGATGATAATCCTCTTCTAATAATATTCAATTTCTAAGTCTTAGTAAAAGTCAGACAGTAAAAGTCAGACAAAAAAAGTCAGACAAGTTCATTAGAATCTAACGTCTGGTCTGGTGATCTAACCTTGTCAGATATAGGGTTGTCTTGTTGTCATCCAAAATAGTCTGCCATTCATCCCTGGCGACCATCGCGACAGGCGATCCCAACTTTATCTTGGTGATTTTCTGATATTTTTTCTTCGTAGTTTGGCTTTCGCCATTTCCACCAACGGAACTTCGTTTCATTATCTCATTCAAGAAAACAAAGTTAAAGACAAGCAGACGATAAATGCAGATGCAAAAAAAACAAACAAAATGGTTGAGTGTCACGGGTTTTCTCATTCTCTCACGTGTATCATTAATAGCGCCATCTGTATGCTTTATCGGTAACTGCTAAGACATTGGGTAGCTCAGTGTGACCCCACAGCGTACCGAATTCTGCTTGATTCATATGTGTGCTTGATCTACATGTGCATGCCTCCGACATTCACTCCAATCCCCCCATTACGCCAATCAGTGTACCGACCTGGGACTCGGCATATGCCACAGGGTACACACTTGAGTCCACCCATACAATGTCAGACACACACAAAGCAGAAAGTCAACTATTAATTTTCGTCAAGTTCAGGGCCATAGCCAGCATTTTAAAATCACCAAGGTCCGTGATGCACGCAAAGTGTGTGCCGAAAAATTTTCGACATATTTAAATGAGGGGTGAATTACACGTCACACAAGAGATATATTCCTGAAATTACTTTTAATGGTGTTTGAACTGAATACCATCGGTTTTGAAAAAAAAAAATCATGTATGTGGCAAGAGTAAGAATAATTTAAGCTTGTTTAATGGTTTGATCTGGCCCAAGCAATGAGGACAAAACTGTGCTGCTTCAAAAATGTAAATTTAACAGCTTCATGAAAGTGCGCTGATGGTTACCATGAAAAACCCGTGTCTCCTGCACTGCGTTCCTCCCCCGAGTCGCGTGCTCATTCGCTTTTGTGTTCTTGGTCTCAGAGCCGCGCGCACAAAACAGACACAGAAGACAGAATCAACGTTTAATATAATTAACAATGCACTTTTTACAGAGACGTTTTAATGTTATTCTTTATTTTTTTATCCAGTTGAATATTTAGCATACAAATGTATTTTCAGCTCTTAAAAATGACCGAGGTCCGGACCTCGGTGGCCTCATAGCTGGCTACGGCCATGATCAAGTTATATATATTTTTTTAACTAATCATGTGTAGTAAGGGCGGGCGGGAGATTTTTATGTTGTCAGCGGGAGGTCGGGAGGATTTTCTAAATGTTCCCTAAAGCGGGAGGTCTCCCGCTCACGGTGGGAGAGTTGGAGCCTCTGCATGTATGTTGCATAAGTTATAACACCTATCCTGTTTTAATGAGAGTCAACCCACAATCAGTGAAGTCAAATCAGTCTTAGCTGAGCAAGTCAGTAATGGTATTTCTTACTTTCACCATAAATTTTTATTTATATGACTTTGGTCTATTGAGGTATTTCACCTGACGTCACAGGGTCACATGACGCCCCGGTGTCCGCCATTTTGGACGGCAAGCTACATACTAACGCTGCAGACAGAGAGGGAGAACCAGCTTGGAAAAAAACGTGTTACAGACACCTAGAATAGATTAATTTGTCAGTAAGCACTCTATAAATAACCATGGTGTTTGCTTGTTGTGCTGTGGGCTGCCACAACAGACAGGGACAGCGTGCAGGACGCTCCTTTTACCGGTTTCCTACTGACCCAGACAAGAGGGCCAAATGGATTGCAGCTGTGAAGAGACAGGATTGGGAGCCAACAGAGTACTCCAGACTTTGCAGTGATCATTTAATTTCAGGTTAGTTTATCAGTCAATGCAATTTTGATAAAATATATAACAAAAAGTAAATGGGTCAGTGTTTGTTTACCCATCTGAGCAGTGAAACAAGGCAGTGTTAATTTGTCTAGGGTTGCATGTAGCAGACATTTTGTTCTCCTGTTTGTCATGTATTATTTTCCTTTTGACGAATAAAGTTTATAAATACTACTTATATCATGTCATAGCCGGAGCTCGCTGGCGCGCCGGGGAAGCTCGCTGGCGCACTCCGGCTATGACATGATATAAGTAGTATTTATAAACTTTATTCATCAAAAGGAAAATAATATTCTATTCAATATTCTATTCTAATCGCCCAAACCTGTGTATGGCGATGGGTCAGTGAACAATCCTGGTGGAAGCAGGTAAACGTCGTTCTCTAAGCCTGCTAACCTCAATTTTTGCAAATACCTCTCCCTCTGCTCACCCTGTAAATGCCCTACGTCACTGGATAGTGAAGGTGTTTTCTGCATCTCGCTCCTTTTTCTTTTGTTTTTCGTTTGTCGCCTTCCTCACATTCAAACTGATTTGAGCCGTGCCGTCCAAAATGGCAGCATCACATGACTTGGTCACGTGGGTGAAATACAACCCCAATTCCAAAAAAGTTGGGACAAAGTACAAATTGTAAATAAAAACAGAATGCAATAATTTACAAATCTCAAAAATTGATATTGGATTCACAATAGAACATAGACAACATATCAAATGTCGAAAGTGAGACATTTTGAAATTTCATGCCAAATATTGGCTCATTTGAAATTTCATGACAGCAACACATCTCAAAAAAGTTGGGACAGGGGCAATAAGAGTCTGGAAAAGTTAAAGGTACAAAAAAGGAACAGCTGGAGGACCAAATTGCAACTCATTAGGTCAATTGGCAATAGGTCATTAACATGACTGGGTATAAAAAGAGCATCTTGGAGTGGCAGCGGCTCTCAGAAGTAAAGATGGGAAGAGGATCACCAATCCCCCAATTCTGTGCCGACAAATAGTGGAGCAATATCAGAAAAGAGTTCGACAGTGTGAAATTGCAAAGAGTTTGAACATATCATCATCTACAGTGCATAATATCATCAAAAGATTCAGAGAATCTGGAAGAATCTCTGTGTGCAAGGGTCAAGGCTGGAAAATCATACTGGGTGCCCGTGATCTTCGGGCCCTTAGACGGCACTGCATCACATACAGGCATGCTTCTGTATTGGAAATCACAAAATGGGCTCAGGAATATTTCCAGAGAACATTATCTGTGAACACAATTCACCGTGCCCTCCGCCATTGCCAGCTAAAACTCTATAGTTCAAAGAAGAAGCCGTATCTAAACACGATCCAGAAGCGCAGACGTCTTCTCTGGGCCAAGGCTCATTTAAAATGGACTGTGGCAAAGTGGAAAACTGTTCTGTGGTCAGACGAATCAAAATTTGAAGTTCTTTATGGAAATCAGGGACGCCGTGTCATTCGGACTAAAGAGGAGAAGGATGACCCAAGTTGTTATCAGTGCTCAGTTCAGAAGCCTGCATCTCTGATGGTATGGGGTTGCATAAGTGCACGTGGCATGGGCAGCTTACACATCTGGAAAGACACCATCAATGCTGAAAGGTATATCCAGGTTCTAGAGCAACATATGCTCCCATCCAGATGACGTCTCTTTCAGGGAAGACCTTGCATTTTCCAACATGACAATGCCAAACCGCATACTGCATCAATTACAGCATCATGGCTGCATAGAAGAAGGGTCCGGGTACTGAACTGGCCAGCCTGCAGTCCAGATCTTTCACCCATAGAAAACATTTGGCGCATCATAAAACGGAAGATACGACAAAAAAGACCTAAGACAGTTGAGCAACTAGAATCCTACATTAGACAAGAATGGGTTAACATTCCTATCCCTAAACTTGAGCAACTTGTCTCCTCAGTCCCCAGACGTTTACAGACTGTTGTAAAGAGAAAAGGGGATGTCTCACAGTGGGAAACATGTCCTTGTCCCAACTTTTTTGAGATGTGTTGTTGTCATGAAATTTAAAATCACCTAATTTTTTCTCTTTAAATGATACATTTTCTCAGTTAAAACATTTGATATGTCATCTATGTTCTATTCTGAATAAAATATGGAATTTTGAAACGTCCACATCATTGCATTCCGTTTTTATTTACAATTTGTACTTTGTCCCAACTTTTTTGGAATCGGGGTTGTACCTCAATAGCTGTAAAAGGCCTCGTCCTTAAAACCGGTTCCTGCTGTGATGTCACACACTCAGGGCTGGCTGGCTCAGCGGGGCAGCTCGAATGCCAACTTTGCGGTCGATTTTAACTCTCAAAAAATATATGTTTTTAATTTCCATTTATGCAGCATACAAGAGTCAAGGGTGGAGATGGTATCCACTCAGAAATTTATTTAAAAATAAAGATTCTGCATATCTCTTTAAAGATACACGCATAATGGATAATTTTTTGGGGTCTGCTAGAAACTTAGTCAATGGAGTTGGATGTAGGCTAGTGTAAATTTACATTAGGACTAGGGATGTATCTATAGCAACAGCCAATATCATGAGAAAATAAACATTGTACACAAATCTGGATGCATTTCACAGTTAATGATAAAAGCAGACTGTGCAGCACAGTGGTGCAGTGGTTATCACTGTCACCTCACAGCAAGAAGGTTCCGGATTTGAACCTCATGGCTGATGGGGGCCTTTCTGTATGGAGTTTGCATGTTCTCCCATGTCCGCATGGGTTTCCTCTGGGTGCTCCGGTCCCCCCCCCCAGTTCAAAGACATGCAGATTAGGTTCAATGGGGCCACTGAAAAAGAAAATTGTACAATTACAGAGGATTCCTATTGAAAAGGAGAACAAGCCACTTGGAAGTAGTTGAGACTAAGGCCCTGTCCACACGGCAACGGATTCAGGTGAATCTGATAAAATTGTTTATCATTTCGGCCTGGCGTCCACACGGCACCGGCATTTTGGGTGCCCCAAAATGAAATCTTTTGAGAACGGGTTCCAGAGTGGAAAAATCTGGCAACGGCACCGTTGTGAAGTCGTCTGGATGAGTAGAACGGATTTGTTTACGATGACGTCACAACCACATGACTGTCAGTGCTTCACGCCGGGTAGAAGTGTAACGAACTCGATGCGAGTTGTCAACAAATCCTATAACTTGGTTCATGAAACGCGCTTACAAAATATTTTCACTGTGAATATTTAAACAATCCCGCCAGCAAAAATAGGGAAAAAAAGGAGCGATCTCACCTCTTCAGATGTTGGTTTAAGTCCGACAATACATTCCTCAAAAAGGGCGTAGAAGAACAAAGTAATCCATCAACATGTAGCATTCAATTTATTCTGGACCATTAAAGAATTCTGGAGGATATCAGAATGTTGGCAGCTTCCATCTACCCCCGTTCATTCCTCTTTCCGCGTCTCCATTCAACAGTGACAGGGAAGAACTATGCGCATGCGTCTACTTCTTCTATTGTCTCCGATGGGACCGTCTTACAGTGCATGTAGTGGTGTGGCATGTGTATTGCATCGTTTTCAGCAAGCGTTGCGTTGCCATATGTACCTGATATTTTACTGATCCGTTGCCCATGTGGACGCGATATTAAAAAAAAAATCTCATTGCCGTTGTCGTGTGGATGTAGCCTAATTGAGCCAAGAGGCTTAGGCCAAGCAATAATAGTTATAAATTGCAAATTGTAGGAGAATATGTCAATAAAACTTACATGCAAGAAAGTCACCCACCCACAAAAAAAATCAAAACACACACATGAAAAGTATAAGGGAAGAAAAAACTAGCAAGGAAAATATATAGATTAAAACATTTAGACATAAAACAAAATCAGAGCATTAACTCAAGTGTCGAAGAAGAAGAAAAAGAAGGGGAAGAAGCCTTTATTTGTCACATGCACACTCAAGCACAGTGAAATATATGTCCTCTGCATTTAACCCATCTGCAGCAGTGAATACACGCATGCACACACAAGTGAGCAATGAGCACACACACATACCCAGAGCAGTGGGCAGCTAGGCTACAGCACCCGGGGAACAGTTGGGGGTTAGGTGCCTTGCTCAAGGGCACTTCAGCCGAAGGCTGCTCCGTGTTAACCTAACCGCATGTCTTTGAACTGTGGGGTGTAGGTACCATGCGCCATCTTGTGTCTAAGAACTACAACTCCCAGCCAACTTCCGCGTTGACTACGTCACGCCTGGGCGGGATCACGTACATCACATCTTTCAGCATTTCAAAGGACTTGGAAATCCGCCATCTCATGCTCTTTCGCGTCGGACTCTAAGCGAGACTGACCAGATAAAGAGAACCCACCATCAGACGTCTAAACAGCGTGTTTCTTTTTTTATCTACTTCTGATCAAAGTAGATCTTGGAAACACGCGATCATCAACTCAAGCGAGTTATTAAACCGGTTTGCAAGTATTATTTTTCTTTTAAAGCGTACGTGACTGCGAGCAAAAGCAGTTTTTCTGAAAAGCGGCTGGCCCTCTTTTCTTTTCTTTTTTTAATCCGTGCACGGTGCTGAACAAAGACTGTTTGTCTCATCAGCTGTGAAGATCTCCAGCGAAAACTTTTCTTCTTCTCCACCAAAGCGCTTTCAACCTCTCCTAGAGCCACTTCTCCAGAAAGACTGTGCTTCCTACAAAAGGCAAGACTTTTTGCAGTAAGAAAGGCATTGGGCAGAAGTTTAAGTCTTAGGAATTAGTTATTCACTTAATGTGAAGTTATATGAAGTTAAATGAAGTGTATACACTGAATTTTGGTTCTCTATCATTTGTTTGTTGATTTAAAATTGGTTAATCCATAAGTTTTTGCATGATCTCTCTCCTTCCTAACATCCTAATTTCATTACTCACACATATCCTGGTCTCATTAAGATTTCAGTAAATCGGATAATACTAGAAAAGCTAGGGGGTTAGCTGGCTGGAAAAGTTTTCCCTCCACTGGGCCTCACACATGTTTTAAATAGAAAGCAGAGCCAGCTCCCTTTGTTCTCCAAGGAGCACATGTGGGCCCCTTCCCCCACATACTAAGTTTTGAACACGAGGTCCTGTATCTCATCTTTGAATAAAAATCATAAGTCCTGATTTCAATTCAACCTTTATAGCAAATTCTCCTGTGCCTACATTTAAAGTCATATATACATATATACCACGGATGACCGTTTGAATGTATTTTAATTGTTAACTTTAATTTTATCACACACACTAGGCCTGAAGAAGCATATGCTAGATAGCATCTCTTTGTCTGGTTAGCCACAGAGCTAACCACGTGGCTACACATAGGGCAGCTAGCATTCCTGCATCCAATTAGCCACAAGCTAATCACCTGAAAAGTACATGTGGTAGCTAGTTTTTTCTTTGCCTGGTTAGCCACAAAGCTAATTCTTTTACACACACACACACACACACACACACACACACACACACACACACACTGTTACAGAAGATTCAATTCTGCTGCTATTAAATTGTTCAATTATTTTTTTTCTTTCCTTTTTATTAATTTTTTTATTATTATCTTTGTTATAATAAACTCCATTATTATTGAAATTGTGTGTGTGGTGTCTGTCTGCTGTTTCGATACTTTGAAGTTGCCCAATCTCCCAAAGAATTCAAAGAAAGGTGCGGATGATTTATCTAATATGGTAAGTGATCGATAATAATTTGGAAGATACCATTTTAGCTGTTTGGTAATTTATTATTAAGTACCAGGAATAATGGTATGATTCACTAAATGATTCACTGATTCACTAAATGATTCACTGATTCACTAAATCAGGGGTGTCCAAACTGATTCATAAAGGGCCGTGTGGCTGCAGGTTTTCATTCCAGCCATGCAGCAGCACCCTGATTTGGCTTATTCAATCAACTGACACACCCACCCTTTAATCAATTCTTTTACACACACACACACACACACACATCAAGGGTGTGTGTGGCTGCAAGTATTTGACTATGTGAAGACAGTTCAGTTGATTGAATGAGCCAAGTCAGGTGTGCTGCTGCATGGCTGGAATGAAAACCTGGCTGTTAATCAAGGGTGGGTGTGGCTGCAAGTATTTGACTATGTGAAGACAGTTCAGTTGATTGAATGAACCAAGTTAGGTGTGCTGCTGCATGGCTGGAATGAAAACCTGCAGCCACACGGCCCTTTATGGATCAGTTTGGACACCCCTGCACTAAATGATTCACTGATTCGATTCACTGATTCGATTCATTTGAATGATTCACTTCAACGATTCAATGAGACTGATTTCATGGTAGGATTCAATTCAAATGAATCAAATTAAATGATTCAATGGGATTGAATCTTTAATTATTAAAGATTGATCACTTATACCAATCTAAATACACAAAATCATTAATTACACCTACAGGGCAAACTGTAGCACCTGGAGGAAACCCACGCAAACACTGGGAGAACATGAAAACTCCACAGAGAAAGGCCCCCATTGGCCACTGGACTCAAACCCAGAACCTTCTTTCTGTGAGGTGGCAGTGCTAACCACTACACCACCGTGCCGCCCATATCAATATAGCTAACCAGAAGAGAATCATTTTAGAGTCTCTTGAAGGAAGAACAGGACTTACATTTGAAGTCTTCTTGAGTTGAAATCCAGATTTTAGCACTAAGAAACCGATGTTAAATTTTCCATAATTAGTTCAAATTTTCAGAAGGTCGTACGAGTTCTTACTGGCAAATTTAGTGTTATATTGATGTATTCTCCTTCGAGATGGAAAGAAACATTTGAAAACAGGTGGTAAAGTGTTGAAAGGAAAATCATACATAAAACATTATTTTAAAAAATTAATCTGGAACTTTAAGCAGCCTTAAATTAAAAAAAAACAGTGGAGATGACTGAGCTGTGAATTTAAAAAAAAAATCATTATTGTGACTATTTTCTTCTGAAGATTAATAAGTGGGTTTAAGGTGGTTGTGTCAGTATTGCCCCAAGTCAAAATTGCATAGGTTAAAAAAGAATAGATTAGGGAATAATAGAGCAAAATAAGAATTGAAATACTGATTTTTGAGTGAATACCTACACAACATTTGATTTTCTCTGAGATGTGCATTTGATGTTTCCAATTTAAATAAGTATCAATGAAAACTGATGATGGCTGATTCCTTGGGTCCAAGGATCAGTAGGATGATTGGCGTTGGTGACACAATTTCTAGTGGCTATTTAGACCAATACTGGACCTGCAAACACTATTACAAAGTGAACATGGAAAACCTTGTGCAGGAGGGCTCTGGCCCACAGCAGCTTTTCTCCAGATATGTTTGTCTTCAGTGGCAGTTTTCCAAACTGATTCAAAAGATTGCAGCCTCGCTTTATGGTTGCTCTCCACCTTGCCTTGTCCCTGGCAATATTCACCCAGTCCTTTTCAGGAAATTCTACTGCATACAGCTGACACTTAAGCTAGTCCTTAAAATGCTTATGTGGAGCTCCCCTATCATGCTTACCCTGACTCAGTTCTCCATAAAACACAGTTTTAGGCATTTGAGTGTCATCCATACGTGCCAGGTGACCAGCCCACTGAAGCTGTCTTGCCAGTAGAATAGCTGTGATACTGGTGATCTTGGCCCGTTCAAGGACTTCAATGTTAGTCTTGTAGTCTTGCCATTTTATTCTCATTATGGAATGAAGGCACCACTGATGAAAGTGTTCCAAAAGTTTTACTTGTTTCCGGTACAGAACCCAGGCTTCTGATCTATAGAGAAGAACCGTGATGACGACAGCTTTGTACATGAGGATCTTGGCAGAGAGATGGAGAGAATGGTTCTCCCATACATGTTTCTGAAGGCAACCGAAGGAGCTGTTAGCTTTAGCTAGTTGATTATCAACATCCTTATCAACTGCGTCATTGCTGGAGATGATGCTACCAAGGTATGTGAAATGGTCGACTGTCTTCACAGTTGATCCTTCAGTGTTGAGGGGTGAAGGGCTATACATGCAATGTAGTGGCGTTTGATAATGCACTTCTATTTTCTTCAGGCTGATAGTGAGGCCAAAGGCTTTGGCTGCAGCAGCAAAGCGATTGACTACAATCCGAAGGTCAGATTCACTGTGTGCAAGAAGAGCGCAATCATCAGCATAGAGAATCTCAAGGATTACCATCTCCATTGTCTTTGTGTGAGCAGTAAGTCTTCTGAGATTGAAAACACTTCCATCAGTCCTGAACCATAGATATATTCCTTCAACAAAGTCATCCTTAGCTTCCTTTAGCATCATGCTAAAGAAAATAGCAAAGAGTGTTGGGGCAAGGACACAACCTTGCTTAACTTCATTACTGATGGGAAATGGTTCTGACATGTCGCTGTGAAGTTTCACTTGCCCCATCTGGCCTTCATGAAGCTGCTGAATAATGGTGAGCAAGGTAGGTGGACAACCAAGCCTTGAAAGGATCTTCCAGAGCCCATCTCTACTGACCATGTCTCATGCCTTAGTAAGATCTATGAAAGCTGCATACAGTTCCATGTTTTGCTTCTGGCATTTCTCCTGGATTTGCCAAGGACAAAAATCATCAGCTGTTCCTCAATTGGCTCTGAAGCCACACTGACTTTCTGACAGGTTTTGAGCAGCAAGTGTGGGAGTAAGCCTGTCCAGGATAACTCTTATGAGTATCTTTCCTGCAATGGACAGCAGAGTGATGCCTCTGCAGTTTGAGCAGTCTGATTTCATGCTCTTCTTGTAGAGAGAGATGATGACAGAGTTACAGAGATCTTGTGGTATGACTCCTGACTCCCAGCATGCCACAAATAGAGCTGTGACCCTCCTAACAAGACAGTCACCTCCAAGTTTATAGACCTCTTGTCATGCTCCGCCCCAGACATCTGCTCCAGAGCTTGCGTATCTCCCGCGTCAACGTTGATCCGGATCCGGGACAGGAATTCCATCCTGCCTGCTTCCCCGTTCAGCGAGCACTCACCTGAATTCACTTCCTGGTTTTCACTGCTGCCTTTATAAATGCCGTTCTCAAAAACAGATTTTGCCAGAACATCTCGTTTGTTTACTCTAGCCATTTATGTGCCTCGTAAGCTGTTCATGGTTTTTTGCACTAGCGGGGTTTTTTTTGTTCATGGTTTTTTGCACTAGCGTTTTTCTTGTCCTTGCCTGCCTTGTTTTTTTGTCAAAGTTTTTGCCTCCTTTTTTACCTAGACTATTTTTGCTATTGTTTCATTGTCTAGTTTGTTTACCTTTTTGCCATGCCCTTTCCCTGGATTAAACCCACCTTATTTATTGGATTACTGTCTGTGTATGTGTTCTGCTTCTGGATCCAAATTTCACCATGCCTCCAGCACCCATAACAGTACGTTCTGGCCAGCATGGATCCAGCAGAACTCACCCATCTGAGAATGGCTGTCCAGCAACAAGGGACTCTCCTCGGGACCCACCAACAAGACCTACAACAAATTACTCAGAACCTTACGACCCTGTCCAACTCACTCAATCTTCTCACCATGCAGATGCAGCACTATCAAGCTGTGCCTACCCCTGTCCAGCCATCTCCTACTTCAGCTCCTGCCACCGCCCTTCTCCATGAGCCAAGACTCCCAGCACCTCAGCCCTATGACGGAGAACCAGGTACTTGCAGATCATTTTTGGCTCAATGCTCATTGATCCTAGAGCTGCAAACTCTGCCCTTCCCCACAGAACGCTCCCGGGTAGCATATACCATCACACTCCTCACTGGCAAGGCCAGGGAGTGAGGAACAGCAGTCTGGGATGCCGATGCACCCTTTTGCTCCAATTTCAAAGATTTCTCTGAGGAAATGAGGCAAACTTTCGATTGCTCTCTGTCCGGCCAGGAGGCGGCTAGAGAACTCATGGAGCTGTGGCAGGGGTCCTGGTCTACCTCAGACTACGCCATCAAGTTCCAGACATTGGCAGCATCGTGCGGTTGGAACAAGAGTGCCCAGGTTGAAGCGTTCCTGCATGGCTTGTCCGACGCCATTAAGGATGAATTGGTATCGTGGGAACTGCCTTCGGACCTCTCCAGCCTCATGGACCTCGCCAACCGTATCAATGCCTGGATCCAGCAATGGAGGAGAGAAAAGACCCGCCCCAGCTTCACCTCCTCTCCACCTCCCACCTCGTCTGTCGAACCCATGAAGGTAGACCAGGTTCAGGTGTCAGTGGAGGAATGACAGCACCGGTGGAGCACAGGGGCCTGCTTCTACTGTGGTCAGCTAGGACACATCTGCCGAGCCTGCCCGCTAAAAGGATGAACCCACCAGTGAATCGAGGGTCCCTGGTGGGCAATGCTCGGAACCAGCCCCCCGCTGATCAACCGTTACTCCCTGTCATCATCATCCATGACAACTAGCATCACCACCTCCAGGCCCTCATTGACTCAGGGGTGGACAGGAACCTGATCTGCTCCACCACCACCAAGCTTCTGGGAATCCTGCTACTCGCTCTCAACGTCACTCTCACTGTCCAGACACTCAATGGCACAGGCTTGACCATCATCACCCACCTTACCACCCCGCTCACCCTGAGGATTTCCGGTAACCACTCAGAAACCATCCAACTTCACGTCATGAACGACCCTCACGTACCCATCGTCCTAGGATTACCCTGGTTAATGCAGTACAACTCCCACCAAAACTGGGCCGACAACACCATCTTAGGCTGGAGCCAGTCCTGCCTAGCTTCCTGCCTGAACTCTGCTCTGCCTCCCGCCAAACCGCTGCAGCTTTCAGCCAGTGAGTTTCCCAACCTCTCTCACGTGCCTCCAGAATACCAGACTTAAAACTCATTTTCAGCAAGACCCAAGCAGTGTCCCTCCCTCCTCACAGACCCTGTGACTGTGGAATAGACCTCCTGCCTGGGTTGGTGCCACCCAAAGGGTGACTCTACTCTCTCTTTCCCATCGAAAGGCAAGCCATGGAGAAGTGCATCTCCGAATCTTTGGCAGCTGGGATCATCCACCCTTCCTCCTCTCCAGCAAGGGTGGGATTCTTCCTTGTGGAAAAGAAGGACAAGTCGCTCCACCCCTGCATTGACTACTGATGCAGCGACAGCAGAGGAGGCCATCATTCCTGATCTCCTTCCAGAAGCTAATGCAGTGGCAGCAGAGGAGGCCATTGCTCCTGAGCCATTCCCACAGCCAGTCCCAGAGCCAGCACCCGAGCCAGCCCCAGGGCGAGCACCCAAACCAGCAGCAGAGTCAGAGCCTGAACCAGAGCCAGAGCCCAAACAGAGCCAGAATTAGAGCCAGTGCCAGCATCCAAACTAGAGCCAGTGCCAGAGCCACTGCCAGTGCCAGCACCAGAGATGGAGTCAGTACCAGAGTCAGTGCCAGAGTTGGAGCCAGTGCCAGTGCAATAGCCAGAGCCAGTGCCCAAACCAGAGTCAGACCCAGAGCCAGTTCCAGAACCAGTGCCACAGGCTGACAGGGCAGCCTCTGCTCCAGGCTTCTTTGAAAATGTTGTCGTCCCCCCACTTCCCGGCTATGAAGATGTGATTGTCCCACCGCCGCTTGGCTATGAAGACATGGTTCTGCCGCTGGGTCATGAGGATGTTGCTGCCAGGCTCCAACAAGGACAGGAGCAGTGCTCAGACAGATCCCTATCTGGAGCCCAAGTCCTGTCCAGAGCTCAAGCCCATGTCCAGTCCAGAACCTAAGTCAAGTCCAGAACCCAAATCCAGGTCCAGTCCAGAGCTCGAGCCCAAGTCCAGTCAGGAGCCTATGTCCAGTCTGAAGCCCAAGTCCTGTCCAAAGTTTGAGTGCATGTCCAGTCAGGAGACCAAGTCCTGTCCAGTGCTCAAACCCATATTAAGTCCAGAGCCAAGCCCAGTCCAGAGCCCAAGTCCTGTCCAGAGCTTGAGCCTATATCCAGTCCAAAGCCCACATCCTCTCCTGAGCCTGAGCCCACATGCAGTCCAGAGTCTGGGTCCTGTTCAGAGCCTGAACCCAAACCCCCACCTGAGCCAAGAGTCTGGTGCCACGTTGGCACAGAGTGGAGTGCCACTGGCAGTGGTGTCCAGTGTCAGGCCTTTATCCTCGGGGCCAGTGAAGATGGATTTGAGCTCCTGGAGGGATCTCTGGTGGGGGGTTCTGTCACACCTGCTTGTGTTGGCATACACAACATATGGACTCTCAGGTGCACTCCAGACAATGCACGCTCTGAGTTGACTCACACGTGCGTGCAGCTAAGGACTCACACCTGCACAGTATTAAGGCACAATTAATGCACCTATATAAGGACTCTAAATGCACACTCACTTTGTGAAGTATTGCATTATTAGACATAGTACCGAGCCTTGTTTTCTTATTGTTCTACTGGTTTCCTGATCCCTGATTTCCTGTTCCTCGTTTTTGATCCTGCTTTGTCTATGATGGTCTGTTTGTGCCTCACTCAACCTATTGCCTGTTTTGCTGTTTCTGATGTATGCCTACCACTTTGGATTGTTTGCCTGATTGTACTTTTCTTAATAATAAACATCTTCTGCACATACATACATCTCCAACCATCACTGACAGAATACGTCACCAGCTGATATTCTACTGTTGGCATTAACATAGTTTTGCTAGTAATTCCTCTTGGATATACAAAGGAAGTGGCTTACCCTATTTCAGTAATATTTGTATTTTGTAAAGTAGTAGGGCTCTCTAGATCCAATGTATTTTTGTATAATTTTAATTTTAATATAAACTTTTAAACTCAAATAGATAGATAGATAGATAGATAGATAGATAGATAGATAGATAGATAGATAGATAATGTAAAAGTTCAATAAAAACAACTAAAGCATCTTCCTACAAATAACTTAATAAAAACTCACAAGGGAAATCTTACTGAAATTCAAATGACTACCAAATATTAGGAAGAACTGAGTTTAAGTTGAAGATACACTAAACAGTATTTAGGCAGAGATTATCCAGTGTAAAGCCATGTCAAATGCCACAATAACCACACTCAGTGCGTTTACATGCACATACTGTAGAGAGAATAGAATTTCTGCTGTTGCTCGACTGAAATCGAAGTTCAAAATGCCATGTATACACCTTAATTCGGCTGAAATTGAACCGAACTTGATTTCTCGGAATCGAGCTACACGACCTAGATTATGTGATTTCTGCCGAGCTACTTAGTGCATGTATACCCTATTGAGCTACATATTCGAGCTACTTACTTCAGCACTGCCCCTTCCGGAAGTGACGAGTGACGAGACCACAAGCGGGAAACACAACAGCCTCGGTCGGCATGACAACGGCATGAATCTTTTCTTTTTGTGGCATTGTTTGCACTGTTAAAATTTAGCTCACTTACTGTATCACCAAATACATCTATACAGCTGTTGCATAGCTGTGAATTGTGTACATAAACAAGTCACTGTATTTGTGTGTGTGTGTGTGTGTGTGTGTGTGTGTGTGTGTGTGTGTGTGTAAGAATATAATCCTGAATACTCCTAAACCTACTCTTGTAAATGCGCGGCCCAAGGGTGACTGTCGTTTAGTGTAGCAGTTTAGGGTTTACTTTAGGCCAGCTACAATACGTGCTGCTCTGTACATTTTGCACTTCCACATGTTCTGTTCCCGTTTCATATCCTGATTTTGTCTATGTTTTTGTGTGAAACATCCTGTTGGAACTGTGCATAACTCTTGTGTGACCTTGAGTGTGTGCAAGCACATTCTGTAATTTTCCACTGCTGATACTCCCTGCGAGGAGTGTATATAAAGCCCCGACGCAGCTGCGCGTTGGGGCACGGCTGAGAATAAACCAGATTGATTTAACTCGTGTGGTTTGTCCTCCTTTGTCCTAGGAGTACTCCTTGGTAACGCATCTGAACAGCACGCAGCGCAATCCTAACAATTTGGTGACCCCGACGTGATACTCTCAATCAGGTAAGACATGTTTGATTGACTACCTGGTTGGCAGTAGCTCCGTAGCGCCCTAAGGAGGGCTTTGTTTTCCCTGGTTCGAGTCCAGGAAGAGCGCGCTATAGAAATTTGGATAAATATCTACTGTTTGTTTCTGTTCAGATCCGTTTGCTTTACTGTACAATGGGGGGCTCGTATCCTAAACCTGAGGTCACAGACACCCCAGCGGAATGGATGAATAAGTGCGGTTTAGGCTATTACGTTACGCCGTGGCTGGACAATTTGGCTGGGTGGACGGAGGCAAATCCTCAGATTCCATCGTATCCCCGTGATGGGACGTTTAATCCAGGCTTCCTTGCTTCAGCGCACCGTATGATTTACGAAAGCTTAGGCGATCCGGATTGGGACCGCCCTTATATGCGCACAGGGTATGGTAAATGGTTTGACATGAAGAAGGTATGGGATAAATCAAAGGGTGTTTACACCCCGAGACCTGTTTTAAAGGCTATTCCAAAACCAAGCTCCTTCCCCTGTTCTCTCTGCTATTCCTAACACCCTGTGGGCGGATCATAAGGACGATGTGGGCTCTGTGAGCTGCTCTCCGTATGAAGCTGTTATTAAACACTCTACACCTGTTTATGTTAAACAATACCCTCTGTCTCCTAGTAAGCTCAATGGTATTGACAATATTCTAAAATCTCTTTTGCAGCAAGGTGTCGTGGTTCCTTGTGTCAGCCCGTATAACACCCCAGTGAACCCGGTCCCAAAACCGGATGGCACATGGCGCTTCACTCAAGACCTACGTAAAATAAATGAACTCATCGTTCCCGTGGCTCCAGTGGTCCCTGACGTTCCTTCTCTTATGTCTTCTATTCCGTGTGACCATGCTTATTTCTCTGTGATTGATTTGTGCTCTGCCTTTTACAGTGTTCCTGTGGGCCATGAGACTCAGCCCCTGTTTGCTTTCACACACAGGGGAAGACAATACACGTGGACGCGGTTGCCACAGGGTTTCATTGACTCACCGGCGGTCTTCACTGCCGTATTGCGGGACGCGCTGGCTGATCTCTGTCTTCCCCGGGGCTCCACGGTGCTCCAGTACACGGATGATCTCCTGGTAACGGCGGAGGATCAAGACGCTTGTGCTGCCGCCACATTGTCTCTCCTCACACTCCTGGAGCAGAAGGGTTTCAAGGTCTCCCGCACGAAGTTGCAGTTTTGCCTCACAACTGTTCGCTACTTGGGACATGACCTCTCCCAGGGTTCCAGGAGGCTTAGCCCGGAACGCGTTCAAGTCATTATGGACACTCAGGTGCCTGCAACCAAGCACGCTCTCATGGCATTTCTGGGCCTCATCAATTACTGTCGTCAATGGATCCCTGACTGTTCAATCTATGACAAGTGTTTGCGTTCAGCTATAAGTCACTCAGATCCTTTGACTCAGCCCCTGGTCTGGACTGAGGACATGCTAACGGCCTTCAAGGCTCTGAAGCAAGCTTTGTGCTCCGCCCCTGCTCTCGGGCTGCCGAACTATCGTTTGCCGTTTCACCTGTATGTGTGCAATCAGAAGGGGACCGCCTCTGGGGTGCTGGCTCAGGAGCATGGGGGGGGCATGCGACCTTGCGCGTTTCTGTCTAAAACTCTTGACGCTGTGGCACAAGGGCTTCCTGGCTGTCTTAGGGCTGTTGCTGCGTGTGCTCTCATGGTCACGGACGCTGAAAAACTTGTTTTGTCGCATCCGCTCATTTTACACACTTCACATGACGTCGTGTACATTCTGCGGAATCTTAGCACTCAGCATTTGTCTGCTCAGCGTCGCTCTGGCTATGAGTTTATTCTTTTGGCCACAGAGCATCTCACTGTTAAGCCCTCCTCGTCGTTTGATTCTGTCGCCCACGCTCTTCAGCGTCTTCTTAACTCACAGGATGACGATGTTGCGTTTGACTCACATGACTGTCTTTCTAATATCGTTTTTGAGACTAGCATCCGCCCAGACTTACACTCCACCCCTCTTTCCACAGACGATTCTCTTTTTGTAGATGGTTCCTGTTCCCGCCCTGCGGATGGTGTGTTCCTGTGTGGTTACTCTGTTTGTCGCCTCCCTGATGAAATTGTTGAAGCTCATTCTTTGCCTTTTTCTTCTGCTCAGGCTGCGGAGCTCTATGCTTTGACTCGCGCATGTATTTTGGCTCAAGACACAGACGTTACTATTTACACCGACTCACACTACGCTTTCGGCGTGGCGCACGACTTCGGCCGCATTTGGGCGTCTCAGGGGTTTACGACAGCCGACGGTAAGCCCATTTCTCATTCTTCACTTGTTACTGATTTAATCACCGCCTGTCTCCTTCCGTGCACGTTGGCCATTGTTAAGACACGCGCGCACACAAGAGGGGACTCATTTGAAGTAAAGGGCAATTCATTCGCTGATCGAGTCGCTAAAGCTGCAGCCGCATCCGGTGTCCTGCCTCCAGGCTTTAATTGCGCTTTAGTTTCTACTGATCGCATGGTTAGCGCTGTCTTACCTGACATAGATCTCATTTCTATCCAGGCCTCGGCCTCTGTGGCAGATACGCAGTTCTGGGACGCCCAGGGCGCGACAGAGAAGAGTGGCGTTTTGCTTGACGCACAGGGCCGTCTTTGTTTACCTCGTCACTGTACTCCCTTTCTCGTCCGCGAGTTCCATGGTCCCACTCATCGCGGCCGAAGAGGGGTAGTGGAGGATATGAACAGAACATTCTGCATCAATAATTTGCACACAGATGCACACAACATTCTGGACAAGTGTTTAACGTGCGCCCAGAATAATCTATCTAAACCAGGCGCGGTACATCAGCACCTTCCCATACCCGACACGCCTTTCCAAGAATGGCAGATCGACTTCACTCACATGCCAAAGCAGGGCCCGTTCAAATACCTTTTGGTCATGATTGACAAATTTTCACGGTGGATTGAGGCTTTCCCGTGTAGCAAAGAGAACGCCCGAACAGCAGTGAACAAACTTACACAGGAAATTATCCCACGTTACGGTCTTCCGGTAGGAATTGACTCTGATAAGGGAACGCCGTTCACCTCTAAGGTAACGCAGGAGCTATGTAAAGACCTCAAGATCAATTGGCGTTTTCATATCCCATACCATCCACAGTCCTCTGGCATTGTGGAGCGCGCGAATAGAACAATTAAGGGTAAGTTGCGTAAGGCTATGCAAGACGCAGGCACGAAAAATTGGGTCCAAGTTTTACCGTTGGTCCTCGCTGATATGCGCATGACTGCTCAGGTCGCTCTCGACAATTTATCTCCGTACGAGCTCGTCATGGGATGCCCTTTTCCTGTCCCTTGGCGTAGAGGCATGCAGGTTATAGGAACGGGTGATCTTGAAGTACATCTCAGCGAGTACGCGGTGGGTCTCATGCGGGTGCTGGATGAGTATTGGGCGAGAGTAAATTCCAAAAAGCCTCCCATTCCAGAGGCACACACTCACCCCTTTGAGGTAGGGGACAGAGTTTTAGTAAAGAGATTTGCTAAACTAAACGCTCCCATGGAGGAGTCACCCTACAGTGGGCCCACCGATGTACTCGCTGTAACTCGCACGGCTGTGCTAACGGACCTTTTTCCACAGTGGATCCATGCCAGCAGAATAAAGAAGGCTCCAATGTAATAGAAATCTATATTGTTGATGCTTAACAGACTTTTGTGTTTCAGAAAGTTGCTGTGACAATAGCTGACGGCCTTTTCAGGGATCCCCTTCCAGCATCTGGAGCAATCCAGTTTCGGCTGATCTACAAAGAGGGGATGGTTGGTGAGTCTTGCAAAGTTCTGGGCTGAAGAGTCTGAAAAGCACGGGAGCCTGTGACATTTTTCGCCATCTGCACCCTGTGAGCATTAGAGAACAAAATCAGTGACCAGTATGACTTTCTTCATCATCGTGCTGATCTCAACGCTTGGGGCAGGGTTACCCGCACAAGCAATACACCGGGACCCAAGGGATAACGAGTTTTGGAAATATGTAAACTTCACTGTAAAAACATCAATGAATATGAGTAAACCCTGCTATGTGTGTTCTTTGTTACCCCATGACAGCAGCGCTCCTTTTCCGGTCCGAATAGCCCCGTCTAACTACTCTGAGGTTAATATGACATGGCTCAGCCTGTGGCCCTCGTATACTCAAACTAAGGTTTTCCTGACAGACAATACAGACCCAGAGGTAAGGTTGTCAATACACTGGGATACCTCTATGAATTATTCAGTATGCTTTCATCGATATGAAGGTAACGGTACGGAAGTAGACCGAGAGGCGTTCAATCACTGTAGTCTTTCGAACCCAACCGTATGTATCCGGAAAAATGTTTCTTCCCCCTGGCAGAAAGGTCTACCTGGCTGCCGTTGTCAATATATCTTTAACCTGAAACAGGACACGGCGGGACGTACCATGTTTAATTCTGACTACCCGATCTGGCTACCAGATTGGTATTGGGATTGCGACCGGGGTAAGTTGTGGTCTTACCTTCCCTCTCTTCAACGCGGCCTGTGTGCCCTGGTTCAGGTCCAGCATGCATTTACTGTTGTGCCCGTCCCTGAGGTTCTCAATACGGGCCGAAGGCGGCGATCCGTAGATGACGATTTTTTCCCGCCTCGTGAACATCAATTAGAAAGCTTCGGGGAGATTGCAAAACAATTAGGAAAGATGCAACAGGTAGCTCACGATTTACATATGGACGAGCAAGCTAGCTCGCCCTGGGGATGGGGGTGGTTGCACGTTTTGTTCGGAGGTCTGGCTCCTTATATCTCTATGATCATTCCCGTTGTGTTTATTGGCCTTCTGGTGTGCCTGTGTGGCCCGTTTCTTTTCCGTTGCTGCATGGATCGTATATATAATATGATGATCTCGCACACAGGTTATGTCCCTGTGTCGGCCACGACTGGGGTGTGAATAATACTCTGGGCTTGCGTCAGAGTATTAAAGAGGGGATTGTAAGAATATAATCCTGAATACTCCTAAACCTACTCTTGTAAATGCGCGGCCCAAGGGTGACTGTCATTTAGTGTAGCAGTTTAGGGTTTACTTTAGGCCAGCTACAATACGTGCTGCTCTGTACATTTTGCACTTCCACATGTTCTGTTCCCGTTTCATATCCTGATTTTGTCTATGTTTTTGTGTGAAACATCCTGTTGGAACTGTGCATAACTCTTGTGTGACCTTGAGTGTGTGCAAGCACATTCTGTAATTTTCCACTGCTGATACTCCCTGCGAGGAGTGTATATAAAGCCCCGACGCAGCTGCGCGTTGGGGCACGGCTGAGAATAAACCAGATTGATTTAACTCGTGTGGTTTGTCCTCCTTTGTCCTAGGAGTACTCCTTGGTAACGCATCTGAACAGCACGCAGCGCAATCCTAACAGTGTGTGTGTGTATATATATGTCCAACATCTGAAGAATGTCAATAAAAACAAAACAATTTAACTTTTTGTGTGTTTATTAAGGCATAAGTTAAATTGTAAGCAAAAAATGGACTTTAGAAAAATATTTTTTGTAAGCAAAAAATGGACTTTAGAAAAATATACAATTGTGCAAAATAAGTTGTCTAACAAAACAGTGGTCTGCGCAGGACAGTTTGTAGCCATACAGTCTATTAGAGCAAGCCTAACAGCTTGAGCACGGAACTTGTGAACACAGAACTGCCAGTGTTGCCAGATTGGGCGGTTTTAAGTGCATTTTGGCGGATTTGAACATGTTTTGGGCTGGAAAACGTCAGCAGTATCTGGCAACACTGCTGATAACTTTGTTTATACTCTTGAATAGCTCTTCTTCATGACGACAACCGGAAGTGTACCAACACGATGGGGCATGTAGCGCCACCTGTGGCTCGGGTGCACAATGTACCTCACACAATAGCTCGATTAACTTGTGTGCATGTAGGATTGGATTTCTCTGCCACCCCTGCTGGGACCCTTAGCTCGATTACCGACAGTAGCTCAATTTGGATGTGCATGTAAACGCACTGAGTGTCATTAGCATCATAGATAGATATCTACACCATTTCAATGAGGAAGATGATAAAATTACTGCACATGTTTGTTACTGTAGCATTTCTGGTGGAAGCTTTTTTTAAATGTGAAGCTTGCCAAACAGAATTACCAGCTCATACATCTTCAGTCTACTGATAATCAAGCAAATAAAATGTAATATACAAAAATGAACAATAAATTTTTATTACCCCATTCTTTGAATAAGAATGTGAGAAAACATTATTTATCCTCTGACTTTTAGTTGAATAGATAGCACGATGTGCATCATAACCTGACTAATACTGATTGAATTAAGGCAGTGGTACTTAGTAGTTTAGATGCTTACAATCTTATTGGAAATAGTTTAGCAGACATACTCAGGTTCATTGCTAAAAATGATGGGTAAGATACGAACTGACTCATAGCTGTATATATGGCTGGCTGAGTTAACCATCTAGCTGGTTAGCTTTCTTGTTTGATAACCATCTAGCTGGGTATTCACCCATTTATAATATGCCTACTACATACAGTTGACTCACATTGCTTTGAAGTATGTAATAAAGGTGGGTTGGGTGGATACAAACAGAGCACATAGGGCAAAGCAAGAATTAAAGTCAATAAAAAAAAGTCAAGATTAAAATCCAAACATACTAAACCCAAACCATAGTTTTAGAACCATTACTAGACAAGCTAGGAGCAAAATTTCATACTGAATGTTTGAAAGTTCAATCTATGTACAGTGTATGGGTGTTATTAATTACAGGTGAGTAGAATCAATCAGGCCATGTGCAGGGTGATAAAATATATATACTAAATGACCAAAAAGAAATTCCAGAAGAAATGAGAACAAAAGTTATTGCAGTATATCATTCTGAAAATGGTTATCTTCAAATGGAGAAAACTTGAACTTCCCAGAAGTGGCCAGTCTACCAAAATTCCCCCAATACTTAAATACATCCTTAACAGTGGCATGAATATTAAGCAATACATCCACTAGTCGGCAGCTTAGAGTCAATAGTTTCTGACAACAACAAATATGGCAATGGTGGAGGAGGTCATAATAATGTAACTGTTAAGAAAGAGGCAAAAAAGAGGCAGTGTTGTAGACGCTGTAATTATAATGTACAGTTGTGGTCAGAAGTTTACATACAGTGACCTGAATGTCATCTTGGATATGAATGTCATGGCAATATTTAGGCTTTCAGTAATTTCTTTGAACTGTTCTTTTTCTGTGGCAGAATGTACAGCATATATCTTTAATTAAAAAAAAAACACTAGAATTTGGTGCACAAGATTTAATTTTCTTTGGGTTTTCTGAAATCAACACAGGATCAAAATTATACACACAGGGTCAAAATTATACATACAGCACACCTAATATTTGGGTAAAATGTCTCTTCAAAAGATTCATCTTGACCAAACATTTTTGTTTACCATGAACAAGCTTCTGGCAGAATTCTGGTTGGGTATTTCATGACTCTTCATGGTAGAATTGGTAGAGTTCAATTATTTATTTATTTTTTTCCTTGGCATGGACTCTACCTATAAGCACGGTCCATATATTTTCAACAGTGTTGAAGTCAGGACTTTTAAGCTTAATGTTAGCCTGCTTTATCCTCCATAACCAGCTCTGATGCATGTTTGGGTTCATTGCCCTGTTGTAAGTCCCAAGTTGTGTTCAAGTTTCTGATGGTTTATGCTGAAGAATTCTGAGGTAGTCCTCCTTCTTCATTATTCCATCCACTTTGTGCAATGAACCAGTTCCACTAGGAGCAAAACAGCCCCAGAACATGATGATCCTACAACCACAGTACAGTGTCCCTCTGTACACTGTGGTCATTGTGGCCAAACAACTCAATCTTTGTCTCAACTGACCATACAGCTATCCTCCAGAAGGCTTTTTCTTTGTCCATGTGATCAGCTTCAAACTTTAGTTAAGCTTGAAGATGTTGATTTTGGAGCATGGGATTATTTCTTGGATAGCAGCTTCTTAGTCCATGGTGATGTTAAAACTCACTGAACTGTAGATAGTGATCCATCAGCTTCCAGTTCATGGCAGGGCTCCAGGTTGTTCCTGACCATCCAAACCAACTTCCTTTCAGCCGAGGGTGGCAGTTTGGGTTTTCTTGAAGCAAAGTGGCTTGGCAAAGTGACTACACCTCACAATAATTTGCATACAATTGTTTGAACTGATCTTGGAATTTGCAGTTGTTTAGAAATGGCTCCAACAGACGGAGTTGTGTATATCTGCGATCATCTTTCTCAGATCTGCACTGTGCTCCTTGGACTTTCCCATTGTATTGTGTGTTGGTCAATTCAATAAACAAACCCCTTTTATGAGGGCACAGAGAAACTACCAGCTGTAGTCAATCATGATCACTAACAGGAAGTTAAGAGACCTTAGTATTATGGCAAGATAAGACATCTCGGAAGTTTCAGCACCTCTGAATTAATAATTTAAGTGAGTGAGTGTAAATTTTTGACATTGTATGTATAATTTTGACCTGGTGTTGATTTCAGAAAACCCAACGAAAATTTAAACTTGTGCACCAAATTCTAATGTTTTTTTTTATTAAATATGTATGCTGTACGATCATTTTGCCACAGAAAAAGAACAGTTCAAATAAATTACTGAAAGTCCAAATATTACCATGCCATTAATATCCAAGATGACATTCATGTCACTGTATGTAAACTTCTGACCATAACTGTAAATGTTTAAAATTTCTTACTATTTAAATCACATAACCTCTACTCAGAAAGTTCCACCATCTTTAAAAAAGTATTCGTTGTGTCTCACTTGAACTATTGACTCCACTGCCCCCATGATTTCCAGTGGTACTGTTCTGTTTCATCTGTATCTGTAAGCATTCAGAAAATGTGCAACCATACAGACAAAATGAATGCAGATTACAGACAGAAGGCTCCATCTGTATCCATATTTAATGGTGAGTATAAGTGAGCCTTAAGGAATTGCAGACCTGAGAAAAGGTCAACATTAGGAAGAGACTGGGCAAAAATAGTATTCATGGGAGAGTTGAAAACTGCTGCTACCCTAAACAAACATTCTTCTCATATTTGCAAAAAAAACCCACCTTGATGACTCACAAACATTTTGCCATGATCTTCTGTAAACTGAGTCAAAAATAGAATTTTTTGGAAGACATGGGTCCTGTGACATCTGGCATAAGGCTAAAAAGCATTTCACAGTAAGAAAATAATATCCATATTCCTGAACGAGAATGGCTGGACTGACCATGATCAGAAGCTGTCTGTCCATGATCTGAAGCTCAACCACAATTAGGGTATACAGCATGACAATGATCAGAAGTGCAAGAGCCATTCCGCCTCTGTATAGCTCAAAAGAAACAAAATCAAAGAACTGGAGTGTCCTACCTTAAGTCCTGACTTGAGATGGTGTGGCAGCATCAGTTAATTCTTGAAAGCCCTCTGATGTGACTGAATTAAAGCAATTCTGCAAAGAAGACTGGGCCAAAAATTATCCAGTGATGTGGAAGACCTGAAAGATCTCCAGTTACCAAACGCTTGGTTGTAATGATTAAGTTTAGGGGGGTTGTTACTTTTTCACAGGAGTAATTTAGGTGTTGAATAACCCTTTTCCTTCAGTAAATTAAATCGTCATTTTAAGAGTGTGTTGTGTTTCCCCATGTTCTCTTAGATATTACGTTTTGTATGAGGATCTGAAACTATTTAGTGTGACAAGTCTGAACAAAATAAAGGAAGTCAGCAGGGGCAAAGAATTTTTCACAGCATATCATATGCATAGTTACTGATTTGATAACTTTTGACTGGATTATTTTGGACTGAATTATTTTTGGAAATACTCCAATAGGTATTACAGTAGATGGCAGTCCACTTTTTTTTTTTTTTAATATGGGTCTGATTGGGGCGGCACGGTGGTGTAGTGGTTAGCGCTGTCGCCTCACAGCAAGAAGGTCCGGGTTCGAGCCCCGTGGCCGGCGAGGGCTTTTCTGTGCGGAGTTTGCATGTTCTCCCTGTGTTCGCGTAGGTTTCCTCCGGGTGCTCCGGTTTCCCCCACAGTCCAAAGACATGCAGGTTAGGTTAACTGGTGACTCTAAATTGACCGTAGGTGTGAATGTGAGTGTGAATGGTTGTCTGTGTCTATGTGTCAGCCCTGTGATGACCTGGCAACTTGTCCAGGGTGTACCCCGCCTTTCGCCCATAATCAGCTGGGATAGGCTCCAGCTCGCCTGCGACCCTGTAGGACAGGATAAAGCGGCTGGAGATAATCAGATGAGATGGGTCTGATTGGTCTTTTAATGATTGATATATGACATTAAAATAATGACCCAGTTTCATTATACAATTAATGTGTGAGATAAATTGGCAGTGTGCAGGCGTCCTCTCTCTGTCCTATCCCTCTGTACATATTTATTCATCTTACAATAGTGCAAACTTAACCTTTACATGAAAGGATTTCTTTCGCTCACTCTCTTGGCACATGTCAGTTCAGCAAATTAATCATCCATATGTGTATTTGAATTATTGTCAAAGCCTCTGCTGTCATCCCCCATATCCTGAATTGAGCTAATTCCTCTAGGATATTAAGCTTCATGTGTTTACTTAATCATTGTGAAATAATAGATTTGTCCAATAGTAAGAGGAAAATATGACAGGGCCTAGTGACTACACACATAATCTGGAGCTAAATATGCACTTGGACACATAAGCTGTGTACACATTTCTGGCAAATTAAGGCTGGAGGAATTGTTTGAAGGTTTACAACATACCACAGCAACAAGCTGTATCTCTGATGTTCCCTGCTTCTCCTCAGGCCTTCTGATCTGTTCCTTTAAACACTTCCACAGTCTCGCACATGAGTCAAAAGAGATTATTAAGCCACTTTTTTTTTTAACACCACATCATTTCAAACACCATAAACAGCACTTCATATATGCACTTCATTTGGAGTATTCCTTCGTGTGTTTCCAGATACTGTAAATATATTGTATCTGGACTGTCAAATTATTATAAACATGCCACTCGAGATTTGTTAATCCAGTCAGATTTTCACTCTGTGACAGTTCTTTTGAATTTTGACCATCAGAACATATACTGTTAGCTGGGCTACAGGCTCAAATTTTGAGTTAATAATAATTGTAATAGCAATTATATTATTTTATTAATTATGTCATTCATATGGCAAATTAATTATTTTAAACTACTTCAATATATGTACATACTCTGTTAACTGATAGTATCTGATTAAGGAAAACATTAAGGGACACTTTATTTTTGGAGCCCATGTTTTTTTTTTTTCTCCTCACATTCTAGATACAATATTGTTGCAGCATGGGTGTGACTGAGCAGGTAACACATGAGTTTCATCTACAGTGGTGCTTGAAAGTTTGTGAACCCTTTAGAATTTTCTATATTTCTGCATAAATATGATCTAAAACATCATCAGATTTTCACACAAGTCCTAAAAGTCGATAAAGAGAACCCAGTTAAACAAATGAGACAAAAATATTATACTTGCTCATTTATTTATTGAGGAAAATTATCCAATATTACATAGCTGTGAGTGGCAAAAGTATGTGAACCTTTTCTTTCAGTATCTGGTGTGACCCCCTTGTGCAGCAATAACTACAACTAAACATTTGCGGTAACTGTTGATCAGTCCTGCACACCGGCTTGGAGGAATTTTAGCCCATTCCTCCATACAGAACAGCTTCAACTCTGGGATGTTGGTGGGTTTCCTCACATGAACTGCTCACTTCAGGTCCTTCCACAACATTTCGATTGGATTAAAGTCAGGACATTGACATGGCCATTCCAAAACATTAACTTTATTCGTCTTGAACCATTCTTTGGTAGAACGACTTGTGTGCTTAGGGTCACTGTCTTGCTGCATGATCCACCTTCTCTTGAGATTCAGTTCATGGACAGATGTCCTGACATTTTCCTTTAGAATTTGCTGGTATGATTCAGAATTCATTGTTCCATCAATGATGGCAAGCCATCCTGGCCCAGATGCAGCAAAACAGGCCCAAACCATGATACCACCACCACCACCACCATGTTTCACAGATGGGATAAGGTTCTTATGCTGGAATGCAGTGTTTTCCTTTCTCCAAACATAACGCTTCTCATTTAAAGCAAAAAGTTCTATTTTGGTCTCATCCATCCACAAAACATTTTTCCAATAGCCTTCTGGCTTGTCCACGTGATCTTTAGCAAACTGCAGATGAGTAGCAACATTCTTTTTGGAGAGCAGTGGCTTTCTCCTTGCAACCCTGCCATGCACACCATTGTTGTTCAGTGTTCTCCTGATGGTGGACTCATGAACATTAACATTAGCCAATGTGAGAGAGGCCTTCAGTTGCTTAAAAGTTACCCTGGGGTCCGTTGTGACCTCGCCGACTATTACACACCTTGTCATGGAGTGATCTTTGTTGGTTGACCACTCCCGGGGAGGGTAACAATGGTCTCAAATTTCCTCCATTTGTACACAGTCTGTCTGACTGTGGATTGGTGGAGTCCAAACTCTTTAGAGATGGTTTTGTGACCTTTTCCAGCCTGATGAGCATCAGCAATGCTTTTTCTGAGGTCCTCAGAAATATCCTTTGTTCATGTCATGATACACTTCCACAAGCGTGTGTTGTGAAGATCAGACTTTGATAGATCCCTGTTCTTTAAATAAAACAGGGTGCCCACTCACACCTGATTGTCATCCCATTGATTGAAAACATGTGACTCTAATTTCACCTTCAAATTAACTGCTAATCCTAGAGGTTCACATACTTTTGCCACTCACAGATATGTAATATTGGTCATTTTCCTCAATAAATAAATGACCAAGTATAATATTTTTGTCTCAGTTGTTTAACTGGGTTCTCTTTATCTACCTTTCGGACTTGTGTGAAAATCTGATGATGTTTTCGGTCATATTTATGCAGAAATATAGAAAATTCTAAAGGGTTCACAAACTTTCAAGCACCACTGTATGTATGAATACTGGTATTTTACTTATGTGTGCCTTTTGTGTTCTTTCAAAAATAAGCCAGCATAGAGAGAGAGAGAGCTGAGCTACCCAGTGCCATGTTTATGTGTGTATGCAAAAGAGAGTGAAATAAAGTCGCATGATCTTTAAATTAAAAATAACACACACCACGAGCTGTCAAGCCTGTCTGCATGTCCTCATTTCCCAAGAGCCTCAAGAGTAGTACACTGGTCCTGAAACCTGATAAAATTGAGGAGAAAAAAAAGCCAACATTAAGTTGTTATTTTGCTGTGCACAGAGCAAGAGCAGTGCTTCTGGGCTCTGCTCCAGGCCAAGTCGAATCAAGTTTATTTGCATAGCACTTTTAACAACAGACATTGTCGCAAAGCAGCTTTACAGAAAATTAAAGGCTTTAAACAAGAGCTAATTTTATCCCTAATTTATCTCTGATGAGCAAGCCTGTGGCAAGGAAAAACTCCCTCAGATGACATGAAGAAACCTCCAGAGGAACCAGATTCAAAACACATCCTCATTTGGGTGATAACAGAGAGCATGATTATAAATAACTTGCTTCTATAACTGTGTCCTATACAGTCATAAAGTGCAAATGTATAACCAGGAAATTCATTATAGTTTCAGCATGAAGTCTGTTTTGTTGAAGGTATCAATAGTTCATTGATGGAAACTTGAGTGCAAGATTGTTAATGACAACTGCAATCTGAAAGTTATCATGTCAATTGTAGCTTCAGTCATAATAGCAAAACTGTAAGTGTCCAGAGCCATCTTTCAAGTGCAAATTTCGAGTGCCTATATGAGGCCATTCCCCACAGTAACAATGTGATAAGACTCCAGCCAGATGGGCATCAGGATGGATCAGGCAGGTCAGAGGAGCACAAAGCATCACTGGTGTCTCAGGATCGACAACTAACTTGACAGAGAGAGACAGACAGAGGAAAGAGATTGGGGGGAGAAAAAAAACACAATTTGTTAGATATGCCCAATGTCAGCTAATGAGTAACAACAGTATACATTTTGCACTGAGTGCAAGCAGGGACTCTGGCAAAACTAACTATGACAGCATAACTAAAAGAGAGAGTCAGAAGGTAACAAAAGCATGAGGGAGCCCTGAGATATAAAGCAGAGAGCCACTCCACCAACAGTAAACCCGAGTGAGTGTGTGTGTGTGTGGGGGGGGGGAGAGACAGCATCCATACATCCCAGTTTACCAAAAACTATGTGGGGGGGGGAGACAGCATCCATACATCCCAGTTTACCAAAAACTATGTCTGAGTACCCTCCAGTTCTATCCCTTTACCTAATAAAAAGCTATTAACAAAAAGTTTGACAAAAAAGATGTTTTCAGCCTAGACTTAAACACTGAGACTGTGTCTGAGTTCCAAACACTACTTAGAATGCTATTCCATAATTGCAAGGCTTTGTAAGCCTCTTCCCCCTGATGTAGCCTTCACTATATGAGACATCAAAAGATAGCCTGCACCTTTGAATTAAGTAGTCGTGGTGGGTCATAAAAAACCAGAAGTTTGCTCAGATAGTGTGGTGCAAGGCCACTTAATGCTTTAAAGGTCAATGGTAGTATTTTATAATCAATGCAAAATTTGTTTGGGAGCCAATGCAATGCGGATGAGATGGGGTGATGTGGTCACATCTTATAGTTCTAGTAAGGACTATTGCTGCTGCATTTTGAACTAACTGGAGCTTGTTTATGCATTTATTGGAACATCCAGACAGTAAGGCATTACAATAATCCAACCTAGAGGTAACAAAAGCATGAACTACAGTAGTTTTTCTACATCATGCAGTGACATTATATTTCTTATCTTAGCAATATTTCTGAGATGAAAGACAGCTATCCGGGTAATGTTATCAATGTGAGTTTCAAGTGAAAAACTAGAGTCAATGATCACACCAAGGTCTTTTACTGCTGCATGAGAAGAAAGAGAAAAGCCATCTAAAGTTATTATGTAATCAGAAAACCTCCTTCTAGCTGCATGTGGTCCAAATACAAGTACTTCTGTCTTGTCAGAGTTAAGTAGAAGGAAGTTAATAAGCATCCAGTGTCTAATGTCCTTTACACATTCCTCAATTTTATTAAGCTTGTCTCTCTCATCTGGCTTTGCAGAAACATACAGCTGTGTGTCATCAGCATAACAGTGGAAACTAATACCATGTTTATGAATAATATCATCCAGAGGTAACATGTATAAAGAAAAAAGCAGTGGGCCTAAGGCAGAACCTTGTGGAACACCAAACTTTGCCTCAGTATGTCTAGAAAAATCATCATCATTTACATCAACAAACTGATAGCAATTAGTTAAATAAGTCCTGAGCCAGGAGAGGGCCATTCCCTTGACTCCCCCAACATTTTCTAGTCTATCCAGGAGAATGGAATGATCAGTGGTGTTAAAGGTTGCATGAAGGTCAAGCAGTACAAGCAGGTAGACAGCCCTGATCAGACGCCAACAGTAGGTCGTTTACTATTTTAACCAGTGCTGTCTCTATGCTACGATGAGGTCTAAATCCTGACTGATACATTTCATGGATGTTATTCCTATGCAGATATGAGCATAACTGCTGTGCCACAGCTTTTTCTATGATATTAGAGATAAAGGAGAGATTTGATATTGGCCTATAGTTGGACAGCTGGCAGAGGTCAAAGTCAGGTATTTTAATCAGGGTTTTGATAACTGCTTGTTTAAAGGATTTGGTTACATAGCCAATTCTAAGGGAAGAATTTATTATTTTTAGAGTTGATTCAATTGCTTCTGGTATTATCTGTTTGAAAAGTCATGTAGGTAACAGATCTAGTACACAAGTTGAAGATTTTGACGTGGAGATTAAATTATTTCAATTTCTCTAAGGGGAGTAAAACATTCTAATTGCTGATCTGATACAGTTACATTGTTAACTACAAGGTTACTTAAATTGTCCGGCCTTAAATTAGTTGTTTGATTTTTTTTTTCATTTTTTTTTTTCAATTTTGTCATTGAAAAAATTCATGAAGTCGTTGCTACTACATATTGCAGGTGTGCATACGTCTATAGTGGTCTTTTTCCTCATTCATTTTGCTACAATATTAAATAAGAATCTAGGATTATTTTTGTTTATCTCCCAGTGCAAATCCCCATAGCCCATTCCCATATTATACAGTCAGAATTGCCAGGATTGCCATTCTTGCACCTATAGCAAGTTCTCCTGGGTTAGGTGACTTATGCCGCTTTTCCACTACAAACGCGGCTGAGTTGGGCTGAGCCGTGCCGTGCTGAGTCGGGCTGAGCGGGGCTGTTGGAGTTGCATTTCGACTACAACCACGCTGAACCGTGCTGGCTGGAAGTGGGTGGACACATTGGGTGGAGTTAGCGAAAGTGGGTGGACGTCAGGTGATGTCGTTAAGCAGCGCAAACAGTGACATCAGTGAGCTTTTAAGCGGTAGTCTCATGACCCGAATAGTAAACAATAAACATGGAGGACATGGAGTCGTTAGTGTTGCTGGTCTTGGTGCTGTGGCTTGTTGTCACCGACAACGCCAACAGATACTGGCAAGAGCGTATAGATGAGGCGAGGCGCATAAGGCTTCAGAAATTCTCGTAATTCATAATTCTTCTTCTTCCGGGTTTACGGTGTTTACAGATCCCAGCGTGCTCGCGGGGCGTGTGTGGGCGTATGAGGACACTCCTCCTCACCAATCAGTGCACAGGGGAGTGTCTGCTCACGCCCCCAACCTCATTCGGCTCGCTTTGGCTCGCTTCAGCCCCACTCCAAAACCGTGCGAGTTTTAGGGGCTAAGCAGGGCTGAAGCGAGCTGAGTTGTGCTGGTTTTTGGTAGTCGAAATGCGAGCCGTGTCGGGCTGAAGTGAGCTGAAGTGAGCTGAAAAAGGGTAGTGGAAAAGGGCCATTAGTGTGCTTATGAGCTTTGCTCTCAGATCAAGAACATGCTGAATTTCATTTTTACTCAGAGTAGGTCCCTCTTCCCAGTTTTCCCTAATGTCATGCAAGACGCTATGAAATTTGCGAACATCCAATAATTCAAATGGGGAGAACCCTGTGGAGGCTTGTGGGATATCTCAACTGCAAATAAGAGGGGGTCCAACCACCTGTCCCAATTTCTAGTGTCCTCATGAATGAACTTTTGAATCGTTTTTAAGCATCTGATTAAATTGTTTGACCAGCCCATCCATTTATGGACGATACATGATGGTATGAAACAATTTAATCCCCAGAAGTTTGTACATTTGGCAAAATGTGCATTACATGAATGTTGTGCCTTGAACAGTAAGGATTGCATAGTTCACTAAAGCTAACACAAAGCAATACCTTCATGCAGATCAATCTAATGGCCCGATGAGATTCATACCAATTATTTTGAATGGGGATCTCGATCAATGGTAAATGGCACAATAACACTTTTGGGGTGGCCGATGGATTCACCAGCTGACATTCGTGACATGCCATGCACCATTTTGGGGTGGCGCGGTGGTGTAAGTGGTTGGCACGGTCGCCTCACAGTGAGGGGGTTCCAGGTTTGGGCCCGGTGGCCGGCGGGGGCCTTTCTGTGTGGAGTTTGCATGTTCTCCCCGTGTCTGCATGGGTTTCCTCCGGGTGCTCTGGTTTCCCCCACAGTCCAGGGACATGCAGTTGGGTTGATTTGGGGCGGCCTTGAGCAGGGTGCCTGACCCCTGACTGCTCCCCGGGTGCTCTGGCGTGGCTGCCCACTGCTCTGAGTGTGTGTGCATGTGTTCACTGCTTCAGATGGGTTAAATGCAGAGGATGAATTTCACTGTGCTTGAAGTGTGCATGTGACAAAGGTTTCTTCTTCATTTGTGTGTATCACCGTGAATGCCCAGCCAATAGAAATGGGCCATGAATTTATGCAGTGTTTTATCCTGACCTAAATACCCTGCCATGGGATTATGGTGAGCCACATGGAATAAAAATTCCCTATGTCTCTTCAGTACCACCAACTGGGTTGTTTCTTCTCCTGTTTGAGTGTCCTGTGTCACTCAATACAGATGTAGGGAAATTTGTTGGTACCCTTAGAGCTCATGAAACCATTGCTTTATTCCTCCTGAAAAGTAATTAAATTAAAAGTAATTTTCTTATGTATATTGCATGCCTTTTGTGCATCATAGAACAAAGCAAAAAAAATGTGAAAAGAAATTATTTATAGTTTATTTTACAAAGATATTCTACAATAGCTTGGACAGATTTGTTGGTACCCCTTGAAAAGTTTATAAATAATTGCATTATAGTGATATTTCAAACTAATTGTTTAACCTTAATTAGTATCCCATATGTCTTCAATGTTGTAATCAGTCATTCAGTCTATTTAAATGGAGAAAAGTAATTGAACATGGACCAGATAAAGCAAAGGAGAGAGTTGTTTGAGGAGATCAGAAAGAAAATTATAGACAAGCATATTAAAGGCAAAGACTATAAAAGCAGCTTGATGTTCATGTGACTACAGTTGCAAATATTATTAAGAAGTTTAAGTTCCATACAGTAGGACCATAGCTAGCCTTCCTGGATGTGGTCACAAGAGGAAAATTGATCACAGATTGAACAGAAGAATAGTGCTAATGGTAGAAAAAGAGCCAAGGACAACTTCCAAAGACATAAAAGTTGAACTCAAAGGTCAAGGTACATCAATGTCTGATTGCACCATCGGTCACCTTTTGAGCGGCCACAGTCTCAATGGGAGGACTCAAAAAAAGCCAGACTGGAATTTACTAAAATGCATATTGACAAGCCACAATGCTTCTGGGAGCATGTCCTTTGGACAGATGAGACAAAACTTAAGCTTATTGGCAAGTCGCATCAGTTTCAGTCCACAGAAGAAAAAATGAAGCTTTCAAAGCAAAGAACATCATACCTACTGTGAAACATGGAAGAGGCTTAGTTATGATTTGGGGCTGCTTTGCTGCATCTGGCATGGGGTACCTTGAATTTGTGCAGGGCGCAATGACATCTCAAGACTATCAAGGTGTAGTGCCCCCTTGCTTTACTGGCACTAAATGGCGGTAGCTACCCTGAGCTCTTTGTAGTTATCATTAAACAATAAATGTTAATTTTAAACTATGCACATGTTCACTTGTTTCCATACCAACTGAGAAACTTTGAGGAATGGCCAATGCAAGGACGATGTCGCCTGCCAAAGCTTCACTGCTGATCCAGGATCAACTCGCTCTGGAGAGTGAGTCAGATGATGCGATGTCAGATGTATCCACTGAGGACAATGATGATGAACGAATGCATTTTGAAGTTCGTCTTGATCCCACCGAGGATATTTTTGATGAGTAAGTAGGCTAATATCTGTCTCACTAGCAGTTGTTGTCATGCATTTTCGGTTAGCGTATAGGGATAACTACATTGCATTACATTTAGCAGACACTTTTATCCAAAGCAACTTACAATTGGGAAAAACAATCAAGCTACAGTAAAACATAGGAAATCATAGAGTAAGAAGAAGAGAGTGCATGTTAGATGGTTAGTGAGTTGTTAGGATAGAAGGTGCTCTTTGAAGAGAAAGAACTAGTTGATCGAAACGTGCTGTGTTATTTTCGTCAAGTTTTGAAAACATTTTTCTGTTGCCAAACTATGTTTTACTGATTTACTGATTACTGATTTACAGTAATTAGTTACCTAAGTCAACATGCCCTGCATAGTCATAGTTTATCTTCATTGCTAACTTTAGATTTATTATAGTCCATGCATAAGTCTATGCATAAGATTGTGAAATGTAGGCATATAGGCTACAGGTGAAGTAATGACAAAGAAACGGCATCAGAATACTGTTGTTTTGATCATTAGTACACAGCAAAATCCCCAGTATTGAATTAACACCCAGAGTGTTGATTTAACACCCTACTGTGTTTATATAGGTCCAATTGGACACAAATTAACTCTGAAAGTGTTAATTCAACACTGAGGAATTTGCTGTGTATGCATACCTTTGTTATGGTTGGTGTGAACTAAAACAGAAACTGAAAAGGTGTAAATTATCGAAACTGATAATGTGTGAATGATAGAGACATTGTATATGCAAATTTGTGTCAGGTATGCTATATGCAAATGTGTGTCAGGTGATGCTAGAAAGATATGTAGATTTGTGCCATTATGTCTCTGTATTGTTATAGTAAATTCTATGTTTTATAAAGATAACGAAAGAGCAACTTCTAACTATTTTCTATTGTTGTATTTTACAGCAATGTGGAGAACATCCCACCGGCACTAGCTAGGAAGAAAGCACGGTGTCAGGCCAAACAGCATCCACATTCATGGAAGACAGAAAGTGATGCAGATACCACTCCACCACCACTGCGGTTTCTTCCTGCAAGGGAGCCTGGTGTGCAGCTGAGGGCAGAGGACAACCACACTCCTCTGGACCTCTTCAGGCTGTTCATTTCAGAGGATGCTGTGGAAACCCTCTGCCGCAACACCAACAAGCAAGCTGCCAGGAACATCACAAGAGGGGCAAAGCACAGATGGATGGATGTTGGAATTGCTGAATTTTACAGATACCTTGGACTGGTGTTCTATATGGGCTTGCTCAAGCTGGGTCACATCACTGACTACTGGAGGAGAAACAGCATCTTCTCTGTCCCTTTCCCAGCAGAGGTGATGACAAGGGACAGGTACAGAACAATCTTTTGGAATGTGCACATGAGTGACCCAGATGAAGACAGAGGGAATGATGCTTTTCTCTCCGTGCTTCCATGGAAGGTGGTCGCATTTTCTGCTCTCCCTCTCCCTCCTTTTTTTCCCTGCTTGCGCTTCTGTGTCTTGTCTCGTCTGCTGTACTTTTTGAAGAGACTCTCCCTGCATTACTTTCTAAACTAAAAAAAAAGCATGGAATTGATAAACTGGTCTCCTAACGAAATTGACACAGTTTTCTCGACGAGAAGCCTGGGTTCGGGGGAACCCATCTGTCCTGCCGGAACGTTTGCGGTTGGTTACACGATGGACGCGTGGGAGCGGTGGCGGGTCGTGTGCCTGACGATTCTTTCTGTGGAGGACATTGAAGATATCTACCTATTCGGAACCATGATTACAGGACTTTTGCTGATTGGATTAGGCATTGCCCTGGTATATTGAGGAAATCAGACAATGGTGACAGCTGTTCAAAGCCCCACAAAGCTGCCCGATATGATTGGAGTGGTGGGCAAAGCTGTTGGCACTCAGACTGTGGACATTCAGAACTTTAACCACAAAATGGTTGTTATTTCAGAGCAGCTTTCAGCTTTGCAAGGAATACGTTTTTCGGAGATCAATTTGAATAGAATGGACAGAAATGGACGAGCAGTGTGGACGTGCAAAGACTGTGTCTGGAAAGACCAAACAATTTATATCTTATCAACATTCAGCTCCCTGACACAGCACCGGCCTCAGTTCAGGCCATTGCTGAGGCACCATTTCCCCCTGAAGGTCACTGCCGGGAGACACTCTCGCATTCCTCGCATTCCTTCTCTGACTTTCCGCGGTCGCCATTTACCCCCAGTGTGACAAGCGGGTGCGTGACCAGCGCCTTCATGGCTGCAGGAACGGACGGCTGCTTGCTTGCGCTGGATTACCTCCTCCCCTCCCCCCTTACCCCTACCCCTGATTCCCCCCCTCAAGTCCTGTGTTTAAAGTGTACTTGTGTTGTTGTGTGCTTATGTGCAAAGGTTTTTTTTAAATGTTCCCACACTGTACTCCTGACAGGAGCATAGTGGGGGGGGGGGGGGGGGGTTCTTTTTTTCCTTATCTCTCCTCATGTTGTGTTTCCTTTTTATCTTCATCCCTGTCTTCCTGTCCTGTCTACCCTATGTCAATTGTATGTTGTATATGTACGGACAGGTTGATGGCTAATTTCACTGGTATATGTGACTAGTGACAATAAAGGCTATCATCATCATCATCATCATAAAAGGGGAACCTTGGCACATGACAAACTGTTCCGTGTCAAACCCCTCATGGATACCATCCAGATTGCCTGTAAGGCATTCTATCATCCCCGCAGGAGCCTTTCTGTGGATGAACGCATGGTGCCTTCCAGAGGCCACACTATGAGACAGTACATGAAGGATAAACCAACTAAGTGGGGCTTCAAGTTGTTTGCTCTCACAGACTCCAGCAATGGGTACACTTTGGACTTTTCTGTATACAAAGGAAAGAGCAACCTCCCCACAGGTCATGGCCTCTCTTATGACTCTGTCATGTCACTGATTGACAGAGGATATTTGGGGTCTGGATACCATGTGTACATGGACAATTTCTACACAAGCCCAAAGCTTTTCAAGGACTTGTATGCTGCCAAGTTTGGTGCTTGTGGAACATACAGAGAATCACGCAGTGACGTCAATGCACTCAGAAAGTGTTCACCCAGAGGAACAATCCACTGGATAAGAGATGGTCCTCTTGTCTATGTGAAGTGGAAGGATACACGAGAGGTGTCTGTCTGCTCCACCATCCATGCCGCCTACACTGGGGATGCAGTGCAGCGAACAGTGAAAAGCAGACAGGGTGCCTGGTCAAGATAGTCTGTTCCATGCCCCGAACCCATGGTAGAGTACAAGAAGTTCATGGGTGGTGTGGACTTGTCTGACCAGTTGATCCAGTACTACATAGCACAGCACAAAACTGTGAAGTGGTACAAGAAGCTTTTTCTTCACTTCCTGGATGTTGCTGAAACAAATGCCTTCATCCTCCACAAAGAAACCATGCAGAAGAAAAGCCTGAGCCACAGGGATTTCATGGAGGAGCTCACTGCACAGCTGTGTGGTCTGCCACGGCTTTTTGAGGCCCCAAAGGCTCCTCTGAAGAAAGTTGACAAGGCTCACAAACCAGTTTGTGGGATTGAGCTGAACACAAATGGGAATAGGGCGGGTGATGGTCGCAGAGCCTGTGTGTACTGCAGGTTGCAGGGAAGGAAAACAAAAACCCTGTGGAAGTGCAAAACGTGTGATGTTTTCCTTTGCCTTCAACCTGACAGGAACTGTTATGATGCTTGGCATCCAGATGAGGACTGGGATGAGGACTGACAGCAGAGAGCCACAATCCAGGGATGATCATTAGCTATTGAACATTTTATTGAGTATCTTACAGTTGAAGAGGGCATATTTATTATAAGATTTAGAACAAGCCAGAATATTTAATCTGTGACTATGATAGCTTTGGCTTTTAGGGCTTCTTTTCTTTGCAGTAACTTTCCAAGCAGAAAGGTGTGGGGGCAGGGAGGTGGTGTGGGGGCAGGGAGGTACAGTGGCCAGGGTCTCTGTCTTTGACAAATGGACTATTGACAGTGACGGGGGGAGGGGGGATTACAGGTGAATTACACCTACCTCATCAATATTCATTTGAAAGGGCAATTGGCTTTGGAGAAAACAAAGGTAGTCTGAAGTTTCTACAATTAGTATTGAAACTACATAACATTTCTGAATGCTGTTCTTACTTTTATGTAGCCAACACCTATGTTTACAAGGTTCAGACTTCAAAAGTCTTGTGCAGATATATTTATAGTGTTTTTTTTACAAGGTTTGAAGACTCTGAAAATAATTTTTTGTAAGGTTGTGTTTGCACTTAATTTAAATAAAAAAAAAAACTAATTTCATTACATTCACTTTACTCTCATATTATTGCTGAGGGTGTCCAGAATATAACCATATGTGCCACTTTTGCATAGATGTTTTTAGTTAGATGAAATACTTAAAAATGTCAAGGTTTATCAGACTGCCACAGAGTGTCTGACAGGCCCAGGACCTCAGTGTGTTAATTCAACTCTCAGAAGCTTTATTCTAAGTGCACAATAAATGGGAAATACACTACAAATATTAATAAACCAGAATGTAAAAGTTCACTGTTGCAGGCCTGAAAGTTGTTCAGGAGCACTGTAGCCTAAAACCAAGATGGCTGCTTCACCACAAGGGCAAAACAAAATGTACCAGAACCAGATGAAGTAGCCAGTGTCTTACGCATGCAAGGAATGTGATGAAAAGCAACAAAGAAGAGAGTCCCACAGCACCTATCATCCATGACATTAACCTGGTAAAAAGTGTTCTGTCTGGTGCCATCTGTGTCCTCTTTGTCTTGGCATTAGGCTGTGCTAGTTCAGCTGGCAGTCCATGAATTCATTAGCTCAGTCCAAGCACCGACACACCTAACCACCAGCAGCTAACTCACTTGAACTTTTAACTCTATTCCGAAGCAGTTAAACTTTTTGTCCAAAGTTGTACTCCAACACTGATGAACTTTCTCACCACTAGATTAGGGATTAGATTAGATAAAACTTTATTGATCCCTTTGGGAGGGTTCCCTCAGGGAAATTAAGATTCACTATAGCCATGCTCCATGATCTGGCTACTTATACTAACTAAAAATGCTGGTTTAAGTGAATACAATAGTCATGTGTTCCCCATTTCTCACTCACTTTCTTTCTGCTCTTCTCCTTGTCTCCCTCCATCTCTCCCATTCACTTCCTGATAACCCTTGACCTCTAACTAACTTCTCATTGGTTCAGACAATACAAATATATCAGTGTCAGTAGTGACAACAACACCAAACAAACTACAAACATGGCCACTCAAGACTACAACACCCATGAGCCACAGCGCCCCCGTCACCAGAGTATTGAGCACAGCTGAAGCTCATTGTTAATCAGTACCATGCTACTTAAACCCCTCTCACACAAGCACTCACCACGATGTATTGTTCTGTGTTCTCCAGTGCATACCAAGCCTTGGTTTCCTGACTGCCTAATGTTCTTCTGATTCTCACTATCTTTCCTCGTTTATTCTTCCTGCCTTGTGTACGTTGTACAGTTCGCCGATCGACCGACTCTCGCCTGTCCCTGACCACAATTCACGTCTCACGATTTGGCTTTGTTACTGTTTGTTCCCTGATCTCCTCTGCAATTACATCTGTAAGTACCTGCAACGTGACCGGATACTTCGCCTACAATGGATGTAGCCGAGGAGGCGAGACAAACTGCATTGAATGCTCAGGGACGACTGTTGGGAGAACATCAGCAGATGTTAGTGGACCTCAACACACGGATGGCACAGCTTGCATCTGTTATGTTGCAGGCCCTCCTTCCGCGCCCTGAGATATCTCCCAGCTCCGCTATCCAGCTTGCTGTCCTGGAGAGATTCACCAGTAATGCTCGCACCTGTAAAGGTTTCCTGCTTCAGTGTTCTCTGTACTTCACCTTGCCTAATCTATCAGACAAACATAAAATTGCAAAGTTTCTCTTTCCTCACTGGTAAGGTGCTACAGTGGGTGAGTGCCATATGGATCAGTGGAAGTGATCACACGACTTCTTGCAAGTGGTTCCTCAAGCTATTCAAGCAAGTTTTCGATCATGAACCGGAGGGAATCGAAGTCAGAGAGAGCCTACTCAGCCTGAAGCAAGGTTCAGGGAGTGTTGCCGAGTATGCCCTCGGCTTCAGAACTGTGACAGTGGCTAGTGGTTGGAATGAGCCAGCACTGAAGGCAGTGTTTCACCATGGTCTCTGTCCTGAGTTACTTAGTGAAATGGCATGCAGGGATGAACAGTTAACATTAGATTCTCTCATCGACTTAGCCATCCATTTGGACCACCTGCTGACCAGTCGACCCTCTCTTAAGGAAACTGTCATACCCGTTCAACCGTCTGACGAACCTGCATCTACAGAGGTTTCTAACATGTGCCTGAAGCATTCTGAATGGGAAAGGAGAAGAAAGGAGGGTCTCTGCTTCTACTGTGGGAATTCAGAGCATCAAATTCAACAGTGGCCTATTCACCTGTTGTGCTCCAGCACAGTAGAAACTTCAAGTCATGCAGTGAGTCCAGAGAGAAAATTTAACGCTCCTTCGTTTATGGTTCCGGTGTAATTAAAGTAACAGTCAGCCACCCATGTATTGTCTGCCTTGATAGACTCAGGGGTAGAGGGTAACTTCATTAGCAGAATGATTGTCGAAGGGAACAACCTGCCCACAATCCCTCTGCAGAGTCCACTCAGCATCCGAGCAATTGATGGAGGACCCATAGGTGATGGCTTTGTCACCACCAGAACCATTCCTCTTCAGATTCAGGTGGGAGTTCTCCATTCAGAACACATCTCTCTCTATGTCACAAATACGTCTCAGCACGATATCATTCTCAGCTACCCTTGGTTGCAACTTCATGACCCACTCATCTCATGGCAGAACAAAGAAATTTTTTCAATGGTCACCCACATGCTTTCAGAACTGTCTTTCATATCCACAATTATGCATAGCATCTACGTCAGTTGAGAGTCCTGAGCCAGATTCCATGCTTCAGATCCCCGAATGCTACCAGGACCTGCAGAAAGTCTTTAGTAAGGGGAGAGCTTGTGGGCTACCACCCCATAGACCATATGACTGTGCTATAGACCTTCTACCAGGTATGTCACCTCCGTAGGGCCAAATCTACCCTCTTTCTCAAAAGGAGCACGCCTCAATGGAGGAATACATTCAAGAAGCCCTCAACCAGGGTTATATTCATCCATCCAAGTCTCTGGCCTCAGCAGGCTTCTTTTTTTGTGGAGAAATGAGGTGGTGGGCTCTGACCATGCATTGATTATAGAAGTCTCAACCAGGTCACAGTTAAATATACTTATCCTCTTCCTCTAGTCCCATCTGCCCTAGAACAGCTTCATTCAGCCAAGATATTTTCCAAGCTCGACCTACGTAGTGCTTATAACCTGATTAATATTAGAAAGGGAGACGAATGGAAGACTGCATTTAGCACTACCACCGGCCATTTTGAATACTGAGTAATGCCATATGGCCTTGCTTCAGCACCCAGTGTATTCCAATGATGTGTTAAGAGATATGCTATGAAGATATGTGATTGCTTACATAGACAATATTCTTATCTACTCCCCTGATGAGAGGAGTCACGCGGAACATGTAAGAACAGTCCTCCAATGCCTACTAGCCAACCATCTCGATGTTAAAGCTGAAAAATGCAAATTTCATTGTAAGCAGATTTCCTTCCTGGGGTATATAGTAAGTTCCAAGGGAGTCAGTATGGAATCCTCCAAAGTCATGGCAGTCATGTCTTGGCCAGTTCTCTTGTCCATAAAGGAGCTTCAACAGTTTCTGGGCTTTGCAAATTTCTACTGTTGCTTCATCAGAGGCTTCATCATGATCGCAGCTCCCCTAATGGCCCTGCTCAAGAAGGGACCCAAAAAGCTCCAGTGGAACCTATCTGCTGAAGAAGCCTTCAATGGTCTCAAGAGCAAGTTCAATCGGCCTCGATTCTACAACATCCCGACCCAACCAAACCCTTCACAGTGGAAGTGTATACTTCAGACACAGGAGTAGGAGTAGTCTTATCTCAGCATTATAGCGAAAGATAAAAACTTCACCCTTTGGCGTTCTTTTCCAAAAAAGCTTACTGCTGCAGAGAGAAATTGTGATGTCAAGATCCATGAATTGTTAGCCATCAAGCTTGCTCTTGAGGAGTGGAGACACTGGCTAGAAGGAGACACTCATCCCTTCATGATCCTCACAGACCATAAGAATCTGGAATACCTCAAGAAGGCAAAAGACTAAATCCTTGCCAGGCTAGATGGGCGTTGTTCTTCACACACTTTAATTTCACCATCTCGTTTCATCCTGGTTCTAAGAACAAGAAAGCAGATGCATTGTCCCATACCTTTGTTTCAGATCACCAAGATCCTGCCGTCCACCCAATTCTCCCTTCCAACTGCTTCTTGCAATCCATCACATGGGATTTAGATCAGGAAATAAAGAGGTATCAACCCAAATCCTTGCCAGTCAGTCTTCCACTGGGCCTCCTCTATGTACCCAAGCAGCTCTGAGGGCGACTCATCACTTGGGCACACACATCTCCCACCACAGGGCATCCTGGCAGCCATAGGATTCATCAGATGCTTAAGAGCAAGTACTGGTGGGAGAATATGCTCACAGAGATCAATCAGTTCATCACATCATGCTTAGAGTGTGCACAAGCAAAGGTTCCACAAACTCCTCTAATGGCAAAGCTATGTCCACTTCCAGTACCTCAGAGACCCTGGTCACACAGAGCAATCAACTACATAACTGACTTACCACCATCCCAGGGCAACACCACCATCATGGTGATGGTGGACAGGTTCTCCAAAGCCCTGAGGCTCATCCCACTTCCAAGTATCCCCACAGCACTTCAAACAGTTGAACTACTTTTCCAGCAAGTGTTCAGATACTATGGTATCCCTGAGGACATAGTCAGCTACAGAGGTCCCCAGTTCATCTCCCGTTTATGGATGTACTTCATGGAATGACTTGGTGTCTCCATAAGTCTCACGTCAGGTTACCATCCCCAATCAAATGGCCAAGTGGAATGGGCCAACCAGGAAATCAGATGTTTTTTAAGGATTTTTTTGTATGAGAAATCAGGTCTTGCTTCATCCTGTGGGCCGAGTATTTACAGAACTTGCTTAAGCATTCAGCCACTCAGTTAACTCCCTTTCAGTGCATACTCGGCTACCAACCACCACTGTTCCCCTGGGATGACTCACCAGTCCAAGTCCAAGCTGCAGAGGAATCGTTTTCATGCAGTCAGGCCATCTGGGAGGAGATTCACCAGCGAATTGAAGCCGTCAATGCCAAGTACAAGGAATATGCTGACAAGCATGGAGGTAGCAACCCTGAGTTCTCACCAGGCAACAGAGTGTGGGTTTCTACCAAAAACCTCAGAGAACCCAGCATGTGCCAAAAACTGCAAGCATGGTACATTGGTCCATTCAAGGTACTTTGACGCATAAATGAAGTATCATACAGGTTAGAATTCCCCCCTCACAGCCGAATCTCCCCTACATTTCATGTCTCCTGTCTAAAGCCTGCCATTCCATGTCCCCTTGCTGAAAACTTCCCAGTTCAAGTGCACCCAGCACTAAGCTTTGAAGGTGAGCCCATCTACCAAGTCAATAGGTTACTTGATTCCAGATGCAGAGGAGGTCAGGTTGAATACTTCGAAGATTGGGAGGGCTATGGTCCTGAGGAGCGAAGCTGGGTGGCAGTCAAGGACATCTTGGACCCTTTGTTGAAGCAGGAGTTCCATGCTCAACACCCAGACAAACCTGCCCCCAGGGGGAGAGGGTGTCCCAGGAAGAATGCAGCTCCCAGAGGGAGCTCCTTGGGGAGGGGGGGTTCTGTCAGTGTCAGTAGTGAGAACAACAGTGCCAAACAAACTGCAAACATGGCCGCTCAAGACTACAACACCCATGAGCCACAGCGCCCCCTGTCACTGGAGTATTGAGCACAGCTGAAGCTCATTGTTAATCAGTACCATGCTACTTAAATCCTTCTCACACAAGCACTCACCACGAAGTATTGTTCTGTGTTCTCCAGTGCATACCGAGCCTTGTTTTCCTAACTGCCTACTGTTCTTCTGATTCTCGCTATCTTTCCTCGTTTATTCTTCCTGCCTTGTCTACATTGTCCAGTTTGGCGATCGACTGACCCTTGCCTGTCCCTGATCCCGATTCACATGTAGCCCTGGTCACTGCGTCCTAGTCATTAGTTTAGTTGGCCATAGATTATTTGCAAAATAAATAAATAAATGCATACAGTTCATGACACATGGATAAATAGGATTTATGACAAATATATTAAATATATCTATAAATCCAAAAAGAAACAAACCACACATTGGTTTATTCATATGCACTTCATCTCATCTCAAAAGTAACGAATGTGCTCTTCTTTCATGGGATAAAGACATGGGTGACATGTGGAGTTCACATGCGCAAGGACATGGGTGACATGTGGATTTCACATGCGCAAGGACATGGGTGACATGTGGAGTTCACATGTGCAAGGACATGGGTGACATGTGGAGTTCACATGCACAAGCTGAGCCAATCAGAAGCCGCCAGTGACTTTACACTGTTAGTTTTCCTCTCTGGAGGCAGCTGCTTGCCGACATTCACAGCAGATTCTGCTCACTGAGCACTTGAAATTTTGATATTTTACCTTCCTCTTGCTGTCATTGTAACAGTTAACAGCATAAAAATTCTTTTGCCCGCTGGCTGAGCGATGATTGTGTTTTTTTGCGACGGACACTAGAAGAAATGTAAGTAAATTGCTGGCTATGCTGCTAGTTTAAGCTGTTAGCGTACAAACGATGGAAAGTTCCATTTATGAAATTGCACGTTGCTGAACTCCCATGTCCCCTGTGTTTTTGAAAGCGGTTGGAAGCTGGATTGGCGTGAGCTGTGATCGTAGTGCCACTGTATGTGTGTACAGGATTTTGATCTCTGGTGAGTGACCATTGATATTAACTCGTAAATGGCGTTTTGAATGTGTATATGCCAGTTAAGTTAGTACGGATAAACAAGTTGTTGATTTCATATGTTGTATTAAAGGAAAAATGTTCATGCTAAGAAAATATATAGCTTGTGTATATTGTTACATGGCTCTCACCTCATATGGTTCTGAGTGAGTGGAGATGAAGAAAGACATGAGAGAAAGTTGATGTTTAGCCATATTTTAATTAGTGTAGTGATTGTAATTCATATGGAAATGCATGTATATGTGGTTGTTATCAAGAACATTATTATAACCTTGGTTTGTCCTACACAGGCCGGGTTTTTTTGTGTGTCTCTACTTTTTTTATGGTTTTCCTTCTTCTGTGAAACCTGGGAGCAGTACATGGACTCTTCTGCTGTGATCACTTCCGTACTGTAGAGGTGGAGGTTAGTCTGGCTAACGCGACTTCAAAGCTCTACGAGCTATTGGTCTGGCCAAGATATTCAGCCCAACCGTTTCCCAGAGCCCGTGGTTGACCCGCCTCCCTGAAATGCCTCAGTTTGCTACTGGTCGAAGCCAGAAAAGGCTGTGACGAAGCTTAAACCAATCACATCACTCTTTCCTCTGACGTATGTGACGCGACGATAGGATTCTCGCTGAGCCCCATTGATTTGGCTACTAGCGGGGCTAACTGGTAGATTAAACTCTTACCGAAGCCGGTCGGGAGCAAGGCGAAAACATCCTTCCTTTCAATAAATACCTCCAGGGCTGCTCTTTGCTCCGTTTTCAATGAGAACTTCCCGTTGAATGCTTTCAATACAGCATGATTCTGTAAACAATCTATGGCTTCCGGTCGCAGTTCTACTACGTCACTGCCTTGAACACGCCTCTACCCAGGGCCATTGGAGATGCTCAAAGTTGATTGGCTCCCGATTTTTCCGGAGCTTGGAAGAGCTGGAGATAGCTTGCCTGGCCAGACTAAGCTCGCAACAGGCCCTCGTGTTGCGTCACGCTTAGGATGGGTGGGCCCAGGCTAGGTGGAGGTAGCTTCCAGCAGTTGTGGCGAGCCAACCGAATTGGAGATAAGAACTGTGATTTTGTTATCCACCCGGTTGATCTATATATTTCATTTCTGGAGTGATATTGTGACCTTTCATACACTGAAGGACATTCTAATTTTATTATTATTATTTTTGTTTGTTTGTTTGTTTGTTTATGCATTAATATAATGCACATAAAACTTACCTGTGAGTGGTGTGTGTTTTTGCTCTTCTACTCAATGCAATTTTTGATACCCCTTTCTTCAGTAGCGAGCCTAATCTTTTGATATGCTAGTCCAAAAGGTAAACATATAGTGGTGTAGACATCTGTAACCTCCAGCGGTTACTCTTAATAGTGTGAGCTGAAATAGGTTACACACGTCTCACAATTTGACTTCATTACTGTTTGTTCCCCACTCTCCTCTGCAATTACATCTGTAAGTGCCTGCAATGTGACAAAATAACAAATTGTACATTTCAATCCCTTTTTTCTTTGTATACAAAACAAAAATATTTTAATGCATTTCTATCATTATGAAATTAATATTTTAACAAACAAAATATTTTTAACATGTAAATGAAACAACATATGAACTTAACCACAAAATTCCATACACCAACATATGCATGAACTATGCAATATCACCGAATATTTTTAACCTTTTTAATCCTATTTATTAACTTATTCTATTTCTACTATTTATGAACCTATAAACAATTATCTAATTTTCATAGGGCTACAAAGGCATTCTGGAGTGAAACTTACTACCCAGTGTCAGAAAGCTCTGTCTCAGTTTAATTCTTATTTTTTTTCTCTCTTCTTCCCCATTTATTTTATGTAATTTTATTTTCTATTGTTTACTGTTTTGCTTTTACTTCTGTAAAGCACATTGAACTGCCACTGTGTATGAAATGTGCTATATGAATAAACTTGCCTTGCCTTGCCTTGCCTTGCCTTGCCTTGCCTTGCCTCAGTCGCAGGTCATGGGTCCTCCAACAGGATAAAGACCCAAAACACACAGCTATTTTTTTACAATTGTTAGATACATCTTGTGATGCAGAATCTTGGACACATCATCAGTGATAGTACCTGGGGTCACAGGGGGTTTCGGGTCTTTCAACTTCAGACCCCCTCACCCAGGCAACCTGACCGGGAGTGATCAGTTCCTGGCCTGTGTCCAAGAAGCGCTCATCCACGCCTTGTCCCTCTGTATCCACAGCCATTGCGATGCTTTCTCAGCGGCCTCTGAAGCTGAGCAGATGGCTCTCCTCTTGCGTGCCCCTGTAATGCCTAGGAGACTGTAGGCCCTGCAGAGTGACTTCCCTGCAAAGCCCCTTCCCCCGACCTCGATGGGCAAGCATCTTGCATGCCACCCCCTATTGCGGCAGTCCTCCACCAGCTCGGCGTACTTCTCCCTCTTTCTCCCGCTGGCTTCCTCCATTATCTCCTCCCAGGGCACCGTCAGCTCCAACATGATGACCTGCTTGGAAGACTCTGAGTATAAGATGATGTCTGGTCTCAGGCTGGTTTCCATGATGTTTTCAGGGAACTTTAGCTGTTTTCCTAGGTCCACCCTTAGCTGCCAGTCCTTCGCTGTTCCCAGAAGTCCTGTTTGGGCCTTTGGTTGGGGGGGAGGTTGTTCCCCAGCTCTTACAAATGTTATTCCATGCCTCAGTGGTTGCAAGTGCTTGCCGTGGTCAATGGCAGAGTGGATGGACTCAGCAACTGCCTTCAGCACCTGGTCGTGGTGCCAGCGATAGCGACCATCTCCGAGTGCTTTAGGACAGCTGCTGAGGATGTGCTCCAGAGTTCCCCTTCCCTGGCACAAGGTACATGATGGAGTTTCACCCTTGCCCCAAAGGAAGAGGTTTGATGGGCTGGGCAGGACATCGTAGACAGACTGGATGAGGAATTTTATGCGGAGCGGTTCAGCCCTCCACAACTCTGGCCACGAGATCTTCCTATCCATGGCTTCCTCCCATCTAGTCCATGCACCTTGCTGCCTTAGCCTCACCTACTGGCTTGCATGCTGCTCTTCGACTCCAGCCCGCACCTCGAGTTGGACCCGGTCCCGCCTTTCCTTGCCCTTGAGCCTGCTGAGGTGAGTTGTTGGTATGGTTCCCAGTCCTGCCCGACCGGTCGCCACAGGTCCCACCAGCTCTTTGTGGAACAGCCGAGCTTCTGCCTGGTCCACCGCCTCTTGCGCCTTCCACCTTCTGCCTGTCCTCACCTCGATGCCAGCTTGAGCAACCTTTGGATCCTTAGATTCCCTGTACTGGAGAACCTCCCTTGCTCTGGCAACCATGAACTCCTCAATAAGGCTGTTAATTGGTAGGGTCAGCTTGTTGTTATTGCCATAGAAGGCGATGCTGCTGAGACTCCGAGGAAGCCCCAACCAACGTCGGAGGTAGCTGCTCACCCTCCGCTCAAACCCTTCTATGGTGGATATGGGAAATTCATAGACCAGCAATGGCCACAGTATCCTGGGCAGGATGCCATGTTGGTACACCCATGCCTTGAACTTCCCCAGGAGACCTGACTTGTCCACTGTAGTTAGCCAGCCCTCCAGCTGTTCGTTGGTAGCCCTGATGGAGGCTGTATCCTTCAAGGAGCAGTCAAAGATCTTCCCTAGGCTTTTCACAGGTTTCTCTGTGACTGATGGGATCTGGGTGCCTTCTAGGAAGAAGCAGAACTGGTCGGTCACCTTCCCTCCCTTCAGGACTAGAGACCTGGATTTCTCCGGCTTGAAGTGCATACGGGCCCAGGTGGTAAGCTTCTCCAAGCCCTGGAGGATCCATCTGCATCCTGGAACTGACGTTGTTGTTACTGTCAGATCATCCATAAATGCTCTGATGGGGGGCTGACAAATCCCGGACTTGGTTGTGGGCCCTCTGCACTCCGGCTCGGCAGACTTGACCAGCATGTTCATGGCCAAGACAAAGAGAATCACTGAAATAGTACATCCAGTGATGATCCCTTTCTCTAGCCGGTGCCGCTCTGATGTAACTGTGCCAGAGGAGAATCTCAGGTAAAAGCTGTTATAATAGTCCATGATTAAGACCTTGATGTTACACAGGACATGGTGCCTCTCCAATGCCACCTCCACCAGCTTGTGGGGTATAGAGCCATATGCATTAGCTAGGTCCAGCCAAAGCACAGATAGGTTCCCTTGCCCCTCTCGAGCCTCTCTTATCAGTTGTGTCACCACACCACTGTGTTCCAGGCACCCTGGTACCCCTGGGATCCCACCCTTTTGCACAGAGGGGTCGATGTACTGGTTCTGAAGAAGGTAGTCTGACAGCCGGTGGGAAAGGATACTGAAAAATATCTTCCCCTCGACATTGAGCAGCGAGATGGTCCTAAACTGCTTGATGGTGATAGACTTCTCTTCCTTTGGAACCCACACCCCTTCTGCGGATCTCCATTGATGGGCGACCTTCCCCCTCCTCCAGATCACCCTTAGGATTTTCCACAGACGGTGTAGGAGCTTGGGGCACCTCTTGTACACCAGGTAGGGTACTCCATTGGGTCCAGGTGCTGAGTTGTTCCTTGAAGCCTTAACCACAGTCTGAATCTCTTTCCAGGTAGGAGCTTTGGTGTTGAACTCACAAGCTGGCTCAGGTGGCTTAATCAGATCTCTGCATTCACCTAGGTCCTCCTCCCTCACTGCGTCACTGTATGTTTCATGGAGGTACGAGTCCACCAGCTAAAAGTACCCAAGAAAAGTGAAGAACAAAACATTCTGAAGTGGCCTCCTATGAGCCCTGATCTGAATCTTATCAAACATCTCTGGAAAGAGTTGAAACATGCAATGTAGAGAAGGCACCCTTCAAACCTGAGACAGCTAGAGCAGTTTGCTCAATAAGAGTGGGCCAAACTACCTGTTGGCAGATGCAGAAGTCTCAGTGGGAGCTGCAGTGATCCCTCCCCACCTTCTGTGACCCCCGAAGCAGAGCTGGTGCAGATGGCCTGGGACCACATCCCCAGATAAGGTGTTTTGGACCTTTGCACCTCAACACCAAAGCTCCCAGTTTGTGCTGTAGTGTAAACACAGGAAAAATGACTGAGCCATTTTTTTCCAGCGTTAAAAGTATTTTCCTCAAAAGAGTTAATTTTGCTCTATTTGGAGTGGGAGCAAAATTATAGAGTAATTGTGTAACAGAGTAAAAAAAGTTGGTTGGGGCTCTGAACTGAGTAAAATAGTACAAGAGTTAATTTCAAGACACACTGAATCAAGTCAAATACCAAAATAAAGTCAAATGCCAGATAAATGAAGCTATTGTAAAAAGCAGTTTTAGAACTGTGTTGGAATGTATTGAATGGAATAACTGTATTGGTTATTGTTTATTGTATTGTGTTCTTTCTTGTTGTGTAAATAAATAAACAAAACAAATAAACAAAAAGGTGTGAAAAAACATGGCCTTACCCATTGTAACTTGCCCTGATGGGATTAAGAGTTAATCTGATAGGATTAAGAGATGGTAGTGGGAGGGGTTTCACTCTCCTCATTGAATGAATGGAATTTTTTTACCCTTCTCATTGAATACTCCTACCACTGCCATCCCTTTATCCCAAAACCATAGAACATAATTTTTTTCATGGCCAGTTAATTGTCCAAATCAATGGAGCAGATTTGAAGTTTTTATGCTTGATCCATTCCTAAGACTCAACAAAATCACCTCAAGTGAGCAAAACAGTTCAACACAATGGGTAAGGTCATGTTTTTAGTTTTTATTTTTTTATACATTCCAACGCAGTTCTAAAACTGCTTTTTACAACATCTTCATTTATCAGTTATTTTTTTAAAAGTACAATCATGACATACATACTATAGATATTATTGTAGCTGAACTTGTGCTGAATACAAAAAGTCATATGACTTTGAAAATACTTTTTAGATTTGTTGAAATCAATAACAAAATCAGAGCATGCCAAAATCATTAGAGTGCCAGAAAATACCTTCAGACCCCAGAGAGTTAAGGTTACTGCTCACTACATCACTAATGGATGGAAGCTGAAGGCCTGAGTGCTGTGGACATCTGTGATGCCAGAGAGACATACTGCTGCCAACAGTGCTGACTGCGAGTCTGTCTGAGCTAATAAAGGAATGGGGCATATTGGTGTTTTGCACAGTCCATGATAATGCCAGTAACATGAACGTAAGCCTCACTCACAACCCGCCATACGTGCTGCTACGGGCGGTCTACGGTAAAAAAACCGTGCTTGAGACTTGCGTGACACTTGTGTGTGTTCAGCGCCACAGAAGGTCGCAGACTGCCCATGGAGACTTTTGGTCCTGCACATGCAAATTCTATGGGTCTTGCGACAAATCAAGAATGCATACACTGTGTATGGGACCTGTACTCCTTTTGTACACCTGAACCAAGTCAGCAGCGCGGCTAGTAGGGGCTTTTATGTGATGACAGTAAGACTCATGAGTGATGCACGGTCATTGTATGAGTGACGTGCCTCAGAAGTACTACACAAGTATTCCACACTTGCTATTTGTGTGGTGCACAAGACAGAAGTACATCTCACTTTCTACCCCTATGTGTGGTGTGCACGCAGTGCACACGACCTGCACACGACACAAGGGGCAAGACTCTGGGTATATATATTGGGGAGGAACCAAGGAACCGATCATGTAGCGTGTAGCATTGTAGAAAGGAAGAAGACCACCTCATTTGCTGTTTTTATTTGAGTATATGTTAATTTACCATGCAAACATCAAATAATAAAACACGAGTACAAGGGAATAACACATTTTATTACATTGTAAAAATCCCAACTAAATAGCCCAACAGTTTGAGCACTGAAACACACTTTGACTCCGAGCTGCTGTCTTGCTCCTACTCCTGCTGAGTGGTGGGACGGGGGTGTCGCAATGTCCTTGTCCTTATCACTGAGCATGGTACAGTGGCCTGGCAGCAATGATGGGATTGAAAAGTCCTCACTTCTGGGCGTCGTTAGCTGAAACATACATGAAAATCAGCATATATAATATAAATTACATAAGCATATACAGTGGTGCTTGAAAGTTTGTGAACCCTTTAGAATTTTCTATATTTCTGCATAAATATGACCTAAAACATCATCAGATTTTCACACAAGTCCTAAAAGTCGATAAAGAGAACCCAGTTAAACAAATGAGACAAAAATATTATACTTGCTCATTTATTTATTGAGGAAAATGATCCAATATTACATAGCTGTGAGTGGCAAAAGTATGTGAACCTTTTCTTTCAGTATCTGGTGTGACCCCCTTGTGCAGCAATAACTGCAACTAAACATTTGCGGTAACTGTTGATCAGTCCTGCACACTGGCTTGGAGGAATTTTAGCCCATTCCTCCATACAGAACAGCTTCAACTCTGGGATGTTGGTGGGTTTCCTCACTTCAGGTCCTTCCACAACATTTCGATTGGATTAAGGTCAGGACATTGACATGGCCATTCCAAAACATTAACTTTATTCTTCTTGAACCATTCTTTGGTAGAACGACTTGTGTGCTTAGGGTCATTGTCTTGCTGCATGATCCACCTTCTCTTGAGATTCAGTTCATGGACAGATGTCCTGACATTTTCCTTTAGAATTTGCTGGTATAATTCAGAATTCATTGTTCCATCAACGATGGCAAGCCATCCTGGCCCAGATGCAGCAAAACAGGCCCAAACCATGATACCACCACCACCATGTTTCACAGATGGGATAAGGTTCTTATGCTGGAATGCAGTGTTTTCCTTTCTCCAAACATAACACTTCTCATTTAAACCAAAAAGTTCTATTTTGGTCTCATCCATCCACAAAACATTTTTCCAACAGCCTTCTGGCTTGTCCATGTGATCTTTAGCAAACTGCAGATGAGTAGCAACATTCTTTTTGGAGAGCAGTGGCTTTCTCCTTGCAACCCTGCCATGCACACCATTGTTGTTCAGTGTTCTCCTGATGGTGGACTCATGAACATTAACATTAGCCAATGTGAGAGAGGCTTTCAGTTGCTTAAAAGTTACCCTGGGGTCCTTTGTGACCTCGACGACTATTACACACCTTGTCATGGAGTGATCTTTGTTGGTTGACCACTCCCGGGGAGGGTAACAATGGTCTCGAATTTCCTCCATTTGTACACAGTCTGTCTGACTGTGGATTGGTGGAGTCCAAACTCTTTAGAGATGGTTTTGTGACCTTTTCCAGCCTGATGAGCATCAGCAATGCTTTTTCTGAGGTCCTCAGAAATATCCTTTGTTCATGTCATGATACACTTCCACAAGCGTGTGTTGTGAAGATCAGACTTTGATAGATCCCTGTTCTTTAAATAAAACAGGGTGCCCACTCACACCTGATTGTCATCCCATTGATTGAAAACATGTGACTCTAATTTCACCTTCAAATTAACTGCTAATCTTAGAGGTTCACATACTTTTGCCACTCACAGATATGTAATATTGGTCATTTTCCTCAATAAATAAATGACCAAGTATAATATTTTTGTCTCAGTTGTTTAACTGGGTTCTCGTTATCTACCTTTCGGACTTGTGTGAAAATCTGATGATGTTTTCGGTCATATTTATGCAGAAATATAGAAAATTCTAAAGGGTTCACAAACTTTCAAGCACCACTGTAGATACTGAAATGAATGTTTAAAGCATGTGTATTTACCTGTGAAAATCCCTCTGGCAGGGTGCTGTGCCTTCTGCCGGCTTGAAGGCATACTTCTCCCTGTCCGTGCAGGGCTTGCCGGTGCTGCTACCATCATCATCATCAAATTCTTCCTCCTCCTCCCCCTCTGCTGTTTCAGGCTGGGTTACTTTACTTTTGCTCACTTCTTCTTGGGTCCCATTTTCTAAATTTTAAACTGAAATTTTTTTTATTTTTCCCACAAAATATCCAGTGTTCTTCAGTTGAAAGACAGATGCAGAATGCTGCAGACACACTGGTTTTATACCCACTCCTGGCTTGCATCACACGCAAGTTATGAGTGATTGTAACATGCTAATCACATGCATCACACATGCTTCACAAGTGCGGCCCAAACTCGTAGCGCAGGAAACTGGTAAAATGCAAGTCTCATACACTCCACCCTCACTGAACACACACTGATCACATGCATCAGACATACACTTTCCACTTTCCACAGGCTAACAGCACAATTTTTCCCACGCCTCGAGGAAGTCAGGTGTGCAACTTGTACTTGACAAGTACTTTGCCCATACTCCTCCCCCAAACTTTCCACCAGGTTCACCGCGACCCTGCGGCATGGCTGCGAGCAAACTGTGCGACCCGTGCATGCCCAAAACACTTACGGCAGGTTGTGAGTGAGGCTTTAGCCATAGAACTATGTGAAATGTTTCCAAAAGATCCGGGATACACTGGGCACACTTTACAACTGTCAGTAAAGAAGGTTTAGTCTTACCTGATGTGGGGAAGGCTATCAATGCAGCAAGGAGTTGTCAGCTACTTTTGCCACTCAGCAGTAGCCACTTGCACCCTGAGGAAACAGCAGGAACAGCTTGGCATGAAACCCAAGAAGCTCCAAACTGACTGTCTGGTCTGGTGGAATTCCACAGTCATCATGTTCCAGTGACTGTTTGAGTAAAGGATCATGGTGAAATCTGTACTTGTGGATGAAATGGTCACTAAACCAAGCATCTGGAAGTCACTCACTATGAAAGCATCACAGTGGAAGCTGGTGGTGCTGCAACCTTTGGCCAAGGCTACCAAAATAATGTGTGGTCAGTTGCACATGGGCTTGTCTTTCTTCTACCCACTGATTTTCAACATGATCAGCACCATTTTGCACATCATCTGACCTGGCAGCTGTAAGAGCCTGCAAAAACATGGTCCAATGACAGTTGGAAACATGGTTCAAGTTGGAGTCCAATGATCTGACAGACTCCATCCTTGTTGTGGCCTGTATGCTAGATCCCTGGTTCAAACATCTTCAGTTCATCAAAGAGATTAAAAGAGAGGCTGCCCAGAGTTGCTTAAAAAGCCTGCTACAAGATGAGTGAGAGCTGTTTGCAGCAAGAGGTTGGTATGCAGAATGAAACTAGTAAACCAGCTTAATTGATTTAGAATGATCTTTTGCCTTATGTTAAAATATGTGCAGCTATGGGAATCTTGCTTATTCATTTTCATCCTAGGTGTGGATGTCCAAAGCAAGGACACCATTAATAAAAACCAGTAACTGGAAAAAAGGCCAAACTTGAGCAAGATTTTGAGCAACTTTTTGGGCCGCTCTATCAAAGTGGAAGGAAAGCAGGACACCACTGCACCATATCTGAAGAATCATGTGATTATGTCTTAGCACCACGTATTCCCAACATGGAGAACCCGCTGCAGTGGTGGGCCTGCAACCAGGACAGATTTCCCCATTTGGCCAACCTGTGCAAACCCTAGATGGCTGTCCCAGCCACCAACACCCCAAATGAGAATTTTTTTTCTCTGTTTGAGAATACCATCATGTGACAGTGGGTGAGTCTTCATCCCACCCATGTTAATGCTCTTGTCTTCTTACATGCAAACCAGGGCCAATAAGCAAAAACTATGATTGAGCAGGATTATGACAGTGACTCATAGGCTTGACAGGCCGGATCTTGCATGAGTTTTGTTTTTCTCCCAAGTGTTCTACTGATATTTCTTCTTTTGCTCTTAAATGGAAGTAGTAGCATAGGCTACAAGTGTTATTGTTGTGTAAATTGTTGCTGTCAAGGTGAAACCTGTTGTTGTTTCTACTTGTTTCTGTAGCTATGTGTCAGCATACGCATTACATTTTGCAAATGAAGATTGTTGCTAAGCATTCCTATTCCCTGTGGTTTTATTAATGTAGTAGGTAAATCAGCAATTAGTTGATGTCTACTCAACTTTCATCACATAACTGTCAACTTTAAAAAATCTGAAATCAAGCAACCCCTACTCCACACTATGCTTTTCTCCCCTAAATTAGATAGTGACAGGCACCAGGAGATACTTGTGAACATCCCTGTGTGCATATTTCACCTTCATTAATTATGCATTTTCCAAAGCTCTGCTTTGAATCAAACTTTGAAGAACTATGGTCTGATTAAACCCTGAGTTCACCAAAGCCTGATGTGTACCTCCCTAAATACCCACTGTCATTCTGTACAGTCCTGCTCAATCAGGGGAAGTCTGGGGAGCATCAAGAATGCAGATCAGAATCCTTGCCTCCTTAAGGGGACATTGATCAAGGAAATGCTCAGCTTTCCTCCCAGTTTTCCATAATGATGTCCAGGACAGGGCGGCATGGTGGTGTAGTGGTTAGCGCTGTTGCCTCACAGCAAGAAGGTCTGGGTTCGAGCCCCATGGCTGGCGAGGGCCTTTCTGTGTGGAGTTTGCATGTTCTCCCCATGTCCGCGTGGGTTTCCTCCGGGTGCTCCGGTTTCCCCCACAGTCCAAAGACATGCAGGTTAGGTTAAATGGTGACTCTAAATTGACTGTAGGTGTGAATGTGAGTGTAAATGGTTGTCTGTGTCTATGTGTCAGCCCTGTGATGACCTGACGACTTGTCCAGGGTGTACCCCGCCTTTCGCCCGTAGTCAGCTGGGATAGGCTCCAGCTCGCCTGCGACCCTGTAGAACAGGATAAAGTGGCTAGAGATAATGAGATGAGATGTCCAGGACACAATGAGGCTTGTGACCATGCAATAATTCAAATGACAAAAACCCCTTAGAGGCTTGCAGGACCTTTCAAACTGCAAATAAGAGGGGTTCCAACCACCTGTCCCAATTTCTACTATCCTTGTGAAAGAACTTAAAAATCATGTTTTTAAATGTCTGATTAAATTGTTTGACTGGCCCATCCATTTGTGGATAGTCAACAGTGATATGTATCAATTTAATCCCCATTAAGTTGTATGGTTCAGAAAGTGTGCGTGACATGAATGTTGTGCCTTGTTCACTCAGGATCTCTTTCAGAATCCTGAAATGGATTTTTTTTTGTTCTTTCATTTTTTGTTCTGCATGTCACCTGGTACTGGCCCAGAATGTTTGCAAGGGTCCATCCTGATTAGGTTGATATGATGGCAGTAGACAATTGAGTGCATTTATTGTTAACTACTGGTACTTTGAATTACTTCTCCAAGATCCATCCAAGATGGCGCTGCGGACAGTTGCCTCGGTACTTTTCTCTCTCTTACTTTCTATGTTTTTGTGTATTTGTTGTGTTTTTTTGCCCTCCTTCGCTGGTCACATACTCCAGAAAAGAACTTATAAACATTGGAATAACCACCAGTAAAGCTTTTTCATTGGCTTTCATTGATCTGGAAAGTTTTCCAGAGCTACTTGTTGGAGGAGCAGCAGCTCTCTATGGTCTCCGCCGAGGACACCGGAGACACCGAGGGAAGTGAGCCGGTGCGCTTGTCAGGCTGAGGCAGTGGGGGTTTTGCACTGCGCTCCCATCTATTCACCTGGCTAATGTCCGCTCTCTGGCCAATAAGATGGACGAACTACTGCTCCTCAACTCAATTAACACGGATTTTAACAGATCTGCTGCCTTGTGCTTCACTGAAACCTGGCTTGGTGAGCACATCCCAGACACTTCTCTCCACCTGCCTGGATTTCACCTGCACTGAGCGGACCGCAAAACGGAGCTCACGGGGAAAACGAGGGGAGGCGGAATCTGCTTTTACATTAACGAAGATTGGTGTACTGATGTCACAGTTCTAAACAAATCATGCAGTCCTCATCTGGAGTCATTCATAAACTGCAAACTGTTTTATGCTCCGCGAGAGTTTTCCTCATTTATTCTGGTTGGAGTCTACATCCCCCCTCAGGCGTGTATTAATGAGGCCTTACAACACCTGGCTGACCAGATAAACAACGTGGAGAAAAAACACCCAGACTCTTTGCTCATTGTTTTGGGGGACTTTAACAGAGCAAACCTCAGCCACGAACTGCCAAAATATAAACAGCACATTAAATGTCCCACCAGGGACTCTAACACTCTGGACCATTGTTACACTGTTTTAAAGGACTCATACCACTCTGTCCCCCATGCAGCCTTGGGACTATCTGATCACTGTATGGTTCATCTTATCCCATCCTACAGGCAGAAGCTGAAATCTGCTAAGCCTGTAGTTAAGACGGTGAGGAGATGGTCCGATGAGGCCAAAGTGGAACTACAAGCCTGCTTTGACTGCACTGATTGGAGTGTTTTTGAGGCTGCAGCCTCAAGGCCTCTGCATGCTCTTGCGACAAGGCTTTCGCAGATAGCTTTTCGCAGACAATTGTAATTTATCGTTGAGCAGGGAGTAATAGGCGTGCGCGATGTTATTCACTGGCACAATGCAAGGGGGCACAAAGTCGCTAGGAGTAGTTGGTGGGTGTGGTTAGTGGAGTGTTTATCCTCTGGTTACTTATAATGACTAGAACTTTTTTTTTATAATGACTAGAACTGGAGTCATATAGATGTATGTACTTCCTCACTTCCTCAATCAACCGCTCTTCATGCTGCTCCATCTTCGCTCGTGTTTTTAAAAATGGCGGTCATGAAAACAAACCAAACCGGGAAAGTAGGGAAGCGGAAGTGCGTGTACAGCGGATGTAGAGTGGACCAATCAGAGCCCTCTTTTCTGCGCCGCTGTCTGCGAGGCTTCTGCGGTGGTCACAATTTTTGGGAGGTGCGCGCAGAGCGTCTGCGAAGGTGGGGGGGCTACGCAGACGCTATCTGCGATGCCGTCTGCGAGGACTGGGTTGTCAGCATAAATTGGCCTTCAGACCTGCATGAACTGACTGATACTGTGACATCTTACATCAGTTTTTGTGAGGATATGTGTGTGCCCACCAAGACCTTCCACACATACAACAACAATAAACCCTGGTTCACTGCAAAACTCAGGCAACTTCATCAGAACAAAGAAGAGGCCTACAAAAGTGGAGACAGAGTTCTGTATAATCAGACCAGAAACACACTGACAATGGAGGTGAAAGCAGCTAAGAGGAGCTTTGCTGATAAGATTAAAAACAGCCTTTCAGCAAACGATCCGACATCAGTGTGGAGTAGCCCGCAGAACATTACTAACTATAGGAGACCATCCCCCAACACTGCAGTGAACCATCAACTGGCTGACAAGCTGAATGTGTTTTACTGCAAATTCGACACATTCACACCTCTCCCCCTTCAGTCATTAAAGACCCATTTACACCCCCTGCCATTCTGCCACCCCCCGCCTCTGACCCCCCACCAGCACTCAAGATCTGTGAAGAGGATGTCTGTCAGCTTTTCCGCAGACAGAAGATCAGGAAGGCACCTGGCCCAGATAGTGTGTTACCCTCTTGTCTGAAGGTCTGTGCTGACCAGCTGGCTCCCATCTTCACCCAGATCTTTAATAGATCCCTGGAGCTGTGTGAAGTCCCCTCATGCTTCAAATGCTCCACAATAATCCTGGTTCCTAAGAAAACCAATATCACAGGACTGAATGACTACAGGCCTGTTGCCCTCACATCTGTAGTCATGAAGTCCTTCGAGAGACTGGTGTTGTCATACCTGAAGGACATCACAGACCCCCTGCTGGACCCCCTGCAGTTTGCCTACCGGGCAAACAGGTCAGTGGATGATGCAATAAATATGGGTCTACACTACATCCTGCAACACCTTGACACTGCAGGGATGTACGCCAGGATCCTGTTCGTGGACTTCAGTTTGGCATTCAACACCATTGTTCCAGACATCCTCCACACCAAGCTCACCCAGCTCACTTTGCCCTCCTCCACCTGTCAGTGGATTACAAACTTCCTGACTAACAGGAAGCAGCAGGTGAGGATGGGGAGCATCATATCCAGCTCTTGGACTATCAGCACTGGCGCCCCCCAAGGTTATGTGCTCTCCCCACTGCTCTTCTCCCTTTATACCAATGACTGCACCTCAAGAGACCCGTCTGTTAAACTCCTGAAATTTGCGCACGATACAACGGTCATCGGCCTCATCCGAGATGGTGATGAGTCTGCATACAGATGGGAGGTTGAACGGCTGGTCTGTTGGTGCGGTCAGAACAATCTGGAGCTGAACACGCTCAAAACTGTGGAGATGACAGTGGACTTTAGGAGGAGCCCCCCCCCACTCTGCTGCCCATCACCATCACCAACAACACTGTGACTGCTGTTGAAAGCTTCAGGTTTCTGGGTTCCACAATCTCTCGGGACTTGAAGTGGGAGACCAACACAGTCACTATCATCAAAAAGGCTCAGCAGAGGTTGTACTTTCTGCGCCAGCTCAGGAAGCTCAACCTGCCTAAGGAGCTGCTGGCACAATTCTACTCTGCCATCATTCAGTCTGTTCTTTGCTCTTCCATCACTGTTTGGTTTGGATCGGTCACCAAACAGGAGAAGAACAGACTGCAATGGACAATAAGGTCTGCAGAGAAAATTATTGGTGTCAACCTGCCCTCCATCCAAGACCTATACTTGTCCAGAGTCAGGAAACGGGCAGGTAGCATCTCTGCGGACCCATCACACCCTGGTCACAAACTGTTTAAACTTCTCCCCTCAGGGAGGCGATATAGATCACTGTATGCAAAAACAACCAGACACAAGAATAGTTTCTTCCCTCAGGCTGTCTCTGTGATGAACAGCTAAAATCCAGATTCATATATCAGTAACATCACTTGCAAAATATCTGCACACTCATATTGTCATTCTGTGCTCACTGTTACTTATATTATATTTATACTTATTTATATTTACTATTTCATCTTTGCACTATGCACCATATTGCACCAAAAGGGAAAATCCTTTCTGTGATGAACAGCTAAAATCCAGATTCATATATCAGTAATATCACTTGTAAAATATCTGCACACTCATACCGTCATTCTGTGCACACTGTATACTTTATATTTATTTATCTATTTCATACTTGACTTACCTGGATTACTTTGCACTATGCACCTATTGCACCATTTTTTTTGTTTGTTTTGTGTATACACTTTTTATCTGTTTTGTACTATGAGAGCTAAGTGAAACTGGAGTCAAATTCCTCGTGTGTGTCCACATAACTGGCAATAAAAGTGTTTCTGGTGTTTCTGATTCTGATTCTAGAGCAGGTTAAGTTTTCTGTGTTTTGCCAATTGTTTTTTTTTTATGATTGGAATACTGTGTTTTGTTTTGTTTTTCTGTTGCTTGTATCTGTTGAAAACTCTGCTTTCTACTGCTTGTTAGGCATGTGATACTCCTTGTGTTTACATCTGCTTTGCTATTAATCAGGATTCACCCATTAGTTTCGATTGCACAAGTAATCAGCTGTTTTTCATTTGCTGATTAGCTGGGCTTTTAGTGTGGATTTGAGCTCTTCCCCCAAATCTCTCCCCTTCTCCTACATCTCCCATAACCTGCTCATCATGTGTCTTGACACCATTCCTGTTTGTGGTCTCACCCACAAGAGGCGCTTCAGCGACCATAACCTGCTGTAAGCCATATTGCCACACCGCATTGGGATGGGGCCAGAGCATCAGACATTGCCTTCGCTAATTTCAACAACTCTACAAAGTTACTCTTAGTAACCTCAGACTGACGAAGGCATATATCATTAGCTCCTACATGGATAACTATCTTTGAGAACCTGTGCTTGCCTAGGACCCTAAGATTACCTGCTATGTCTGGCACCCTGGCTCCCAGTATACACCTGACTAAAGCTGCTAGTGCCTCAAAAGGCCTAGCTAAGTTCACATGCTGTATAATAGAGTCTCCTATAGCCAGAGTTCTTTCAAGTTTCTCAGTGGGTGCATCACTGAGAAGAGCAAATCTGTTCAACACGTGAAGTGGAGAGGAGTGGTGCTCCTGTGGGTGAGCCTCAGCAGTAGCTTTGGCTCTATGCTTATGCTGCTGAGTTGTCACCCATTCACCCTGCTGTGAGGGCTCTAATGCCAGAGGTGGTGGATTGCTAACTCCACCTAGGGTATACAGATTTTCCCCTGCAGAAACTACACTGTTCTCATTCTCACTAGCCTTCTCTAAAGTCTGGATACACACTTCTAAAACTGCAATCTTCTCCATCAGAGAGCTAACTAATCTGCACTTATCACAAATAAAGCTATCACTAGCGATGGAGGAAGAATGACTAACATCCTACACTGAACAAGCTGAAGGTGTGCCATGATGAAAGGTTTCATGTACTGTACCTTAATTGAGGATCTGTTGATATTAAAACAGATCTGATGTGGATGGCCTCCACTTGTGGTCTTTACACAGGAGGAAAAAAAAGAAAGAAAGCTTCTGGTCTCTGTGTTCTTCGGAAAAAAAAATTAAATGTAGAAAAAGGAAAGCAAAAGTGAAAGTACAATAAAAAAGAAAAGGATACTGGAAAATTATTTGTAGAAAAAATAAAAAAGATTTGTGATTAACACCAGCACTTGTGGAAAAAAAACCCTCATTGCAAGCAACTCAGAAACCAGGAAGTATGTTGCACAGAATGTGCATGGGCCAACTCTCCACTTGGATTTCACCTGGCAATACCACAACACCTGCAGCCCTCTTCATCTCATTCTCCTTCTCTCATGCCCCTCGCCCATCTGGTCATTGTGGTGGTGGCACTGGTTTGTTGATCTCTCAGTCATGGAAGTTCGCACCTCTTCCACTCTGCCACCTCTCCATTTCTTCCTTTGAATTTCATTCTGTTTCAGTTTCTTCTTCTGTTAACCATTATGTCATTTTTTTTGGGGGGGGGGGCTTTTTACACCTTTATTGGATAGGACAGTGTAGAGACAGGAAATGAGCGGGAGAGAGAGACGGGGAGGGATCGGGAAATGACCTCGGGTCGGAATCGAACCCAGGTCCCCGGATTTATGGTATGGCGCCTTATCCACCTGAGCCACGATGCCCCCATGTCGTTGTTTAGTGCCCTCCTGACCCTGTGAGATGTTACTTGGATGAACTGGACATCCTACTCAGCTCCTTCCCAGAAGATGCCACCCCACTGATCCTCCTGGGGGACTTCACCCTCCACCTCAAAGCCTCCTACTCTGCTGCTTTCCTTCCCCTACTCTACTCCTTTGATCTCTCCTTGCTGCCTTCTCTTCCAACCCATAAAGCTGGCAACCTTCTTGATCTGGTCCTCCTCCGAAATTGCTCTGCCACAGATCCTACAGTTACCTGTCTACATCTGTCTGACCACCACTGCATTTCATTCTCCCTCCCTCTTCCTCTCCACTCATCACTCCCCACCCCCACTGTTACAGTCCATCGTAACCTCTCCTCTCTCTCTCTCTCCTCTCTTGCCTCCTCTGTCACTACCTCCCTTCCTGGACTTGAATCCTTTGCCAGTCTCCCCAATGAATCTGCTGCATCTTCCCTGCTCTCCTCTCTCCTCATCACTGGACACATTATCTCCTCTTGTCTCCAGTAGGGTGCATCAGTTGCCCCCTAAAAATGAAAAGTTCCTCCGATCATGATGCATTTTTGTTTTTATGTTCCTTTTGGTAAGAAAACACACTGAGTGAAATATTTTGACAAAATTCAAAAGTTTAATGGTGGTACCAGGAGCTCAAAGTTATGGAAAAAGCTGCTATTTTATGACTTTTATGACAAAATTTTGATCACTTTTCATGAAACATTATGGCACCTTATAGTGTATACCAAATATCTTAGATACACATTTTTAGTACATATCCTAAATATAGATTATCAAGCACAGTTTGAGTTTTAGCTGTTCATTGAATCATTATTCAACTACTTTTAAACAATACAAATGTATTATGAATCACATTAATGCTTCTCAATCCCTTGCAAAGGTTCTTAACATGATCTCTGGGTCACAAGAAATCAATAAATGGAGTCCAACATTGTGATTCAAACCTTACGCGAAAACCTAAAATAAGGGTTTTTTTGGCAAAAAAAATGAACCTCATGGTGCCACCATTAGACTTTTGAATATGGTCAAAAAATTTTACAGGATATCTTTATTGGTGAAAAAGAACTGATGCACCCTAGTCTCCAGGCCAGCAAGATCTTCCCCTCCTAGTCCCTGGATGTCTGAAACACTTTGTTCCTACAAAATCAGTCTATGTGCAGCAGAGAAGAAGTGGAGAAAATCCAGGGCCCTTGCTGACCTGTTCCACTACCAGTCCCTCCTTGCACAGTTCACAGCCTCACTCAAATTGGCCAAGATGAAATTTTATCACTCCAAAATTCGCACCTCCATCTTCAACCATCATCAACTGTTTTTTATTTTCTCTTCTCTCCTCAACTCTCCACCAGCTGCAACTCAGTCCTCCATCACTGCAGAGGACTTCATGATCTTTTTTGAGGAGAAGATCATAGCCATCCACAACTCCTTCACCATGCCTGCCTCACTCTCCCACCCAATCCCCACCCTTCCTGTCTTTTCCCCCTTGCTCTCTGCTTTATCCTCTCTTTCCACTTCAGATGTCCCCCAGCTCCTGCTCTCTCACCATCTGACCACTTGTGCCTTTGACCCTATCCCCACATCTCTCCTCCAGACCATCACTCATGACATCCTCCCATTTATCATCTCCCTCAGCAACTACTCCTTGTCCTCTGGATACTTTCCCTCCAGCTCCAAATGGGCCCACATCATCCCCTTTGCTGAAAAAAAAAACACCTTAGACCCCTCTGTCATCCAGAATCACCACCTTGTTTCTCTTCTCCCCTTCCTGTCAAAGACGCTTTAACATGCTGTTGCTAACCAACTCTCCTCTTTTCTCTCATGGAACAACCTCCTGGATCCTCATCAGTCTGTCCTCTGAGCCAGACACTCAACTGAGACTGTACTTCTCTCCATCAGTGAGGCACTTCATGCAGCACATGCTGCCTCCCTCTCCTCAGGCCTGATTCTTCTTGATCATTCTGCTGCATTTGACACTGTTAATCATTCCATCCTCCTGTCATCCTTATCAGCTCTAGGGATCTGTGGGACAGCCCTAGACTGGTTCAAGTCCTACCTCTGTTTTCTCCTTCCAGGTTACCTGCTCTGGTACTGTATCAGCACCATACTCACTTGCCACCAGTGTCCCCCAAGGTTCAGTCCTTGGTCCACTTCTCTTTCCCCTCTACACCCAGTCTCTTGGCCCAATAATCTCTGCCCATGGTCTATCTTATGACTGCTATGCTGATGACACCCAACTTTTTCTCTCTTTTCCTACTTCTAACACACAGATCTTTGCTCACATCTCTGCTTGCCTGCATGACCTCCAGATTTGGATGGACAACCATCACCTGAAGCTCAACTGAGGCAAGACAGAGGTAATCTACATTCCTGCTCCATAATCTCCACTTCTGGACATTGTCATCTCCCTGGGGCACATCTCTAGGTCTCTTTCAGCCTGTGCGAAGAACCTAGAGGTCATGTTCGATGACAGTCTCTCTCCCTCAATGAACATCACTGCAGTTACCTGGAAGTGTAGATTCCTCCTCAACAATATCTGAAGGATCTGCCCTTTTCTTACCACCTACTCTACTCAGCTCCTGATCCAAGTGCGGATCCTCTCCTGCTTGGACTACTGCAACTCTGTCCTTGCTGGCCTTCCAGCTTCTGCAATCAGACCCCTGCAGCTCATCCAGATTGCTGCAGCTTGCCTGGTCTACAACCTTCCTCATTCTTCCTGTGTCACCCCTCTGCTTGCCAACCTGTACTGGCTACTTATCAGAGCTTGCATCAAATTTAAGACATTGATGCAAGCTTACCAGGCTCTCAAGGGGTTAGAGCCTTGTAAGGGGTTAGAGCCAGCATACCTCCAGTGTCTGTTCCATCCCTACATGCCAGCCAGATCCCTACACTCCACTACTACTGGTTGCCTGGCCCCGCTTCCTCTCTACTCCTGCCCAACCCACTCAAGACTACTCTCTGTCCTGGTTCCCCGTTGGTAGAACGACCTTCCCATTGAGGTCAGAACTGCCAAATCCCTGACCACCTTCAAGTGCAGACTGAAGACTCACCTCTTCAGGCTGCACCTCTCCCCTTCTTCCCTGTCCACTGTGTAACTGTGTTTCAGTCTAGACCAACCCAGCTGTGTACAGTCTAGCCTTGGGTTAGCTGTTTTGAATTCTCTTAGTTGTACTTTATATGGTTGGTTTATTTCCTTGCCTGTTTGAGTATTGATACTTTAACAGAATATTACGCTAGATATTGCTGTCATTTGTTCAGTTGGCACTAGAACTTTCTTGTCTAGAAGTTCAATACTTAGTATATCTGACTTTTACAATCATTGTACATCGCTCTGGATAAGAGCGTCTGCTAAATGCCATGTAATGTAATGTAATGTAGACTCATGACTGATATCTATGTGGAGACTCCAAGATATATGGGCACTCAATACACAAGCATAATTCCATGGAGTTTCAGATCTGTGTGTACCAAAACACAGCTAATTACAGGCCCAATAGTCAGCTGTCCAACTGTAGGCCAATATTAAACCTCCCCTTTATCTCCAAAGTCCTGGAAAAAAAAGCTGTGGCACAGCAGTTGTGCTCATATCTACATAGGAATAACATCCATGAAATGTATCAATCAGGATTTAGACCTCACCATAACACAGAGACACTGCTGGTTAAAAAAGTTAAATGACATACTACTGGCCTCTGATCAGAGTTATTTCCTTGCTTGTATTGCTTGACCTTAATGCAGCCTTTGACACTATTGATCATACCATTCATCGTGATAGACTAGAAAATGTCATGGGAGCTAAGGGAATGGCCTTCTCCTGGCTCAGGTCTTATTTAACTGATTGTTATCAGTTTGTTGATGTTGGTGAATTTTCTATGCATAGTAAGGTACAGTTTGGTGTTCCACAAGGTTTCTCTTGGGATATAAGAGTCAAGGGGATCTGCCAATATCCTTTTGTCAATCTAGTGTCAAGTAAAAACAAGCAGCACCTAACTGATCAAGCAACTTGTCAATGCAAGGCATTGGGTATGCGTTGAATTTAGACACTGCATTGACCTTTCTGTACAACACACAGAGCTGGACTGACCCATCAGTCTTGGCTGCTCCAATCACTGTGTGACTCCTTGATTATTCCCATCTTGAGCATGGCCTTGAGTTCATTCCAAATCACAGTTTTCTTGTGTTTGAGTAAGCAGTAAGGTCAGCTACGTACCACTACCCCTGGGGGTGTCTCAGTGTGGTGTTGTGAGGGAAATTTAGTGAATGAACGTTCCTATTCTCTGTGTTTCTGTGTGTTGAGCTCAAGTGGCCTAGTGTACTGAGAAAAGTTGTTTTGCCAATGCTGTAACTTCCTTCCTGTGGCCTTAGTAGTGATAAGCATGGTGTCTGAGTTCTCCCTAACTATGCATCTGCCTGCACATATCAGAGCATTCCAGGTGCATGCTTTAACAAAGCTTCATAGAAAATCTTGAGCCAATCACGTACAGACGCGAGCAGTAAGCGAATATTTTCAGAGTATAATAGATAACATTTCTAAGACACAACTCAGAGTGCACTCTTGACATCACCGGAGGTGGTGTCTTCTTCTCTTCTTCTTCTTTTTCCTTTTCCTATTTTATATATCTGTTTATATGATCTACTATAATAAATAACTGAAAAGACAACTGCTAAGCATTCTGAAGTGTTTATTAGAAGTTTCCATTACAGTGTTCTATGAGGTGAGTGCAGCTGGGGAGGGGCAAGAACATGCCGGACAACTCCGCATGCAACTTGGCCACCTCCATGAGTTGGGCCAGTAAGAAGTGGTCTCCACAGGGGACTAGGGTGGATCAAGCAGTTACTTTCATTTTTACCTCCAGCCCCAGTACTGAATGCTCTTGTGCCACAATACCTGAGCAAATTTCTGGTCTTTTATGACCCACCGTGCCTACTTAGAACAAAAGGTGCAGGCTATCTGTTGGTACCTCAAAAAGGTTACATCAGGGGGCAGAGCCTTTTCTTACAAAGCCCCACAGTTATGGAACAGTCTTTCAAATAGTGTTCAGGACACAGACACCGTCTCAATGTTTAAGTCTAGGCTGAAAACACGTGTTTAGTTAACCTTTTGTTAATAGTTTTTTTTAGGCAAAGGAGCAGATCTGGAGTGTCCTCAGGCATACAGTGTTTTGGTAAACTAGGATATATGGATGCTGTGACCCCCACTCTTATGCATTCACATGTTTGTTGACAGTGGAGTGGCTGGCTGCTTTATGTTCCAGGGCTCCCTCATGTATGCATTACCTTCTGGCACTCCCTTTTTGTTATGCTGTCATAGTTAGTCTTGCTGGAGTCCCTGCTTGCAGTCAGCACACAGTGCATACTGTTCTTACCCATTAGGTGATAACTGGCATACCTGACAACCTGTGTGTTCTCTCTCTGTCTGTCTCTGTCTGTTGAGTTATACATCAGTCATGAGATACCAGTGATGCTGGCCTCTCCTGCTGTTCGGACCTGCCCAATCCATCCTGCTGCCCTATTTCTGGCTGAGGTTCTGATCACATTGCTCCTGTGGAGGATGAATTCATATGGACAGTCTTAAGATACACTTAGAAGATGGCTCTGGACACTTACAATTTTGTTACGATGGCTGAGGACTACAATTATCATGATGATAACTTTAAGACTGTGGTTGTCATAAAGTCTTGAACTGAACTTGAACATCAATAAACAGTTGATAACTTCAACACAATAGACTTCATGTTAAAATTATAATGAATTTCCTGGTTACACAATTGTACTTTGTGACTATGTAAGACAGTTATAAAAGCAAGTTATATATAATCACACTATGTTATCATAGATAACAAATAAGAATGGGTTCCCTTTTTAGTCTGGTTCCTCTAAAGTTTCTTTTTCACTTCATCTGAGGAAGTTTTTCCTTGCCACTTTCACCTCAGCCTTGTTCATTGGGGATAAATAAATGTATTGGGTATAAAATTATTAGTTCATATGCTTAAAGTCTGTGAAGCTTTATGTTTTCTGTGAAACTGCTTTGTGACAATGTCTGTTGTTAAAAGTGCTATACTTGACTTGATCTGACTTGACAATAGCCATCAAAAGACTTTAAAAAAATTTTGGTACCAAATTGTCTCGGGTGTGGACAGTGGCATGTGTCACGTATTCCAGGTTTGTGAGCACTGATAGCTCTGGTGGATTTGAGGGAAACCAAAGGGTATGCATACTCCTGTCTTGTGAACCAGAGCAAAATTTAGGCAAGAATGCAGACAGTAGCACATTGGCAATGGAGGGTGTAGCGCTCTGAGTGGCATGATGTGACAATACATGTGGACAACAGGAGTAAGATGCAAAAATATTACCCTTTATTCTTTTTAATTGCCTTGTGAGGTGACCCAGTTGGTGTGTGTTGTGAGGTTCTTAGTGGGGTAAGTGTGTTGAAAGCACCCAAGGTGTGTGGCATGAAAGCATTGTCCCTTAGAGATGTAAAGGATCAGCTTCATAATCCTTCCAGGAAGGCAGTGCATCATCTGAACTGGTATCTTGAGATAAGAGATCCGGTGGGTTAGATATAGCATTCAGAGAGACGTACCATACTCAGTGTGCACAGTGTGTGGCCCTTATATACCCTCTTGGTGTCTTGTAGAGGGTGAATACATGCACTGTGCTGCCAGTCATGCTGCATTAATCTACTCTTCCTCTCATGTGCATGCTAGGTGCTGTCTTCTGCCTGTGGTGCAGGACCAACTACTGCTGAGCAGGGAGAGTGGGGTGCAGTCTTTTCAGCACCATGGTGGCGGCAATGCGAGGAACATCTGGAGAGAGAGAGAGAGAGAGAGAGAGAGAGTGAAGAAAGCTGGTAGCCTGCCATTGTTACATTGCCCCCCCCCCCCCCCCAGCTCTGTGCACGTGCCATCAGGAGAGGCCCTCACCATTGCTATTGTGGGCTCCTGCCTGGTGTTGTGGCTGGAAAAATAAGCTCTGAAGAGAGAAAAACCAAAGGGTTAGTTTTTCTCTTTGACCATTCACTGAAGTGGGTCATGGTCTGTGATGAGGGTGAAATGCCTGCCTGTCAGATAGTATCAGAGCTGCTCTACAGCCCACTTGATGGTCAGGGCTTCTCGATCCACTGCTTCATACCTTTGTTCTGTGGGCATCAGCTTTTGGCTGATGTAGATTAGGCGCTCCTCTCCTTCAAATTCTAGAGACAGCACGGCTTCTAGGCCAGTCTCAGATGCATCTGTGTGTACCAGGGAGCACCACTGGAAGTCAAGGCTCCTCAGGACCAGAGCACTGGTGAGAGTGGTTTTGAGGGTCTGGAACACCTCCTCAGTTGGGGGTGGGGGCGGTTGTCCAGCACACTTTGTCAGGCTCTCCCTTCCTGGTAGGATCTGAGAAAGGGAAAGCTGTAGAGGCAAAGTTAGGCACAAAGTACCAATAGTAGCTGGCCAGCCCCAGAAAGGCACATATCTGTTTCTTGGTGGTAGGATGCAGATAATTGCAGATGGCTTTGGTTTTCATTATTTGAGGTTTCAGGTGGCCCTAGCTGATGCAGTAACCCAGATACTGTACCTCAGTCAGCCTCAGGTGGCATCTGTTTTGAGTTTGCTGTCAGTTCCATGTTGTAGAGTCATGTGAGTTATGGGAGTGGATGGCCAAATTGTCCAAGTAGGCTGTGGCATAGGGGTGGTGGGGTCTCAGGATGATGTCCATTAGCTTCTGGAATGTTGTGGGCACTCCATGAAGCCCAAAGGGAAGGACCTGGTATTGCCAGTATACAGAGTTGGTGCTAAAGGACATCTTGGGACATGCCTCCCTGGAGAGGGCTACTTGCCAGTATCCTTTTGTTAGGTCGAGGGTGGAGATAAACCAGGTCCACCCTAGGCACTCTATAAGGTTATCCACTCATGGCAGGGGGTAGCTGTTGAACTCTGATACTGCATTTAACCTCTGGAAGTCGTTATAGAGCTAGAGGCTTCTGTCAGGTTTGGAGATAATGACAATGGGGCTGGACCAGGGGCTGGTGGATTCTTTGATAATGCCCTCCTGTAGAATCCTGGCTACCTCCACTTCTATAGCTTGATAATAATAATAATAATAATAATAATAATAATAATAATAATAATAATCTCATCTCATTATATCTAGCCACTTTATCCTTCTACAGGGTCGCAGGCAAGCTGGAGCCTATCCCAGCTGACTATGGGCAAAAGGCGGGGTACACCCTGGACAAGTCGCCAGGCCATCACAGGGCTGACACATAGACACAGACAATCATTCACACTCACACCTACGGTCAATTTAGAGTCACCAGTTAACCTTACCTGCATGTCTTTGGACTGTGGGGGAAACCGGAGCACCCAGAGGAAACCCACGCGGACAACATGCAAACTCCACACAGAAAGGCCCTCGCCGGCCACGGGGCTCGAACCCAGACCTTCTTGCTGTGATGCGACAGCGCTAACCACTACACCACCATGCTGCCAATAATAATAATAATAATTTATATAGTGCCTTTCTCATACCCATTAAAAGGAATGGGGAAAATAAAAAAAGGGTGATGATGGGTCTTGGGGACTCTGTGGGGTTGCTCTTGGATAATTTCTCCTGTGGGAGTCTTAATGTCATGTTGCAGGAGGTGGGTCAGCCTGGGTTCCACAGATAACATGTCCCTGATCTGATCCTCCAACTTGCACAGCTCCTGCAGTCAGGTAGGGGTTAGTTTCTCCCCCTTGTGGACTTGCTCTGACTTAGCCAGTCCTGGTGAGGAAGCAGAAAATGCTGAGAGTGCTGGCATTGGTTCAATCTAACATTTTAGTAAATTTATATGGTACAGTTGGGTGAGAGCTCTCTTACCTGGCTGCTGCAGGCACTAGTTCACTGGATCTACTCACTCCTGAATGATGGAGGGGCCTTGCAAATGAGTAAGGAACTCACATCTCACATTTGAGAGGAGCAGGAGCACATGGTCACCAGGCTGAAACTCTTGTGTTTGGGCCAGCCAGTTGTAGACCCATTGCTGCTCCCTCTGGGCAGCTCACATGTGTTATGGGGACCACCCACTCAATCCACTCTTGCATTTCTAGGACATGGTCAACAAGGGAGTGGAATGAGGATAGCTGCTCCTCCCAGGCTTCCCTAATGGTGTCCAAGAGGCCCCTACCATCAGCCAAACAGGAGCTCGAATGGTGTGAATCATGTAGAGGCCTGAGGAGTCCCTTGCACAGTGAAGAGGATGTCGGGGAGGAGTAGGTCCTAGTTTCACCCATCTTCATCTACCACCCTCTTCAGCATGCCCTTGAGGGTTTGGTTGAACCTCTCCATGATGTCATGATCCGCCCCGGACTTCCACTCCGGAGATTTACTATTGCCGCTTTTCCACTACAAACGCGGCTGAGTTGGGCTGAGCCGTGCCATGCTGAGTCGAGCTGAGTGGGGCTGTTGGAGTTGCATTTCGACTACAACCACGCTGAACCGTGCTGGCTGGAAGTGGGTGGACACATTGGGTGGAGTTAGCGAAAGTGGGTGGATGTCACGTGATGTCGTTAGGTGGCACAAACAGTGACATCAGTGACCTTTTAAGCGGTAGTCTCATGACCCAGATAGTAAACAATGAACATGGAGGACATGGAGTCGTTAGTGTTGCTGGTCTTGGTGCTGTGGCTTGTTGTCACCGACAACGCCAACAGATACTGGCAAGAGCGTATAGATGAGGCGAGGCGCATAAAGCTTCAGAAATTCTCGTAATTCGTAATTCTTCTTCTTCCGGGTTTACAGTGTTTACAGATCCCAGCGTGCTCGCGGGGCGTGTGTGGGCGTGTGAGGACACTCCTCCTCACCAATCAGTGCACAGGGGAGTGTCTCCTCACGCCCCTAGCCCCGCTCGGCTCGGTTTGGCTCGCTTCAGCCCTACTCCAAAACCGTGTGAGTTTTGGGTGCTAAGCAGGGCTGAAGCGAGCTGAGTCGTGCTGCTCTGAGATAGTCGAAATGCGAGCTGTGTCGGGCTGAAGCGAGCTGAAAAAGGGTAGTGGAAAAGGGCCATATCTCCCAGTTCAGCGCAATCCGGGTCCAGGACGGGACTTCCATCTTGCCGGCATTCACTTCCTGGTCTGCTCTGCATAAATAGGCCGTTCTCAGAAGGGGACTTTGCCAGAACGTCTTGTCTGTTTCTCACGTTGTCTCTGTGACATTTTTTTGCTTCCTGGATTTTTTTGGGGGCTTTTTTTCACCTTTATTGGATAGGACAGTGTAGAGACAGGAAATGAGTGGGAGAGAGAGATGGGGAGGGATCAGGAAATGACCTCAGGTTGGAATCGAACCCGGGTCCCTGGATTTATGGTATGGCGCCTTATCCACCTGAGCCACGATACCCAGCTTCCTGGATTTTTGCTCTCTGTTTTGCCTAGTCTTAGCCACAGTTCGTTGCACTCACGTTTTGTCAGTTTGTCATGTTTTTTGCACTACGTTTTTTTGTCTCCAGTTTTTGTCAGAACTATTTTTCATGTTTTTTTTCATATTAGCAGTTTGTCTTTGTCTACCTCATTGTTGTCTGGATTATTTTTGCTATTTTTGTTCATTGACTCTTTTTGTACCTTAATTAAATCATTTTTTATTCATTGGATTTTCTGGTTTGTGTTCTGCTATTGGATCCTAACTCACCACATCTCACCACCGATAACAGTATGTTCTGGCCAACGTGGATCCAGCGGAACATAACCATCTGAGAACGGTTATGCAGCAGCAAGGAGCCCTCCTCAGGACCCACCAACAGGAACTCAGGCAGATCACTCAGAACCTGGCCACCCTGTCCGACTCACTCAACCTCCTAGCCACACAACACCAGCACTCCCAAGCCGTGCCTACCCCTGCCCAGCCATCTCTTTCTTCACGTCCTGCCACTGCCACTTTCCACGAACCAAGACTCCCTTCGCCTCAGCCCTACAGTGGAGAACCAGGTACCTGCAGATCTTTTTTTGTCACAGTGTTCGCTGATCTTGGAGCTTCAACCTCTGGCTTTCCCCACAGAATGCTCCCGGGTAGCCTATACCATCACGCTCCTCACCATCAAGGCCAGGGAATGGGGGACAGCGGTCTGGGATACCAATGCACCATGTTGTTCCAGCTTCAAGGAATTCTCTGAGGAAATGAGGCGAACATTCGACTGTTCTCTGTCTGGCCAGGAGGCAGCAAGAGAGCTCATGGAGCTGCGGCAGAGGTCCCGATCTACCTCAGATTATGCCATTGAGTTCCGGACGTTGGCAGCATCATGCGGTTGGAACGAGGGTGCCCTGGTTGACATGTTCCTACATGGCTTATCTGACGTCATCAAGGATGAACTCGTCTCGCAGGAACTGCCGTTGGACCTTTCCAGCCTGATGGACCTTGCCAATCATATTGACGCACGGGTCCAACAACGGAGGAGAGAGCGGAGCCGCCGCAACTTCAACCCCTCTCCACCACCTGCCTTGTCTGTTGAACCCATACAGGTAGATTGGGTATGGGTATCAGCGGAGGAACGACTTTGCTGACAGAGCACAGGGGCTTGTTTCTACTGTGGTCAGCAGGGACACATCTGCCAAGCCTGCCCGCTAAAAGGACAAGCCCACCAATGAATCAAGGGGCCCTGGTGGGCAATGCTTGGAACCAGTCTCCTGCCGACCGACCGTTGCTCCCCATCATCATCACTCTCAACAATTGGCATCACTGTCTTCAGGCGTTCGTCAACTCGGGGGCGGACAGGAACCTGATCTGCTCCACCACCGCCAAGGATCTCGGAATCCTGTTACTCACCCTCGAGGTCCCTCTCATTGTCCTGACATTCAGTGGCACTGGCTTGACCACCATCACTCAGCTCACCACCCCACTCACCCTAAGGATTTCAGGCAGTCACTCCAAAACTATACAACTTCACGTCATGAACAACCCTCACGTTCCCATTATTCTTGGATTACCCTGGTTGATGCAGCACAACCCCCACTTAAACTGGACTGACCACACCATCTTAGGCTGGAGTCCTTCCTGCCTTGCCTCCTGCCTGTACTCTGCTCTGCCGCCCGCCAAACCACCTCAGCCCTCAGCCAGCGAGTTTCCTGACCTTTCTCATGTGCCTCCAGAATATCTGGACCTCAAGCCTGTCTTCAGTAAGACCTGAGCAGTGTCCCTTCCCCCTCATAGGCCCTATGACTGCGGTATCAACCTCCTGCCAGGGATGGTGCCACCCAAGGGACATCTCTACTCTCCCCCACCGAGAGACAAGCCATGGAGAAATACATCACTGAGTCTCTGGCAGTTGGGATCATCTGGCCTTCCTCCTCCCCAGCAGGGGTGGGATTCTTCTTTGTGGAGAAGAAAGACAAGTCGCTCCACCCCTGCATTGACTATCAAGGTCTCAAGCTAAGGTGTTCACTAAACTGGACTTACGCAACGCCTATCACCTAGTTAGGATCAGGGAAGGGGGCGAGTGGAAGACGGCCTTCAACACCACCACAGGCCACTATGAGTACCTCATAGTCCCTTTCGGCCTGACTAACACGCCCACAGTATTCCAGGCATTGGTTAATGATGTCTTGAGGGACTTTCTTAATACCTTTGTCTTTGTTTACCTGGACAATATCTTGAGTTTCTCTCGCTCCCTGGAGGAACATTGGGGTCACGTCTGGCAGGTTCTTCAACTCCTGCTGGAGAATAAGCTGTTCATTAAGGCAGAGAAGAGCGAGTTCCACCAAGGCTCTGTCTCGTTCCTGGGGTTCATCATTTCACCAGCCAAGATCCAGATGGACCCCCTCAAGCTGGCGGCAGTCACTGACTGGCCCACCCCATCTTCGAGACAAGAGCTCCAGCGCTTCCTGGGGTTCACCAACTTTTACAGGCATTTCATCCACAACTTCAGCACGGTGGCCAGACCTCTCTCAGCCCTGACCTTGACCAAGACCAAGTTCAAGTGGGGGGAGGAAGCAGAGAAAGCCTTTTCCAGTCTCAAGCACAGGTTTACCACAGCACCCATTCTCACCATACCCGATTCTACCAAGCAGTTTATCGTCAAGGTCAACACTTCTGAGTCAGGGGTCTGAGCCATCCTATCCCAGAGGGCCAATGACAACAAGGTCCACCCATGCTCCTTCTTCTCCTGCCGGCTATCCTCAGCTGAACGAAACTACGACATCAGCAACCGAGAACTACTGACCGTGAAACTAGCCTTGGAGGAGTGGAGGCACTGGCTCCAGGGGTCTGACCTCCTGTTCCTAGTCTGGACCGACCATGAAAACTGGAGTACCTCAAGTCTGCCAAACATCTCAACTCTTTTCAAGCCTGTTGGTCTCTCTTCTTCTCCTGATTCAACTTCACGCTCTCCTACTGCCCAAGCTCCAAGAATGGCAAACCTGACGCCCTGTCCAGGATGTTCTCTTCCCACCAAGAGGAGTCCAAGCCACCTGAGACTATCCTTCCTCCATGCTGCCTGGTGGGAGCTGCTATTCTAGAAGTTGAGATGCTCGTGCAAAAGGCCCTGGAGCAGGACCCCAGTGAAGGTAACTCCAATAATATTCCTCATAACCATTTGTTTGTTCCCTGTCATGTGTGAACTCAGGTGTTGCAGTGGGGTCACGGTTCCAAGCTGGCCTGTCATCTGGGAGCTGCCTGAACCCTGGCTCTCATCCAGTAGCACTTTTGGTGGCCATCCATCAAGGAGGACGTCCAGGAGTTCGTGGCAGCCTGCAACACATGCTCCCAGAACAAGACAGCTAATCGACCCCCTGCTGGCTTACTAAGACCCCTTCCTACTCCACATCAACCTTGGTCTCACATCACCCTGGACTTCATCACAGGACTCCCTAACTCAGGTGGCAACACATGCATCCTCACTGTCATTGATCATTTTTCTAAGACAGTCCATTTCATTCCTCTGCCCAAGCTCCCCTCAGCCAAAGAAACCACAGAACTACTTGTCCACCACGTTTTCTGCCTACATGGTCTGCCTACCAACATAGTTTCTGATCAGGGTCCTCAGTTCACTGCACAGTTCTGGAGAGCCTTCTGAAAACTCATCGGGGCCACCTGTAGTCTCTCCTCAGGCTTCCACCCACAGACCAATGGCCAGGCAGAATGGGCTAACCAGGCTTTGGAGGTTGCACTCAGGTGCATGGCGTCCAGGGATGCCAGTTCTTGGAGCAACTACCTACCTTGGATTGAATACGCACATAACACTCTCCCTTCCTCTGCCACAGGTCTCTCTCCATTCCAGTGCTCACTAGGGTACCAACCACCACTGTTACCCAGCCAGGAGGAAGAGGTTGCCATACCATCAGCCCAGGCCTTTATACACCGCTGCAGGAGAATGTGGGCATTGGCCTGGAGAAGACTCATTCGCTCCATATTTGCATCCAAGAAGCAGGCCGACAAACATTGCTCCAAGGCCCCACCACCACCACCGAGTGGGTCAACGAGTTATGCTCTCCACACGCCACCTGCCACTTAGGACCGTCTCTCGCAAGCTGGCACCCAGGTTCCTTGGGCCCTTCCTCATCAAGAAGGTAATCAACCCATGTTCCATTAGACTGGCATTACCACTCACCATGCAATGTGTTCACCCCACCCTTCATGTACCACAGCTTAAACCTCTGGTTTCCAGTCCTTTACTCTTAAAATGTTTGACCTGCAGTAGCCAACAGTGGTCCACCAAGAGTTTGGAGATGAAGGGGGTGCCATGGTCCATGAACAGGTCCTTGGGGATTCTGACCCAGCTGAAGAGGAGCATCAGTTCCTTGGCAATTTTTTTTTTTAATGTGGCCTTGCAAAGAGGGACAGCTTCTGGGTATTGGGTGGCATAGTCACCAATCACCAAGATGTACTCATGGCCCCAGCAGGAGTTAGGCAGCAGCCCTATGAGATCCATGCTCACCTGCTCAAAGGGGACCCCAACGATGGGCTGAAGTATCAGTGGGGCCAGTGCTAGCCTGTAAGGGGATGTCTGCTGGCACTGCAGGCACCACTGGCAGATGTTGCAGACCTCAGCCACCATTCCTGGACAGTGAAACCAGTCCCAGATCTTCTCCAGTATGTTCTGGGGTCCCAGGCTCAGGCCTAGTGGGTGGGCATAGGCCAGGTGCATAATGGAGTTGATTTTGAACCTGGGGATGATGAGGTCACAGAGCTTGCCCCAGCCATTGCAGTGGTAGTACAGCAGTCCTCTCCTCACCAGGAAGTCAGCCAAGAGTAGCTCCTGGTTGGGTGCAGGATCTCCCCATCGAACTGTAGTACCTGGCCCCAGCTTTGCTTCAGCCAGTCATCCTCCTTTTGCTCCTTTCTGAAGGTCCCCTCCTTTGCAGCCTGCTGAGACAAGGTAGAGAGTGGGTAAATGGGTAGGTATGGCTCACCTTCAACTCCACTTTCTGCAGCTGCTGCATCTTGCTCAGCCAGGAGTGCAGTCCCAGGGCTGGCTAGCAGGGCATGCTGTTGCTGCTGTGGCTGCTATGACCTTCTGGAGTTCCTCCTTTTTTTCTTCCTTTCTGGGGAACACATAGAAGCAGGAAATCCCAGCCAGTCTCTGCCTATAATGAGAGGCACAGTGAGATCAGAGATTAGACCGACTATTACTGACCACTCACCTCTTTGTCCTCCTATCTTGACCTCTGCAGCAGGGACCTCTATTACATCCCAAAGTATACAGGTGACAGCCAGGCTTCCATGGGGTGGGGAGGTCTGAGTCAGGACTGAGGGATGAGCCAGGGTAATACTGTTTCCTGAATCCAACAGTGTGGGCATGAGGGTGCTGTTCAGCCAGAGGGTGCACCTCGCCAACCAGGGCTTGAAGGGGCCTAGCTGGAATGTGGTGCTTCAGGTCTGTGGGCATTGGCTTGTCCCAAGGTAAGGGCTACAGCAGAGGGTCCTTCTGTGCACTTTGAGGCACCCCGTGACTGTGGGTGAATCGATGGTGGGGCTTATGCTGGATTGAGGTCCTCTTCTCCCCCCTCCCCATCTCCAGGGTGGCTAGGGTCTCCAGCATGGAGATGATGTCCTTGGGTGTTCAGGCCACTTTCATCCCCACAGCTCTGCTCTATTCACCCAGCAGGCCCTGCAAGAAGTGAACAAGGGCAAACCACTCTATGGTTTCTGTAAAGGTTAGCCAGTCTGGTTGGTGTCATCTCCAAGTGATCCACAGGAGGCTGTCCATCTGTGTTCCAGGCTCTTGGCCCAGCCTGTAACTCCAGTGGTGAAGCTCAGATGCAGCTCAGGTAGGGGAGAGCCTGCAGTGGGCCAGGATCTCTTCCTTGAGGATAGTGTACTCCTCAGCTTTGGCCAGTGGGAGGGCATGGTAGGCCCATTGTGCTTCACCAGTGAGGAGTGGGGCAAAGATATGAGCCCACTCCTGGAGTCATCAGCCTTCTCTTTCTGTGACCCTCTCAAAGGTCCCCAGGAATACCTCGATGTCATTGTCCACTTTGACTTTGGTGAGCATCTCAGGGTTGGACATTTCAGGCAGGGTTGTGGAGGGGGACCATATCTGTGGGCAGCATATGTTTTAGGTTTAACAGCTCCTGGATGATGGTGTGTAAGCTCCTGAAACAGCTGCCCATGCTGCACAGTGATATTGTTGATGTATCTCATGACTGTGTCCATGGCCAGGGTGCTGGGGTCTGTCAACTGTCTGCATTCTCCACAAGTGTAGCACACCTAGTGATAAATAAATAGGAGTAAATAAATTTATTGCAGGGGTGGCATGGTGGTGTAGTGGTTAGCGCTGTTGCCTCACAGCAAGAAGGTCCGGGTTCGAGCCCCGTGGGGCCTTTCTGTGCAGAGTTTGCATGTTCTCCCCATGTCCGTGTGGGCTTCCTCCGGGTGCTCCGGTTTCCCCCACAGTCCAAAGACATGCAGGTTAGGTTAACTGGCGACTCTAAATTGACCGTAGGTGTGAATGTGAGTGTGAATGGTTGTCTGTGTCTATGTGTCAGCCCTGTGATGACCTGGCAACTTGTCCAGGGTGTACCCTGCCTTTCACCCGTAGTTAGCTGGGATAGGCTCCAGCTTGCCTGCGACCCTGTAGAACAGGATAAAGTGGCTAGAGATAATTAGATGAGTGAGAAATTAATTGCAGATAAAATTATTAGTTCATATGTTTAAAGTCTTTATTTTTCTGTAAAGCTGCTTTGCGATAATGGCTATTGTTAAAAGTGGTACACAAATAAATTGACTTGACAATAGCTAGCAGGAGACTTTCAAAAACATTTGGTCCTAAATTGTCTAGGGTGAGGACAGTGACACATGAATGATACATTCCAGGTTTGTGAACACTGATAGCTCTGGAGGATTTGAGAGAAAACAAAGGGCATCCATACCCAAGAATGCAGACAACAGCACATTGGCAATGGAAGATGTAGTGCTCCTAGTAGTGGGATATGACACAAATATGTGGACAACAGGAGTGAGGTGCTAAAGGTGCCTTTTATTCTTTTTAATTGCCTCGTGAGGTGAGCCAGTTTGTGTGGGTTGTGAGTATCTTGATCAGGGAAGTGTGTTGAAAGCTCCCAGGAGTGAAAGCTTTGTCCCTTAGAGATGCAGGGGATCAGCTCAGTAGTAATAATAATAATAATAATAATAATAATAATAAAAAAGCATGGCATGATGGTGTAGTGGTTAGTACTGTCGCATCACAGCAAGAAGGTCCTGGGTTCGAGCCCAGCGGCCAATGAGGGCCTTTCTGTGTGGAGTTTGCATGTTCTCCCCGTGTCCGCGTGGGTTTCCTCTGGATGCTCCGGTTTCCCCCACAGTCCAAAGACATGCAGGTTAGGCTAATTGGTGGCTCTAAATTGACCATAGGTGTGAATGTGAGTGTGAATGGTTGTTTGTCTCTGTGTCAGCCCTGCAATAACCTGGCAACTTGTCCAGGGTGTACCCCACTTCTCTCCCATAGTCAGCTGGGATAGGCTGCAGCTCACCTGTGACCCTGTAGAACAGGATAAGCAGCTACAGATAATGGATGGATGGATGGATGGATGGATGGATGGATGATAATAATAATAATAATAATAATAAAGGGTGGCATGGTGGTGTAGTGGTTAGTACTGTCGCCTCACAGCAAGAAAGTCCTGGGCTCGAGTCCAGCATCCAATGAGGGCCTTTCTGTGTGGAGTTTGCATGTTCTCCCCGTGTCTGCATGGGTTTCCTCCAGGTGCTCCGGTTTCCCCCACAGTCCAAAGACATGCAGGTTAGGCTAATTGGTGGCTCTAAATTGACCGTAGGTGTGAATGTGAGTGTGAATGGTTGTGTGTCTCTATGTGTTAGCCCAGCGATGACCTGGCGACTTGTCCAGGGTGTACCCTGCCTCTCTCCCATAGTCAGCTGGGAAAGGCTCCAGCTTGCCTGCAACCCTGTAGGACAGGATAAGCGGCTACAGATAATGGATGGATGAACAATAATAATAATAATAATAATAATAATAATAATAATAATCCAAACTGCTATCTGGAGACAGTGAGTTGGATATAGCATTCAGAGGTATGTACCACACTCATGAGATGTCAACTACGTGACAGATAGATCCGCTATTATCTATTCCTGTAATACAATCCTGGTGGCTGTAATCCTTAAGTATTTAGTATGAATGACAGAAAATACTAACTTGTAACATTTTATCTTAATTTCGTACTAAATGTAGTCAAAATATTTAACCATCTGGGGTCTGAGGGTATTTTCTGGCACTCTAATGATTTTGGTATGCTTTGATTTTGTTGTCAATTTCAACAAATCTAAGCAGTATTTTCAGTCATATGACTTTTTTGTATTCAGCACAAGGTCAGCTAGAATAATATATATGTAGTATGTATGTCATGATTGTGCTTTTAAAAAAATAACAGATAAATGAAGATGTAAAAGGTGGTTTTAGAACTGTGTTGGAATGTGTGAAAAAATCATGACCTTACCCATTCTGTTGAACCATTTTGGTCACTTGAGGTGATTCTGTTCAGTCTTAGGAATGGATCAAGCACAAAAACCTAAATATGCTCCATTGATTTGGACAATTAACTGGCCATCAAAAAATGTATGTCCTATTGTTTTGGGATAAAGGGTTGGCAGTGGGAGGGGTATTCAATGAAAAGGGTAAAAATTCCATTCCATTCCAATGAGAAGAGTGAAAACCCCTCCCACTGCCAACTCTTAATCCCATCTGATTAACTCTTAATCAGATCAGGTCAAGTCACAATGGGTAAGGTAATGTTTTTTCACACATTCTAACACAGTTCTAAAACTGCTTTTTACAACAGCTTCATTTATCTGGTATTTGACTTTATTTTGGCATTTGACTCTTTTCAGTGGGTCTTGAAATTAACTCTTGTACTATTTTATTCAGTTCAGAGCCACAACCAACTCTGTTACACAATTACTCTGTAATTTTGCTCCCGCTCCAAATTTTACTCTAAATTTAAAATCGAGCAAAATTAACTATTTTTGAGGAAAATACTTTTAACTCTAGAAAAATTGCTCAGTCATTTTTCCTGTGTATGCACTACAGCGCACGCATATCAACCAATCTGCTCAGAATACAGAGAAGAAATATTTACACTCACTCAAGCTGATCTTTGGCTGGATCGAGTCGAAGTAAAAAATAAAAAGGCAGCACATCACAGTTCTCAAGATTGAACTCAATCTCTATCCTGAGTTATAAATTGATTCACTGTCCTGAATAATGAAATGTAATCATGAAATAAATCATGAATTGAATCACTGTCCTGAATCACCCGAAGCGCATAAAATCTGCGTGCCATCTCATAACAAATTTTACCTCCAAATACGCTCAGCACTCCAGCATCAGTGTGACTGAGGAAGGTGACAAGTTTTATGTTTCATCTAATTTAGGAAATTTAAAAACCATAATATTATTTGGCAGTCGGCACATAGGAAAGTGTAAAGTATAAAGTTTGCCAATATGTTTATCATGCTTGCATGATGAAATACTTGCAAAGATATTTATCTAAATACGTGACCTACTCATTCTAAACCTGCCGAGGTTCGCCAGTGAAGCTCTCAACCCCAGAGGGTTAAGCTAATAATAACTAAGCTAGGCCTGTTACTTTTTGTGCACCCCCTCTTTTCAAATGGCTTGTTGTCTAGAATTTGGCTTCATCAGTAGACACTGTTGATGGAATTGTAGCCTGCACTGCAGTATCCAGCAGCAGTGGCAATGCTAAATCTACCTTCAATTAGATTGACGTCACATAGTTGACAAATGTTGGGCTTTTTGGCTTGCCATCTCCATTAGTATCAACCTATTATCGCCCAGGGTCATGTGGGTGAAGGGAGTGGGCTGCCACTTTGTTTCATCATACTGACTACTTACCACAGTTAATCATGCAGATGTAATTACCACCACATAGTTGACATGTAAAAAAGGTAAGCTTCAATTTTTACACACTCAACTCCATGCAAAAAAAACATACCAAAAACAGTACACATGATCATGTGTACAGGATGTTGTTCTGTTGCCCTGCCAGATAACATGAGGCAGGCAAACCTTGTATCTGAGTAACTGTTGCAATGCTTGGGCTGAATTCAGCACCATCACATAGCTGAACGCAAGCCCATGGGACACCTACTTTGGCTGAACTGCAGTCAAAATGATTAAAAGCTGCCTCAAGTTTAGTTGTATTTTCCTTAAACACACTCATATCCATGACATGCACAGAGGGTAATCTTGTCTGCTGGCTTTCAGTGGAGAAATAACACTGTTAATTCAAACCAAGTACTAGGCTTCCCTAGTACAGTGGGCACTGAAACAGGCAGGCAGGAATAAGGTCACTTTCATTTTTATTTTTTAACTGTTAATCAACACAAAACATGCTTTTCAGCAATTTCAAAATAAACTTTGGTGTGCCACTGCACAGATGTGATTTCAGCCAGGGAAACGGAGCCTCACTCTCTGCTCCTCTCCCCTTTTATCTGCTCCTTCTCACTGCACACAAACACACACACATATAGCACATTAATTTACAACAGGTGCTTCCACTTTGCCACTCACCTTCACTGGCCTCACTCTCCATTCACAAACCGGCGCTTGACCACGCGCCTGCTGCCACATACCCCCACTGCCCAACTCAGGCTGGGGAGCCATCCGGCCTGCAGCTGAATCCCCCCTGCTGGGAGAGATAGTGCGCTACCACCATCTGTGCCCCTGGCCTGTGGATCACTTCAAACTTAAAAGGCTGCAGAGCCAGATACCAACAGGTGATCTGGGCATTTGCATCCTTCATGCGGTGGATCCATTGGAGCGGGGCATGATCTGAGCAGAAGGTGAAAGGGCATCCCAGCAGGTAATTACAGAGGTTGAGGACTGCCCACTTGATGGCCAAGCACTCCTTCTCGATGTTGTTGAACTTCATCTCCCACATGGAGAGCTTGCAGCTGATGTACAACATGGGGTGCTCCTCCCCCTCCACAGTTTGGGACAAAACGGCCCCCAGCCCTCTGTCCGACACGCCAGTCTACAATACAAAAGGGAGAGAGAAGTCAGGGGATTATAAAAGTGGCCCCCCATACAGTACAGCTTTTACCTAATTAAAGGCTTGTTGGCATTGCTCCATCCACTGGACCAGAGCTGGCACTCCCATTATAGTGAGTTCAGTCAGCAGGCAGGTGACATCCAAAAAATTTGGCACAAACCGCCTATAATAGCCTGCCAGCCCCAGAAACTGCTTCATCCCCTTCTTGGTCTTACATCTTGGGCAGGGCATGATTGCTGCAGTCTTATCAATTTGGGGACGCACCTGCCCATGACCCAAATGGAAGCCCAGATGCCATACTTCCACCCGCCCAACTGCACAGTGCCTCAGCGACCTCAGAACCACCCTGAGATGTTGTAGATGCCGCTCCCAATCATTACTATAAATTATTGTATCATCTAAGTAGGCCGCTGCATACACATTGTGGGCATGGAGAATTTGTTCAGACCTGCTTGATCCATCCTGGTGCCCTGTGTCTGGTTGGAGTCTTATCGCATCGCTCCTGTGGAGGATGGCCCCATGAGGACAGTTGAAAGTTACACCTGGAGGACGCTCTGGACTCTTACAGTAATGCTTTTATGGCTGAGAACTACAGTTGACTTGCTAACTTTAGGACTGCAGTTGTCATGAACAGTGTTGCCACAGTTACTTTGAAACAGTAATCTGACTACTGACTACTGACTACTGCTTGAAAAAGTAACTTAGTTACGTTACTGACTACTTGATTTTGAAAGTAACTAAGTTAGATTACTTTTAGTTACTTGCAGCATATAGGCCTAGCACCAAAAAGGAAGACATTTTTGAGACGGGGGTTGGGGGGGTCTGGGGCAGATACATTTTGTAACTTTTAGATGCAAATTCCTGCATTTTAATGAATTAGATGTCTGGCTTGATGCTGCCCCTGAGACTGGGCAAAACATTGAAAAGATAGACGGTCCGGCCTAAAAGATGGACATCTGGCCACCCTACTTACAGCAGAGGCTGATCCCCCACCCCCTCAACATAAAAATGACTACCAGTTATGCCAATACTGACTTTTATTGACATCAAAAACAACAAAATGTCAAAAACATCTGGAACAATCAAAACTGACAGTGACATTTGAAAACTACTTCCTGAAAAAGGCTTTGACCTACATTTTTTAATATAATAAAAAATAAGACAGTCTTACTTGACTTTATGTAAATTATAAAGTGTCTTGTTTAAAGATAATAAAACATACAAATAAAATTGACTTTCACATAAATAACTCTTCTCATAAAAATAAAATATTATGGCACTGAAAAGCTAACAACACCTCAATGAATGAACTTTTCTTATAAGAAAGTAAAAAAGAAAGTAGCCTTGCTTAAAAATAAAATAAAATAAAATATTCTTAACTCCATATATCATCCATATGAATTACAGTAACATCTTAATGAACCTGTAGTCCCGCATTAGAGCAAGGAGTGCTTTAACAAAACAAGACAGAACCAAAATCATCTTAATGAGCCTGTAGTTGTCCCGCATTAGAGAAGCAAGGATTTATGCAAGAAACTGTGGACTGGGGCCGGTAAACCAGTGGTTGTACCGCATTAGCAGAAGCTTCTCGAACCTCTGGTCAGACAGTCTGTTTCTTCTTGGTGTGAGCACCAAGCCCCCCAGACTAAACAGACGCTCCACAGGAGCACTGGATGGGGTTGGTGTGTTGTACTTCAAGAAGATCCTCTTTATGTTGACAAATTGATGCAGAACCTGAAGATCATTTGACGAACTCAGGTACATCATCACTTCTTTCTCTGCAGAGTAGGTCTCCTCTGGCTCTGCCTCAAAATCAAAAAAGTCCACCTCACCTTGGTGGACAGGTGCGTTGGCGACACTGGCAGAGCTCTGTGGTGGAGGAGCAATTGTGCAGCATTCATCTTGGAGAAGCTGTTTCACTTGCTCCCTCCTATCTGCATCTCTCAGCCATCTCAGCTTGAATTTTGGGCAACTCACAGCTGCGAGAAGGGCACCTCTGTCGTCCAGGAGATTGGCAAACCGTGTCTGCACTGCCTGAAAAAAAAAAGATTGCTATGTTTAGGATATGTGCAATAACATATGTGTCTGTGAATAGTGACAATAAGGGAATTCTATTCCATGTATGCCAACAAAGCCTTATAAAAATAACAATTGAATTAACAATACATCATGTAGTATCCATAAATTAATTGTTTTATTATTTTCTGGAATTTGCATTTTATTCTTGTTTTGCCATAATGAATATTCTGTATTCAGCAATAGTATGGTAGAATAAATTTCAGATAGGTTAAATATGGACCATACCTGCACTATGGCATCTGGAAGGCCTGCAGTCATGCTGGAGAGGGTGTCTTTCACGGCAAGGGTCCTCTGCATCAGAGCTTCCAATGTGGGTAGCAAAGTCCCATAAGGACAGTCAGCTTGTAGAATGTCCAGTGCAACAGTCAAAGGCTTTGTGGCAGTGCAATACTCATGTAAGAACTGGTACTCTTTGTCCTTGAAGCATTTTACTCCCAACTTGGTGCACAGAGTATTCAGCTCATGCATGGGGATTTCTGTAACTCTTTTTACAGAGTCAAAAAAGGAGTTCCACCTTGTCAATGTTGGGACTAGGAGCTTCCTCTTGCTCACCTCCTTCACTGCCTCTGATGCAGTGCTGGACCTACTTGCCTTTGTCCACAGAGCAGAGCATTTTGCTGTGCTGCTCCTGTACACAACCTTGACGTCTGCAATTGATGTTAAGTATTTGTCGACGTCATTTGTGGTAATGAGGTTGACTGTGTGTGAGGCACATCTGTGGTGTGGAGGAAGGGCAATCTGGGCCTCAGCAGCATCACTCTCCTGCTCAGCTGACAATAGGTCTGACATGGGTACAAACGTGACTTCATCGAGGGACTCTTCTTCCATCTCGTCGTCATCAGATGGAGCCTGCTAAACTCGAAATGCTTTCACAAAATTCGAGCCGTTATCTGTCACTGTTGCAACGACTTTATTTACAATCCCATACGACGAGTGGATGTCTTCAATTTCTTGACCTATCACGTCATATGTGTGTCTGCCCCGTACTCTCCTACACGCCAACGCGGCCTTTTTTCGTTCTAAAGTGTCTCTACTAAGCCAGTGCAGTGTGACCCCCATGTAGCTCTTATTATTCGCTGTCCAGATATCTGCTGTTGTTGATACGAAGTCGACATCACGTAGTGCGGCTCTAAGATTTTCCTCCATCGTTGAGTATTCCCTGTCCAGGTAGCTAGCAAAGGATGTTCTATGAGGCAGCTCAGTGCCTTTACTGGTAGGAATCCTACAAACGATGGCACGAAATGAGGGCGAGTCGACTGTGTTAACAGGCAGCATCTCTTCAACCACATAACGTCCAACTAACTGGTTCAATTCCACACCACTTGTTGGCTTTGCGCCGAAATCAAGCTTCATCTGTTTAGGACTGGGACCTCCCGTGTCTTTTTCTTTCGCTGCGGGTGGTGCTCGCTCCTTTAAGCTTGTTGAGGCGTGCTGTTTATCAAGGTGCTTCTTTAGGTTAGACGTGGTATTTTTGAAAGTTGAGAGTACTTTCTCGCCAGGGCAGAGCGTGCATCGGACCCTGATGTTACCATCATTAACTGAAATAAAATCGAAATAGTGGCTGTACTTCCAACTGCTAAACGCGAACCGCTCTTCCTCCATAGCACACTAACGTTGCAGCTAACTCTCTCTCACGCCGCGGAACAGAGATCTGATGAGATAGAATATTTGCTACAAATGCACGTTGAGCGGCGTATTCTACAGAGTGAAGATGAGCCATTTAGGCTAATAAAATATGCCTCCCCCCCCGAAATGCAAAAAAGTAACGCATCTAATATTAGATAAGTAACTGTAGTCTGACTACTGGTTTTGAAATAGTAGTTGCGTTAGACTACTCGTTACTGAAAAAAGTAGTCCGACTACAGTAACGCGTTACTAAGTAGCGCGTTACTGGCATCACTGGTCATGAACAGTTTTGCACTCAAGTTTCCATCAATGAAGAGTTACAACATCAACGAAACTGTCTTCATGTTAAAACTGTTAATGTTATAGTCATGTTGTCTGTTGTTGCCCAAATGAGGATGGGGTTCCCTTTTGAGTCTGGTTCCTCTCGAGGTTTCTTCCTCATGTCATCTGAGGGAGTTTTTCCTTGCCACCGTTGCCGCAGGCTTACTCATTGGGGATAGATTAGGGATAAAATTAGCTCATGTTTTAAGTCGTTCAAATTCTGTAAAGCTGCTTTGCGACAATGTTTATTGTTAAAAGCGCTATACAAATAAACTTGACTTGACTTGTTCCATGAGACACTGAAATGTCGCAGGGGCCACAAACAATCTGAAAGGAACAGTGATAAATTGGTGTAAACTGAACAGAGTGAAAAAGGCTGTTTTTTCCTGGGATAATGGAGTCAAGGGAATCTGCCAATATCCCTTTGTTAAATCCAGTGTTGAGTAAAAGTGAGCCATGCCTAACCGATCAAGCAGTTCATCAATGTGAAGCACCGGATATGCATCCAATTTAGACACTGCATTGACTTTTCTATAGTTTACATAGAACCGGACCGACCTGTTGGTCTTAGGAACCAAGACCACCAGGCTGCTCCAGTCATTGTGTGACTCCTCAATTATCCCCATCTTCAGCATAGCCTGAAGTTCATCCTGAACCACATTTTTCTTGTGTTCGGGGAGCTGATACGGGCGGCTGTGCACCACCACCCCCGGGGGAGTCTCAATATGGTGTTCTCTGAGGTCCATGTCACCCCTATCCAGATGCTTACCTTGTAGTTGACCTCCCCAATTCACTGTGTGACCTCAAAGGGGCCTTGCCACTTGGCGAGCAATTTTTAACTTGAAGTGCAAACAAGTCAAGTCAACTTTATTGCCAAATATGCTATACATGCTCGGCATACAGCACAGATGAAATTTCAGTCCTCTCTGACCCATGGTGCAAACAGGCAATGCAATAAATAAAAATAGAATAACTGAAAGTAATATAAACAGTATAAACACTCTAGATAAGAAATAGACATAGACTATATACAACCCCGATTCCAAAAAAGTTGGGACAAAGTACAAATTGTAAATAAAAACGGAATGCAATGATGTGGAAGTTTCAAAATTCCATATTTTATTCAGAATAGAACATAGATGACACATCAAATGTTTAAACTGAGAAAATGTATCATTTAAAGAGAAAAATTAGGTGATTTTAAATTTCATGACAACAACACATCTCAAAAAAGTTGGGACAAGGCCATGTTTCCCACTGTGAGACATCCCCTTTTCTCTTTACAACAGTCTGTAAACGTCTGGGGACTGAGGAGACAAGTTGCTCAAGTTTAGGGATAGGAATGTTAACCCATTCTTGTCTAATGTAGGATTCTAGTTGCTCAACTGTCTTAGGTCTTTTTTGTCGCATCTTCCGTTTTATGATGCGCCAAATGTTTTCTATGGGTGAAACATCTGGACTGCAGGCTGGCCAGTTCAGTACCCGGACCCTTCTTCTACGCAGCCATGATGCTGTAATTGATGCAGTATGTGGTTTGGCATTGTCATGTTGGAAAATGCAAGGTCTTCCCTGAAAGAGACGTTGTCTGGATGGGAGCATATGTTGCTCTAGAACCTGGATATACCTTTCAGCATTGATGGTGTCTTTCCAGATGTGTAAGCTGCCCATGCCACACGCACTAATGCAACCCCATACCATCAGAGATGCAGGCTTCTGAACTGAGCGCTGATAACAACTTGGGTCGTCCTTCTCCTCTTTAGTCCGAGTGACACGGTGTCCCTGATTTCCATAAAGAATTTCAAATTTTGATTCGTCTGACCACAGAACAGTTTTCCACTTTGCCACAGTCCATTTTAAATGAGCCTTGGCCCAGAGAAGACGTCTGCGCTTCTGGATCATGTTTAGATACGGCTTCTTCTTTGAACTATAGAGTTTTAGCTGGCAACGGCGGATGGCACGGTGAATTGTGTTCACAGATAATGTTCTCTGGAAATATTCCTGAGCCCATTTTGTGATTTCCAATACAGAAGCATGCCTGTATGTGATGCAGTGCCGTCTAAGGGCCCGAAGATCACGGGCACCCAGTATGGTTTTCCGGCCTTGACCCTTACGCACAGAGATTCTTCCAGATTCTCTGAATCTTTTGATGATATTATGCACTGTAGACGATGATATGTTCAAACTCTTTGCAATTTTACACTGTCGAACTCCTTTCTGATATTGCTCCACTATTTGTCGGCGCAGAATTAGGGGGATTGATGATCCTCTTCCCATCTTTACTTCTGAGAGCCGCTGCCACTCCAAGATGCTCTTTTTATACCCAGTCATGTTAATGACCTATTGCCAATTGACCTAATGAGTTGCAATTTGGTCCTCCAGCTGTTCCTTTTTTGTACCTTTAACTTTTCCAGCCTCTTATTGCCCCTGTCCCAACTTTTTTGAGATGTGTTGCTGTCATGAAATTTCAAATGAGCCAATATCTGGCATGAAATTTCAAAATGTCTCACTTTCGACATTTGATATGTCGTCTATGTTCTATTGTGAATACAATATCAGTTTTTGAGATTTGTAAATTATTGCATTCCGTTTTTATTTACAATTTGTACTTTGTCCCAACTTTTTTGGAATCGGGGTTGTATATATATATATATATATATATATATATATATATACACACACACACACACATATATATATATATATATAAATTGGAGCAAAAGGACATAAAATAAACAGTCAAGGGCACTTGAGGTATAGCAGGTAAACATGAAATAAGCAGTATAAACAATAAACTAATAGCTGTTAAGGTGAGGTAGTGCAGAATAGTGCAAATGAGCAAGGTAAAGTGAAATGTGCAGTTCCTGAGTTCAGTGTGTGAATGAATGGTGTGTGTGTGTGTGTGTGTGTGTGTGTGTGTGTGTGTGTGTGTGTGTGTGTGTGTGTGTGTGTTGGGGGGGGGAAACTGTTAGGGTGATATGATATCAGATGCTGAAGGGGGGCAGGGGTGTGTGTGGGCAGAATCTGTGGCAGGGGGCAGAGGGGGGAGGAGGGGCAGAACAGGGAGGGAGTTGAGCCTCCTGATCACCTGGTGAGAGAAACTGTCCTTGAGCCTGCTGGTTTTGGCCCGGAGACTCCGCAGTCTCCTCCCCGATGGCAGCAGGCTGAAGAGGCTGTGAGATGGGTGAGTGGGGTCACCTGCAATCCTGATGGCTTTGCAGGTGAGGCAGGAGTTATAGATATCCATAAGAGAAGGGAGAGAGACACCAATGATCCACTCAGCTGCTCTCACGATGCGCTGCAAAGTCTTGCAGCAGGACACGGTGCAGGCGCTGTACCACATGGTGATGCAGCTGGTCAGGATGTTCTCGATGGTATCAAGCCACCTGTCCCAATTTTTAGCATCCCCGTGAACAAACTTATGAATCGTATTTTTAAGTGTTTGATTAAATCGTACGACCAGCCCATCTGTTTGCTGATGATAAACACTAGTACGATCGATTTAATCCCCAATAATTCATGCAGTGTTCGTGACATGAAAATAGTGCCTTGATCAGTCAGGATTTCTTTCAGAATCCCAACTTGGGAGAAAGCAGAAGAGTGCCTCCACAACACTTTGTGTGGAGATATTGCAGAGAGGCACTGCTTCTGAATATCGCGTTGCATAATCCACTATAACTAACACAAAGTGATACCCACATGCAGATTGATCTAATGACCCGATGAGATCCATGCCAATTCTTTTGAAGGGGCTCTCGATCAATGGGGGGGGTGCAATGGTGCTTTTGATGTGGCTGCTGGATTCACCAGCTGGCATTCGTGACGAGCCGTACACCACCTGTGGACATTGGTATGAATCCCTGGCCAATAGAACCAGACCATGAGACGATTCAGTATTTTATCCTGCCCCAAATGCCCAGCCATAAGATTATGATGAGCCGCATGGAATAAAAGTTCCCTACAGCTCTTCAGGACCAATAATTATGTCATAATTTCTTTCATTTGAGTGTCCTGCATCACTTGATACAACCTATCCTTAATAATAGAAAAGTACAAGAAGGACAGCGCAATGTTAGGCTGGAGGATTTGTCTATCAATTACTCTCACTTGGTCAAAAGCGTGTCTCAGAGACTCATCACACACCTGCTCCAATGGCAAATCCTCTAAGGGGTTCCCCAGAGAGAGAGGACAGCTCTCCTCACTCTCTGGCATCATGACATGGAGCTGACACGGACATGCCCGAGACCACCTCCCCAGCCAACATTGCTGTAGGATTCCCCCGTGACATGCTACTGCAAGACCCACCCATTACTATCTGTTTCATTAATGCTTTAAACCCTGGCCAATCAGTTCCCAAGATCAGCAGATGGATGAGGTTTGGACTAACCACAGCCTCTACATTATGCTTTTCTCCCCGGAAATGAATCGTGATGGGCATTAGCAGATATTTGTGTATATCACTGTGCACACACTTAACCTTCATCAATCGTGCATTCCCCAGTGCCCCACACTGAATCAGGCTTTGATGGATGGAGGTCTGATTACAACCTGAATCCATCAACGCCTGATGTGTACCCCCTTGAACACTCACCAGTATGCAGTACATTCCAGCTCAATCGGGAGTGGCTTCTGGTGCATCGGGGACCTGGACCATTGCCCCCACCTCCACCACCTGGCACTGGTCCTGGAAGTGCCCAGGCTATCCATAGTGCCAGCACACCAGCCCAGGCCTCACCTCTGCACTGCTGGGGCAAGGAGCACTCACCTGCAGGGAAGACACAGAAACATATGGGGAAGAGAAACTACGGGTTCAGGGAGCTGGCTGCAGGGGAATTGGCCCCTGCTTCCATGGTGCAGGGAGGGGACGGGAGGGAGGGGAAGAACAAGAGAAGCTGGATGTCTGCCTGCCACCAGAACCACTGTCAAATGGTCCTCTGCCAGCTCAATGGCCCGATCCAATGACACTGGGTGGAGGTACTGGACCCATTCCACTGTCCCTCTTGGCAGCCAAGTGATAAATTGCTTCAGTGCCACTGCATTGATGATTCCCTCAACATTGCAGTCCTTTGCTCTCAGCCACCACCGGCAGGTGTCCCACAGCTGCTGGCAGTAGGCAAAGGGTCAGCTGACCTCCTCCAGTGTCAGGTCACAGAAGTGCTTCCAGTGTTGCTCTGGGGTGCGGCTGACTCGTTGGAGGATTGTGCACTTCAAGTCAGCATACACCAGCCGGTTCTCCGCGGATAGTTGCTAAGCTGTGAGCTGTGCTTCACTAGTCAGGAGCCTTAACAGGTGGGCCACTCACTGTTCATCCAGCCACCCCCATGCCTCCGTGGACCATTCGAACAGGTTCGTAAACACCTCCTAGTCATCATGCAGCCCAATTTTTGTGAGTGTGACATGTGGGAATCCCGCGGACTTCGGGGCAGGTGCACCTGCAGGGTTGATGAGACACAGGAATGCCTGGTGGTCATCCTGTTGGGCAGAGCCTCAAAGCGCCACTCCTGCTCTGTCCTCATTGCAACCAACTCCTGGTGCTGGTTCTGCTGGGCAGTGGCGAGGACATGAATCAGCTCACTGAATAGGGAGGACTCCATGGCAACGGCTCTTTTCTAGTGTCCCGTGTTTTGGCACCAGTGTAATGGCTTCCCTAGTACAGTGGGCACTGAAACTGCCAGGTGGGAACAAGGTCACTATCATTTATATTTTTTAATTGTTAATCATCACAAAACACGCTTTTCAGCAGTTTCAAAATAAACTTCAGTGAGCCACTGCACAGATGTGATTTCAGTCAGGGAAAGAGAGCCACTTTGCCACTCACCTTCCCTGTCCTCACTCTCCATTCACAAACCAGCATTTGACCACACCCCAGCTGCCACACCAAGGTTGCAGGTAGGATAAGCCAAGTTGGCCATTTTCACACTTTTTTCGATTTTTTCCAACAACTAAGAAATGTCAGAGAGGTCTGCTGAATTTTTTCACAGTAGGCCCCAGAGAGTTCTTGATGTATGTACAGGTTTTAGATCTGTCCTCATTACACAGGCCAAAAGATGGCTCTGGGACACAAAATTCTCAGTATTCACAGAAACAGTTGTTTACAGCAAATACTACATCACTGTTATTTTATGATATTTTGTGGATATGTGATTCTGGATATGTTGAGTAAAATCCACAAAAACGTGAAACAACAGCTGAGAATATGCACAGAGCATATATTCTAAATAATAAATACAAAATTGTGTATGTAGTTTTACTCTGTATGTAGTATATACTATACATAGTGCTGATATTGGTTTCAAACAAGCATTTTCCAGATTATTAAAATGGTATGTTCAGATTTGCACACACTCTGACAACACTTTAGTTTGATCATACAGATGAAATGTTTTACAATCACATTTGACCAGATTTAGACCAATGAATAAGGGTCATTAAGTGAATAGCAGCTTAGAATTCTTATGGAATCTCATCTCATCTCATTATCTCTAGCCGCTTTATCCTGTTCTACAGGGTCGCAGGCAAGCTGGAGCCTATCCCAGCTGACTACGGGCGAAAGGCGGGGTACACCCTAGACAAGTCGCCAGGTCATCACAGGGCTGACACATAGACACAGACAACCATTCACACTCACATTCACACCTACGGTCAATTTAGAGTCACCAGTTAACCTAACCTGCATGTCTTTGGACTGTGGGGGAAACCGGAGCACCCGGAGGAAACCCACGCGGACACGGGGAGAACATGCAAACTCCGCACAGAAAGGCCCTCGCCGGCCACGGGGCTCGAACCCGGACCTTCTTGCTGTGAGACAATAGCGCTAACCACTACACCACCGTGCCGCCCCCTTATGGAATCTGTATATTTTTTTATCAATTGTATGATTTCACATTGAACATATTTATACACATTAACCATAACTTATTGTACAAAGCAAATTAAATAAGCCTTCTCACACTCCACTCTAAAAATCTGAGTTAGCATGTGAGATGGAAAGGAGTGGACTATATGCAGTTGTTCTTCACATAGAGCAAGGGCGATTATAGATGGTATACTGGATTAATCACCATGTACTACTAATCCACTACTACTGGAAGAGGATGTGTTAATCCGCTCCAGAAGTGGAAAATTTTTCTAAAACAACAGCCTCCACTGCTGAATATACCCCCACAACCACAGTTACCCTTACACTTGCTAATACCTCATAGGTAATTGCCCCCCCCCCCCCCCCCCACACAAAAATCACCAAAGCTAACTTCCCCCACATCTCAACACCAAAATGCCCCGAGGTTCCCCCTTTAACATCTTTAGAATCAAAGCTTGCAAAACTAAGTTATTAATTCTTAATGTTTTAATGTTTAAAGTTTTTCTCTTATAAAGTTGAAACTTTTTAATAATTTAAGTATTTAAATCAAGTATCATAATTTACAACTCTTTAAGTGTGTTTAGTGGGCTGTGTCAAGCCAACACCCAGTTTGTTCACAAATTAGACTTTTCTGTATTTTGTTAAACATTTATAACTACACTTGGCAAGACAGCCTGGTGCTGAAAGAAAGAGTCTTTTAGACAAAAAAATGCCAAATCAATTTGACAATGAACATAACAATAGCAATAAAAGAATTATCACACATATTATCAACATTTTAATAAAAATCTACTTATGTTTTTGTGCCACTGACAGTTGATTCTTCATAACACAGAACCATAAGGATACAGATCCTTAAAAGCTGTGTGAGTTGGCCTGAATCAAATTGGTCCTCCGTTCTTTAAAGCGTCAATGGAAACTTAAAGTTTTGTGTGTTTAAGGCAAGGCAAGGCAAGTTTATTTATATAGCACATTTCATACACAGTGGCAGTTCAATGTGCTTTACAGAAGTAAAAGCAAAACAGTAAACAATAGAAAATAAAATTACATAAAATAAATGGGGAAGAAGAGAGAAAAAATAAGAATTAAACAATAGTAGAAATAAAATAATAAAATGAAGTAAAAGTTCAGTGAAAAAAGAAAAAAAAACAGCAGAATCAAATAGAATAAAAGTTAAGTAAAGTTTAAAACATGCAGAGACTGTAAAAGTTAAGTAAAGTTTAAAACATGGAAAGATGACAATATTAATCAGTTAGCAGAAAGCATCTGAGAACAGCTTGGTCTTTAGTCTAGATTTGAAGCTGCCAACAGCAGGAGCATTTTTGATGTCCTCTGGGAGTTGGTTCCATAGCTGCACTGCATAGTAGCTAAAAGCTGCTTCACCACACTTTGTTTTAACAACTGGTTTTAACAGTAAATTTTGCTGCTGCGATCTGGTAGATCTGATTGGGTTAGACCGCTGCAACATATCAGAGAGGTAACTGGGCCCTGTACCATTTAGAGATTTGTACACCAGCAGCAATACTTTAAAGTCAATTCTATAGCTTACTGGAAGCCAGTGAAGGGACCTTAGAATTGGAGTAATGTGCTCTGTTCTTTTTGTTCATGTGAGAACCCTAGCCGCTGCATTTTGAACCAGCTGAAGTCGTTTGATGGTCTTTTTTGGCAGGCCTGTGAAAAGGCCATTGCAGTAATCAACCCTACTAGAGATGAAGGCATGTATAAGTTTTTCCAGATCTTTTTTTGACACAAGTCCTCTTAGTTTGGAAATGATTTTTAGGTGATAAAATGCGGATTTAGTGATTGCTTTCATGTGACTGTCAAAGTTTAGCTCGCTGTCAATGAAAACACCAAGATTTTTAACCATATCTTTTGTTTTAATCCCCTTTGTGTCAAGAATAGTGGTAATCCTGAGTCTTTCATCTTTTTTCCCAAATAGAATTACTTCTGTTTTATCTGTGTTCAGCTGAAGAAAATTTTGTGACATCCAGTTGTTGATTTGGTCGATACACTGGTAGAGACATTCAAGGGGGGCATAATCATTAGGTGATAGAGCAAAATAAATTTGGGTGTCATCTGCATAGCAGTGATACAAAATTGAGTTGTTCTTGATAATTTGTCCAAGTGGGAGCATATAAAGGTTGAATAGTAATGGTCCAAGGATCAACCCCTGGGGGACACCACAGGTCAAGGACATTGATGTTGAGGTACAATTTCCCATGGTAACAAAGAAGCTTCTATCTTTTAAGTATGATTTTAACCAATTGATAATTTTACCAGTCAACCCAACCCAGTGTTCAAGTCGATATAGCAGTATGTTGTGATCAACAGTATCAAAAGCTGCACTGAGGTCCAGGAACACCAGGACCGATGTTTTGCCTGCATCAGTATTAAGACGTATGTCATTTATAACTTTAATCAGCGCTGTTTCAGTGCTATGATTGGCACGAAATCCTGACTGAAAGTTATCAAAACAGCTGTTTGATATCAAGAAGGCAGTTAATTGATTGAAGACAATTTTTTCAAGGATTTTCCCGATGAATGGTAGATTTGATATTGGCCTGTAGTTGTTTAATACTGAAGCATCCAGATTATTCTTTTTAAGTAGGGGCTTTACAACGGCTTTTTTCAGGGACACAGGAACAATGCCAGTCTCTAGGGATGTATTTATGATCTGAAGCACATCTGTAATTATAAGGTGAAGAACAGACTTAAAAAGTTGGTGGGCAGAATGTCCAATTCAGATGTTGAGGAACTGAGATTTTGTACAGTTTTTTCAAGAGTCTCGTAATCAATCAAACAAAATTCTGACATTGTGTTGAAATTGTCTGTCTGTGTCACTGGTGATTGCAGCTTTTCAATTATTTGCAACTGAGATATATTATGAGCAATATTCTGCCGTATTTAAGATGTTGAATCAGTGGCAAATCATGGAGTCATTATTTAATGGGATGGGCACTGATATTTGCACATCATTTGTATATTAAAAAAACCTCACTGCAGTGTATTTACTCCCATTCACTCATAGATGTAAGCATTAGCCTATCAACAACTGAATGCAAACCTTGCAATGCCCTTAGGACAAAAAATATATATATTTCATCTGTATCAAGAAGATATTTTGTGGGTGAGGTTTAACAAATGTTCTCTATATTCAGAAGTAACAAAAAATGGTTAAATAATGAATATTAAGAATTAATGGTGAAATCATAAAATGGCATGCTGTCTGTGTGTCATATGGGTTTCCTTTGGCTTTTCTGGTTTCCTTTTCTTCCCATAAAAAACATGAGTAGGTGGATTGACCTAGGTGTGAATGAGTGTGGGAATGTGTGTGTATGTGTTTGTATTTGTGTGTATGGTGCTCTGCAAAGGACTGATGTGTGACCTGCCTCATGCCCGGTGTCTCTGGGATAGTCTCCAGTAGTGTTGTAGTCAAGACCACCTTAACCAAGACCAAGTCATGACCAAGACTAAAGTGTATTGAGACCAAGACCAAAGCAGGGTGAGACCGCGTCAAGACCAGGACCAGACACCAAGACCAAGGCTGGTCAAGGTGTGGTCCTGGTTTTGACTCAGTCTTGCCCTGCCTTGGTCTTGGTGTCTGGCCCTGGTCTTGATTTGGTCTTACCCTGCCTTGGTCTTGATTTGGTGACAGGGTATGAAAAGGGGTGGGGAGGGGTGACAGCTGTTAACAGTAATGAAAATTTCGAATTAGCAATGAGTCACATTATTGGTTGCATTTGAAGCAGGAAATTTTACATCTATTCACAGTAATGCTGTTAACAAATAAATCAGACAATTTAGGCATAGGCAATTTAGTGAAATCCCCACAGTTGTGGTCTTGAACAATCTTGAAATAAAATCCTCAGTCTCTATGTCCAAAACCATGACAAGACCGAGTAAAAATGCAGTCAATTCTAAGATGAGATTTACAAAAAGTGGCCTTGAGACCGGTCTCAAGTACTGCAACAGTAGTCTCCAGATAAATTATGATCCTGACCAGGATAAAATGGTTAATGAAAATGAAGAAATGAGTGTATGAATGAATTAATTAATGAATTAATTATACTTAAAATGTAATGCATGAAGGCCTCATTCTTCACAAGAGACCTTGGACCACTTGATACTTGAAGTTCAAGCACTACATTTTTGTTCACAGGAAGGGCTTTTTTTGTGAAAACCTAAGATTTGATTTTGAATTTTGATAACCCCAGTAATCACTTTTACTGTGCAGTTCTGAAACTGTTCTCTTTTTTTATTATTCAGGTCATATTCTGAATAAGTATTCAACTGCTCCAAACTTCCCAAACATTTTGTTTGTTAAGGCCCTGATTTTGCTCTTTTATCTCTCCACAGTGATAGATGGGTGTCAATCTATACACAAATGTTCTTGAGAGATTATTCTGTTACCCAGTGCTATATTACTACAATTGCCTATCAAACAGCACTGAAATTACATCAACCATATTAATGAGAACTAAAACAGAATAAGACATTCACTCCTTCTTTTGTCAACAGAATGCCTAAAGGTTTTTTTCAAAGCCACGCCACCATCTAGCACAATCCAGAGAGATATTTATCTTAGGAAAGTTAAACTAACTCATGGCCCCTCCTTAAATAAAACTTAAGATTATGACGTTAAACTCAGGTAGTATAAAATGAGACTGGATTGGAGGATTGTCACACCATACCTGTGGGGTATTCGCCACTCCACAACACCACCATGGGGACTTTAAATTTAACAACTATATTGTTAGTAACATGGATCTCTCTATCTATTGGATTGGCCACTGCACAAAGTAAGTAAATGATTTTATAAATCAACTACTAATGATAGGTCTAATGTATCATCCAAAATTAGACTTTGTAGTGAATTATAATGGTGACATTGTGGGACATGGTAACAGTACAACATGTTATAAATGTTATGTTAATCTGAAGTGGTTGCAATTTAAGGAATTCATCAATTAATAATACATTGCTTGATATGAATTACAATATAATGGTTGTGTGTTATACTGTATCAAATAGATACATACAGAAATATGAATGGATATAGAATTTAGTAATGTATAGTGTTTTAGGAGAAATCTGTTTGTGATTAAGTGGGATAAGTTTATAGAATGAAAGAATAACTTGTATTTCTCTCAATATTTCAGCAACCGTAGCAATCATTGAACCACTGACGAAAACGCAACTGATTTCAGGTATACTGTACACAAATAAAAAAAAAATACAAGTCTATTTTGTTTCTTTTTTTAAAAGAAAGTTCAACACATAACATAATGAGCACTCAAATAGCAGTGTGCATCATTTTTCAGGAATTGCTTCAGCACATAATGAGCTTGTCTGCAGCACATGGGGAAATTTCCATTTCTTGACCTTTGATGGAGACATGTTCCAACTCCCGTCCACATGTAATCACATCCTGACGTCACAGTGTGGAGGCAGCTATGAAGAATTTAACATTCAGATGAGACGGGAGATTGTGAATGGCGAACCCACAATTAGTAAAATCACCCTGAAGCTGGAAGGCACAGTGGTGGAGCTCGTTAAACACTTAATCAGCGTCAACGGCCAACCGTGAGCCAAACTAGCAACTCGCCCTCTCACAACCAACTGTTTTAATTGATCAGTTATTACAAACTGTACATGCTCAGAAGAAAATTAAATCTGTTTACACAACATTTCCATCATTAATGCTCCTAAGTGAATTGTATTTTGCTATGGCTTCCAACTAAAACAAATGTACTATACTAATTTGGACTTATAATTGGAAAGAATGACAGTGTATTGATTAAAAAATAACCTTTGGGCACTTTTTAGGGAATTTTAACTCAAATGTGAATAGAGTGAATTAAAAGCCATTTTAATACACATTTTCAGCAGTGTTGTGTGGACTTATTAATTTAATGCAGAATCCATATATTTTAAAATGCTTGTGATGCAGACACAAGCATTGTGTGAAGCATCTAATATGAGTCTGTCTGTCTGTTTGTTTGTTTTAAGGGTCAATGCACCATTTGCCAGTGGTGGAGTTCATATTGAAGTGCTCAGCTCTTATATCTCCATCAAATCCACATTGGGGCTAACAGCTCTGTGGAATGAAGATGATGCCTTCATGGTAAATCTTTATTCTTTTAATTTCACCTACAAAAGATGGATTCTTATACACCATTACTGTGCTTCCTAGCTTACCTCTTTAAAATCATAGAAATTATATTAAATTAGTGAATTAAAAATAAGTAACATAAGAATGGTCACAAAGTGGATGCTCATTGTGGTTTTTTTTTTTTCTTACAGATTGAATTAGGTTCAAAATACAAAAATCAGACTTGTGGGCTTTGTGGTGACTTCAATGGCATCCCGGGTTACAATGAAATGATCAAGAATGGTAATTAAATTTTGGTCTAAATGTCTGTAAAGTGGGGGTGTACAGTAGAGTAGTGGGTAGTGTTGCCTTCTCAGAGCTCCAGGTTACCTCTGTGTGTGTGCGTGTGTGTGTGTGTGTGTGTGTGTGTGTGTGTGTGTGTGTGTGTGTGTGTGTGTGTGTGTGTGTGTGTGTGTGTGTGTGTGTTGCCCTGCAATGGACTGGTGACCCATCCAGGATGTATCCCTGCCTCATGTTCATTTTCTTTGTTTCTGGGATTAGCTTCAGATCCTCTAATAATCCAGGTTAAAGCAGTTACTGATGATTAATGAAGGAATGAAAAGAAAAGGGAGTGTCCAGCTCATGCATGGGAAAGGGTTTGAAATTTCTTCATGTATGCTTTAGGTGTGCTGCTCTCGCCTTCTGATTATGGAAATCTCTGGAAGATGGATGGACCCACAGAAACATGCGAGGACAAACCTGTAGAAGAATATAAGAACTGTGGAGATGAGGTAGCAAAATCTGTAACAGCTTCACTAAACAAATACAATATCATCATTTTAATTAGGGCTGCCACCATACCTTATCAGTATAACCAACCATGACCATGGAGATCCACCTGACATCACAGATAAAGGTCACTAAAGCTAGATACAGTACATTTCATTACTTTCTTCATAAATAAGCTAGCTTGCATTGCAAAAGAAGTTAGCTAAAATGAATAGCTAACAGACAGCTACATAAGTGTTCTGATTACCCAAAGCAGTCATCATCAGTAAAGCAAAGAAGAAGCCTTTATTTGTCACATGCACACTCGAGCACAGTGAAATTCATCCTCTGCATTTAACCCATCTGAAGCAGTGAACACAGGCATGCACACAGACAAGTGAGCAATGAGCGCACGTGCACACACACACGCGCACACACACACACACACACACACACACACACACACACACACACACACACACAGAGAGAGAGAGAGAGAGAGAGAGAGAGAGAGAGAGAGCAGTGGGCAGCTATGCTACAGCACCCGGGGAGCAAATAAAGCTAAATAGCTTGGTAGTTTGGCCGTAAACTATGTAAAATAAATATTCAAGTTAGATATAAGCTCAGTGCCATACTCTTTAAGAGAGACATAAGTAATTAAAAATGTCAAATACAACTTAAACTTAAAGCCATACATGTTGTCTTTCTGGACAGAATTTCTGCCATCAGCTGTTCGTCAGGAAGGAGTTCAGCAGCTGCAATTCTCTGGTGTCAGTCAATATGTTTGTGCAAGCATGTTTGGAGGATCTCTGCCAGTGTAACACAACAACAAACTCTTCTTGCTTGTGTAAAACTGTAGCAGAATTTTCGCACCAGTGCGTGCACGCAGGAGGGAAACCAGAAAACTGGAGGACTGACTCATTCTGCCGTGAGTAAAGACCTTTTATACTGGATTATTTAGATTGTAGATTAATTAGCCTGTGTTTTGCTGACATTTTTGTCATCATTTTGCTAAGATGATTCTGCTGACTCTTACAGCCAAGTCCTGCCCATATACCATGGAGTACACAGAGTGTGGCAGTCCATGTATCAATACCTGCTCGAACCCTGAGAGAGGAGAAGTGTGTGAAGAACACTGCATTGATGGATGCTTCTGTCCTCCAGGTAATGTTCATTTTTCAAAGCCTTGTCTCGGACTTAGAGCTTAATTTAGTCCTGAGATTGACCACAACTTTGATTCATATCACACCACATATTCGTATATTCATATATTTTAAGGCACTGTGTGGGATGATGTCACAAACTCCAGCTGTATTCCACTGAGTTCATGCTCCTGTATTCATGGAGGACAATTTTATAAGTCTGGAGAAAGTTACACAGCTAGTTGCAGAGAATGGTGAGTCTTGTATAAAAAAGGTTTAAATGTAAAGTCAAGTCTAATTAATATGTGTTATGCTTCTAGTTATTGTTATTACTATATTAAAATTATATAATGCAAAGCAAAATCCATATACAACAAATACAAGGCTTCTGTTGTCATGTCATAGTGAAAGGCCATTCAGATAAATCATAAAACAAATGCTCACCACTCCTACTGTTCCTTTTCTTTTTATAAAGTGTTGAGAGAAAACTTCATGTATATTTTCTCTCCACTATAGCAAACTCCTTCACATCTAATTCATTTTTGGGTCATTTTGAATGTTATTAGTTCTCAAACACAACATTTGGATCAAAATGTTTTGAGTACTCCAGAATCTAAGGATTTAGTTATTCTTCCTTGATGACATATTGATCTTTGACAGAATCGGTAGATTTTATTTTGCATTCTCCTCTTTCTTTATTGTTATTTTATTTTATTTCAGCACCTGCTCAGGAGGTCAGTGGATATGTGAGTATAAAGACTGCCCTGGTACTTGCTCAGTTTTAGGAGGATCACACTTCATAACATTTGATGAAAAACCCTACACGTTTCACGGGGACTGTTCGTATGTTCTTGCAAAGGTAACAGCCCTGACTTTAGGACAAGAGTCTACAATGTTCATTTTTAATAAGGCAGATTTCAAGTAGTTTTACTGATCAAATATAAATAGCAAATGATTTTTAACCTATAAACTGAAGGGCACTTTCTATTCATCATTACGCTGCATTTTCTAAATGTGGTTTGTTTGTTTTTTTAATTCTGCTTTGTTTAGGAGTGCACCGGCACCGCTTTCACCATTCTGGGTGATCTGGTGAAATGCGGACTGTCAGACACTGAGACCTGCCTGAAAACAGTCACCCTTGCATTATCACAAGGCACTAAGGTAAGTGCTAAGAAGAGCACATTAACACAGATCTGTGGAAGAAAGTTTTCTTGACTTATCATCTTATCATACACAGATATATATTTTTATATCAGTATTGCCTAACATTTTATCCAGGGTTATTGATATACAATGATTAAAAAATAACTATATAATGATGAAACCATACTTTACATGAAAGTTCACATGGCAATGATGTTGAAAAAATAACAAGGTACAAAATAAATTGATGACTATTGCAAACTTGGCAAATTAAAACATAAATACAATTGGTAACAAAACCTCCACTGATTGTATTTTGGGTAGTCGGAACAAACAGCATGTGTCTGTGATAATGGCAATATATCATATTACATCATATGATATCATATTATAAGCAGTTATATATGCTTGTCTATTTCCATCTAAATATATTTTTTATATCATTACTCTTCAGCTGATCCGAGTGGACTCGAATGGGAATGTTGACGTAGACAAGATTTACACACAGCTTCCACTTTTTACAGGTAACTCCCAGGCAATCAATCAGGACAGACAGAGATGGGTTTCCTGATAACATTGCCCTTTAGAACTAAAGAGCGAGTTGAGAGACTCTCTTAAGCAACGAATGTTGTCTCTGTATGTGGTTTTCCCGAACTCACTCATAAGAAGGGGTCTAAAGAGCAACAGGACGAAGAGCATCTTTGCAATGCGCATCCCTGATATAAGCATTAGTAGTGGCTAAAGGCAATCATACTGTCGTTGCTGAAGGCATTAGTAGTTGCTAAATCCAGTCGATAAGATCACATGGCATTCGTTTTTAACCAAAATCTAATTAAAGTGTTTAAAATAAGATAATATGTAGTATCATCTGGAAACATTACATATATAATGTGGTAATTAACTAATGAAACTATTTTATGTTTTTGGGCAATTTCTTTTATTCCAAGCATGTTTTTAATTAAATGCACAAATGTTCACATGAAAGAATGAGCAAATAATAAGCTAAATAATTAGGTAAATGTGTTCCCCGTGCTCGCTCATTTCACTGTTCCTCCCCCCGCCCCGATCATGCAGTCAGGATTATTTCAACTCTTATCCACAATGCCAAGTGGGCAATGTTCTCCCTTATAAGTGCACGCATGCAGAGAGAGAGAGAGAGAGAGAGAGAGGTTTTGATCTGTGTGTAGTGTGTACTGAAGGAGGTTGAATTGACCTCCTTATATATATGCTCAAAACCCCTCTCTCTCTCTCTCTCTCTCTCTCTCTCTCACACACACACACACACACACACAATGTTAGAGGTGCAGAAATGTGTCTCATTTATGACACTAAATTAGATAATCATTTCATACATGTCAACCTATACGGAATGTCCGTATTTTATATGGATTTGATTCAATTAACGTAGTATACGGGCGTACAAATAAAGTTATATGGATTCTTTAAAAAAAACTTCAATATTTATTTAGAGCTATAATCAATTCCCACGATGATAAAAGAGCGCATAACATTTACAAACGTACTGTACACCACAGAAAGCACAAACAGCCAGTAAAGAGTCTTATGAAATCGCGCATTATCTCGTGGTAGCGAGACTTTGTTCCACTTTTGATCATGCGCACACCGCATTGCGAGAATCCCGCCAACCGTGAAGTAACATTTTGTTTGAAAAGCGTATTTCCACCTGAGCGACTTTCAATAGTGACTGAAAAGATTCTGAATGAGCACTCCGGCAAAGAAATTCAAAACACAATACAGTGGTAGGTTTCTCCCTGAATGGAAGGACCTTTTCAATGGCATAATCCAACCGGCAGCCTGTGTGCGTGACATCAAAGTTGCAGCATCGGGAGTGTATGATGTGAAAGAACATTTCAAATCGAAACTACATCAGCGGAATGCAAGCCAAAGGCAAAATCAGCCACTGATGACAGTATTTGCGCACTCAAAAACTGATATGCCAACAACTGGAAAAGACAGAAAACACAAGGTAGTGGGTGTTTTAGTTCAAGTTAGGCAGTGCTCTGTTTACCCCACAGTAATGCTGACTGTGAGAGAGTTTTCTCTCAAGTCAGGAAGATACACACAGAGAGCAGAAAGAACCTGAATGCAGACACACTGACCTGGCCTACTGCAGTTTAAGATCAACACAGACACTGGCTGTGACATGCAGCCTAGTGAGGTATTGGTGCAGAGTGCTAAAAAAGCTGTCATGGAGTACAATTCAGAACATTAGAGTGACACTTAGTGTTTTTGTCAAACATTGGAGCTTTGTATTCATTCTGAAGGTTTATTGTTATTAATATTGAATAAAAAGTAACTGGGATATATCTCATCTCATTATCTCTAGCCGCTTTATCCTGTTCTACAGGGTCGCAGGCAAGCTGGAGCCTATCCCAGCTGACTACGGGCAAAAGGCGGGGTACACCCTGGACAAGTCGCCAGGTCAACACAGGGCTGACACATAGACACAGACAACCATTCACACTCACGGGCAATTTAGAGTCACCAATTAGCCTAACCTGCATGTCTTTGGACTGTGGGGGAAACCGGAGCACCCGGAGGAAACCCACGTGGACACACGGAGAACATGCAAACTCCACACAGAAAGGCCCTCACCGGGCATGGGGCTCGAACCCAGACCTTCTTGCTGCAAGGTGACAGCGCTAACCACTACACCACCGTGCCGCCCCACTGGGATATATCATTGTTAATTATCATTCAAATTTTAGGTAAATTATTTTAATTTGCATCTTATAAGGATTTTATAAGGGAAATAAGGATTTTGGAGGTTGGTTATACAGGTTTGATTGACCAAAGGTTGACATGTATGTCATTTGCCTAATGGAGTTAAATTTAATGAAAATATGGTGATATCAATGTGACGTTCCGATATCCATACATAATTCCGTAACATATTGAAATATATTCATAGTGTTTTGCATATATTTATTTAATAATTTACTCGATGTACTTGCAATGTACAAGAAAAATAATTGAACAGCATCAGCAGATTCAACACCAGTTTCTCCCACTGACTGTGAGAGTCCCTCGGAGGCGCATGCGCATTCTGTGTATTCGGCTGTGAGCGGGTTTTGAATGGGTGGGCCGGGTCTCTTGTAAATTCCAAGCAAACTAAAGGACTACTTGGGCTACGATGTTGTTCGGGAAGACCACATTAGCTTGACGATGGATCTTAAGAGGTAATTTAAGACTCTCTCGACTTTAAGAGGCTTTTGGGAAACTCACCCCAGATCAATACAGCCAATAAAATCTTTGTCAACTCTGAATGCTCTTTGTGAAGCCCAAAACAAAGATAAAGATGTATTAACAATAATTATATAGTCATAATGATAAAGTACAACTGTGTTTGTAGGAACATAAATCTACAAAAGAACCATGCAGCCATTTGCATCACAGCCCAAACTTTGTTCAGCATGTGTTACATTATTGTTCTTAAATATGACAAGCAGTTATCCTGTTCTTCTCAGTAGGCACTAAACACTCTAAAAGACTAGGTGAATGAAACACTGATTTTTAAGTGTTAAAATGCTTGATTGTGTATTCACAGCTGAAGTGAGCATCTTCAAGCCATCATCATTCTACATTGTCATCAGGGCCATCAACTCTAACCTTCTTCTGGAGATCCAGCTCGTTCCCATCATGCAGGTCTTCATCAAGGTGGATCCAGTTTTTCAAGGACAAACATGTGGTGTGTACACAGTATAAAATTGTCACATTGGCACATTTTAAAGTAAATATTAAAGTATACCAATGTTAAAAGTCAATCATCTGTTTATGTCTGTGAAGATTCTCAGTCATCCAGGTCATAGTAAACTGTGGGTGGTAAAAGAGAGCAACTGGACTTGCTTGAAGATTCTTGAAGACGTTTCACCTCTCATTCGAAAGGCTTCTTCAGTTCTGTCTGACTAGTAGGGAGTAGCAGGTATTTATCCTCTCATGGATGAAAAGCTCATCTAAGGTGTCGTTGAGTCATCCTGTTGGTGTGGGTCACTGGGGGCTGGATGTGAATGGCCTCGAGAGTCATTAGGGTGATCAATGGACTGCCCATTAAGATGATCAATGGAATGCTGATTCTCTCTGTCCTCCTGTGAGTCACTGAAAGAAAACAGCTGGGTTTTGGTGTGCATTCAGTTGTCTTGGCACACTTCTCAGACAACTGAATGCACACCAAAACCCAGCTTGTTTTCAGTGACTCACAGGAGGACAGAGAGAATCAGCATTCCATTGATCACCCTAATGACTCTCGAGGCCGTTCACATCCAACACCCAGTGACCCACACCAGCAGGATGACTCAACGACACCTTAAGGCCAATTTATGCTTACAACCTAGTCCTCGCAGATAGCGTCGCAGACAGTGTCTGCGTAGCCCCCCCACCTTCGCAGACGTTCTGCGCGCACCTCCCAAAAATTGTGACCACCGCAGAAGCCTCGCAGACAGCGCCGCAGACAAGAGGGCTCTGATTGGTCCGCTCTACATCCGCTGTACACGCACTTCCGCTTCACTACTTTCCCGGTTTGTTTTGTTTTCACGACCGGCATTTTTAAAAACACGAGCGAAGATGGAGCAGCATGAAGAGCGGTTGATTGAGGAAGTACGTACATCTATACGACTCCAGTTCTAGTCTTTTTTTTTTTATAAAGTTCTAGTCATTATAAGTAACCGGAGGATAAACACTCCACTAACCACACCCACCAACTACTCCTAGCGACTTCGCGCCCCCTTGCGTTGTGCCGGTGAATAACATCGCGCACGCTCAACAATAAATTACAACTGTCTGCGAAAAGCTATCTGCGAAAGCCTTGTCGCACGAGCATGCAGAGGCCTTTAGATGAGCTTTTCATCCATGAGAGGATAAATACCTGCTACTCCCTACTAGTCAGACAGAACTGAAGAAGCCTTTCGGATGAGAGGTGAAACGTCTTCAAGAATCTTCAAGCAAGTCCAGTTGCTCTCTTTTACCACCCACAATCATCTGTTTATTATTCGAGCAGATTGTGATACTGTAAACTGAATCAACCTTCACTATTCTGCAGGGCTTTGTGGCAATTTCAACAACATTCAGGTGGATGATTTCACCACAGCTGGTGGACTTAAGGAAGGAACGGCTGTGGATTTTGCCAACACCTGGAAGACCAGAGCAAGCTGCTCAGACATCCAGAGAACCTTTGAGAACCCGTGCAGTCTGAGCACTGAAAATGGTGTGGACACACACCAGACTTTGACTTTTAAAATGCAGCATTTCACCCTAAAGGATGGTGGTTTCAGTCAATACTCATAAATGTCTTTCCTTCCTGTTTGTAAAGATGCATTTTAAATGTACTGTGTTAAAGGATAACCCATAAAATGGATAAATTAAAGATAAATGTTGGTGTTGTTTTCACAGAGAAATATGCACAGCACTGGTGTTCCCTGCTTTCGGATCCTTTGGGGAGTTTTGCCCGCTGCCATTCAGAAATCAGCCCTGACACCTACAAAATGGTAAAATGAGCTCTTCTTAATATTAAATGTAGTGTATTTAAACTATGTTTCTCATTTTGACTGAGTTGAAGAGACATTAATTTAAAAAAATCTAAATGATCATACCATTAACAATATTACAATGAAATGACAAAGTAACATTATTCACGGTGTAGCATGTCACTTAAAATAGATGACTTGAATGACTCAAATCTGCTTTAAACGCTATTCTAGCACTTTCTCTCATTGAGTAACTGCTTTTGCATTGCAGCGTTATCAATTTTAAGGTTGTATTATATTACAGCTGGTTGTTGTTCATTTTCACCATCTACACTATTTATACACGTCCTTTAAAAATTATTTTTATGATTTATTTTATTGCCTACAGAACTGTATATATGACACGTGTAATTGTGAGAAGTCAGAGGACTGCATGTGTGCTGCACTGTCTTCATACGTACATGCATGTGCTGCTAAAGGGATTGTTCTCAGTGGCTGGAGAGATGCTGCTTGCCGTGAGTTAAATATTTTGACACTCAAGGCAAAACCATGAAACCACTCAGATAAAACAAATGTTAAATATAAACGCTTGCCAAGCAAATAAGTACTTGGTATATATTTGTATTGGCTTGGCAAGTGTCCATGCTTAATATTTCTGGGAGCAGTTTTCCATTTGGTCAAAGGCAAGTCCTTGAGTCAATAACAGCTTTAAGAAACTCAAACATTTCATTCTGACTGAGGTTAGTAAAGTAAATATGAGTTCAGAGAAACTTGGATCTGGAATATATATACTCAGATAAAAAGAATGAACATCAAAAGAACATCCTTTGGATAAATAACAGAGATCAACACTAGGATTACACAAAAATCAAATACTGAAATGAATTGCATTATATATTATTCATATGTGAAAACAGATTAAACAGATCAGTGAAACACTGATATGTCATAATTAAAGTTGGACCTGAGTTACTGTGACAGAAACCATTTTAAGCTTCTTGACAAATTTCTGATTTGTAGTGAAAATATACTGTAAATCAGAATGATACACAATAACATCACACTAATCACATTACATAGGCTTCCTATGTCTTTTTTATTTGGGATTTGGTCTAACTCAAGCCACTGTCTCCCTCTTTCCAGAACCATTTTTTTTAAATATGACTTAATTTTTTTACTGTCCTTTGAAAGCATCTTAGAAAATCAAATCAGTATATTCCAGAGATGATTTAGAGTTACAGTTACATTTATACACGTCTGGTGATTATAAATAAGTGATGGTGTTGACTCATTCCCTCGATCACTTAATTCCCCTTCCTCTCTCTCTCTCTCTCTCTCTCTCTCTCTCACACACACACACACACACACACACACACACCTTCAAGACTCCTGAACATAGAGAGAAAAATATTAGACCATTGAGAGAAAAAAGAAGATAGGCTAGGTGTTTTACAATAAATGTTACAATTGTATTGCTGCAAAATTTGACAGAATATGGTAAGCCTCTAATTGCCGTTCTATGTTTTTTATATACTCAGATAACTACACACTGTGCCCCAGCTCCTTAGTTTACTCCTATGACATGACCAGCTGTCATCGTACATGTCGCTTCATTGGGCAGAATGACTACACCTGCAGCATCAACATTACACCAGTGGATGGCTGCGGGTGTGAATCGGGGACCTACATGAACGAAAATGGAATCTGTGTTATGGACAGCAGCTGCCCATGTTATGATTCTAACTCCATCATTCAGCCCGGCGAGGTCATTAGCAAAGATGGTACCACATGGTAAGGGTTAAAAAAAAGAAACATATTTATCAAGTGAAAAGATCAGATGAGTGTTGATTTTGATTTCTCATCCGATTGCAGCACATGTAAGAAAGGCAAACTGAGCTGCTTCGGTGCGCTGAAAGTGCAAGGTATGTAACAGTGTGCTAAGGTTTATTATTACTACTGTTCATATAAATTTTAGAAAAGCTGTATATGAAATAAGTTAATGTAAGTCAAGTATAGTGAAGGGTGTCACAATTGTGCAGTTCTTATCACTGTTGCCTCATAGCAGGAAGGTTCTGGGTTCAAACCTCACAGCCAAGTGGGGTCTTTCTGTGTGGAATTTACATGTTCTCCTGTGTGGGTTTCCTTTGGGTGCTCTGGTTTCCTCTCACAGTCCAAAGACGTGGATTTGATCAATTATTCTAAGTTGCCCTAGTTGGCTACTCTAACACTACGTTCACACTGCAAGGCTTAATGCTCAATTCCGATTTTTTTGTGAAATCCGATTTTTTTGTGAGGTCGTTCACATTAACAAATATATGCGACTTGTATGTGATCCTCAGTATGAACGAAAAGTGACCTAAAAGTGTTCCGCATGCGCATTGCAGGATACGACGACGTCACATGCAGTGAGCATGGCCAGTGTTTACGGAAGTAACCTAAAGTTTCCTGTGTATGACAGTAGCCAGCATGGAGTACCTGGCGATGATGCAGTTGTTGTTGTGACAGAGCCAGAACATGCACAATAGCCTGATGTTAAGGAGGAGGTTGAGAAGGAAGAGGGCAAGGGTTTTGGCTCAGGCATTCTGCGGGGTAGTGACTGCAACCTCCGTTCAAAGGAACATCAAAGCCATGTTGTTGTAACTTTTTTTGAGAGACCCGCCGCCTACTTCAGCACAGAATAGTGACGTTTGTCTCTTGTTGATGACGTGTAAGTCGGATGAATGCGACCTGGCGGTTCAGACTGAAGTCGCATATGAAAAGATCGGATAGGAATCGGAATTAGGACCACATATCCAAACGGCCTGGGTCGGATTTGAAAAAATCGGATCTGTGTCATTCATATTGTCAATAAAAGATCGGACACAGGTCACATATGGGCGAAAAAATCGGATTTGAGTCACTTCAGCCTGCAGTGTGAACGTAGTGTAAGACTACGTTCAGACTGCACCCTGAAACGACCCATATCCGATTTTTTTGCCCATATGCGACCTGTATCCTATTTGTTATTGACAATCTGAACGACACAGATCCGATTTTTTCACATGCGACTCAGGCCGCTTGGATATGTGGTCCTAAATCCAATGCATATCTGATATTTTCACATGCGACTGCAGTCTGACCGGACAGGTCGCATTCATGCGACCTACACGTCATCAACAAGAGACAAACGTCACTATTCTGCGTTGGCTAATCCCGCCTCTTTGGTGGAAAACAACAACAACAATGACATAATGCGCTACATGAACAGGCGCACACACAGTCTCTCTTGCACGCCGTCATATGCGCGATGCAGGCATTAATGTTTCGCATGCACGCTCTTGCTCACTTGCTCTAGATTCCGGGAGATATTCTCCAATTTGCGGGCATCAGGGAGCCACTATCAATATGCGGGAGACTCCCGGAACTTCCGGGAGACTTGGGATGTCTGCACTAGACAGTGTTTATGTAGAGAGCATGCGCACATTAATCAATCAATCAATCAATCAATCAATCAATCAATCAACGGAGGTTGCTGCCACGGCCCCACTCTCACACACACCCTCTCTCTCATGCAGAGACACTCTCATTCACACACACAACCTCTCACACAGAGACACTCTCACTCACTCACACACACAGCACACGATGTGCTTATTACGTGTCAATTTGCGCATGCGGGACACTTTTGGGTCGTTTTCCGTTCATATTGGAGATCGCATACAAGTCTCATATAATTGGTAATGTGAACGGCCTAACAAACAAATCGGATATGGGTCGTTTCAGGTTGCAGTCTGAACGTAGTGTAAGCTGCCCATAGGTGTGAATGTGAGTGTGAATCTCTGTGTTCATCTCTGTGTTAGTCTTACAATAAATTGCCGACCTGCCCAGGGTGAACCCCGCCTCTCACCTGAAGTCAGCTGGGATTAACTCCAGCTTCCCCTGTGACCCTGACAAACAAGTGGTGTAGATAATGAATGAATGTTTAGTGAAAATTAAAAGTCTTTTTAAAAATAAAAATATATAAAGATGAGTGTAATAAAAAAAAACAAAATTCTCAGTCAGTTCCATGACACATTTAATAGAAACAATGGGAACTGAATACACATCCTAATTTCTAGAGTGTGTCATATTATTTATTTATTATAATGATTTGCAAGTAACCACGCTCACAGTCTCATACTGTCACCTATTTTCTATGAAAACATATTTCTTTTTGATTCTTTGTTTTTGTATTCATGTCACGTGATCAGTCGATTCACCTAAGAAATAATGATTAATTTGCAAGATGGCAAAAGTACCTTAATATAACCAAGAAGCTCCATACTTACATTTCTCATTTTTGTATTTCCACCAAAGCTGTGATATCCAGTGTATTGAACACTGCATTTTTTACTTTAGAATGTTCTGAGCCAATGACATTCTTCAACTGCTCCAGCGCTGTTCCTGGAAGCACTGGCTCTGAATGTCAGAAAAGCTGCCAAACACTGGACATGGCCTGTGTGAGTTATCACTACTTAAAGAAAGCATTTTGGAAATAATAGGCAGCAACAACAACAATAATAACAATAATAATAATAATAATCTGATGTATTTTCTGTCATTTTTAATTATGATTTTATTCATGAATGATATTACACTGCATCCCTACAGATCAGCACAGAATGCGTGTCTGGCTGTGTGTGTCCCACTGGCCTGGTGTCCGATGGAAACGGTGGTTGTATTTCTGAAGACCTTTGTCCATGTGTCCATAATGGACTGAATTATCTACCTGGGGAGAGCGTTCAAGATGGCTGTAACACATGGTATTTCCAAAATACAGTTTTCCTATTTCATTCCTTATGCATAACATGTTAGACTCACATTTAATGTCTCTTGCAGCACATGCAAGGACAGACGATGGCAGTGTACCACAGAACAGTGCAGGGGAACATGCAGCATCTATGGAGACGGACATTATATAACCTTCGATGAAAAACGATATGTGTTTAGTGGAAACTGTGAATATGCCCTTGCTCAGGTACTGATCATACTAGATCATTGAGATATTTTTAAAAAGCCAAACATGCTAGCATAACAGAAAAGTTAAAATGATGCAAAAATCAAGAATGCTTCAGTTTTGTTAAATAGTCATGTGTCTTTAAAGATGCACAATAAATACAACCCCATTTTATACTGTGATTTGCAGGACTTCTGTAGTGGCAGTAGCACCAATGGCACTTTCAGGATCATCACTGAAAACATTCCCTGTGGAACAACCGGCACCACCTGCTCCAAAGCCATCAAACTCTTCATAGGAGTGAGTTTCATTTATGAAAGTTAATTTTAAAGAATCCAAGATGATTTACAAGTGGCGCAAATCCAAGCACTGAACTGTAAAAAAGATGACAGAGATGCAAAACATCCAACTACATGGACGAGTCACAGTTGTGATAGCCACAACTAAACACAGTGGGGAATATGTGCTAATACAGAGAATTCCTACAGGAATCACTCAGTTAATTAAAAAAAATTATACAATTTTGATGGAATGATAATCATAATACACAACAATGATGGTAGACACTTAATTCACCAATTCACTAATGCAATGCACTGTGTGATCAAAGACATATATATGTTGTTGTTATTATTATTATTATTATTATGTGGCATGGTGGTGTAGTGGTTAGCACTGTCACCTCACAGCAAAAAGGCTCTGAGTTCAAGCCCAGTGGCCAACAGGGGCCTATCTGTGTGGAGTTTGCATGTTCCCCCCATGTCTGTGTGGGTTTCCTCTGGGTGCTCCAGTTTCCCCCACAGTCCAAAGACATGCAGGTTAGGATAATTGGTGGCTCTAAGGTGGTGTTTACATTAGACCGTATCAGCGGATCATCAGATTAACGTTTTTAAAACGATTCGCGTGCACACAGCAATGCCAATACACGATTCGCGTGCACACAGCAACGCCAATACACGGATACGCTAATCACATGACTAATTAGATGGCACATCACATGATCCCAGTGCATATCAGGCATGCGCAAGTCACTCACCACTTGCAAGTGGAAGGATGGCAAGCGAACACCTTCTCCAGCAGATAAACACACCTGGCTGTGATGTTCATGTTCTCACTGAGTTTAAGCGCCTGAAGGAGGTAAATAAATTGAAATGTGTAAATAAACCTCAGTGCGGCTCAGCGCTTCCTCCTGCGCTCCAAATCACTCCGCCCTGAACAGCGAGTGCCCTCTGGAGGGTACGCACTCCGGCCCTGCGCAGCTCACAGAGCGCGCGAGTGAAGCGCACGAGCAGTGATTCAGGACTGAGCTGCTGTGTGTGTGATCCCAACGCCAGCGAATCAGGAAGGTGGATGTCACAGTGACGTTGTCCAATGACGACGTCAGCTAGAGCTCAGCACAGCGTTTCCGCGTTCCTCAATGTTTACACAGCACCGGATCAGATACGAACTGGGTTGAATACGTGGGCCCTGGCGGATTCAAGTTGTTCCGCCTGTGGAGTCGTTTCCCAGCGTTTTAATGTGAACGGACAGTGCATCCGTGACGAAAACGAGACAGATACGGTCTAATGTAAACACCACCTAAATTGACCGTAGGTGTGAATGTGAGTGTGAATGGTTGTGTATCTCTGTGTGTCAGCCCTGCGATGACCTGGTGACTTGTCCAGGGTGTACCCCGCCTCTCACCCATAGTCAGTTGGGATAGGCTCCAGGTTGCCCGTGACCCTGTACAGGATATGTGGTTATGCATAATGGATGTATTATTATTATTATTATTATTATTATTATTATTATTATTATTATTATCAGTAGTAGTAGTATGTTTATTGCAAAGCAACATCAAACATTTCATGTTGTGCCAGGAGTTATATACATTCAAGGCATAGAGACAAATCAGAGGAAAATCTGGGAAAGTAAGAGAGTACAGATTTACCTTAAAGGTAACTGCATAGCAAAAGCAAATATGCCCTTATGTCTAAATTCATTTTAAATGAAAAACTAATGTATTTCATTCACAGAGCAATGAGCTGATCCTCTCAGATGGAACGTACCAAGTGGTACAGAGAAGCAATGGAGATGAAATCCCATATCAGATCCGCACGATGGGAAACTACTTGGTGATTGAGACCTATAACAGCATCATGCTCATATGGGACAGAAAAACTACAATATACATTGTGCTCAGTCCTGAATTTAGTGTGAGTATTTATGTCTTATCACTAACAGTTTTTTTTAATCAACATTTTACTGGATACGAAATGTGCAAAATTTATTATTTTTATTATTATTATTATTATTATTACAACCCCAATTCCAAAAAAAATGGGACCCTGTGCAAAGTTTAAACTGAGACATTTTATGAAAAATATTAGCTTATTTTGAATTTGATGGCAGCAACACTTCTCAAAAAAGTGGGGACAGGGCAACAAAAGGCTGGAAAAGTAAGTGGTACTAAAAAGAAATAGCCGGAGGAACATTTTGCAAATAATTAGGTTAATTGGCCACAGGTCAGTAGAATGATTAGGTATACAAAGAGCATCATAGAGAGGCAGAGACTCTCAGAAGTAAAGATGGGCAGAAGTTCACCAATCTGTGAAAAACTGTCTACAAATTGTGGAACAATTTCAGAATAATGTTCCTTAATGTACAATTGCAAAGACTTTGAATATCTCATCATCTACAGTACATAATATAATAAAAAAAATTCTGAGAATTTGGAGAAATCTCTGTGTGCAAGGGACAAGGCCAAACATCAATACTGGATGCCCGTGATCTTCGGGCCCTCAGGTGGTACTGCATTAAAAGTAGGCAGGATTCTGTAATGGAAATCATTGCATGGGCTCAGGAACACTTCCAGAAATCATTGCCTGGAAAACAGTTCACCATGCCAGCCACAAATCGAGCATAGTGTAGTTCTGGCAGGCCATGAAGCCAAGCTCAGCCCTCAATCCCAGCTACATCAGCTGACTGCAGCAGATCTCAAGCTAACACCCATCAGCTGTCAGCTCAGCTGATTCCCTTCTATGCATTCTATTGGCAAATCTATCATAGAGCATCTTATAACTTATCATAGAGCTGCTTTAACCTGCCTACCTTTGCTGCTTCCTCTGCAAGCCATTTTGCAAGCGAGCACCATTTCCATTCGCCAGAGCTCTCGTTTGGCAAGTAGAAGTCTTCTGCTCCCAGGACTAATGAATGGCCTTGTGCCCAGATTCCTGGAAATCATGTTAATAAATAGGATCGCGGCTCCAGTCAGAGCTTCCCTCGAGGACCTGTTTGCATTGTTACGGGGAGCATCCGCATCGAGCCCCCAGCTGCAGATATTTTCAGCTCCTCTGCTCCTAGGGAAGCCACCAAAAACAGAAACACTGCCACACCTCTGCACAGTCTGAGTTCCAGCCACTCCGCTGCCCAAAGAGAGCACGAGTCTAAGCCCAAGCAGCTGCACCTGTGGACCCGAATAACTCCTGGTCAGCTTGTCCAGCATCACTTGTGACTATGAACTCCAGAATCCAAGCCCTGAAGTCCAGTTGGCCCCCTCTACAAATTCGTGTTTCCCGGTAACAGCAGGTTTGTTTACATCCTCCATGCTCCCAGTTCGCCATGGGACCAGCTCCTGCATCACAGAACAATGACATTACCACCCAACTACACAATTTGATAATTTGCATTAGCCCTATAAGATAGCTCCCCATAAATATTTTTTGGGGGGGAGAAAAAAAGCCTAATAATCAATTTATCTGCTCTTCATAATGACAAAGCTCAAAGCATCAATGAACAGTTGATAACTTCAACAAAATAGACCTGATGTTAAAACTATAATGCTTTTCCTGGTTATACAGTTATACTTGTGACTATATAGGACACCTATATAGAAGCAACTTATGTATAATCATGTTAGCTGTTATCACCCAAATGAAGATGGGTTCCCCTTTGAGTTTGGTTCCACTCAAGGTTTCTTCCTCATGTCGTCTGAGGGAGTTTTTCCTTGTCACCATCACCACAGGCTTGCTCATCGGGGATAAATTAGGGATTAATTTAGTTCATGTTTAAAGTCTTTAATTTTCTGTAAAGCTGTTTTGCAGCAAGATCTGTTGTTAAAGACGCTATACAAATAAACTGATTTGATTATAGAATTTCTAGGCATCACTTCAGACAGCAACCAGATGCAAGCTTCACTGCCTTTCCAAAAAATCAAATCGTTTTAGAGAGATCATGAGAAGCGTAGGAAGCAAAAGCAATTTGAAAAGGGAACTGTTTCTATGTTTGGATATCTTAATTACGCAATGCACATTATTCCCCAGGGACGCTCCTTTGTATCCAGGCTTTTGACCTCTAAATCTCTAGAGAATTCCATGATAAGGTGAGCTTGGATACAGGCTGCAGATCTGAACTCTGGTTCTGGTCTCCTTCTGTTAGGCAAATGGAACAGTATCTAATTATTCTATAATGAAAACCTGGAATCTCCATTAGAAATTAAGTTGTTCACAGATACAGCCCCTTCCATGGGGGTGGGGGGTGTTCAATAATCAGCAGTTTGCTGATACATGGCCAAAATAAATCTCATCCTTGTCAGCTGACAGTTCTTCCACTGGTCTAATGGAATCTACCCAATTGTGTAGCTTGTTTTCTGTGGGGTAAACACTGGTCAAGAAGCAAATCCTGTTTTTGTGACAATAAGGCAGCAGCTGTAAACATCATTAACAAGGGCGCTCCTCAGTTCTGTTATTAATAGATTCATGACACGCCTCACATGGTCCTCTGTGTTGGACAATTTCATCATTTGAATAGCCCATATTCCAGGCTTGGACAACAATGGCTTATTCTTGTCCCACTTTGAAATTCAGAATTTCGCCAACTGTGCCCAGAGGCAGCGCCATCCAGCCTGACCTGCCCTGTTCATTCAAACTGCACTAGATTAAACAATAAATGTTATTGCATAGCTGCTCAGGCTCTCTGTATAAACTTACTAGCTATATTACCCCAACAGGAATCTGTGAAGTTTCAACTCACCTCACTGTATTTCATCTTGGTTTAACTTTCTTCTTACTTAACAATTCAACGAGCTCCTCCTGCTGGCTCTTCCATGAAAGCATGGAAGGTCAGGGAGGTCTGCCTGGTGTGGTGGCTTTGGGTTTTTTTGCTGTAGCTCTCCCTGCTTTAGCCTTTCCATGTAGGCATATGATAGAGCAGGGATGTATGCTCTTCCTGCCCCAAGGCTTTCCACATGTGCATGTGGAAGGGCAGGGAGGTCTCTTAATCCATGTAATTTCTGTTGCTGCCACCTTCCCTGCTTTAGCCAGCAGGCACATGGAAGGTTCAGGGAGCTGTTCTACCTGCCTCAAGGCTTTCCATATAAGCACGTAGAAGGGCAGGGAGGTCCCATATCCTAACCTTAATCAATGTCATCTCTGTTGTCATTGATGTCTGCTGTGTTCTGTACCCTATGGGGGGTTGCTCTCCCTGCTTTAGCCTTTCTATATAGGCATATAGTAGGGCAGGGAGGTCTCAGAACAGAGCCACCCACCAAATACAACTTGTTGCAAATATTGCAGTGTAAATAATGTTCCTTGATGAGAGTAGTTCTGACAGAAATGTAGGTTCAAGCTCTATCATGCAAAGAAGAAGCCATATGTGAACATGATCCAGAAATGCCACCATCTTCTCTGGGCCAAAGCTCATTTAAAATGGACTGAGGTAAAGGAAAACTGTTCTTTGGCCATATGAATTGAAATTTGAAATTCTTTGTGGAAACCATAGATGCCACATCCTCCAGACTAAAGAGGAGAGGGACCATCCACCTTATCAGTGCTTAGTTCAAAAGCCTGAATCTCTGATGGTATGAGGGTGCATTAGTGCCTATGGCATGGGCAGCTTGCACATCTGGAAAGGTACCATCAATGCTGAAAGGTGTACAGATTTTAGAGCAACATGTGCTCCCATCCAGATGACATCTTTTTCTGGGAAAGCCTTGCATATTTCAGCAAGACACTGCTAACTTGCATATTGCATCTATTACAACAGTACGGCTTCATACTAGAAGAGTACAGTTACTGAACTGGCCTGCCTACAGTCCAGACCTCTCACCAATTGAAAACATTTGGCATATCATGAAATGAAAAATACAAAAAAGAAGACCCAGGACTGTTGAGCAGCTAGAATCCTATATCAGACAAGAGTGGGACAACATTCCTCTCCTAAAACTCCAGCAACTGGTCTCCTCAGTTCCCAGATGTTTACAGACTGTTGTTAAAAGAAAACAGGATGCTACACAGTGGTAAACATAACCCTGTCCCAACGTTTTTGAGATGTGTTTGCTGCCATTAAGTTCAAAAATACCTTATTCTTTTTCTTAAAATGGTACATTTTCTCAGTTTAAACATTTGATATATTGTCTATGTTCAATTGTGAAAAATTCATGGGTTTATGAGATTTGCAAATCATTGCATTCTGTTTTTCTTTACATTTTACACAGCATCCCAACATTTTTGGAATTGGAATTGTAAGTGTTATATGGTTTTGATGTACTATGCTGCATTAACAGGGAAATGTGTGCGGTTTGTGTGGAAACTTTGATGGCAATGCCAACAATGACTTCACCACAAGAAGTCAAGAAGTTGTCACTGACCCTCTCAACTTTGGAAACAGCTGGAAAGTGTCTCCCACCTGTCCTGAGGCACTGGCCATTCAAGAACCATGTGCTAATAATCCATACAGGGAGGCATGGGCACAGAAACAGTGCAGCATCATAAATAGTGATACTTTTGCCACCTGCCATTCGCAGGTATCATCTTAATACAGACACAATACAAAACAATGTTTTTTGTTTTTAACTGCATTCTAGCAAGAAAAATTCTGGGTGGAGAGTGACATGTCAATAGGGAGATCAGATTGTAATTAAATTTTAAAACTGCATGTTTTATTACAGAATATTTATGTCAAATATTTAGATGAAGACACACTAGTACATGAATATCAAATCTGTCAGCTAAGATTCATAACAGAATTTGTCATGTGCAGCACTCATTGATGGAAAGATATAGTATCCAATGGCTAAACTATCCAAGCTGGTACACAATGAAGTGCATTATCAGTGCCTTACCTTTTCTAGGTGGAACCATCTTCATATTATTCTGCATGTGTGAGTGATGCATGTGCTTGTGACAGTGGAGGAGATTGTGAGTGTTTCTGTACTGCTGTAGCAGCCTATGCTAAGGCCTGTAGTGCTGCTGGAGTGTGTATTCCTTGGAGAAGCCCAAAAATTTGCCGTGAGTCATATATATCTTCAGATTAGTGCTGAAAGGGTCGGGAAATTTCACAGTATGATACCTGTACAACACATCTTATTTAAGGTATATCATGGGACAACTGTTATAATATTTGCCTTAATATTAGCCAACTTTTGTTTGGAAACATTCTGGTTGGTTAGTTCTGTTTACAGTTAAACTGACTAGCGAATGTTATGGGATGGTGGGTTGGTAATCTGCTAATCTGACATAATTCAAAACAAAACAGAGTTTCTGAAAACCTTTTTCATTCTTTGCAAACACTAGCAGCTACAAGTGGTTAGCATGATAGCTACATGAAAGCTTACAGGCTGAACAAAGAAAATAGATTTCATAGCAGTGAGAAAATAGGAAACCAAATATATGGTCTCATTTCATTTATATCCAAGTTCAGACAAAATAGTGTTTAAAATGGCAACATTGTGACTGATTTTGCAGCATTGTTCTGTGATTACTACAACCCACCTGGTGAGTGTGAGTGGCACTACAAGCCTTGTGGTCACACATGTTTGAAGACTTGCAGGAACCCCACAGGAAACTGCACAGTGCAAACCCCAGGACTGGAAGGTACAAGTTTATGTTTATATATATATATATACATATATATATATATATATGAGTTGTCCAACACACATGCTTAATGTTGAAAGAGCAAGTTACAGCAGTAACAGCAGCAACTGCTGTGTAAAGTTTAGTGGTTTAGTCAACACCACCTAAACCAAGACCAAGTCATGACCAAGACCAAAGCATATTGAGACCAAGACTTTGAGGGGTAGAGATCAAGGCAAGATTAAAAACAAGGCAGGGCAAAACCGAGTCAAGACCAGGACCAGACCAGTGGGTGTGAAGGTGGGCAGGGAGAGGTGACAGCCGTTAACAGGAGGAAAGTTTTCAAATTAGAAATTAATCACGTTATTGGTCGCATTTGAAACAGAAAATTTGACATCCAATCACCATAATGATGATGTTAACCAATAAATCAGAAAGTGCAAAGGCAATTTAGTGAAATCCCCACAGTTGTGGTCTTGACTGGTCTTGAAATAAAATCCACAGTCCTCTATGCCCGAGATCGAGACAAGACCAAGTAAAAATGCGGTCGATTCTGAGACGAAACCGAGACCTTCAAAAAGTGTTCTTGAGACCAGTCTCAAGTACTACAACATGAGGAAAGTTTATGCTTGATGTTGAGTACACATGTTTACTGATGATTTTATATCTGTTAAAACTTTAGTTAAATCACTCTCATTCAAGACAGCTACCATAAAGTAAAATGCATCTCTTTAGTAATGTTGTAGTCAAATGTTTGATGAACTTTAACATAGTGCATATACAGTGAATACAAGCATTGTGACAATAAAGACACAAGTTTTAATTGAATATAAGTCTGAGGTTCCAAAGGTGATGTGGTGAATTAGCAGACGGCATATAAAAATTACATCATAATGAACTCCATCTTGCTCCCTTGGTTGTTGCAGGTTGCTATCCTGAATGCCCAAGTGATCTCCCTTTTTTTGATGAGGACAGCATGAAGTGTGTGGCACAGGATCAGTGTGGCTGCTATGCTGAAATGCTACATTATGAGATTGGCCAATCTGTCCCTAATAACATCAACTGTCAGATATGGTATGTTTATTATAAGCTTCTACTGTATCTACTTCTACAGGTCAGTATAGCGACACTGGCAAGGTGATACATGATTTATTAACTGGAGTAATTACATTTAATTGCTCTGTAATTCCTTTTTCTATTCAAGATGCAGCAATTATAGAAACTACTTTAGAAAACAATTTGAATGTTCCAAATATCTTCAGTTTTTTAATTAAAAAAAAAGCATTTGCATTTTAATTTGCTTTTTTTCTCTTTTAAAAAACCCTTTAATGGACTTTAATGGAATGTATTACATGTTCCTTTGAGAGCATTGTAAAAGTGTTATGCAGTTCACTTTAAATGAAGTGGGTTAGTCAGGTTTAATTATTTGTAATATAGACTACTCAAATAGTTGACCGTAAATAGAAGATATAGAGTGGCACAACCAGGGATGCGGGATGGCAATTTACATTCTGGATACTGGAATGTTAAACTGCATAAATGCTGCATGAGCTATGAGGTCACATCCATATGACAGTCAAATAATTGTGGGAATAATAATAATAATAATAATAATAATAATAATAATTATTATTATTATTATAAAAGATCAAAATATGTTGTGATATAACAAAGAAAAGAATGTATTAATTGACATGGTGACGTTATCTGTGAGGAGATGTTAATTTAATATTTGTGGAAGTTTTTTACATCACACTGATACATACTTGAACATTAATTCTTCTGTTTTAATATCAAGTGAGTGTACATCAAATGGAACAAGCTGCAAATATGATGTAAAAGGTGAGCATAATCAAGCTATAACTGTTTTCATTTGCAGTATATATTGTATTTTTGGTCAACTGGTCCTTACAAGCATAAAAACAACCTTATTGTGTGTTCCCAGCTTGTACATGCCAACATAATAATACCACATACAAATACGGAGATATAATATACCACACAACGGATGGACTTGGAAACTGCATTATTGCTATATGTGCTGAGGATGGAAATATTAATAAGACAGTAGCACCTTGTGAATCTACAGTTGCCCCAACATTACCAACATCATCACTGACTACAACACCAAAACCTACAACTGTATTTGTTTTTATCACACCAGGTGTGTATCATGAGAAAGGAAATGACTATTAAGCATCAGGAATGGTAGCACTAAATAAATTAATATGTTTGGGAGACAAAGCAAATACGAAGTGAATGACAGAAGCAAAAGGGCATGGCCAATGACATGCAAGAGTTTATTTTGAAAAATTACAAAAGGTGAATACATCAGGGGTATGGGGAAATAGTTTACATGCCACTTACAACACTTTCTGTCACTACTTCCACAGCCACACAAGTAACAACTACACGGCCATCCACAGAGTCCACCATATCACCAGAAATAACAACACTGACTAGCAAACCAGTTGTAACGGAAACAAATGTGATTCCAGAAGTGACAACCAATCAGGTCCATACAACTCCTTCCAAAGAGACCACAAGTGCAGCAGAAACAACAAAACTGATGACAACAGCTTCTACAAAGACAGCAACCTTGCCGACAGAAATAACAAGCACTCAAATGTTGGAAACTACAAGTGCCAAAGAATCCACTATTTCCCCAGAAACAACAACATTGCCAAGTACAACACTTCCTGTTACTTCTACCAGAGCCACACAAGTAAGAACTACACGGCCGTCCACAGAGTCTACCATATCACCAGAAATAACAACACTAACTAGCAAACCAGTTGTAAAGGTAACAACAGTGACTCCAGAAGTGACAACCACTCAGGTCCCTACAAGTCCTTCCGAAGAGATCACAAGTGCAACAGAAACAACAAAACTGACCACAACAGCTGCTCCAAAGTCAACAACCTTGCCAACAGAAACAACAACCACTCAGCCTTTGGAAACTTCTACTTCTAAGGAAACCACTATTTCCCCAGAAACAACAACATTACCAATTACAACAATTCCTGTTACGACTACTACAGCCACACAAGTAACAACTACACGGCCGTCGACAGAGTCCACAATATCACCAGAAATAACAACACTAACGAGCAAACCAGTTGTAAAGGTAACAACAGTGACTCCAGAACTGACAACCACTCAGGTCCCTACAAGTCCTTCCAAAGAGATCACAAGTGCAACAGAAACAACAAAACTGACCACAACAGCTGCTCCAAAGTCAACAACCTTGCCAACAAAAACAACAATCACTCAGCCTTTGGAAACTTCTACTTCTAAGGAAACCAGTATTTCCCCAGAAACAACAACATTGCCAGTTACAACGCTTCCTGTTACTTCTACCACAGCCACACAAGTATCAACTACAAGGCCATTGACAGAGTCCACCATATCACCAGAAACAACAACACAAACTAGCAAACCAGTTGTAAAGGTAACAACAGTGGTTACAGAAGTGACAACGACTCATGTCCCTCCAACTCCTTCCAAAGAGACCACAAGTGCTACAGAAACAACAAAACTAACCACGACAGCTGCTCCAAAGACAACAACCTTGCCAACAGAAATAACAACCACTCATCTGTTGGAAACTTCTACTTCTAAGGAAACCACTCTTTCTCCAGAAACAACAACATTGCCAATGACAACAATTCCTGTTACGACTACCACAGCTACACACGGAACAACTACACGGCCATCTACGGAGTCCACCATATCACCAGAAATAACAAAGCTAACTAGCAAACCAGTTGTAAAGGTAACAACAGTGATTCCAGAAGTGACAACGACTCATGTCCCTACAACTCCTTCCAAAGAGACCACAAGAGCAACAGAAACAACAAAACTGACCACGACAGCTGCTCCAAAGACAACAACATTGCCAAGAGAAATAACAACCACTCAAGAGTCTACTTCTAAGGAAATCAGTACTTCCCAAGAAACAACAACATTGCCAATTACAACAATTCCTGTTACGACTACTACAGCTACACACGTAACAACTACTCGGCCATCGACAGAGTCCACAATATCACCAGAAATAACAAAGCTAACTAGTAAACCAATTGTAAAGGTAACAACAGTGATTCCAGAAGTGACAACGACTCATGTCCCTACAACTCCTTCCAAAGAGACCACAAGAGCAACAGAAACAACAAAACTGACCACGACAGCGGCTCCAAAGACAACAACCTTGCCAACAGAAATAACAACCACTCAAAAGTCTACTTCTAAGAAAACCACTACTTCCCAAGAAACAACAACATTGCCAATTACAACAATTCCTGTTACGACTACTACAGCTACACACGTAACAACTACTCGGCCATCGACGGAGTCCACAATATCACCAGAAATAACAACACTAACTAGCAAACCAGTTGTAAAGGTAACAACAGTGATTCCAGAAGTGACAACGACTCATGTCCCTACAACTCCTTCCAAAGAGACCACAAGTGCAACAGAAACAACAAAACTGACCACGACAGCTGCTCCAAAGACAACAACCTTGCCAACAGAAATAACAACCACTCATCCGTTGGAAACTTCTACTTCGAAGGAAACCACTACTTCCCAAGAATCAACAACATTGCCAATTACAACAATTCCTATTACGACTACTACAGTTACACACATAACAACTACTCGGCCATCGACGGAGTCCACAATATCACCAGAAATAACAAAGCTAACTAGCAAACCAGTTGTAAAGGTAACAACAGTGATTCCAGAAGTGACAACAACTCATGTCCCGACAACTCCTTCCAAAGAGACCACAAGTGCGACAGAAACAACAAAACTGACCACGACAGCTGCTCCAAAGACAACAACCTTGCCAACAGAAATAACAACAACTCAAGAGTCTACTTCTAAGGAAACCACTACTTCCCAAGAAACAACAACATTGCCAATTAAAACAATTCCTGTTACGACTACTACAGCTACACACGTAACAACTACTCGGCCATCGACGGAGTCCACAATATCACCAGAAATAACAACACTAACTAGCAAACCAGTTGTAAAGGTAACAACAGTGATTCCAGAAGTGACAACGACTCATGTCCCTACAACTCCTTCCAAAGAGTCCACAAGTGCGACAGAAACAACAAAACTGACCACGACAGCTGCTCCAAAGACAACAACCTTGCCAACAGAAATAACAACCACTCAAGAGTCTACTTCTAAGGAAACCACTACTTCCCAAGAAACAACAACATTGCCAATTAAAACAATTCCTGTTACGACTACTACAGCTACACACGTAACAACTACTCGGCCATCGACGGAGTCCACAATATCACCAGAAATAACAACACTAACTAGCAAACCAGTTGTAAAGGTAACAACAGTGATTCCAGAAGTGACAACGACTCATGTCCCTACAACTCCTTCCAAAGAGACCACAAGTGCGACAGAAACAACAAAACTGACCACGACAGCTGCTCCAAAGACAACAACCTTGCCAACAGAAATAACAACCACTCAAGAGTCTACTTCTAAGGAAACCACTACTTCCCAAGAAACAACAACATTGCCAATTAAAACAATTCCTGTTACGACTACTACAGCTACACACGTAACAACTACTCGGCCATCGACGGAGTCCACAATATCACCAGAAATAACAACACTAACTAGCAAACCAGTTGTAAAGGTAACAACAGTGATTCCAGAAGTGACAACGACTCATGTCCCTACAACTCCTTCCAAAGAGACCACAAGTGCGACAGAAACAACAAAACTGACCACAACAGCTGCTCCAAAGACAACAACATTGCCAACAGAAATAACAACCACTCAAGAGTCTACTTCTAAGGAAACCAGTACTTCCCAAGAAACAACAACATTGCCAATTACAACAATTCCTGTTACGACTACTACAGCTACACACGTAACAACTACTCGGCCATCGACAGAGTCCACAATATCACCAGAAATAACAAAGCTAACTAGCAAACCAGTTGTAAAGGTAACAACAGTGATTCCAGAAGTGACAACAACTCATGTCCCTACAACTCCTTCCAAAGAGACCACAAGTGCGACAGAAACAACAAAACTGACCACGACAGCTGCTCCAAAGACAACAACCTTGCCAACAGAAATAACAACCACTCAAGAGTCTACTTCTAAGGAAACCACTACTTCCCAAGAAACAACAACATTGCCAATTACAACAATTCCTGTTACGACTACTACAGCTACACACGTAACAACTACTCGGCCATCGACGGAGTCCACAATATCACCAGAAATAACAACACTAACTAGCAAACCAGTTGTAAAGGTAACAACAGTGATTCCAGAAGTGACAACGACTCATGTCCCTACAACTCCTTCCAAAGAGACCACAAGTGCGACAGAAACAACAAAACTGACCACGACAGCTGCTCCAAAGACAACGACCTTGCCAACAGAAATAACAACCACTCATCTGCTGGAAACTTCTACTTCTAAGGAAACCACTCTTTCTCTAGAAACAACAACATTGCCAATTACAACAATTCCTGTTACGACTACAACAGCTACACACGTAACAACTACACGGCCATCTACGGAGTCCACCATATCACCAGAAATAACAAAGCTAACTAGCAAACCAGTTGTAAAGGTAACAACAGTGATTCCAGAAGTGACAACGACTCATGTCCCTACAACTCCTTCCAAAGAGACCACAAGTGCAACAGAAACAACAAAACTGACCACTACAGCTGCTCCAAAGACAACAACATTGCCAACAGAAATAACAAACACTCAAAAATCTACTTCGAAGGAAACCACTACTTCCCAAGAATCAACAACATTGCCAATTACAACAATTCCTATTACGACTACTACAGTTACACACGTAACAACTACTCGGCCATCGACGGAGTCCACAATATCACCAGAAATAACAAAGCTAACTAGCAAACCAGTTGTAAAGGTAACAACAGTGATTCCAGAAGTGACAACAACTCATATCCCTACAACTCCTTCCAAAGAGACCACAAGTGCGACAGAAACAACAAAACTGACCACTACAGCTGCTCCAAAGACAACAACCTTGCCAACAGAAATAACAAGCACTCAAAAGTCTACTTCTAAGGAAACCACTACTTCCCAAGAAACAACAACATTGCCAATTACAACAATTCCTGTTACGACTACTACAGCTACACACGTAACAACTACTCGGCCATCGACGGAGTCCACAATATCACCAGAAATAACAACACTAACTAGCAAACCAGTTGTAAAGGTAACAACAGTGATTCCAGAAGTGACAACGACTCATGTCCCTACAACTCCTTCTAAAGAGACCACAAGTGCAACAGAAACAACAAAACTGACCACGACAGCTGCTCCAAAGACAACAACATTGCCAACAGAAATAACAACCACTCAAGAGTCTACTTCTAAGGAAACCACTACTTCCCAAGAAACAACAACATTGCCAATTACAACAATTCCTGTTACGACTACTACAGCTACACACGTAACAACTACTCGGCCATCGACGGAGTCCACAATATCACCAGAAATAACAAAGCTAACTAGCAAACCAGTTGTAAAGGTAACAACAGTGATTCCAGAAGTGACAACGACTCATGTCCCTACAACTCCTTCCAAAGAGACCACAAGCGCAACAGAAACAACAAAACTGACCACGACAGCTGCTCCAAAGACAACGACCTTGCCAACAGAAATAACAACCACTCATCCGTTGGAAACTTCTACTTCGAAGGAAACCACTACTTCCCAAGAATCAACAACATTGCCAATTACAACAATTCCTATTACGACTACTACAGTTACACACGTAACAACTACTCGGCCATCGACGGAGTCCACAATATCACCAGAAATAACAAAGCTAACTAGCAAACCAATTGTAAAGGTAACAACAGTGATTCCAGAAGTGACAACAACTCATGTCCCGACAACTCCTTCCAAAGAGACCACAAGTGCGACAGAAACAACAAAACTGACCACGACAGCTGCTCCAAAGACAACAACCTTGCCAACAGAAATAACAACCACTCAAGAGTCTACTTCTAAGGAAACCACTACTTCCCAAGAAACAACAACATTGCCAATTACAACAATTCCTGTTACGACTACTACAGCTACACACGTAACAACTACTCGGCCATCGACGGAGTCCACAATATCACCAGAAATAACAACACTAACTAGCAAACCAGTTTTAAAGGTAACAACAGTGATTCCAGAAGTGACAACGACTTATGTCCCTACAACTCCTTCCAAAGAGACCACAAGTGCGACAGAAACAACAAAACTGACCACGACAGCTGCTCCAAAGACAACAACATTGCCAACAGAAATAACAACCACTCAAGAGTCTACTTCTAAGGAAACCAGTACTTCCCAAGAAACAACAACATTGCCAATTACAACAATTCCTGTTACGAGTACTACAGCTACACACGTAACAACTACTCGGCCATCGACAGAGTCCACCATATCACCAGAAATAACAAAGCTAACTAGCAAACCAGTTGTAAAGGTAACAACAGTGATTCCAGAAGTGACAACGACTCTTGTCCCTACAACTCCTTCCAAAGAGACCACAAGTGCAACAGAAACAACAAAACTGACCACGATAGCTGCTCCAAAGACAACAACCTTGCCAACAGAAATAACAACCACTCAAGAGTCTACTTCTAAGGAAACCACTACTTCCCAAGAAACAACAACATTGCCAATTACAACAATTCCTGTTACGACTACTACAGCTACACACGTAACAACTACTCGGCCATCGACGGAGTCCACAATATCACCAGAAATAACAACACTAACTAGCAAACCAGTTGTAAAGGTAACAACAGTGATTCCAGAAGTGACAACGACTCATGTCCCTACAACTCCTTCCAAAGAGACCACAAGTGCGACAGAAACAACAAAACTGACCACGACAGCTGCTCCAAAGACAACGACCTTGCCAACAGAAATAACAACCACTCATCTGCTGGAAACTTCTACTTCTAAGGAAACCACTCTTTCTCTAGAAACAACAACATTGCCAATTACAACAATTCCTGTTACGAGTACAACAGCTACACACGTAACAACTACACGGCCATCTACGGAGTCCACCATATCACCAGAAATAACAAAGCTAACTAGCAAACCAGTTGTAAAGGTAACAACAGTGATTCCAGAAGTGACAACGACTCATGTCCCTACAACTCCTTCCAAAGAGACCACAAGTGCAACAGAAACAACAAAACTGACCACTACAGCTGCTCCAAAGACAACAACATTGCCAACAGAAATAACAAACACTCAAAAATCTACTTCGAAGGAAACCACTACTTCCCAAGAATCAACAACATTGCCAATTACAACAATTCCTATTACGACTACTACAGTTACACACGTAACAACTACTCGGCCATCGACGGAGTCCACAATATCACCAGAAATAACAAAGCTAACTAGCAAACCAGTTGTAAAGGTAACAACAGTGATTCCAGAAGTGACAACAACTCATATCCCTACAACTCCTTCCAAAGAGACCACAAGTGCGACAGAAACAACAAAACTGACCACGACAGCTGCTCCAAAGACAACAACCTTGCCAATAGAAATAACAACCACTCAAAAGTCTACTTCTAAGGAAACCACTACTTCCCAAGAAACAACAACATTGCCAATTACAACAATTCCTGTTACGACTACTTCAGCTACACACGTAACAACTACTCGGCCATCGACGGAGTCCACAATATCACCAGAAATAACAAAGCTAACTAGCAAACCAGTTGTAAAGGTAACAACAGTGATTCCAGAAGTGACAACAACTCATGTCCCTACAACTCCTTCCAAAGAGACCACAAGTGCGACAGAAACAACAAAACTGACCACTACAGCTGCTCCAAAGACAACAACCTTGCCAACAGAAATAACAACCACTCAAAAGTCTACTTCTAAGGAAACCACTACTTCCCAAGAAACAACAACATTGCCAATTACAACAATTCCTGTTACGACTACTACAGCTACACACGTAACAACTACTCGGCCATCGACGGAGTCCACAATATCACCAGAAATAACAACACTAACTAGCAAACCAGTTGTAAAGGTAACAACAGTGATTCCAGAAGTGACAACGACTCATGTCCCTACAACTCCTTCTAAAGAGACCACAAGTGCAACAGAAACAACAAAACTGACCACGACAGCTGCTCCAAAGACAACAACATTGCCAACAGAAATCACAACCACTCAAGAGTCTACTTCTAAGGAAACCACTACTTCCCAAGAAACAACAACATTGCCAATTACACCAATTCCTGTTACGACTACTACAGCTACACACGTAACAACTACTCGGCCATCGACGGAGTCCACAATATCACCAGAAATAACAAAGCTAACTAGCAAACCAGTTGTAAAGGTAACAACAGTGATTCCAGAAGTGACAACGACTCATGTCCCTACAACTCCTTCCAAAGAGACCACAAGCGCAACAGAAACAACAAAACTGACCACGACAGCTGCTCCAAAGACAACGACCTTGCCAACAGAAATAACAACCACTCATCCGTTGGAAACTTCTACTTCGAAGGAAACCACTACTTCCCAAGAATCAACAACATTGCCAATTACAACAATTCCTATTACGACTACTACAGTTACACACGTAACAACTACTCGGCCATCGACGGAGTCCACAATATCACCAGAAATAACAAAGCTAACTAGCAAACCAATTGTAAAGGTAACAACAGTGATTCCAGAAGTGACAACAACTCATGTCCCGACAACTCCTTCCAAAGAGACCACAAGTGCGACAGAAACAACAAAACTGACCACGACAGCTGCTCCAAAGACAACAACCTTGCCAACAGAAATAACAACCACTCAAGAGTCTACTTCTAAGGAAACCACTACTTCCCAAGAAACAACAACATTGCCAATTACAACAATTCCTGTTACGACTACTACAGCTACACACGTAACAACTACTCGGCCATCGACGGAGTCCACAATATCACCAGAAATAACAACACTAACTAGCAAACCAGTTTTAAAGGTAACAACAGTTATTCCAGAAGTGACAACGACTTATGTCCCTACAATTCCTTCCAAAGAGACCACAAGTGCGACAGAAACAACAAAACTGACCACGACAGCTGCTCCAAAGACAACAACCTTGCCAACAGAAATAACAACCACTCAAGAGTCTACTTCTAAGGAAACCAGTACTTCCCAAGAAACAACAACATTGCCAATTACAACAATTCCTGTTACGAGTACTACAGCTACACACGTAACAACTACTCGGCCATCGACAGAGTCCACCATATCACCAGAAATAACAAAGCTAACTAGCAAACCAGTTGTAAAGGTAACAACAGTGATTCCAGAAGTGACAACGACTCTTGTCCCTACAACTCCTTCCAAAGAGACCACAAGTGCAACAGAAACAACAAAACTGACCACGATAGCTGCTCCAAAGACAACAACCTTGCCAACAGAAATAACAACCACTCAAGAGTCTACTTCTAAGGAAACCACTACTTCCCAAGAAACAACAACATTGCCAATTACAACAATTCCTGTTACGACTACTACAGCTACACACGTAACAACTACTCGGCCATCGACGGAGTCCACAATATCACCAGAAATAACAACACTAACTAGCAAACCAGTTGTAAAGGTAACAACAGTGATTCCAGAAGTGACAACGACTCATGTCCCTACAACTCCTTCTAAAGAGACCACAAGTGCAACAGAAACAACAAAACTGACCACGACAGCTGCTCCAAAGACAACAACATTGCCAACAGAAATAACAACCACTCAAGAGTCTACTTCTAAGGAAACCACTACTTCCCAAGAAACAACAACATTGCCAATTACAACAATTCCTGTTACGACTACTACAGCTACACACGTAACAACTACTCGGCCATCGACGGAGTCCACAATATCACCAGAAATAACAAAGCTAACTAGCAAACCAGTTGTAAAGGTAACAACAGTGATTCCAGAAGTGACAACGACTCATGTCCCTACAACTCCTTCCAAAGAGACCACAAGCGCAACAGAAACAACAAAACTGACCACGACAGCTGCTCCAAAGACAACGACCTTGCCAACAGAAATAACAACCACTCATCCGTTGGAAACTTCTACTTCGAAGGAAACCACTACTTCCCAAGAATCAACAACATTGCCAATTACAACAATTCCTATTACGACTACTACAGTTACACACGTAACAACTACTCGGCCATCGACGGAGTCCACAATATCACCAGAAATAACAAAGCTAACTAGCAAACCAGTTGTAAAGGTAACAACAGTGATTCCAGAAGTGACAACAACTCATGTCCCGACAACTCCTTCCAAAGAGACCACAAGTGCGACAGAAACAACAAAACTGACCACGACAGCTGCTCCAAAGACAACAACCTTGCCAACAGAAATAACAACCACTCAAGAGTCTACTTCTAAGGAAACCACTACTTCCCAAGAAGAAACAACATTGCCAATTACAACAATTCCTGTTACGACTACTACAGCTACACACGTAACAACTACTCGGCCATCGACGGAGTCCACAATATCACCAGAAATAACAACACTAACTAGCAAACCAGTTTTAAAGGTAACAACAGTGATTCCAGAAGTGACAACGACTCATGTCCCTACAACTCCTTCCAAAGAGACCACAAGTGCGACAGAAACAACAAAACTGACCACGACAGCTGCTCCAAAGACAACAACCTTGCCAACAGAAATAACAACCACTCAAGAGTCTACTTCTAAGGAAACCAGTACTTCCCAAGAAACAACAACATTGCCAATTACAACAATTCCTGTTACGAGTACTACAGCTACACACGTAACAACTACTCGGCCATCGACAGAGTCCACAATATCACCAGAAATAACAAAGCTAACTAGCAAACCAGTTGTAAAGGTAACAACAGTGATTCCAGAAGTGACAATGACTCATGTCCCTACAACTCCTTCCAAAGAGACCACAAGCGCGACAGAAACAACAAAACTGACCACGACAGCTGCTCCAAAGACAACGACCTTGCCAACAGAAATCACAACCACTCATCCGTTGGAAACTTCTACTTCTAAGGAAACCACTCTTTCTCTAGAAACAACAACATTGCCAATTACAACAATTCCTGTTACGACTACCACAGCTACACACGTAACAACTACACGGCCATCTACGGAGTCCACCATATCACCAGAAATAACAAAGCTAACTAGCAAACCAGTTGTAAAGGTAACAACAGTGATTCCAGAAGTGACAACGACTCATGTCCCTACAACTCCTTCCAAAGAGACCACAAGTGCAATAGAAACAACAAAACTGACCACGACAGCTGCTCCAAAGACAACAACCTTGCCAACAGAAATAACAACCACTCAAGAGTCTACTTCTAAGGAAACCAGTACTTCCCAAGAAACAACAACATTGCCAATTACAACAATTCCTGTTACGACTACTACAGCTACACACGTAACAACTACTCGGCCATCGACGGAGTCCACAATATCACCAGAAATAACACTAACTACCAAACCAGTTTTAAAGGTAACAACAGTGATTCCTGAAGTGACAACGACTCATGTCCCTACAACTCCTTCCAAAGAGACCACAAGTCCAACAGAAACAACAAAACTGACCACGACAGCTGCTCCAAAGACAACAACCTTGCCAACAGAAATAACAACCACTCAAGAGTCTACTTCTAAGGAAACCAGTACTTCCCAAGAAACAACAACATTGCCAATTACAACAATTCCTGTTACGACTACTACAGCTACACACGTAACAACTACTCGGCCATCGACAGAGTCCACAATATCACCAGAAATAACAAAGCTAACTAGCAAACCAGTTGTAAAGGTAACAACAGTGATTCCAGAAGTGACAACGACTCATGTCCCTACAACTCCTTCCAAAGAGACCACAAGTGCGACAGAAACAACAAAACTGACCACGACAGCTGCTCCAAAGACAACAACCTTGCCAACAGCAATAACAACCACTCAAGCGTCTACTTCTAAGGAAACCACTACTTCCCAAGAAACAACAACATTGCCAATTACAACAATTCCTGTTACGACTACTACAGCTACACACGTAACAACTACTCGGCCATCGACAGAGTCCACAATATCACCAGAAATAACAAAGCTAACTAGCAAACCAGTTGTAAAGGTAACAACAGTGATTCCAGAAGTGACAACGACTCATGTCCCTACAACTCCTTCCAAAGAGACCACAAGTGCAACAGAAATAACAAAACTGACCACTACAGCTGCTCCAAAGACAACAACCTTGCCAACAGAAATAACAACCACTCAAAAATCTACTTCTAAGGAAACCACTACTTCCCAAGAATCAACAACATTGCCAATTACAACAATTCCTGTTACGACTACTACAGTTACACACGTAACAACTACTCGGCCATCGACGGAGTCCACCATATCACCAGAAATAACAAGGCTAACTAGCAAACCAGTTGTAAAGGTAACAACAGTGATTCCAGAAGTGACAACGACTCATGTCCCTACAACTCCTTCCAAAGAGACCACAAGTGCAGCAGAAACAACAAAACTGACCACGACAGCTGCTCCAAAGACAACGACCTTGCCAACAGAAATAACAACCACTCATCCGTTGGAAACTTCTACTTCTAAGGAAACCACTCTTTCTCTAGAAACAACAACATTGCCAATTACAACAATTCCTGTTACGACTACCACAGCTACACACGTAACAACTACACGGCCATCTACGGAGTCCACCATATCACCAGAAATAACAAGGCTAACTAGCAAACCAGTTGTAAAGGTAACAACAGTGATTCCAGAAGTGACAACGACTCATGTCCCTACAACTCCTTCCAAAGAGACCACAAGTGCAACAGAAATAACAAAACTGACCACGACAGCTGCTCCAAAGACAACAACCTTGCCAACAGAAATAACAACCACTCAGCATTTGGAAACTTCTACTTCTAAGGAAACCACTCTTTCTCCAGAAACAACAACATTGCCAATTACAACAATTCCTGTTATGAGTACCACAGCTACACATGTAATAACTGCACGGTCATCGACGGAGTCCACCATATCATCAGAAATAACAAAGCTAACTAGCAAACCAGTTGTAAAGCTAACAACAGTGATTCCTGAAGTGACAACGACTAATGTCCCTACAACTCCTTCCAAAGAGACCACAAGTGAAAAAGAAACAACAAAACTGACCACGACAGCTGCTCCAAAGACAACAACCTTGCCAACAGAAATAACAACCACTCAAAAGTCTACTTCTAAGGAAACCACTACTTCCCAAGAAACAACAACATTGCCAATTACAACAATTCCTGTTACGACTACTACAGCTACACACGTAACAACTACTCGGCCATCGACGGAGTCCACAATATCACCAGAAATAACAACACTAACTAGCAAACCAGTTGTAAAGGTAACAACAGTGATTCCAGAAGTGACAACGACTCATGTCCCTACAACTCCTTCCAAAGAGACCACAAGTGAAACAGAAACAACAAAACTGGCCACGACAGCTGCTCCAAAGACAACGACCTTGCCAACAGAAATAACAACCACTCAAAAGTCTACTTCTAAGGAAACCACTACTTCCCAAGAAACAACATTATTGCCAATTACAACAATTCCTGTTACGACTACCACAGCTACACACGTAACAACTACACGGCCGTCGAAGGAGTCCACCATATCACCAGAAATAACAAAGCTAACTAGCAAACCAGTTGTAAAGGTAACAACAGTGATTCCAGAAGTGACAATGACTCATGTCCCTACAACTCCTTCCAAAGAGACCACAAGTGCAGCAGAAACAACAAAACTGACCACGACAGCTGCTCCAAAGACAACGACCTTGCCAACAGAAATAACAACCACTCAAAAGTCTACTTCTAAGGAAACCACTCTTTCTCCAGAAACAACAACATTGCCAATTACAACAATTCCTGTTACAACTACCACAGCTACACACGTAACAACAACACGGCCGTCCACCGAGTCCACCATATCACCAGAAATAACAACACTAACTAGCAAACCAGTTCTAAGGGAAACAACTGTGATTCCAGAAGTGACAACCACTCAGGTCCCTCCAACTCCTTCCAAAGAGACCACAAGTGCAGCAGAAACAACAAAACTGACCACAACAGCTGCTCCAAAGACAACAACCTTGCCAACAGAAACAACAACCACTCAAACGTCTACTTCTAAGGAAACCACTATTTCCCCAGAAACAACAACATTGCCAATTACAACACTTCCTGTTACTTCTACCACAGCCACACAAGTAAGAACTACCCGGCCGTCCACAGAGTCCACCATATCACCAGAAATAACAACACTAACTAGCAAACCAGTTGTAAAGGTAACAACAATGATTCCAGAAATGTCAACCACTCAGGTCCCTACAAGTCCTTCCAAAGAGACCACACCTGCAGCAGAAACAACAAAACTGACCACGACAGTTGCTCCAAAGACAACAACCTTGCCAACAGAAATAACAACCACTCAAGAGTCTACTTCTAAGGAAACCACTATTTCTCAAGAAACAACAACATTGCCAATTACAACAATTCCTGTTACGACTACTACAGCCACACAAGTAACAACTACAAGTCCATCGACAAAGTCCACCATATCACCAGAAATAACAACCACTCAGCGGTTGGAAACTTCTACTTTTAAGGAAACCACTATTTCCCCAGAAACAACAACATTGCCAATTACAACACTTCCTGTTACGACTACCACAGCCACACAAGTAACAACTACACGGCCTTCCACAGAGTCCACTATATCACCAGAAATAACACTAACTAGCAAACCAGTTGTAAAGCTAACAACAGTGATTCCAGAAGTGACAACCACTCAGCTCCCTACAAGTCCTTCCAAAGAGACCACAAGTGCACCAGAAACAACAAAACTGACCTCGACAGCTGCTCCAAAGACAACAACCTTGCCAATAGAAATAACAACCACTCAGCCTTTGGAAACTTCTACTTCTATGGAAACCACTATTTCCCCAGAAACAACAGCAGCAACAACAGCAATTGCTCCAATCACAAAGACACCTAGCACACTTACTGGCACACTTAGCACAACAGTAGCATCTACAACAACAATGAAAAGCACTCCACCTTCCATCACAACAGAAATGACAAGCAAAATTCCAGTGAAAACAACAACTGTGCCACCAGAAATTAAAACCACTCAGCTTTTGCAAACTGCTACTGTCAACAAAACCACTATTTCGCCAGAAAAAACATTGCCAATTACAACTCTTCTTTTCACTACGACTACAGCCACAGAAGTCACAACTACTCAGCCTTCAACTCAGTCCACCATATCACCAGAAATAACAACTCTGACTAGCAAACCAGTTGGAAACGTAACAACAGTGGTTCCAGAAGTGACAACCACTCAGGTCCCTACAATTGCTCCCAAAGAGACTACAAGTCCAGCTGAAACATCAAAATTGGTTAGTACAGTTATGACAATGACCTTGCCACCAGAAATAACATCCACTCAGCCTTTGGAAACCACTATTCACAAAGAAACAACATTTTCTCCGGAAAAAACATTGCCCATTTCTACTCTTCCAATTACCACCGCCACAACAACTGAAATGAGCACAGCCACCATATTACCAGAATTAACAACACTACCAAGTAGAACCACTTCAGTAGCCAGCACCGCTACTCCTGAGACAACAATTAGAATTGTAACTGGTCCCAAACCAACTACTTTACCTGTGACAACAGGCATGCAAATAAATATTAATCGTACTACAACATCACCGATCACATCCGTACCCATCTGTTGTTTTGTGAATGGAACAAATTTTCCATCAGGTAAGACCCCTCCACATATATAGTCACATGCCTTGTCCTCAATACTATGTATTGTGATAGTACATTTCAAATTTTACTTCATTCCAAATGTCTTGTATTCTTTAGGGACCATCATTTACAATGTAACTGATGGCTTTGGGTGGTGTTTTATTGCATACTGCAATGCTACTTGTGATGTTGAGACAAAATCATACTCCTGTTTGACAACACCACCTCCAATTACCACTGCAACCATAACTCCAACAAGTATTTCCACTGTTACAACACCTCCTACAACTACAACCCCAGACTGTGCCAGTGTTAACCCACCAAGAAAGGTAATATTTTTCAAAGCTTCCAATGTCTTCATGTTCCACTTTATTATTCAGTTGTTTAACCTAAAGTGTAATGCTCAGTAACTACTTGTTCAGTAATTACATTAAAACCAGCAAGAAACATATGTAGCTATGAAAATAATGTAACCTTTAGACAGGAGTCTAAAGAGTTAAACACAACTTTATTGCACATAAATGAATGACAAATATATTCAAGGTAGATATTTTCCACTGATCAACAGTTGTTATTTTCTAAAATATACCACCTCATTGCCAAAATTGGAATGCTGTGTTAAATAAAAATTAAAAACAGAATGTGCTGATTTGCCAATCATGAAAACACCACATTTCATTTAAAATAGTACAATGACAACATATCAAATGTTGAAACTTATTGTTGTTTGAAAATATATATTTATTTTGAATTTAATTCCACTTGATTCAAAAAAGTTGGCCCAGTGGCATGTTTACCACTGTGTTGCATCACATCTACTTTTAACCTCACTCTGTACATGTTTGGTAACTGAGGAGGCCAAATGCTCTAGTTTTGACAGTGAAATGTTGTTCCATTCTTGCCTGATATAGGATTTCAGCTGCTTGACAGTTCAGTGCCTCCTTTGTTGTAGTTTGTGTTTCATAACACAACAAATATTTTTAATGGAAGACCGGTCTGGACTGCAGGCAGACCAGTTTAGCATCTCTGCTCTTTTACAGCAGAGCCATACAGTTTAGTGCAGTAATATGTGCAGAACGCAGTTTGGCATTGTCTTGATGAAATAAGCATGACTTTCCCTGAAAAAAACGTCATCTGGATGGCGTGTTGCTCCAAAACCTGTATATATATATATATATCATTGAGCATTAATGGTGCCTTCCCAGATGTACAAGCTACCCATGCCATGTGCAGTAATGGGACCCCCATACCATCATAAATGCTGACTCTTGAACTGTGTGCTGATAACAAGCCAGATGGTCCCACTCATCTTTAGCCCAGAGGAAGCAGTGTCCATGATTTACAAAATTACTTTCAAATTTCAATTCATGAGACCATAAGATAGTTTTCTACTTCTCTTCAGTCCATCATAAATGTTTAGTGCAGTGCTGTTTGAGGGCCCAAAGATCCAATATTGGTTTTTGGCCTTGTCCCTTGCGTACAGAGATTTCTCCAGATACTCTGAATGTTCTAACTATACTATATACCGTAGACTATGTGATCCCCAATTTCTTTGCAGTTTTACAATGAGGAACGTTATTCTTCAATTGTTGAACTATTTGCCCACACAGTCTTCCACAGAGCAGTGAACCTCTCCTCATCTTTACTTCTGAGACTCAGACTTTCTGGGATGCTCTTTTTATACCCAATCATATTACTGACCTGCTGCCAATTAATGTAATTAGTTGTGAGATGTCCCATCAGGTGTTTTTTTTTTTTCAACAACTTTCTTTTCTTTTATTGCTTCATCTCAACTCTTTTGAAACATGTCACTGTTACATTTCTCTGTTTCAACATTTGATATGTTGTCTTTGTCCTATTTTCAATAAATTGTAGGGTTTCCATGATTTGCAAATCATTGCATTCTCTTTTTATTTACATTTTACAGTGTCCCAACTTTTTTGGAATTGGGGTTTTATTAAAATATACAGTTTTATTTGCAATAATCAATTCCTATTAAAAAATAGGATGGGGAGTCCTGGAACGTGGATAACTGCACCACTGCAACATGTATAAATGGCTCAGTCATCTACGAACCATACAAGTGCAGCCCAGCTGAACAGATAAACTGTGTAAATGGCCGAACACCCATTAAGGTTTATGATGAGACTGGCTGCTGCTTCAAGTATGAATGTGAATGTAAGCTATCCAAGCATATTTACATATGAGTTGATCACATATGAGTTGATCATATCTCTGTTCATATGAATGCTGCTCATTTCAAAGGTTTATGATATTTGTTTGACCTCTGTTAATGCAGGCTTTTGTAGTGGATGGAGTGGCTCTCATTATGTCACATTTGATGGAACAGCCTATACCTTCAGTGGTAACTGTTCATACATTCTGGTTCAAGAAATTTACAATACAAGTCTGAAAATCATCCTTGACAAGGAAGCATGCAGCAGTGGGAGCTCATTCTGCCCACAGAGCCTGATAATTACATACAATTCCCAGGATGTTATTCTGACCCAGACAATGACTTCAAATGGTGCAACCAATGTGGTAATGATGTGTCTCTAATATCGTGATGTTTTTCTTGTGCTGGCTGCAAGAAGTGTATTGTTCCCTTCATTCTATTCCCCAGCTACTATGTTGATCACAAAACTAATGTTTTGTATGTCTTTCTAAAACATTGCAGGTGATGGTGAACAACAAACAAGTTTATCCTGTTTTCAAAAATGTGAATTTCATAATCACAAGCACAGGCATGGAGGTCACAGTGTTGATTCCAGAGATTCATGCTCAAGTGACCTACACAGGCACCACATTTAACATTGACTTACCCTTCTCCAAGTTTCAGAACAATACAGAAGGCCTATGCGGTGAGTAAAATCTCTCATTTAATGAAGACATAGATAAAGTACTTCAACAGATTACATTACAACAAAATGTATTAATGGTACATCAAAGCAAACATATTGATAGCACATCCTTAAAGATTGTAATTATTGAATTCTTACTGTAACCAAGACATCATTGACCACAATTTTATTCCATCAATTTTTTTCCCAGGGACCTGTGATAACAGTCAAACAAATGACTGCATGTCACCCTCTGGTCAAATTGAATCCTGTGAGCATACTGCACCAAAATGGCAGGTTCCTGATAAGACGTGCATTACACCCACCACTCTCCCTCCACTTACCCCCTCCAGTACACCCTACCCGTGCCAGCCAGCCATTTGTGAGCTCTTTAACAGCAGGTGAATAGCAGCAACACTAATGTTAGTGTCTTAAAGGCCACTGTATTATTTTATTAGCTTGAGAAGTTTGTTTGATAACTCGTTCATGAGGAATTGTGTTGTGTTCATATGGGGTTCAGTGGCCCCATATGGACAGTCGAAAATCGCACTTGGAAGATGCTCTGGACACTTACAATAATGCTTTTATGGCTGAGTTCTACAGTTGACTTGCTAACTTTAGGACTGTAGTTGTCATGAACAGTTTTGCACTCAAGTTTCCATTAATGAACAGGTTATAATATCAATGAAACAGACGTCATGTTAAAACTGTTAAAAATGTTATAATCATGCTATCTGTTAACACCCAAATGAGGATGGGTTCCCTTTTGAGTCTGGTTCCTCTCAAGGTTTCTTCCTCATGTCATCTGAGGGAGTTTTTCCTTGCCACCATCACAGTAGGCTTGCTCATTGGGGATAGATTAAGGATAAAATTAGCTCATGTTTAAAGTCATTAAAATTCTGTAAAGCTGCTTTGAGACAATGTCTTGTTAAAAGCAGTATAAAAATAAACTTGACTTGATTTGACATTAGAGGAGACCTCTTGGGTGTAGCCTTTTAGCTTTTTACTTATTACTTAACATTACTCTGCTTGCTAGTAAATAGCTGCTACCAAGCTAAATCAATGGAAACACAAGCTTTTGTTAGAGCAGTACTTCTTTTAAAAGATGTAAAATATTGGAATGGAAATGTACTTTATGTACTTTTCTGTGTAGCTGTTTCCCTTTATAGCACAATTGCATATGGCTTAGTTCTTAGCTGTGACAAGTTAATGTTAGCTGTTTAGCAAAGTATTTGAACTAATAACACTAATAAAGATGAAGAGACTTTCAGAGAAATAAATTACAGGCACTATATCTTAAAAACAGTATAACAGGTAAAAAAATGGGGGGGGCTCATTATCATCATGCTACATTTAAACAAAAATGAATGTTTCTCTCTCATTTATCAGTGTGTTTGAGGAGTGCCATAGCATCATTCCTTTAGAGCCATACATGAAAAGTTGCAAACAGGATGTGTGCTCTGGAAAGCCTAGTTGTGCAAGTCTGCAGGCTTATGCATCTGCATGCACTAAGGCAGGAATTTGCATGAACTGGAGGAACTACACTAATGGAGAATGTGGTGAGTGATTTACAGTACATGTCCTTACATTTGTGAAACAGCTAATTATTTTGTTCATAATGCTTTCATAATAATAATAATAATAATAATAATAGCTAGTTAATAATGAATGAACATGTTCAACATGAGTGAGCATGAGTAAACAATTAATTAGTGCATACATTATATCCATATGCGCTTCAGTATCTTTTAAGTTGATGATTAGTTTGATTAACATTTAAAAACAGATCAATCTTGAAACCTCTACATTAAAAATAATTGCTGGTTTGACAATTTCTGGTATGATAACAGTTCACCCTATATGGCTATGTTATTCATAAACATTGCCTATTTTGCAGAGGTTAAATGTCCTCCCACTAAAGTCTACAAAGCATGTGGCCCCGCTGTGCAACCAACCTGCAATTCTCAGTAATGTCCCTAATCATATGATTATTTATTTGCTGATTTTCCTTTGATTATAATTAACAATAATCATAATAATTAATTGTAATCATGATAGGTATAATAACAACTACCAGGAGATGATGGAATCTGGAAGCACAGACATGCAGGAGGGATGTTTCTGTATGAATGGCACCATCCTGTTCAGCACATACTCAGATGTCTGCGTTACAACCTGTGGTAATACACCATCTCAAAATCTACACTTTGCATAATATAAGCATTTATGTTAAGAGAACATTTCAGATCATCTGCAACATTGCACCATTGAACACGTCTTCAAACAAGTTTTAGACCAATGCTTTTGTCTTTGTTTTGTAGCTTGCACGGGCCCTGATGGTAGTCCCAAAATGGTATGTATTCATAAACTTGATGAGTACATCAACACACTGAGAGTCAACACACTGTTTGTAAGGATTTACCAACTTGAATTGGTACATTAGTGCCAGTAAAGGAGGCACAGCCTTACACGCCTCTGTTTCCTTTAATCAAGTCACACAATGTTGTTGTCTCATTCAGTTATTAGAGCTTTATTCACTCATCTTTCTTTTTTTCAGCCGAATGAAACATGGCAAATTGGCTGCCAAATGTGTGAGTGTGATGGTGAAAGCTTGAGCATACAGTGTCACCCAGTCATCTGTCCAACCATGATCATGCCCACTTGCAATCAACCTGGAGAAGTGCTCATGAACAAAACAGATGGCTGCTGCGAGAGCTACGAATGTCGTGAGTAATGGGGCACCATCTGTATATCACTTCTCTCATTGTTTCTGTACTAAAGACAGCATGTAGAGTAATGTTCTGTATATCATATAAAAATTATTGATATCATATTTCTATTGATAATCAGAGACTTCTTCATGTCCATCAGGACTGTTTATAATGACCAGCACTGTGATGAAGAGAAGGCAGGTTGCAGATTTGAAAAGAATTTGACTTTCATGCGTAGTGCTATTTTTCCCTTGCAGAATGCGATCCAAGTCAGTGTGTCATGACCACTGTGGGCTGCCCTCTGGGTTTCACACAAGAGACGGTTTCAATATCAGGAGTTTGCTGTCCTACATACACCTGCAGTGAGTAAACATCAACATAAACTTAAAGACAATCACAATATTATAAAATAGATCTAAACATAGACATTACAAAGTTAAAGATACTCAACTACTAAAATTCTGAGTAAATAAAATATCACTTCACATTTTTTTTTAGAACCCATGAAAGTCTGTGTGCAGAATGGAACAGTATATCAGGTAAGGTGGGACCCAGGGTTAATTCATGTTTACTGTATACATGGCATGTGGTCAGTATATAATATGCAGTTTGATGGTATACCATGATTAAAAAAAAAAAGCTGAAATATTATGCAATCAATGCTATGCAAATCCTTCCTAACATTCATTCATGTCTTCTCTCCAGCCAGGCTCCCCCATGCCCAGTGATAATGTGTGTGAGGACTGCAAATGTGGCTCAGTTGTGGATCCCAACACTGAACTACTGACTCCAGCATGCACGCCAAAAGAGTGTAATCTCACATGTGGCAAGGTACTGCAAGGCACAAATGTAGAAAAATAGGGAAAACTCACAAAATCCCCCAAAGTGAATGAGGAAAAAAATATTAATGCATAATAATACACCTAATTATGTTTTCTTTAAGGGTTATGAGTATAAACCTGTCCTTGGCAAATGCTGTGGAGAGTGTGTAAGGACGAGTTGTGTGGTCGCGATTAATAATATCACAGAGACCATCCCAGTGAGTGCAGGACACTTTTAAACCTGGTCTTTATTACAGTACATCGAGTACATCCTACAAACTGTCCTGATGACACTTCTAATTTGTCTACAGATCAACGGAACATTTTCCCCACCTGATGATAACTGTGTGAAATACACCTGCCAGGATGTCAACGGTGATCCCATGGTAAAGGAAAGCAAGAAAATATGTCCAGTTTTCAATCCAGAAAACTGTGTCCCGGTGAGTTTTTTTTTCCCCAAAGTTATTTTTAATTAAGAAGTTTTAACAACTGAATTGATATAAAGAAATTTAATGTTTGTAAGGCAGCGTGGGGGCCAGGAGCCATAGTCCTGTGTGCAGTGCAAATTTGGTTTGGCACAAATAAGTCTCATCTCATCTCATTATCTCTAGCCGCTTTATCCTTCTACAGGGTCGCAGGCAAGCTGGAGCCTATCCCAGCTGACTACGGGCGAAAGGCGGGGTACACCCTGGACAAGTCACCAGGTCATCACAGGGCTGACACATAGACACAGACAATCATTCACACTCACATTCACACCTACGCTCAATTTAGAGTCACCAGTTAACCTAACCTGCATGTCTTTGGACTGTGGGGGAAACCAGAGCACCCGGAGGAAACCCACGCGGACATGGGGAGAACATGCAAACTCCACACAGAAAGGCCCTCGCCGGCCATGGGGCTTGAACCCGGACCTTCTTGCTGTGAGGCGACAGCGCTAACCACTACACCACCGTGCCGCCGCACAAATAAGTAGTTCAAAAATTGCACACGACAGTCATATCCATTCTGATGAGTTGGAGGAGGAGGTGGGGTAATGCATTTATGATCTTTGTATCCCTGGGATTTTAGGACCTGATATTCGGTTAGATTCAATTTAAAAAAAAAAAAACGCAATGAACAGACATGAATATGCTATGTGGAAATGCCCCCATGTCCACATGCTAGTTAACTGCTAGGAAATGAGCTTCAATTTGTCACAGAGTTCAGGACCAGAGTCTTGAAATTTGAGTTCATGGATAATAAAACATTCACAAATGAGAAGTACCACAATATCGATTTTTAAAAGCTACTTCAAAGATGATATTAGTTCATTGAATCTTTCTGTTATAAAGCAATCCAGATCTGTTTAACACCCTACAAAATGCTGTTCTCTTTCAATACAGGGAACAGAGACAACTGATGCTGATGGTTGCTGCATGAGCTGTAAGTGAGAGCCACAGTACATGATATTTGCAAAAGAAATGTTTTATATTGGATTTTCCATAAGACTGACCCTTGTCTTCTCCACTTGCTCTCCAGGTACTCCACAGAGCAACTGTAACATCCATACAAACACCACTGTGCTGGTTCACAATGGCTGCAAAAGCATAACTCCGGTGGCAATCACTTCCTGCTCAGGAACTTGTGGCACTTCCTCAGTGTGAGTATGAAATTACAGTCTTAAAACAGAACTCTGGTATCTCACAAATGCCAGCAACATTTGAGTGATTAACTGTCCCACCTCTGTCCTGACTCTGTTTATGACAGGTACTCTTCAGAGTCTGACACTCTGGTACACACATGCTCTTGCTGTCAGGAGGACGAAACCAGTGACAAGCAAGTGGAGATGATTTGCCCTGATGGATCAAAGATCACATACACCTACATTTACATCGACTCGTGTGAATGCGAGGAATCTGACTGCACAGAAACAGACAGACGCCGAAGGAGACGTTGAATTTTGAACCACTCCTGAGACAGAATTTCAAAAATCACAGTAATCTAGTAAAAAAAAATCAGAAAAATCACAGTAATCTCGTAGTCTATGTAATGCTTCTCCTCTTCTTTTTGTAACTTCATGCAATAAGATGTCAAATGAAGGAAAAACTATTTTGACATTATTATTATTATTATTATTATTATTATTATTATAAGAATGCTTTAAAAGCTTGTTGACAGTGTGTTGTGCTTATAAAGTGCATATGAGGAAGTTCTTCTGTGTCCTTTGCCTTTTAATTCTCAATAAACTACTGCAGTTTAGAGCTTTGGTCTGGTCTCATATATGTATGTATGTATGCGTGTGTGTGTGCATGCACACACACACATAATCCCCAAAGATCTTTATATACTTGATAGAGATATCTGTTTGGCATGCTTGAAACTGGTACAGGCTGTTATGATTGCTACTTGTTTTGACTGGTTAAATCCTTGACACTTATCTTCTCTTGCACATCTGCTCTGTTTCTATAAGGTTATTATGACCAGTGATGTTATCCTTCATTACCCATTGACATTACCCTGTCATACACAGATAACTTGGCTTCATAAATCCCATGTTGCAATCATTTAGCTACAACACACTTGAATGTGGAGACATACTCAAATCAAGTTTATTTGTATCCCGCTTTTAACAAGACATTGTCGCAAAGCAGCTTTACAGAAAATTAAAGACTTGAAACATATTAACTAATTTTATCCCGAATAAATTTATCCCTAATGAGCAAGCCTATGGTGACAGTGGCAAGGAAAAATTCTTTCAGATGACATGAGGAAGAAACCTTGAGAAGAACCAGACTCAAAAGGGAACTCATCCTCATTTGGGTGATAATGGATAGCACGATTATAAATAACTCGCTTCTATAACTGTGTCCAATATAGTTTTGACATAAAGTCTATTTTGTTGAAGTTATCAGCTGTTCATTGATGCAAACTTGAGTTTAAAACTGTTCATGACAACTGCAGTCCTAAAGTTATCATAGCAATTGTAGTCCTCAGCCATCATACCAAACCTGTAAGTGTCCAGAGCCATCTTCTAAGTGCAACTTTTGACTGTCCATATGGGGCTGTCCTCCACAGGAGCAATGAGATGAGACTCTAGCCAGACATAGGGCATCAGGATGGATCAGGCAGGTCTGAAGAGCAGAAGAGGTCAGCATCTTGATCCCAGGATTGACATGTAACTCAAAGGGACAGACAGAGTAGGGGGAGGAGGAGGGGAGAAAAAGAGAGAGAGAAAAAACATAGGTTATTCGGCATGCCCAGTGTTACCTGATGAGTAAGAAGAGTATACATTTTGCACTGAGTACAAGCAGGGACTCTGGCAAAACTAACTATGACAGCATAACTAAAAGGGGAGAGCCAGAAGGTAACACAGGCATGAGGGAGCCCCGGGACATAAAGCAGCCGGCCACTACACCGTCAACAAACTCGAGAGAGCAAGTGAGTGGGGGACTGACAGCATCCATACATCCCAGTTTACCAAAACACTATGTCTGAGGATCCTCCAGATCTACACCTTTACCTCATAAACACCATTAACAAAAGGCTTGACTAAACAGATACGTTTTCAGCCAAGACTTAAATACTGAGACTGTGTCTGAGTCCCAAACACTACTTGGAAGGCTGTTCCATAACTGTGGGGCTTTGTAAGAAAAGGCTCTGCCCCCTGATGTAGCCTTCACTATACAAGGTACCAGCAGATACAGTGGTGCTTGAAAGTTTGTGAACCCTTTAGAATTTTCTATATTTCTGCATAAATATGACCTAAAACATCATCAGATTTTCACACAAGTCTTAAAAGTAGATAAAAATAACCCAGTTAAACAAATGAGACAAAAATATTATACTTGGTCATTTATTTATTGAGGAAAATGATCCAATATTACATATCTGTGAATGGCAAAAGTATGTGAACCTCTAGGATTAGCAGTTAATTTGAAGGTGAAATTAGAGTCAGGTGTTTTCAATCAATGGGATGATAATCAGGTGTAAGTGGGCACCCTGTTTTATTTAAAGAACAGGGATCTATCAAAGTCTGATCTTCACAACACATGCTTGTGGAAGTGTATCATGACACGAACAAAGGATATTTCTGAGGACCTCAGAAAAAGCATTGCTGTTGCTCATCAGGCTGGAAAAGGTTACAAAACCATCTCTAAGGAGTTTGGACTCCACCAATCCACAGTCAGATAGATTGTGTACAAATGGAGGAAATTCAAGACCCTCCCCAGGAGTGGTCAACCAACAAAGATCACTCCAAGAGCAAGGCGTGTAATAGTCAGTGAGGTCACAAAGGACCCCAGGGTAACTTCTAAGCAACCAAAGGCCTCTCTCACATTGGCTAATGTTAATGTTCATGAGTCCACCATCAGGAGAACACTGAACAACAATGGTGTGCATGCCAGGGTTGCAAGGAGAAAGCCACTGCTCTCCAAAAAGAACACTGCTGCTCATCTGCAGTTTGCTTTTTTTTTATTTGCTAACAAATACAAAGTAACAAGGACAGAATGAAACAATTAATACATACACATGACATACAACAGAAACACTGACGTAACATTAACAACAGTTTCAAAGACTGGACAGTACTACTAATATGTTGACAGAGAGATGTAACAGGACACATGGAGATAAATTCGACAGAGATAAACAAGAGCTATATTGCTGTATAGGGGAGGCTGGGTGGGGTTGGTTGGGGTAATGAATGTGCATGTGAGATGGAGGAGGGTAGGTGGGGGGATTTGGAGGGGTTTTGGGCCTTGAGTTATGGGTGGAGGGACAGTGTGTGTATGTTGGGGGGGAGCAGAGTTTGTGATAGTGAGCACATGTGTGTGTGTGTGAGTGTATATAAGCAGTGCTGGTCTAGTGTCGGGCCAGGGAGAAAGAAGCTGGATCATAATGAAGGAAGGTGGTGGTGGTGGTGGTGGGGGAGTATTATTTTATTTGCTAATCATTTGTTAGTAAATTTTTTATAGATAGTGATTCTAAAAATAATAGTTATTTAATAGTTAATTACGATGACTACCTGAACACCTGTTCATGGCTATGGTGCCAGCCGCCCCTGCCCAAGCTAAGTCATGATGGGACGACAGAGGGGAGGGGGAGGTACTGCATGAGGCAGGGCTCCGGGCCCCCACACACCGACACCAGCCCCCCATAACCTCTGCACAACACGCCCTACCTATCCTATATATGACTGTATATGACAAGAATGTGTGCCTTCTCTAAAGTGTACTGCATTAAAAGAAGAGGGCGTGCAGGGTGAAAACCTGCCCAGATCTCCACCTGCACCCTATATAATCAAAGATATAAGCCTCCTCTAAAATGTATTTGCATTAAAAGAAGCGAGGAGTGCAGCGAAGCACCTGCAGAGGTTTCCCACATGCACTCCTCCCCTGCCCTAGTCTATCATGTTGTTCTTGTTGAAGGTGGGCAAATGGTGTGTGCTTCCTAATGTGTAGAGCATTTAAAAGAGAATAAGGCACGTTGTGCAATACCAAGAATAGGCAGGTATCAGAGTGCATACGTGGGGTGGGCGGGGCGCTGAGAGGACCTCGGTAGAGCCCTGCACTCCCGCGGGACCCGCCGCAAAGCAGTGCGGCGCAGGACAAATTTTGAAAGCTCATTGCGGGTGCGGGCAGGACCAGAAGTGCACATATGCGGTACGGGCAGGAGCGGTGATAAGCTGCAGTCCCGCTAACTAAAAACATGTTTGAAATAAAATTTATAAATTATTAATTTATGTCTATCATATATAATTTGTGCTGGATATTTTATTTAGCATTAATAAAAACATTTTAAGATGCCTAAATTTGTAGAGAGAGTCAGATTGCCAGATTGAGTGAGGAATGGCATCTTAAATTTGCCATTGATCACCCTAACAGGAAATCCTTTGATCACTCTAATGACTCACGGTTCATACCCAGCTAGCAAAAGAACCATGAGTGAAGTGATTTACTGCTTGTGTTAGTCTACAACTTTAATCAGAGAGACAGGTTACACAGTGACGGTAGGCTTGACTCAATGCTATCCCAGAAATCCTTCCTGTAATATGCAAATTTGGCTGTCCAATCAGAGGCGGACAAATTTGCATATTACAGGAAGGATTTCTGGGATAGCATTGAGTCAAGCCTACTGTCACTGTGTAACCTGTCTCTCTGAGTAGAGTTGTAGACTAACTCAAGCAGTAAATCAATTCACTTCTCTTATTAGCTCTGCTTTGCAATAAAAAAAAAAAAACATTAGTACAAAGCAAGCCCATTCACTTTTTTATGCTGATCAGAGAATTACAATGGTTTCTCATGTGATAAAAATGTGTGATTTACAATTAAATATTTTAATCTCTTGACAACAATTATGTAGCAGCGGGGGTGTGGTCAAGCGCTGGTCTGTGACAGGAGGGCGGAGTTGGGGAAGGTAAGTGGCAGAATCGCTTCACCTGAGTGTGATTAATCTATGTTTTGTGTGTGTTCTCCCCAGTAAACCGGGCTATTTAAGGAGGGAGAGCGAGAGCAGAGGGGCTCTCTCCACAACGAGAATGTGTGTGCGTGCATGTGTGGCTGAGAGAGAAACCGATTGCACTGAAAAGTGAAAATAAAAGAGTTTTTGCGAACTCAGTCTCTGTCCTGCCGTCCTCTGTGCTCCACCCACATCTAGTGAACGTTACAGTGGTGCCGAAACCCAGGAATCATGGAGCACCTGTCCTGCAGCCCCATGGAATCCTCCCCGTTCGCGGACTTGATCCATGCCCTCGCCACAGCTCAGCAGAGCCAGCACCAGGCACTCGTCATGCTCCGGAAGGAGCAGGAGCAGCGCTTCGAAGCCCTGGTGCTGGCTCAACAGGAAGACCGAGAGGCGCTCCGGCGCCTCCTCGCGTCGGCGGGGTCCACCAGCGCCCCGGCCGCGGGCCCATCTCCCATCACCTTGACTAAGATGGGCCCGCAGGACGACCCCGAGGCATTCATCGCGTTGTTCGAACAGGTCGCCGAAGCCTCGGGGTGGCCGATGGAGCAGCGTGCGGCGTGCCTCCTCCCCCTCCTGACGGGAGAGGCGCAGTTAGCCGCACTACAGCTCCCCGCCGACCACCGGCTGGCCTACGCCGACCTTCGTCGGGCTGTCCTCCAGCGCGTGGGGCGCACGCCGGAGCAGCAGCGCCAGCGCTTCCGCGCGCTGCGAATGGAGGAAGTCGGCAGCCCATTCGCGTTCGGCCAGCAGCTCTGGGACGCCTGCTGGCGGTGGCTGAGGGCCGAAGATCGCGACGCCGAGGGGATCATCGACCAGGTGGCGCTGGAACAGTTCATCGCCCGCCTACCCACCGGAACTGCGGAGTGGGTCCAGTGCCACCGCCCGGTGTCGCTGGATCAGGCCGTAGGACTGGCGGAGGATCATCTGGCGGCTGTCCTGGCGGCAGGACAACGGATGTCATCATCTTCTCTCTCCTCTTCTCTCTCTCTCTCTCTCTCTCTCTCTTCCCCCTCCTCCCGTGTCCCGTCCTCGCCCCATTCCCCCACCACGGAGGCGGGGGCCGGCTCCACCCCAGCCGGCCCGCCGCACCCGTGGTGCCCTCCCGTTTCTCCCTTCTGTGTCTGTCTCTCCCCCCCCTCAGGTGAGTGACCCCCAAACCACAGCTGCAGAGGGGAGGCCCGGGCCGGTTTGCTGGCGCTGCGGGGAACCGGGCCACCTGCAGCAACAGTGTGTTGCGATGGAGGTGGGGGCGGTGGTGCGGATCCCCGACGCGCCAGAGGCTGCCCTCGATCAGGCCGGAGCATATCGCATACCGGTAAGTGTACAAGGGGCGACATATCAGGCGTTGGTGGATTCGGGTTGCAACCAGACCTCGATCCGCCAAAGCCTGGTGCAAGACGAGGCATTGGGGGGAGCACAAGGGGTGAAGGTGTTGTGTGTGCACGGGGATGTTCACTGCTACCCGTTGGTGTCGGTCCACATACATTTCAGAGGGGACAAATCCATAGTAAAGGCGGCGGTTAATCCTCGCCTTACCCACTCTTTGATCTTGGGGACTGATTGGCCGGAATTCCGGGGGTTGATGACACACCTAGTAAAGAGTGGGTCCTGCCGGTTAGCAGGGGGGGATCCCGGTGTCGTTTTGGCTGGAGCTGCGGTCGCAGAGCCGTCTACGTCATCTCTGCGACAGAGTGAGGAGCCCCCGGCCCCTCCTCTTTCTATTGGGGAATCCCTTGCGGATTTCCCACTGGAACAATCGCGAGACGAAACTCTGCGACACGCGTTTGACCAAGTGAGAGTAATCCATGGTCAAACGCTCCAGCCAAACGCCACCCTGACCTTCCCCTATTTTTCCATTTTAAAGGATAGGTTGTACCGAGTGACGCAGGACACTCAGACGAAGGAGCGTGTCACCCAGTTGTTAATTCCAAAGAGCCGCCGGGAATTGGTATTCCAGGCGGCTCACTTTAATCCCATGGCGGGACACCTCGGGCAGGATAAAACACTCGCCCGGATAATGGCCCGATTCTATTGGCCGGGGATTCGCGGTGACGTCCGTAAGTGGTGTACGGCGTGCCGCGAATGCCAGTTAGTAAATCCAGCGGCCATTCCAAAAGCGCCCTTGCACCCCCTACCATTAATCGAGACCCCGTTTGAAAGAATTGGGATGGATCTCATCGGGCCATTAGATCGGTCAACACGAGGGTACCGCTTTATATTGGTTCTGGTGGACTATGCAACGCGATACCCGGAAGCGGTGCCTCTTCGCAATATCTCCACACGTAGTATTGCAGAGGCCCTCTTCCACGTCATCTCCCGGGTCGGAATCCCGAAAGAGATTCTGACTGACCAAGGCACCTCGTTTATGTCACGAACACTGGCCGAACTGTATGGGCTACTGGGTATTAAGCCGATCCGCACCAGCGTGTATCACCCACAGACGGATGGTTTAGTCGAACGGTTCAACCGCACCCTCAAGAATATTATCAAAAAATTCGTAAGTGAGGGCGCACGTAACTGGGATAAGTGGCTCGAACCCTTGTTGTTTGCAGTGCGAGAGGTCCCCCAAGCCTCCACGGGGTTCTCCCCATTTGAATTATTGTATGGGCGTAAGCCGCGCGGCATCTTAGATGTACTGCGGGAAAATTGGGAGGAGGGACCTTCGCAGAGCAAAAATGAAATTCAATACGTTATGGATCTGCGCGCAAAACTCCACACGCTCACCCACTTAACTCAGGAGAATTTGCGGCAGGCCCAGGAATGGCAAACCCGCCTGTACAACAAGGGCACGCACCTTAGAGAGTTCACTCCGGGAGATAAGGTACTCGTCCTGCTGCCCACGTTGAGCTCCAAATTAATCGCCAAGTGGCAAGGGCCCTTCGAGGTCACACGGCGAGTCGGGGACGTCGACTATGAGGTTAGGCGAACGGACAGGGAGGGGGCGCTACAGATCTACCACCTCAATCTGCTGAAGCTCTGGAACGAGGAGGTCCCCGTGGCGTTGGTGTCGGTAGTTCCGGAGAAGGCGGAGCTGGGGCCGGAGGTCCAAAAAGGGTCATTGGCATCTCGCACCTCTCCGGTCCCCTGTGGAGACCACCTCTCCCCGACCCAACTCACGGAGGTCGCCCAGTTGCAGGCCGAGTTTTCGGATGTGTTCTCGCCCCTGCCCGGTCGCACCAACCTCATAGAACACCACATAGAGACACCCCCGGGGGTGGTAGTGCGTAGCCGTCCTTATAGATTACCCGAACACAAAAAAAAGTGGTTCGGGAAGAACTTCAGGCCATGCTCGAAATGGGCATCGTCGAGGAGTCCCACAGTGACTGGAGCAGCCTGGTGGTCTTGGTTCCCAAGGCCGATGGCTCGGTCCGGTTCTGTGTGGACTATAGAAAAGTCAACGCGGTGTCTAAATTCGACGCGTACCCAATGCCTCGTATTGATGAGCTGCTCAATCGACTAGGCACGGCTCGCTTTTACTCGACACTGGATTTGACGAAGGGATATTGGCAGATCCCCTTGACTCCATTATCCCAGGAAAAAACGGCCTTCTCCACACCGTTCGGCTTACACCAGTTTGTCACACTTCCGTTTGGGCTGTCGGATGGCAGCGGCTAAAGGTTCAATGAAGATGGTAAATAGTGAAGGAGAGAGTGGGCATCCTTGTCTAGTCCCCCGGTGCAAAGTGAAACTACGTGATGTTAGTCCATTGGTGATTACTGTGGCTGAAGGTGACGTGTATAGAATCTCATCTCATCTCATTATCTCTAGCCGCTTTATCCTTCTACAGGGTCGCAGGCAAGCTGGAGCCTATCCCAGCTGACTACGGGCGAAAGGCGGGGTACACCCTGGACAAGTCGCCAGGTCATCACAGGGCTGACACATAGACACAGACAACCATTCACACTCACATTCACACCTACGGTCAATTTAGAGTCACCAGTTAACCTAACCTGCATGTCTTTGGACTGTGGGGGAAACCGGAGCACCTAGAGGAAACCCACGCGGACACGGGGAGAACATGCAAACTCCACACAGAAAGGCCCTCGCCGGCCCCAGGGCTCGAACCCAGGACCTTCTTGCTGTGAGGCGACAGCGCTAACCACTACACCACCATGCCACCCATGTATAGAATTTTGACCCAATTAATGAAGGATTCCCCAAAACCAAACCTCCCCAATGTGGAAAACAGGAAATTCCAGTTGACCCTGTCAAATGCTTTTTCTGCGTCTAGAGTTGCTATGATGGTATTTTCTTGTATGGTTGAGGAGTAATGTATAATGTTAAATAATCTGCGAGCATTGGAGGTTGAGATTCTACCCTTGATAAAACCAGTTTGGTCTGGATGGATAATGGATGGGGTGACCTCTTCTAACCTACGTGCTAAAGCTTTGGCGATTATTTTATTGTCAACGTTGAGAAGAGAAATTGGTTGATAACTAGATGGAATTGTTGGGTCCTTATTGGGCTTGAGGAGGAGTGAAATTGTTGCTGAGGTAGTGCTAGCTGGTAGTTTTGAATTTTCTTTTGATTCATTGATCATCCTGATGAATAGTGGAGCCAAAATGGACCAGAATTGTTTGTAGAACTCAGCAGGGAAGCCATCCGGTCCTGGTGCTTTATTGTTAGGCATGCGTTCCAGAGCTGAAAACAGTTCCTCTTGAGTAATAGGTGATTCCAGTTTATTTATTTGAGTTTCGGTTAGTTGTGGTAAATTGATATTATTGAGGAATGAGTCAATGGATTCCTGGTTAGGGTTTATTTCAGAAGAATATAGTTTGTTGTAGAAATTGTAGAAAACTTGGTTAATTTCTTCAGGTAAGCTGGTTAGCTTCCCTGCTGAGTTCTTTATGGCTGAAATTGTTGCTTTTTCTTTGTTGCATCTGATTTGATTTGATTTGATTTGATTTGAAATCAAATCATCTGCAGTTTGCTAAAGATCACGTGGACAAGCCAGAAGGCTACTGGAAAAATGTTTTGTGGACGGATGAGACCAAAATAGAACTTTTTGGTTTAAATGAGAAGCGTTCTGTTTGGAGAAAGGAAAACACTGCATTCCAGCATAAGAACCTTATCCCATCTGTAAAACACGGTGGTGGTAGTATCATGGTTTGGGCCTGTTTTGCTGCATCTGGGCCAGGACAACTTGCCATCATTGATGGAACAATGAATTCTGAATTATACCAGCAAATTCTAAAGGAAAATGTCAGGACATCTGTCCATGAACTGAATCTCAAGAGAAGGTGGGTCATGCAGCAAGACAACGACCCTAAGCACACAAGTCGTTGAATGGCTAAAGAAGAATAAAGTTCATGTTTTGGAATGGCCAAGTCAAAGTCCTGACCTTAATCCAATCGAAATGTTGTGGAAGGACCTGAAGCGAGCAGTTCATGTGAGGAAAACCACCAACATCCCAGAGTTGAAGCTGTTCTGTATGGAGGAATGAGCTAAAATTCCTCCAGGCTGGTGTACAGGACTGACCAACAGTTACCGGAAATATTTAGTTGCAGTTATTGCTGCACAAGGGGGTCACGGCAGATACTGAAAGCAAAGGTTCACATACTTTTGCCATTCACAGATATGTAATATTGGATCATTTTCCTCAATAAATAAATGACCAAGTATAATATTTTTGTCTCATTTTTTTTAACTGGGTTCTCTTAATCTACTTTTAGGACTTGTGTGAAAATCTGATAATGTTTTAGGTCATATTTATGCAGAAATATAGAAAATTCTAAAGGGTTCACAAACTTTCAAGCACCACTGTAGCCTGCACCTTTTGATCTAAGTAGCCGTGGCGGGTCATAAAGGACCAAAAGTTTGCTCAGGTACTGTGGCGTAAGACCATTCAGTGCTTTAAAGGTCAATAGTAGTATTTTATAAACAATACAAAATTTGATTGGGAGCCAGTGCAGTGTGGATAAGACAGGGGTGATGTGGTCATATTTTCTAATTCTAGTAAGGACTCTTGCTGCTGCATTTTGAACTAATTGGAGCTTGTTTATGCACTTATTGGAACATCCAGAGAATAAGGCATTACAGTAATCCAATCTAGACGTAACAAAAGCATGAACGATTTTTTCTGCGTCATGTACCGACATTAAATTTCTTATCTTAGCAATATTTCTGAGATGAAAGAAAGCTATCTGGGTAATCAAGTCAAGTCAAGTCAAGTTTATTGTCAAATATGCTATACATGCTTGACATACAGCACAGATGAAATTTCAGTCCTCTCTCACCCATGGTGCAAACAGGCAATGCAATAAATAAAAAATAGAATAATTGAAATAAACAATATAAACAGTATAAACACTCTAGATAAGGAATAGAAATAGACTAAACACACACACACACACACACACACACACACTATATATATATAGTTAGGTCCATATATATTTGGACACTGACACAAATTTTGTTTTTTTACCTGTTTACTGAAACATATTCAAGTTATAGTTATATAATGGACATGGACATAAAGTCCAGACTTTCAGCTTTCATTTGAGGGCATCCACATTAAAATTGGATGAAGGGTTTAGGAGTTTCAGCTCCTTAACATGTGCCACCCTGTTTTTAAAGGGACCAAAAGTAATTGGACAATTGACTCCAAGGCTATTTCATGGGCTGGTGTGGGCAATTCCTTCGTTATGTCATTCTCAATTAAGCAGATTAAAGGCCTGGAGTTGATTTGAGGTGTGGTGCTTGCATTTGGAAGATTTTGCTGTGAAGAAAACTGTGGGTGGTAAAAGAGAGCAACTGGACTTGCATGAAAATTCTTGAAGACGTTTCACCTCTCATCCAAAAGGCTTCTTCAGTTCTGTCTGACTAATAGGGAGTATCAGGTATTTATCCTCTCATGGATGAAAAGCTCATCTAAGGTGTCGTTGAGTCATCCTGTTGGTGTAGGTCACTGGTGGCTGGGTGTGAACGGCCTCGAGAGTCGTTAGGGTGATCAGTGGATTGCCTGTTAGGGTGATCAATGGAATGCTGATTCTCTCTGTCCTCCTGTGAGACACTGAAAACAGCTGGGATTTGGTGTGCATTCAGTTGTCTGGGAAGTCTGCCAAGGACTGCATTGTAGGTGGCTGATAAATGGTCTCTTAGGCTACATCCACACGACAATGGCAACAAGATGTTATTAAAAAAAATATCGCGTCCACATGGGCAACGGATCAGTAAAATATCAGGTACATATGGCAACGCAACGCTTGCTGAAAATGATGCAATACACATGCCACACCTCTAGGGGCGCTGTAAGACGGTCCCTTCGGAGACACCAGAACAATAGAAGAAGTAAGGACGCATGCGCATAAACTATTATGCGCGAGACTTCATGTTAGCCACAAAGTCAGAAAAATCTGTTCGTAAAATTACATTATAATGACCAAATACAATGAAAAGTATTTTTCCAGTCTCACCTGTGAAAGGTAATCCCATGTGATCTCGTTTGGACGGCAAACCTGTTGGTACAGTTAAACGCAGCACATGAATGAGGCATCTTTATTCTCCGCTTTGACCCATCCAGTATGGCGGCGAGGATGACGTATGATTCTACGCGGAAGGCGGCGTCTTTAATGGTCCGGAATAAATTGAATGCTACACGTTGATGGATTAATTTGTTCTTCTACGCCCTTTTTGAGGAATGTATTGTAGGACTTAAACCAACATCTGAAGAGGTGAGATCGCTCCTTTTTTTCCCCTATTTTTGCTGGCGGGATTGACTCTGCCCTAACTCTCTCTCTCTCTCTCTCTCTCTCTCTCACTTTGCACCATTACACAATAAATATTCACAGTGAAAATATTTTGTAAGCGCGTTTCATGAATTTATAGGATTTGTTGACAACTTGCATCGAGTTCGTTACACTTGTACCCGGCGTGAAGCACATGTGGTTGTGACGTCATCGTAAACAAATCCGTTCTACTCATCCAGACGACTTCACAACGGCGCCGTTGCCAAATCTTTCCACTCTGGAACCCGTTCTCAAAAGATTTCGTTTTGGGGCACCCAAAACGCCGGTGCCGTGTGGACGCCAGGCCGAAATGATAAACAATTTTATCGGATTCACCTGAATCTGTTGCCGTGTGGACAGGGCCTTAGACCACCACCTCTGTTCAGTGATGGCCGTTCCAGGTTGACAAAAATGGCTTCTTTAACTCCTCGCTCATACATGTTTTCAGAGCACCACCTGGACAACCAGCAGTTCAGTGACCATAACCTGCTGTAAGCTACATTGCCACACCGCATTGGGATTCTGGGTTCGAATCCAGTGGCCGGCAAAGGCCTTTCTGTGTGGAGTTTGCATGTTCTCCCCGTGTCTGCGTGGGTTTCCTTTGGGTGCTCCGGTTTCCCCCACAATCCAAAGACATGCAGGTTAGGTTAATATGGGACGGCCTTGGGCTGAGGTGCCCTTGAGTGAGGCACCTAACTCCCAACTGCTCCCTGGGTGCTGTTAGCATGGCTGCCCACTGCTCTGGGTATGTGTGTGTGCTCATTGCTCATGTGTGTGTTCACTGCTTCAGATGGGTTAAATGCAGAGAGGAAATTTCACAAGCATGTGATGAATAAAGTTGTGCTTTCTTTCTTTGGGATGGGGCCAGAGCATACTACAGCATCGGCCATCGCCTTTGCTAATTTCAATACCTCTACAAAGCTACTCTTAGTAACCTCAGACTGACGAAGGCGTATATCATTAGCTCCTTCATGGATAACTATCTTTGAGAACCTGTGCTTGCCAAGGACCCTAAGATTACCTGCTATGTCCAGCACCCTGGTATACACCTGACTAAAGCTGTTGGTGCCCCTAAAGGCCTAGCTAATTTTCTTTATTGTACATTGTAAACTACACTATATGATCCATATTAAGTACACGACTATTATAGTCTGTTTTATCTCACACAGTGTAATGTAGTCAGCCTACTGAACAGGATGTAATTTTATTTTATTTTTTAATCATGCTTGGGATGTCTGGAAACGGTGATGCCAGAATTATTTCCCCTGTCTCTATGTGTTGATAGCCCTGTCTTTCATTGTTTTCCAGAATAAATGCTGACAGATCAACTCTTTGCTTTCTCTGCATCATCTATTAGCTACACAGAGACTTTTAGTTATTATTGAGTAAGCCATTGGTTATAGGTTGGTTGCAAACACTCGCTCCAGTATTTTTCATTCAGACTTAAAGTATGCATTTCCCTATGTAATTTACTTAGTTACTTTTAAAATAAACATTGACAACTACACACATTGGCGGGACCTGGCACTCTGCCACTAATCCCTTGCAAAATCCTTTGCCCTGTTGATTTTTTGGTGTGTCTGACTAAGTTTTGGCTGAGCTGAAGTCCCAGTTCTAATAGTAATGGTTCACCACTGGTCAATAATAGTATTTTCCTCTGGGGTCAAGAGCTTCGCTGGTGAAGCTTGGCAGGTTTAGAATGAGTAAGTCATGCATTTAGATTAATATCGTCACGAGTTTTTATCATACAAGCATAATAAACATATTGACAGAAACTTTAGACTTCCCTATGTACCCACTTCCAAATACTATTATATTTTTTTAATTACCTAAATTACATGAAATATAAAACTTATCACCTTACTCAGTCATACCGGAGTCAGAGCGCTGAGTGTCCACTTATGTATTCACAAAAGACTATTCACATGAACTATTTGCATGAAAATTACTTTCACTCTTTTGGTTTTGATTGGTTTCTCTTTCACGGTGGGAACACCCACTGTAAACAGGATAAAATACGTCAGCCATAGTTTAGGTGACCTGTTTAGAGGTAAAACTTGTGAAATGGCACAGCGATTTGATGCTCAGGAGGCAATTCGGATGATCCAGGACAGCGATGACATTTTCAGCAGTTCATCAGATCTTGAGGACTTTGACACTGATGATGAGTAGTGTCATTTTGAACTTCGACTTGATCAAGCCGAAGATCAACTTGAATAAGGATAAATATTTCTTCTATTTCTTATAAGCGTATCGGTTGATGTGCGTGCGGTGTAGTGCACAGTCTTTAGATGCTTCTTGAATAAATAAAATGCGCACTGTCACTTGTTTGCTTTTGCTTCTTCATTTTTTTCTGGCATTCTAATGAATTTGGCATGCTTTGTTGTTAATTTCAACAAATCTAAGCAGTATTTTCAAAGTCATATGACTTTTTTGTATTCAGCACAAGTTCAGCTACAGTAATATCTATGTAGTATGTATGTCATGACTGTACTTAAAAAAAAACAAACGATGTTGTAAAAAGCAGTTTTAGAACTTTATTGGAATGTGTGGAAAAAAAAAAGACCTTTCCCATTGTGACGAACTGTTTTGGTCACTTGAGGTGATTCTCTTCAGTCTTAGGAATGCATCAAGGACAAAAACTTACATCTGCTCCATTGATTTGGACAGATAACTGGCCATCAAAAATGTATGTCCTATTGTTTTGTGATGAAGAGTTGATATTCATTCTTCTCATTGAATGGAATGGAATTTTTTACTCTTCTCTTTGAATACCCATTAGATAATCAAAAGTCACACTTGGAAGATAGCTCTGGACATTAGTAATGCATCTGTATCTGAGGACTACAATCACCATGATAACTTTAGGACTGCAGTTGTCATGAACAGTTTTGCACTCAAGTTTCCATCAATGAACAGTTTATAACTTCAACAAAACAGACTTCATGCCAAAACTATAATGAATTTCCTGGTAACAGCTGTACTTTGTGACGCTATATGGCACAGTTATAGAAGCAACTTATTTTTTTTTATAATCATATATCACCCAAATGAGGACAGATTCCCTTTTGAGTCTGGTTCCTCTCAAGGTTTCTTCCTCATGTCATCTGAGGGAGTTTTTCCTTGCCACTGGTCACCACAGGCTTGCTCATCAGGGATAAATTAGGGATAAAATTAGTTCATGTTTAAAGTCTTGAATTTTAATTTTCTGTAAAGCTGCTTTGCAACACTGTTGTTAAAAGCACTATACAAATAACTTACAGAAGAGCTTCTAATGTGAAGATGAGAAATTCTAGTAATGACTATATTTCTCTCTAGAACGCTGCATTAACAATTATTGCACTTGATATTCAGAAATATAAAAAACAATGAACTCAACAAAAGCATATTCATTATAAATTAAACATAATTCAGTAAACATTTATTAAGTGCTCATTACTTTATCAGCATTCTTCGTGCATTCTTACTTCCTTGTCTGTGTCTTCCCCCCCCTCAGGTGAGTGATCTCCGGAACACCGGTGCAGGGAGAGAGCCTGGGCCAGTATGCTGGCGCTGCGGGGAACCAGGGCACCTCCAGCATCAGTGCTCGGCGATGGAGGTGGGCATGGTGGTCCGGATCCCCGACGCGCCAGGGACCACCCTCGATCAGGCCAGAGCGTATCGCATTCCAGTGAGTATCCAAGGGGATACGTGTCAGGCTTTGGTGGACTCCGGCTGTAATCAGACCTCGATCCACCAAAGTCTGGCGCAAGACGAGGCATTGGGAAGAGCACAGTTGGTGAAGGTGTTGTGTGTGCACAGGGAATGTTCACAACTACCCTTTAGTGTCGGTCCACATTCTATTTCGAGGAGAAAATTTAGAGTAAAGGCGGCGGTTAATCCTCGCCTTACCCACTTGATAATTTTGGGGACTGATTGGCCGGGATTTCGGGAATTAATGACGCATTTAGCAAAGAGTGGGGCCTGCCATAGTTCAGCAGGGGGAGGTCCCGGAGTGGCATTGGCGGGAGCAGCTGTCACAGAGCCGTTTACGTCATCACCGTGTCAGAGTGAGAAGCAGCAGGCTCCTCCTCCCTCTCTCGGGGATTCCCTCGCGGATTTCCAGTTAGAGCAGTTGTGAGACGAGACTCTGCGGCATGCGTTTGACCAAGTGAGAGTAATCGAGGGTCAAACTCTCCAGCCAAAAACCACCCCGTCCTTCTCCTATTTTTCCATTATTAAGGATAGATTATACCAAGTGACACAGGACACTCAGACTAAGGAACAAATAACACAACTTTTAATCCCAAAGAGCCGCCGGGAATTTATATTCCCAGCGGCTCACTTTAATCCCATGGCGGGACACTTGGGGCAGGATAAGACACTAGCCGGAATAATGGCCCGGTTCTATTGGCCAGGGATTCGCGGCGTTGACCGTAGGTGGTGTACGGCGTGCCGCGAATGCCAGTTAGTAAATCCCGCGGCCATTCCAAAAGTGCCTTTGTGCCCTCTGCCATTAATCGAGACCCCATTCGAAAGAATTGGGATGGATCTCATCGGGCCATTAGATCGGTCAACACGAGGATATCGCTTTATTTTAGTTCTGGTGGACTATGCAATGCGATATCCGGAAGCAGTGCCTCTTTGCAACATCTCAGCACGTAGCATTGCAGAAGCACTCTTCTGCGTCATCTCCTGGGTCGGAATCCCCAAAGAGATTCTGACTGACCAAGGCACTACGTTTATGTCATGCACACTGTGCAAACTGTACATGTTACTGGGAATTAAGCCTACCTGCACCAGCGTTTATCACCCACAAACAGATGGCTTAGTCGAACGGTTTAATCGCACCCTCAAAAACATAATTAGAAAATTTGTAAACGAAGACGCACGCAACTGGGATAAATGGCTCGAGCCCCTGTTATTCGCAGTGCAAGAGGTCCCGCAAGACTCCACGGGGTTCTCTCTGTTCGAATTATTATATGGGCATAAGCCGCGTGGCATTCTGGATGTGCTACAGGAAAATTGGGAGGAGGGACTTTTAACCAGTAAAAACGAAATTCAATACGTTATCGACCTGTGTGCCAAACTCCACACCCTCATGCACCTAACCCAGGAGAATTTGCGGCAGGCCCAAGAACGTCAAGTCCGTCTGTACGACAGGGGCACGCGCCTTAGGGAATTCACACTGGGAGATAAAGTACTCGTGTTGTTGCCCACGTCGAGCTCCAAATTGATCGCCAGGTGGCAAGGACCCTTTGAGGTCACATGGTGAGTCGAGGCTGTCGACTATGAGGTGAGGCGAACAGACAGGGGTGGGGCATTACAGATTTACCACCTCAATCTCCTAAAACTTTGGAATAAGGAGGTCCCCCTGGTGTTGGTGGTTCTGGAGAAGGTGGAGCTGGGGTTGGAGGTTCAAAAAGGAAAATTGACAATCGCCCACCGCTCCGGTCCCCTGTGGAGACCACCTCTCCCCGACCCAGCTCACGGAGGTCACCCAGTCGCAAACAGAATTTTCTGACGTGTTCTCACCACTGCCCGGCCGCACCCACCTCATAGAACACCACATTGAGACGCCCCCAGGGGTAGTAGTGCGCAGCCACCCTTACAGACTGCCTGAACACAAAAAAAAAAAGTGGTTCAGGAAGAACTCAAGGCCATGCTTGAAGTGAGCATCGTCGAGGAGTCCCACAGCAACTGGAGCAGCCCGGTGGTCTTGGTTCCCCAAGACCGACGGGTCGGTCCGGTTCTGTGTGGACTATAGAAAAGTCAACACGGTGTCTAAATTTGACATGTACCCAATGCCTCATATTGACGAGTTGCTCGATCGACTAGGCATGGCTCGTTTTTATTTGACACTGGATTTGACAAAGGGATATTGGCAGATCCCCTTGACTCCACTATCCCAAGAGAAAATGGCCTTTTCCACACCGTTTGGCATACACCAGTTCGTCACACTTCCTTTTCGGCTGTTTGGGGTGCCCGCTACGTTCCAGCGGCTTATGGATAGGGTCCTCCACCCCCACACCACCTATGCGGCCGCCTACTTGGATGACATTATTATTTACAGTAATGACTGGCCACGGCACTTGGAACACCTCAGGGCCATCCTTAGGTCGCTGAGGTGAGCGGGTCTCACAGCCAACCCGAAGAAGTGTGCGATTGGGTGGGTGGAAGTATGGTATCTGGGTTTCCACTTGGGCAATGGGCAGGTGCGTCCCCAAATTAATAAGACAGCAGTGATTGCGGCCTGCCCGAGGCCCAAGACCAAAAAGGGGGTGAGACAGTTCCTGGGGCTGGCTGGCTACTATCGTAGGTTTATACCTAATTATTCGGACGTCACCAGCCCGCTGACTGATCTCACTAAAAAAGGGAGCACCAAATCCAGTCCAGTGGACGGAGCAATGCCAGCGAGCTTTCTCTGATGTAAAGGCTGCACTGTGTGGGGGTCCACTGTTACACTCCCCTGACTTTTCTCTCCCCTTTATTTTGCAGACAGACACATCAGACAGAGAGCTGTTCTGTCCCAGGAGGTGGAGGACCGTCCAGTGCTGTACATCAGCCGGAAGCTGTTGGTGCGTGAGGGCAGGTACAGCACAATCGAAAAGGAGTGCCTCGCCATCAAGTGGGCTGTCCTCGCCCTCTACTACTACCTGCTGGGGCACCCTTTCACCCTCTGTTCGGACCACGCGCCACTGCAGTGGCTCCACCGCATGAATCACCCGTTGGTATCTGGCACTCCAGCCGTTTAAGTTTGAGGTGGTCCACAGGCTGGGGGCGCAGATAGTCGTGGCGGACTTCCTCTCTCATCGGGGGGGTCAGCTACAGACCAGACGGCTCCCCAGCCTGAGTTGGGCGGTGGGAGTATGTGGCAGTGGGGGCGTGGCCAAGCGTCGGTCTGTGAATGGAGGGCGGAGTCAGGGAGGGAAAGTGGTGGAATCATTGTACCTGATGGGAATTAACCTGCGTTTGTGTGTCTTCCCCAGTGACCGCACCCTTTAAAAGGAGAGAGAGAGCACGCAGAGAAAGGGAGCTCTCTCCCCAACCAGAAGACTCATGTGTGCGGGCACATGTGGCTGGGAGATTGGGAAGCTGAAAAGCTTAAAATAAAAAGAGAGTTTGAGAACTCAGTTCTGGCCTGCCGTGCTTCTGTGCCCCACCCACCTGGTCTGATACTACACCTATCTTTTGCTTCTGCTGTTTTCTTAGAGTCTGACCTGGGGGAAGACACAGGGGCTGAAGTCTCTGTTCCTCAGATTTTGATTCAGGCACCTCAAACTCTCTAGGTGTCACACCCCAGTGAGGTCGGACATGTACAGGTACCCCCAGATACTACCAGTCTGAAAACATCTGTTACTATGTCAGCATTAATCAATTAGTTATATTAGTCAGCCCTCCTGTACCAGACATTGTTTCCATTTTTATTATCTACTCCTAGTTAACATACCCACATTACTGTCGTTGATCTTTGCAGTGCATTTTCAGTGTCCCCATGAGTATTGAGACTCAACCCATATTTGCCTTTACTTTTTAAGCAGCAACAATATACATGGACCTGCTTATCTCAACCTTTTTTTTTTTGCCTCAAGGGTTCAAGTACCTCAAGGTACCAGTTTCAAGCATGCCAAACAGAGATCTCTATCAAAACTTAAAGTTGACGCCACTCCTTCAAAATTTTAAAGATAACTTGTCCAGAAGGAACAGACTTCCATTTTCCCCTCATAAGCTGAATATCAACAGTTAAAATGAAAAATTTTCCCCTAACTAACTAGTTATTCTCTATGACTCCCGTCTCCTCTTTTCCAGGTTGGTTCTCCTCTCTAAATTCAATTGTAACTAAATTTTACTGGAAAGTGGGAAAAAAAAAAAGCAGTGGTCATTAGGTGGTCTTAATGCTCCAAATTCAAATTACTATTTTATTATTAAATCACTTGCAGTTCTTACGCATCTGGACCAAAAATTAAAACTATGCATGACTTACAACAAAACAATAGCTCATGAATTCCATCTGTCAGATTTTCCATTCATAGAAAAATCTCCAGAAAATCTCAGAATTGCTTTAAAAATTAACCCATCAAAACTACTCTGACAGCAGGGTAGGAACCCAGTGCACTTTTACAGCATGACTCATCACCGTTAGCAGTGACTCTCCCATGACACAACCAAATGTTTTTAATAAATAAAAAGCCAGATTTGAAAGAAATAGAATATCTCACAATACTGCTTTTACCAATATATCCAACATAAACAGCTGATTTAGAGCAAAATCAACACACATACTTTCTATTATTTAAAGACCTCCACTTTAAGTTGGAAAAAATGAAAGGAAAAAAAAAAAACACCACACAATACAGATACATAACTTACTACAATCACAACACACCATAACCTCAATCCCTACTGCAAAAAAGGTCTTCCAATCTCTTCCAGCACAGAGGTCTCTGCTATTGACTGGAAAACAGTATGAAATGACATTTCAAATGTCAATGCTAAAACTCAACGAATACAATGTAAGATACTACACCGGGTACACACAAACTTTCTTATGGGCTTACAAAAGAGCAACACTTGCAAGTGCTGCCCAAACACAACAGATGAAGACCTCCACTTGTTTTGCTCTTGTCCACTCATACACACATTCCAGTCAGAGGTTATGAACAGGTTCTGTACAATCCTTAGCCTCCCCAACACTCCTGTTATTAGGCAATCTCTTCACAACACAAATAGTTGACGCCTCTTACTGTTACCCTGAATATATATATATATATATATATATATATATATATATATATATATATATAAAATTTTCCTTCTTTTTTCCTTGTTTACCTGAATCAATCATAGTTTTGACACTGTCTTTGACTTCTAATGTTGCACACCAGCACACCATGCCTTAAAGTGAACCATTCTTAAGCAGCTTACTTGTAAACAATGCAGAGATACCGGATTTACCTGAAAAACATTCAGCTGCCTTGAAACCTAGTGTAAATAGACACTGACTTTTACTTCTAAGAAAATAAAAGTCTTTCACAGAAAATCGAGTTAACCGCACAGTGAAATTCTTGGTTTTACACTGCCCTTCTTGAGTGCTACGTATAACAAAGTTATTAAAATGCAGCACTAACAATTACAGACTCCTGTAAACCTGTCACGTTTTGAAGGCAGCAATAAGCTACATACTGAGATATTCACATGTGCTAAATGTTTTCTACATAAGCGATGGGAATAAAGTGATACAGCGCTTGCTTTGCAGTGAATGTTTTTCAAGCATAAGCTAATTAGTTACAGTAATGCAAGCGTTTGTAAAACGTTTTCCAACCTGACTGGCTGATGCAGAAACAGTAAAAGACATCTGGATTGATTTACATAAAGATGTGGGAAATGTTTCTGAAACCCACAAAAGGGTTGTAGGAAATGCAAGCAGGTACAATTTTGAAATGGCTACAATTGTTTACACACAAAATTAAAACAATGTTTGCTCAATTTATTTATGGCTCTTATTTTATTTTTGTTAAACATGCATCATTTGCTAATTATGCAACAAAAATGATTACACAAACGAAGACTAGAATATTTTTGTTTTATTGTCCTTCTTGTGTACACTCTTCAACTTCAAACAAAATTATACATCTCAGAAAGTGCCAGAGTTTAACATCACTGCTCTTGCACAAGTGGACATAATGTAGATTTAAAATCCTCATGAAGGGACTAACACTTATCTTTATAATTGCAGAGTTAAAAGCAAGTGCTTACATTATGATTTAAAACAACAAAAAACCTGCATTAAGCATTTTATTGATTGAAAAACTTCATGCAAGTCTATATTAAATGATTCATTGAAAATCCTGGACTTAAGTCTTTCTCTAAGAAATCAGTGGTTGATCTCAGCGATACAGATATGTAGAATACGAGATGCATTTCAGATTAAAGGACAAGACTTGCATTCGTCTTTACATTCGTAAGGCTAATAAGGCCACCACTTTGGAAAAGAAGTCAAGAATGGCTTAGAGCAATTTTAGAGCCACATGCTAAAGCTGATTTCTCAGTCTTACGTAAGAACTTCAAGACTTTCAAAGAATATGGCAACATGTGCTGTGAGATAATAATAATTAAAAAAAAAAGTGTGTATATCATCAACACAGAAATAATGCTAACCTCACAAATATTAGTTTGTCTTAAACTCAAAAGAAAACAAATCTAAATTAAACAAGACCTTTGGCACTGTGCATGTATCCAATTTCACCGAGTAAGGAATTGTGGGTAATGTGTTCCTTAATATTTACATCCAGTGCCTTTGTGATTGCCTGTGAAATTAATAAATATACACAAATGCAAAAATTTGTACACCCATATAACAAAGCAAACACCAATCTATTCTCACCACCTAATCTATTTTTTTTTAACATTTTCTAGTAAAACCCTGCCAAATGTCTGGAGGCCAAGAGGGTTGGCTGCCCTTTTCTCCAAGATACAGCTACTTTTATTATTTACCCAGAAACCACAGGGAATGCAAAGTTTTGCTCTCATTTGCACATCAAGATGCTTTCGCAAGTTTGCAAATAAACTGAAATGAATGTAGCCGTAAGTTTAACATTAAACTATATTAAAGGTCAGACTATTTTAAAATCCATAACAGAAATAATTTATTAATATAAAAACTTTGGCATTGCAGGTGGTATAATTTCATATTCATAACACAGCAAGGAACTGTGGGCAATCGATTTCTCTGAGTAACCAGAATGATTCTTTTTGATTCACACTTTGGACTTCAGATCGAATGGACACTGACAGCTCAACAGTTTCATACCAAATATAGAAACGATTGTAAATTTATTACTCTGGCATGATAAAAACCACATAGAATGATCTTGGGTTTAGCAAATATATTCAGTTTACAGCAGCACTGCGTTGAGCCAAGTGATGTGTAACTGTATTAAGCTCGAGGATTCTCAGCGACCCACTATGACTCAGAAAAATCAGCTTACAAACGTGAAGTGTAGGTTTAGCATGGTTTACTTTATTATGCCGCAAGTTAGAGACTCAGAGTTACAGTGTATTATTGGAGTAGAGAATATGCAATGGTGTTAACTGAAATATGTGAAAAATTGTTGAATATTTAGCAACTGGATGATATTTGAAAATCTGCCATCATTAGACCTGCTCTAAATATTTTAATTATCTTCAGAATATATTACAACCCATTTTATATACACACACACACACACACACACACACACACACACACACAGCGAGAGAGAGCTCTCAATGGAGACAAGGCTAAAAATACCGAACAATAAAGCCACAAATTATAGAATGGACCCGAAATGTGATTATCATCAGCGAGTGCTGCTATTTTAATACAAAATCCAGTGATGTCACGCATTTGTTTTTTTTACTTGATGGACAGGGCAGAGGTAAAAGTCATTTTGCATGGTTTTAGGGACCTTTGCGTGTACCCACTGAGTGTCTTGGGTGCATTTACAGCACAGTCAGACCTCCTCAGCCATCTGCAACAGTGAGTTAATGGCAGCGTCCTTGTTCCCCTGCTGTGCCTCCATCACACTACGGATCACTTCCTTATCCAGGTTTGGGAACATGTCACTCAAGGCACGCAGATCCTCCTCACTGTAGGGGGCAGTGTGAGGAGCACTGACGGGCATCCCCATTGGCATCACACCCTGGTTATATACACCTGGCACACCTGAAAAAAAGTAGTACAAGGGCATTCTTATACTTGAATGCAGTCATCTTTAACAAAAGTAAAAGCAAAACTTGGAAAAAAAATGTGAAAATATAGTTACATAAATCGCTGAATCCATATCAAAGATCAATCCAATATATAAAATCATGTAATATCAAGAAGTCCTTATAGTACACTTATATTACAGCACAGGTGAATTCTGCATTCTGACTGGTCAGAAGGTGTGCAGTATTTCTGTATATTGTATAATTGTAACATGAACAATTTGTATTAAAACACACTCATTCTAAAATGGCCTTGTTTTTTATAGCAACAGCCCATACACAGGAACCTGTACAGCGGACGCGCCACATAATCTAAGACTTACAAGTCAGATTAATCAGTATGGAACAGAAGCAGTGTGAGACATTACAAAATGCTAAGAACAAAAAATGGCAAAAAAGTTACATACAACAGTTTTAACAAGTTTAGTCAAAGGAATTGAATTCCCTTGCCTTAGAGTTTGCACAAAAGATGATGGAACTAACTTTCATGACTTCCAGCCATTAAAAGACACTGCTGATTTGATATGGAAATGGTCACTGATGTTTCCCATGCAGTGAACGCTGTGCACTTCTGGCTGCCATTACTCACTGGTGTTTCCCACAACTGTTTCATTTGAGGGAACTCCTAAGACACTATCAGATTACTTTCATCTCTATATATGTGGTGTTTTGCTGAAATTTTACTGCTATACTGCTTCTGCTGAACTTTTGCTGATACTATGGACTAAATCGCTGCAATTGCTGGTGTTTGCTGGACTATACATACACTCGTTCTGCCAGTTCACTACTGTTGATATCTTCTAGCACACCTGCTTCTCACCTGTATGAGCCCTCTTCCTTCTCCTTCACAGTGACCACCTGTGTCCAAAATCACTCAGTACTCACTTTATAGTAGACTATATCGCAAGTTCGCCATTTTGTAGTGCTGTCCGAATGTGTCGTGAATTATTAGCGGAGCTTGGCCCACGCGAGCGGAACCCCATAGGCATAGAGTGTGGATACATAAAGAAACCCATCGAGTTGTTTTCTGATGGTTTCGATCCTACACGTGCCTGCCACCATACCAGTGTTAGTAATTACTAGTCCTACACACCACCTAGTGGCCAGTGTTAGTAATTACCACTAACAAGTTAATTACCACTAACACAAGTAATTACCACTAACAAGTAATTACCACTAACTTGTGTATTACAACAAGTAATACACAAGTAATTACCACTAACAAGTTAATTACCACTAACACAAGTGCTCGCTCCACTCTTGAATACTGGCTTTTTTTTCTTTTTTGTGTATTTTCTGTTCTTTCTGCAGTGCACAAATGTCATACACTGCTAACATATAACAGACAGGCACTGCTGGACATTGCTAACACACACACACAGCCATTTGGAATTTACTAGCTTTATACCACCGGAGCTACAACTCCTTGTTCACTCCTGCAACCACCACCAGCCCCAGGAAGGCCCTGAAGCACCGGGCCCGAGTGAGCATGCTGACCCCAGGAGAGTGCTCCAGAGATGGCGACACAAGCGAGGTGGGGGGGGGCCTCCATGCTAGCCGACCACCACTAACCCCCTCCTGCTAACCAAAGTGCAGTCTCTGGAAAACAAACTGGACGAATTAAGAGCCAGAATCACAGCTCAGCAGGAAATAAAAAGAGTGCTGTGCTCTAATTTTCACCAAGACCTGGCTCTCAGACAAAATCCCAGAATGCGCCATTCAGCTACAGACTCACTTTACACCGAGGAGACCGGACCGCAGCCTGCAGTAAGGCTAAAGGGGGAGGGGTGTGTGTGTCATATCATCTCTAGCTGCTTTATCCTGTTCTACAGGGTCGCAGGCAAGCTGGAGCCCATCCTAGCTGACTATGGGCGAAAGGCGGGGTACACCCTGGACAAGTCGCCTGGTCATCACAGGGCTGACACAGACAACCATTCACACTCACATTCACACCTACGGTCAATTTAGAGTCACCAGTTAACCTAACCTGCATGTCTTTGGACTGTGGGGGAAACCGGAGCACCCGGAGGAAACCCACACGGACACGGGGAGAACATGCAAACTCTGCAAAGAAAGGCTCTCGCCGGCCACGGGGCTCGAACCCAGACCTTCTTGCTGTGAGGCGACAGCGCTAACCGCTGTGCCGCCCGATTTAAGTGTCAAAGATTTAATTTTTCAATTAAACTCATGGATGGTATTGTGTCTCAGAGCTCTTTGGATCACTGAAATCAATCTCAGACACCTGTGATAACTAGTTTGCCAGGTGAGCCCAATTAAAAGAAAACTACTTAAGGAGGACATTCCACATTATTAAGCAGGCCACAGGTTTCAAGCAATATGGGAAAGAAAAAGGATCTCTCTGCTGCCGAAAAGCGTCAAATAGTGCAATGCCTTGGACAAAGTATGAAAATATTAGATATTTCACGAAAACTTAAGCATGATCATCGTACTGTGAAGAGATTTGTGGCTGATTCAGAGCACAGACAGGTTCGTGCAGATAAAGGCATAATGAAGGTTTCTGCCAGACAAATTCATCAGATTAAGAGAGCAGCTGCTAAAGTGCCATTACAAAGCAGCAAACAGGTATTTGAAGCTGCTGGTGCCTCTGGAGTCCTGCAAACCTCAAGGTGTAGGATCCTCCAGAGGCTTGCAGTTGTGTATAAACCTACTATTCGGCCACCCCTAACCAATGCTCACAAGCAGAAACGGTTGCAGTGGGCCCAGAAATACATGAAGACTAATTTTCAAACAAACAGTCTTGTTTACCGATGAGTGCCGTGCAACCCTGGATAGCCCAGACGGATGGAGTAGTGGACGGCCACCATGTCCCAACAAGGCTGCGACATCAGCAAGGAGGTGGTAGAGTCATGTTTTGGGCCGGAATCATGGGGAGAGAGCTGGTAGGCCCCTTTAGGGTCCCTGAAGGTGTGAAAATGACCTCAGCAAAGTATATAGAGTTTCTGACTGACCACTTTCTCCCATGGTACAAAAAGAAGAACCGTGCCTTCCATAGCAAAATTATCTTCGTGCATGATAATGCACCATCTCATGCTGCAAAGAATACCTCTGTGTCACTGGCTGCTATGGGCATAAAAGGACAGAAACTCATGGTGTGGCCCCCATCCTCCCCTGACCTCAACCCTACTGAGAACCTTTGGAGTATCCTCAAGCAAAAGATCCATGAGGGTGGGAGGCAGTTCACATCAAAACAGCAGCTCTGGGAGGCTATTCTGACATCCTGCAAAGAAATTCAAGCAGAAACTCTCCAAAAAATCAAGTTCAATGGATATAAGAATTGTGAAGGTGATCTCAAAGAAGGGGTCCTATGTTAACATGTAACTTGGCCTGTTAAGAAGTTTTTGACTGAAATAGCTTTTGATTTTAGTAAATATGACCTCCTTATGCTGCAAATTCAACAAATGACCATTTTCAGGTCTTTACAGCCTATAAAATGTTTTGAAACTCTGTTGTGCAGAATAATTCGGAACAGTGTATTTTGAGTTTTTTTTATTTTTGAAAAAATACTGTTATCATTGGGAGGTTTATTCAATAAAATTTGATTTATACTCTAACGGTTGATGACTTGAAAATTATACTGACCGTCATTTGCATCGACCATTTAGGAAAATCAGAGAAAAATATCATTTGCATAACAATTTGGAACACGGTGTATTCACGTACAACTACACACCCATCCACTCCTCTAACATTATCGTGAAGTTTGCTGATGACACAACTATAGTGGGACTGATATCAGAAAGTGATGACAAGCCCTACAGAGAGGAGGTTCAACACCTGGTCCGGTGGTGTTTGGACAGTAACCTGGTACTGAACACAACTAAAACAAAGGAGGTCATTTAGCCCTTTTCCACCAAATCAGTTCCAGGGCTGGTTCGGGGCCAGAGCTGGTGCTGGTTCACAACTCGTTCAACTTGCGAGCCAGCTGAGAACCAGTTTGCTTTTCCATAGCTCAGGGTGCTAAGGGGAGCCATGTCAGTTACATTGCTGTATACGTCAGTTACATCGCTGTGTTTGCATAAACCTTGGCACGAACATCAAAGCAACAACAACACTGAGAAGAAGAAGCAGCAACAACAACAATACAGGGTTCTCCACGAGGGGTTTTAGAGGTGCGGGCCACCCCCCTTTAATTTCTGCCGCCCCTTTACAAAAGGAAGAGACGTCCCTGTTTTCTTTGTGACAGATAGCCTTTCTCTGTTAGAGTACCGACAAAGTACACTACAGACAAAAAAATTACATCACTGTGTTCAGGAGAGCCTTGTGGCGCTCAATGTGAAAGAATTTTGTGAATATCTCCTTCCGTTTTCGTGTAAATCCCCATTGTTTGGAGGGAGCACTCTGAGGAAAAAGTGCGATTTCTGTGTGATACTCTGTCTCTGCACTCAGCGCGTGGGTGGGGGAGGGGCTGCTCGCTCTCACACACACACAGGAGGGAGGGGCTGCTCGCTCTCAGAGAGACACAGGCTTGTAGCTTCATGGCAAGTCACACATTCACACAGTACAGCTCAGCTCCTGCAATAGCGACTGCTGCACACACTGCATCACTCTCACAATTTCCCACAGGGGAATTGTTGGCTCTAGTTATAATTTATAACGCTTATGTACATTCTTTTACAAAAGTGCAATATTTTGATGCTGCTGAGCCATTGATCAACCTTTTTTTATGTCTAATATGTTGTAGATGGGAAAAGTAAAAGAAGCAAAAGTTTACTTAAGAAAGATGGCTCTCTTTTTATTTTTATTTTAAGTTATTATAACTTGTCCCTCAGGCACTCAAAGTTAATAAACAGGCCTACATTTGAAATCTGTTGACCTCAGTTTTCATTCTTGCATTAGCTTTATGGTATTCATTATATTAATTAATTTGCACTGAAGTGTGCAAATTAATTAATAGAATGAATTCAAGTGTAAGTGTGTAATGTTTGATGTATGATGTGTTTTGTACCAGTCCAATTGATTCCTCTATTCTAAATGATTACTATTTGAGAGTATTTTATGCAAATAACATATGTAAATTTATGCAAATTTGTTTCAAGGCCATCCGATTGACCCCCACCCCCCTATATTTTTAATCCGTGGAGAACCCTGCAATAATAATGAAATGACTTCGCGTTTGTACAGCTGGTGCTTCTTGTTACTTAAAAATGGCGACCTTTCGCAGTCTTGCTATTGTTGTTGGTCTTAACAACTCCCCCCCCCCCCCCGCTGACATAAGCGGTTATTTCCTCTGGCCCAGCAGAGAGTTGGTGCTAGCCTGGAACCGGTTTTTCTGGCCCCAGAGCCAGTTCTTTGTCAGTGGAAACAGAAAACCCGGTTCCAAACTAAGCACTGGCCCCGAACCAGCCCTGGAACTGCTTTGGTGGAAAAGGGGCAATTATTGTGGACTTCAGGAGAACCAGGAAAACACCTCCCCCTACATAAATGGTGAAGAGGTGGAGAGGTTTAAAGAAGGCCCAAAGTGCAGACTTTAGTCTGCAATGAAATCCCCCCCCCCCCAATGTGTGAATAAAGGCCTCTGCATGCTCTTGCGACAAGGCTTTCGCAGACAGCTTTTCGCAGACAGTTGTAATTTATCGTTGAGTGGGGAGTAATAGGCGTGTGCAATGTTATTCACTGCCACAACGCAAGGGGGCGCGAAGTCGCGAAATCGGTAGGAATAGTTGGTGGGTGTGGTTAGTGGAGTGTTTATCCTCCGGTTACTTATAATGACTAGAACCGGAGTCGTATAGATGTACGTACTTCCTCACTTCCTCGATCAACCGCTCTTCGTACTGCTCCATCTTCGCTCGTGTTTTTAAAAATGGCGGTCGTGAAAACAAACCAAACCGGGAAAGTAGGGAAGCGGAAGTGCGTGTACAGCGGATGTAGAGTGGACCAATCAGAGCCCTCTTGTCTGCGACGCTGTCTGCGAGGCTTCTGCGGTGGTCACAATTTTTGGGAGGTGCGCGCAGAGCATCTGCGAAGGTGGGGGGGCTACGCAGACACTGTCTGTGACGCTATCTGCGAGGACTGGGTTGTCAGCATAAATTGGCCTTCAGTCTAACATACCACTAACTGCCTCCCATTGTTGTGTAAAGAAGCCTAATCATTGAGCTGTGTCCCTGCCAGCACCCCACCCCCACACACAGGATATTCTGCAGGCCAGCAACTCATACCCCTTTTCCACCAAATCAGTTCCAGGGCTGGTTCGGAGCCAGTGCTGGTTCACAACTCGTTCAACTTGCGAGCCAGCCGAGAACCAGTTTGCTTTTCCATAGCTTGAGGTGCTAAAGGAAGCCATGTCATTACGTCACTGTATACGTCAGTTACGTTGCTATGTTTGCATAAACCTTGGCGCGAATATTGAAGCAAAAACAACGCGGAAGAAGCAGCAGCAGCAGCAACAATAACAATAATGGATGACTTCGCGTTTGTACAGCTGCTGCTTCTCGTCGCTTAAAAATGGCGATCTTTCGTGGTCTTGTTATTGTTGTTGGTCTTAACAACTCTGCCCCCCCCCGCTGACATAAGCGGTTCTTTCCTCTGGCCCAGCAGAGAGTTGGTGCTAGCCTGGAACCGGTTTTTCTGGCTCCAGAGCCAGTTCTTTGTCAGTGGAAACAGAAAACCCGGTTCCAAACTAAGCACTGGCCCTGAACCAGCCCTGGAACTGCTTTGGTGGAAAAGGGGCATCTGATGTGTCCTTCTGTAAGAATCACTGGTCATAAAAGGCACATAACCAAAATATTTGCCATTTTTCCACTATAACATTTGTAACAAAAACCGTGCTGGCATTTGACAAGGCCATAAGACAAAATTATGTTACCTGAGAAATAGCCTCTGATGTGCCCTTTTGTAAGACTCAATGGGCATCATACAATTTAGATTCGATGAAGGAAGGGAGGGGAAGGGAGAAGGGAGTGTTGTAAAAGGTGTGAATGTTGTGGGCGAGAAACAACCAGAAATAGGGAATGCCTGGCATGCAGACCCAGACTTCACAATGTCACAACCAAGAAGGATCAGTGCTCAGGAGGCTTTAGCAATTCTACAGAGCATGTCGGACTGTGAATCTGATGGTGGAGATATGGACCTCGCATTTCAGAATGAAAACGTTGTCACCGATTCGTCAAGTGATGAGGATGCGACTGCTCTTGCACCAGTAAATCCTCCCCTCCAAAGACGCACCAGGAGACGGGTGGTCAAGTATGTGATTGAGCAGGACAGTTCAGACACAGAGGCCACGTCAGATGAGGAGGAAGACAACGCATGTCAACCCCCGTGTAATAAAAAACAAAAAGTTGCAGATGTGGGCATAACACCTGGATCCACAGAGAAGGCGAAAGATGGCACTGTGTGGTTCCACCACAAAGTTGGAGACTTTTCTGCTCATGAAACTCCACAGACAGCATTCAATGGATCTGGAGGGCCAACAGAGTTTGCAACATGCAAAATCATGAGTTGCCTTCAAAGCTTCCTGTTGGATATCAGCATGTTGTTGACCATCAGAGACTGCACAGTCCAGGAAGGCCATAGAACAAATCCCAGCTGGCAGATGAGTGTCTTCGAGCTGATGGCGTTCCTCGCAATCCTTTTTCAAAGGGCTGCCAAGGGCTACATTGGTGCCATGCGACTCATGTGGGCCAATAGATTCGGCAACACAGATATCAAAGCCATAATGCCCCGTAACTGCTTTCTTGAAATAAAGCGGTACCTTCGCTTCGACAACAAGGACACCCGCAAGGAGCGCATACAAACAGACAAATTTGCAGCAATTTCAGACATCTGGCAGCAGTTTGTTCAGAAGTGTGTGTCGTCCTACAGTCCAGGGCAACATGTTACCGTGGATGAGCAGTTATTTCCTTCAAAGGTTCGTTATCCCTTTCTGCAGCACATTACATCCAAGCCTGACAAGTTTGGAATCAAGTTTTGGATTGCAGCAGATCTGGACACAAAATACATGTGTAATGCCATCCCTTACTTGGGGGGAAAAAATACCACTCGTCCGACGGGAGAGAGGCTGTAAGAGAATGTTGTTTTGAAATTGATGGAACCATTTACGGAACAGAGAAGGACTGTAACTATGGACAATTTCTTCACCTCTCTGTCTTTGACTAACAGGCTTCTTCAACGAAAAACAACTCTGCTTGGCACCATCAACAAAAATCGTCGGGAGCTACCAGCAACTGCAAAGGAAACCTCAGGGCACCAGTTGTACTCCACACAGGTGTTCACATCTGGAAGTGCCTTGCTGACGGAGTTTGCAACAAAAAAAAGAAATCTGTTTGTCTTCTGAGCACCATGCATCAGAAAGTGGAAATTGTGGACACCCAAAAACAAAACACTGTTGTTGATTACAACCATTTCAAATGCGGCGTTGATATCATGGACCAGAAATTATGCAACTACTCGGTGCATGCAGGAACACGAAGATGGCCCATGGCTGCGTTTTACAACCTGCTTGACAGGGCTGTCACAAATGCAAATGTCTTGTACACAGCATGTACAAGAGCCAAACAAAGTCGCCAATTGTTCATGCCGGAGCTTGCAGAGGAACTTCAAAACAGACTTTTGCAAGAAAAGGCACAAGGGGAAGAACACAAACAGCAGTGTTGTGAGATGAGAGTTTCTCAGAAGAAAAAGACACAGTGCCAGGTGCGCATACTCTGCAATAATAACAGAAGCACCGAACTTTGTGTATGCTGCCGCAAATACACCTGTGGCAAATGTAGGAAAGACTCACCATGGGAATGTGGAAACTGCTAGATGGGACAACTGTATGCTACATTTCTGTGCTTTGTATAGCCTCCATATGTAGTGAGCCTGCTTTTCTTAGTGTGAAATAAGCATTTATTTTCTTCCTGAAGTTATACCGTCTGTTTGTAGTTTTTCCAAGCTGAAATTGTGTTTTTTGGGGCACTAATTCCAGTCCTCTGTCCTCGGACATTGTGAGCTTGACAGAGTAAATTGTCATTGAAATTGGGGTGTAACCTACAACCAAATTACCATTCATGAAGGCTTTAGTATGTCCCTTCCTAAAATGACAGGCCATTATTAAAATAAAGTGTTTTTATGACAAATAGAAAGCGTTTCTCGGATCAACTGACAAAATAAGGTGAATGTGTACATCTGTTTGTTGGCCAAATAAAATATAAAATGAAAAATGGTTACCCTTAGTACACCACACACAACTCAACACACAGTATGTTGGGCTGAATCAGAGTTCATTCAAATAGCAGTCTGGCCTTTGTCCAGGGATGTGATTTGGGGCTGGTGAAATTATCTGAAAATTTTAGGCGGGGGTCTGGGGGCCACAGGCCCCCAGCTGGTCCAGGGCAGCGGCCTGGTGGGGGGACAAGGGGGGGAAGCCCCCCGAAGCTCCTGGGTTCTGGGGTTTTCTGACTTAAAAATTGTACTAAAATGGCAAGCAAACACACAAGAAAAAACTTGTCATGATTAACAAATTCAAGCCAATTTAATGGTCAACATGCAACTCTGAAACACACACACTCTCGCTCGCTCACACACTCTCGCTCGCTCACACACTCTCGCTCGCTCACACACTCTCGCTCGCTCACACACTCTCGCTCACACACTCTCGCTCGCTCACACACTCTCGCTCGCTCACACACTCTCGCTCGCTCACACACTCTCGCTCGCTCACTCTCTCTCTCTCACCCCCCCCCAAAGAACCAGCGCAAGCAGGGCCCGCTAGCCCCGCACCTTGTGACATAATTTGCCCCGAGGCGAGCCGCGGTTTTTCTCCAACCATTCCCAGCGGAACTTTTTTTTTCACTATTCTGTCGATTTCTTTAACTCGATTTGCATCTTTACGCCTCGATCACGGAGGCTGCCATCTTTCAACTCTTTGTTTGAAGCGAGCTTACGTACAGCTATCTAACAAGCGCGTTCATTGGTTGTTACAGAGTGATGAGCCAATCACGTACCTCGTTTCATCTCATTTACGCAATTACGTCATTGAGATGAAACGAGGTACGTGATTGGCTCATCGCTCTGTAACAACCAATGAACGCGCTTGTTAGATAGCTGTACGTAAGCTGGCTTCAAACAAAGAGTTGAAAGATGGCAGCCTCCGTGATCGAACGTAAAGATGCAAATCCGAGGCTGCCATCTTTCAAACAAAGTCGGAACGAATGTGGATGAGGGAAAAATCGGAAAAAAATTTTTTCTTCAAGTTTTGAGGTGAAAAAAGCGGAATTCCGCGAATTCGCGGAAAAATCACATCCCTGTTTGTCATTACAGGCAGCAACCTCAGTGGAGGGTGGAGTGGCTGTTCACAATACAATAGAGATCTTGCAGTCACGTGACCGGAAAGTACACAACCGCCATCTTGTCGGTCAAAAACACAGCTGAATACTGCTGCACTCGTGTACAGAATGGATCAATTTCAACCGACGGACTACACGGCTCATTTTTCTAATGAACAGATAACTAGATATATGTCTAAAATAAACAATCTACAGATTTGTGACCCTTATGGCTTACCGGACGGAGTTTTCACGACCGGATTTTGAACTGCCAGCGGAATACCCGGACGTGTATAATTACCTCATATTAACTTTCCCTCGCTGTTCAGTGGTGAAGCACTGCGTGCTTATAAATCTCTGGACAGTTATCTCTACAGAAATTCAGGATTTGTCAGCGACTCAGATGTGGCATCTTGTAACAAGAATCCTCATTGGATGGGTAAGTCACTTAAGTATTGAGTATAGCACTGACCAGCCGATTATAGAATAGAATAAGGTAATTCCAAATCGTCCGTCTTGTTTACATGGATCTGGCGTTGGAGAGGTAGAGGCTTGGCAGTGGAGGTTTGAGTGGCTGTTTTCTGAGTTTAGTCAACAGGCCGGCTCTGCCTGCAGCCTCGCTTTTGCTCCCGGCGCCGCCTCCTTCGCTTTGCTTCCGATAACAATCCACGGAGACCCCACTATCTCGTCTGGAATGTTTTTTTTTTTTTCCTCGTCCGGAATGTTGTGCATGCGATGGAAATCGCTACAAACCGTCATTTTCTGCTGGAAACCAATGTCCAGTAAGTCCATACGGTTGTAGTGGATATTGAAGTCCGGTACAGACGAACAACATGCAAAAATACACACAAAAAACATAAAAAACGTGCACAGGTAGGGAGAGCTTGTAGCCGCAGCCGTTGTAGTAGAATTGTATATAGTAGGGTTTTCCAGAAGAAAAGGTAGAAGTAAAAGCAGAAGTAGAACCAGAAGTAGAAGGCGGAATATGGCGTTTGACCAACACGATGGCGTCTGTCACAACCTGGATCGGCTGTGACGTCACATGCAAGATCTCTATGGAGACAGTTAGCACCTTGAGAGGAATACACCATTTTTGCAGAGGGGAGGGGGCATGCAGCAGAAGTGAAAATCTCTGGGCCTGCTAGTGCTAATGACATCAAAATCCGGGGACTCGACATCACAAAGCATCTGACATGGACTCAACACCTCACACCTAGTGAAGAAAGCTCAGCACAGGTTTTTCTTCTTAAAAAAAAAACTTAAAGTCAAACTTCCCTCTCAGCTCTTAGTAAACTTCTATAGGAGCCCAATAGAGAGCTTGCTTTGTTACTGTGTCACAGTTTGGTACACCAGCTGTACTTCAGAGAACTGGAGAGATTTGGAACGTTTAGTTAATACTACACAGAGTGTTGTGGGGACTAAACTACCAAATCTGGACATAGTTTATTCCAACCATCCATGTAAGAGGACTAACAACATTATCAAGGACTCAACACACCCAGGTAATCAACTGTTTGTTTGTCCCCCTCCCATCAAGCAAAAGATACAGGACCATCAGAACATGCACAAGTAGACTGAGGAACAACTTCCCCAGAGCTGTAGCCTCCATTACCCCCCCCCCCCCAGTTGCTGCTAATGCACTGATCACTTTATATGCAGGACTGTAAATATAGTTACTACAATCTGTGCAATATCTGCTCACACTGTACTTTATTTTACTGACTTGATCACTTTATACATAGGTATATAAATACACCTAGTATAATTGTGCAATATCTGCCTACACTACAATTCCCCCACTTATTTTATCTTGTATTTTATTTATATTCTTTTTTTATTGCTGTCGTTTTATCCGAGTGCTACCAAACCAAGTTTCGTTGTAGCACTACAATGACAAAGTCTTATCTTAAGTTAAACAATCCTGATTTATTCCTGTTGTGGTTAGATCTGCTTCCATCAAGTGTGCTCAGTGAATCAGAGTATCAGGCCACTCCTAGAGTAGTCCAAGATGTTTTGTGGAGTATTGTGTGATTTGGCAATGTATCATAAAGCCAGCAATTAGTTCATACCTGCAATGGGCACATAGCCAACACCTTGCTGGTAAACAGTAGGCATCAGGACCACAGGCTGAGCTGGCATGATCATTCCTGCTGGCACTGACTACATCACAAAGAAAGAAAGAGAAGAATAAAAACAAAATTATTTTGTTTCTTATTAAGACAGAATAATTTGCAGGCGTCATGCATTTTTATTGCTCAGCGCTTGTTTTGTAATTTCATTGGAATTTTTAAAACAAGAACAAAATGTGTGTATTTAAGCTCAGACTCACAGAGTAGGACATGACCAAGTTAATCATGCCTTCTTTATCATCTCCTTGTCTTCCACTCAGGCTGTACCACTCATCAACTACACTGCCTTCCCTCAAACTCTCTGGGATAGTCACATGAGTCCAAGCGATGCGATCATCCATGGAAAATGCCCTCTAAAAACAACATGGAACAAATGAGTTCATGTCCAAATGCCCACTTTATTTACTTTTTTATTTAAATTAAAAAAAAAAAAAAAAGACATGAGGAAAGCTGAGGCTCACTACTTTCTGGTAAATGGATTGAGTTTATAATCAAAGTGCTCCATTTTCATTGTGGACACTTCCAGTATATGCCAGCATATTTGGATGTTTTTATGAAATTGAATGAATTTGTCACGGTTTCCTAAACTGCCTCAAAATATTAGTGGTAATGAACAAGTTAATTCATTGACTTATGTACACCACTGACTGTTGTTTTTATGTTTTTCTTCACAGCTCTCACAGTGCTTCTGTCATCCACTGATGCTGTTTTTCAAGTCGACCAGTTAGATGCCTGGTTGTTAGTGTTGTGAAAACTGGTTTTTATGTTATATTGGCTGTGATTAATGCTTGTGCAATGGCTCTGATGGATTTCCCCTCTTTTCTCTGCTTCAACTTGGCTTTCTTTCCCCCCCCCCCACAGACAGCTCTCTGGTCTTCATGTTGGTTTATTCTTTTTAACACTAAAGGCAGTCTTCACAGGTGAAACCCTGGGCTCAAACCAAGAGTAAACATTCAGCGCTACTGTATTAATTGTTCTGGCCAATCCAACAGGGCACACCTGGGTAAAAAAAAAAAAAAACAAAAAAAACCCACACCTGTTCCAATACTTTTGATCGGCTTAAGAATTGGGTGGTCTTTCACCAAAGGTGCCATGTTCCAAGTTGCTTAACACATCGAAGAAATGAGAAAATGAATATGAGACAATAGACAAGAATTTCAGCTTTCAACTTTCGAGCTTAAACCCAAATGTCTTCAGTGTATAGACCCCTTGCACTGAGGTCACATTTACATTAGCAACCGTCACTACCCTTGTCCTGGGGGACAAGCGAACTTTGTTCACATACTGAAGACGAGCGATACTGAAGATATCCAACGTCCACTGTCCAAAGTAAACTACAGCTAAAAAGGCTCTACTACCAGATCACTTGGATAATCTTAGTCAGAAAGAAGCAAGGGATAGACATACGTGGAAATTAGAGTTTATTTGTGGTTATGATCTGTACAAAATTCCTCAAAACGACTGGAGTGACAGTGCAGGTTTGTGGCCTAGCGTTAGCTACATGTATTTATACACCTTTTTCCCCCGAAGAGTCCCAACACAAAACAGTTAACAAAAACTACAAAAGCAAGAAAACCTTCTTTGTGTAAAGAATTTTTCCTGAAATCAGCTTTTGGGAACAGAATGTTGCAAAAGCCAAAGCATTTACTCTCAAAGGACTCCTACCTGAACTGTGGGCTAGATGGTATTCCCAGCCCTCCATGTCCCAACAACCCCAAGGACATCTAGTTTCATAGCCATCTGCATGCTATCATTTATACACTGATACTTATTGTTAAAACAATATCTGAAGTGTTATTTGTAAAATAAAATATCTTGCTCTAGACTTTCAAAAAATTAATAATGTAAGATTTTTATTTTATCTAAAAGTGAATGGTACAATAATTACAAATGCTAACAGACTCTGCACATTCCAGTTGTAGCTATAGTCCTATAGTAACTATAATCACCCTTGAAATAATAATTTCAATAAACGGTTAATGTTCAATTCCCTCTTCATTTATTCTCTATTCAAAAGGCACAACTGAGTCACACAGGTTGATAATTGTGTAACGGACAAAAACAATTTTATTTTTAAAATGTTTTTTCCTGCCTTAGTTGATTTATTTCTATTTCACATTCATGCAGCTGTTGTAAAAGTTCAGTCTGTTTGAGTAGAACACTTGAACTGTAGATTCATTACTACACTCTGGCCCCATGGTGACATTTTGCACAGGACTGTGTTCCTCTGATAACTGAAACAAAGCTTCAGCGCTATGTTATGTCGAAGTTGTTTTCTTGGTGCCCAAACTGGGTTTTCCTTGTTGAATAAGGAAGCTGCTTTCAGGGCTCGACATTAACTTTTAAACCCACTTGCCGTGGGGGTAAATTTCCACTTTCCACCCCAATATCATCACTTGCCCCCTATTTTGCGAGTAATACTTTTTTTAATAGGAAAGCCATAGAATAGTTGTGAATTGCAACATAAAATGAAGATCACACATTGAGTTGAAGTTTGGTTATTGGTTACTTTTTACTTGTAACAGACAATAACAATTTTATCCAAAATAGTTTTTCCCTGCCTTAGTCGATTACTGCGTCATGACAGACACAGTAATGTTTGAGTTTAAAATTGTTTAGTGTGTAGGTTGTGGGTGTTTTATACAGACCTGACAACCTGTAACTGAATCAGCGCAGCACATTTATTTTTAAAATAAACTTAGTGGTGAATGACATGACATTAAAAAAAAAAAAAAAAAAAAGATCTATAAATATTTTGCAAAGGACTGTGTTCCTCTGATAACAGAAACAAAGATCCAGCTCTCTCTGCTCTTAATCTGTTCTTTCAAGATATATTGTGCATGTCACTCCTTGTTGACTTTTTTATGCAAGAGTTGTGTTTGAAACCAATCTGGGTTTTCTGTGTTGAATAAGGAAGCAGCTTCACCTTTAAGAAAATCAACACTTTCACAAAGGAGCTAACTTGAACGCGAGCAGAAAAAATAAAACAAGATTCTTAAGCAAACTCTTCCATCCTCACTTCCGACTTTGTTTTTGTAAAATGCATTTTAAATTCAATCGTGAATTTCTCTGGAGTTTTCAAGCTGAGCTCCTCTCCTTGTATTCTTTAACCACTCATTTCCTCGTTGTTCTTGAAGCATTTGCTTGTGTATTAGCATTTTTCTTGATAGCGGGGAGACGGTAATGTCTTATCCATTTCTCTGTTTGAACAAGCAAAAACAGCGCAAAAATTAACCATATTGAAGACAGATTAAGGCCGAATCCCATTTCACCCCTTGGACCAACCCCTTGGCCCTTCCCCTCCATTTTGCGCGTTCACGTGAAGGGGTAGGGGTATCCCAATCCCAGTTAACGCGGAGGGGTAGGGGAAGGGGGAGGGCTTCTGTACCCCTCCAAACGGAGATTTTCCTGGAGCAGACTCCGAACGAAGGGGTTTGAGTGATTTCCCACAATGCCATGCGGATTTCAGCGAGATTTCATGCGGATTTCAGAAAGATGGCGGTTCCCGCGGCGAAAGATTGTCATAAATGTATTTTCTCCATTATTTACGTGTTTTAAGTTGTTATCCAGAGGAAACACGCCGCTTGATTCGCTTTCGAGCTGAGAATGAGCAGCGATTTCTGAAATCCAAGCTGCTGCTAAAAAGCTTTGGGAGTGAGTATTGTTTTCAGTTGCTTGACTGCGTACGTTTTGTTCTGTTATTCTCGCTTTTATTGTTTACATGAGTGTTCTGACACCTCATTCTGTCGGATGTGGTGCACGAAGCGCCAAAGATATCCCATTCAGTGGTGTTAGTTAACAAATCACACCCTGCCAGCAGAGATTTCTGGCTCTGACTGTAGCGGCTGGTCGCAGCCAATGACGCACTTGGTTGCGTTTTGCTAACGTAAACGCTGACGGAGGTACGCGATGACGTATGCGATCGTTGAAGGGCTATCCCAATACGTAAGGGTTGAATTTCAAGCCCTATCCCTTGTAGCTCAGTTTCAAGGGGAAGGGCCAAGGGGAAGGCGGAGGGGAAGGGGGAGGGGTAGAAATTAGAATTGGGATTGGGCCTAAGCTGCCTGCATGAAAGACAGTGTCTGTCTGACCCCAGCTGTAATTATCATGTGATGCGTGATGTCATGCACAAGGGGTCTAGGAACAGTACGCGTATCATACTACACCAGCGGGGGGGATATAAAATAACTAGCAAAGCAGTAAATGAAACCAAGACTAAAGAAAACAGTCAAGACATAAATGGCAGATACGTAGTGAGGGACACTTTTAGGAACTGAAATATCAAAAAGCCTCATTTTTGTGGTGCTGGCTCATAATATATGCTCATTCCAACTTGCCCGGTCGGGCATGTCGGGGACATATCCCACTTGCTCGAATGCGTTTCACTTGCCCCAGGAAATCGGGCCATCCTTAAAAAAAAAATCCGTTTCCTGTCCACCGGGTGAGTAAAAAAAATTCAGTCGGGAGGGAGGGATTTTTTTTTTTATATATATGGATGGATAAGAAATCGCAATGCTGTGTTTGCTTTTTCTTTCAGTACTTTATTACAAAAGCAGACACATTTAATAAAATGACAGTTTAATCAACTGAAACTTGTACAAAAACTTTAAGTTAGCATTTGAAATGCTGACTGCAACATTTGGAAAACTTTTACAAAGGTACTTAAAATGTCCGACACACTGACTTTTTGTCGTTCTAAATCGACCGTTAGGCCTAGTTCGGATAAAATTACACTATTAAAATGATCACTGAATTATTTGTTTTTCTGAATCTTTACTATTTTGTTGTTCGCTAGAATACCATTTTGCGATTTCACACGTAAGCAAATGTTTGAAAACTCCGGATCTCCTTCCTTCATGGTGGCTGCCATTTTTTTGTGCCGCACGGCGCATGCGCAGAGCTGATTCAGTTCAGAGTGCGCGCGCACTCGGCGGAGGCAGTAGTGTGTCGGAGGGAACAGAAGCAGAGATGACGCTTATTTTGTCTCCAGTAAACCAGTCTTCTCTCGTTCAATTACGTGCTGGCATCAAAAGACACCGTTGGTTGTAAATAAACCCAAACTGAGTGGTTGGAGTGTATTTTCATACACAAATGGAGAAATGTTCGCTGAGTGTTTGTGTAGCCACCACTGCAGACCGTTGTCGTTGTTAATTCATAGCATGCTCAGTTGTGTGAATGTGTTATGCACCGAAAATAAGAGATTGACAAGCCAGGAACCCCTCATGATGCAATACGCAAGAAAAGAAAGAAGATTTACTGCCATTTTACTTCGTATTTGAGTAAAGTGAATAAATAAATGGTCTGTGGAAAATACATTTAATCCTGGGAACTGCATGCACAGGAGTTTATTTTGTGTTTACTCCCCCCAGCTGGCTACTTATTTGTCATGGCTGGCTAGTATGAGCCTTAGTGGAAAGCCCTGGGAATGCGTAAATGTCAAGTTCGATTTTAGATTTACAAACCCGAAAAAAATGTTGAAAAACCTGGGGGCGTCGTGGCTTAGGTGGATAAGGCACCACACCATAAATCCGGGGACCCGGGTTCGATTCCGACCCGAGGTCATTTCCCGATCCCTCCCCGTCTCTCTCTCCTGCTCATTTCCTGTCTCTACACTGTCCTATCCAATAAAGGTGAAAAAAGCCCAAAAAATATCTTTAAAAAAAAAAATGTCGAAAAACCGGCGTTAAAAAAAAAAATTCAACTGCACAAATGGCACTCACCTGGCCGGTGGACCGGAAACAGAACATTTTTTAATAATGGCCTCGGGCAGTGCTTAATGTCGAGCCCTGGCTTCACCTCTAAGAAAGTCACACACTTTCATGAAGAAACTAACGCTAATGCGAACAGAAATAAAACAAGGTTCTTAAGCAAACTCTTCCATACTCACTCACGACTTTCTATTTTTTTTTTAAAGATTTTTTTGGGGCTTTTTTTCACCTTTATTGGATAGGACAGTGTAGAGACAGGAAATGAGCGGGAGAGAGAGACGGGGAGGGATCGGGAAATGACCTCGAGTCGGAATCGAACCCGGGTCCCCGGATTTATGGTATGGCGCCTTAGCCACGACACCCCCACGACTTTCTATTTTTGAAAATAAAAGTTCTTACCTGAACTAAAATCATAATTACAAATGCGGGTATTTGCGAATTTCTCTGGAGTATTCAGGCTTAGATCCTCTCATCATATTCTCTTCAACCACTCACTTCTTCGTTGTCCTTGAAGCATTTGCTTCTTTTAACATTTTTCTTGAAGGCGGGGAGACAGTAATACCTTTTATAATTTTCTCTATTTGAACAACCAAAAACAGCGCAAAAATGAACCATACTGAAGACAGATTAAGCCTTGGTTACAGGAAAGACAGGTGTTTGTTTGTCTCCCAGGTAAAATTATCACATGATGTGTGACGTCATGCACAAAGGGTCTATAGCAAAAACAAAAGAATTGGCCTTGTTCCAATAATTTCAAAGGGGAACGTATACATCTGTTATATAAGATACTTACGTACTACAGTATAAAATACCTGTGTAATTGTGATTTTCTTACCAATACATGTCCATACATAGTCATAACTACATAAAATCTAATGTTATGATAAATAGAATATTTGCAATGGCTAGTTTTCACTTCCAGACCACCAAAACAAAAACACTGGCGTATTAAAAGATGAGAAGCTAGCAGTCAAGTGCAAGTAAATGAAGAAGTGATGAAGCTGAATGACACTTAACCTCTATAAATAATATTTCAGGACAAAAGGTAATTGTTGTAATATGAAAATGTATCAGTACCATTAACCTGTTTGCTGTTGCAATAATAATCATGTCTATTGACTTTTTTCAGTTCCACTATCTTGAGATCTAGACTTCTCATTCTAAAAGTTATATTAAATGAGAAACAGTAAAACGGCTGCAGTTAAATAGATGCTTCCCCAGCAGTCACCTAGCTGTTTTAAAAAAAAAAATCCATACATTATGCTAGCTAGCAAATGTTAGATCTGTAGCTATTGTTATGGTTGATATGATTAACTGAACCTCATCAAAGATTTCCAGGTAGAAGGAGTCAACTGCAGGAGGCAAAGGGCACTGAATCACTTTGTTCCAGCGTGGGTTTTTGGCTCCGTTATGTGCTGTAGGTGTTTCATACACGGTGTAGCCGAGCCGAATTCTACAGTATGGGTCCATGCGCGTCATGCCGTAGTTCTTAGCCAACTTTGCCTGGAAAAGAAAGAAGAATTCCATTTCCAACATGTACTGTAGAAGACATATACCGCTAAAAGAAAAACTCTTTACTGGTGAGCAGAAAATATTCAACAGGAAGCAAACTCTTACTGTACGCTTTGTCCATTTAAACTGACTCAAATGTCTAATGGCAAAAATGTCAATTTAATTTTTTTCCTTACTTTTTTAGATTTTCTTAACACATTCATTCACATTCTATATCTGTTCAGTACATCTTTATCTAATATGCTGGTGGAAAGATCACAGAACCTCAACTAATCATCTATGGAAAGATGTGTCACACAAACTTCCACAATGCTCACTTGAAAAAAGCTGCAGGACGATCTCAAAGCAGCAGGAAAAACAGCTCCAAAGAGAACAATAAGCAATACACAAAGGTGAGCTACACCTCGCGCAAAAACATTTCTCCTTTATTAAAAAAAAAAAAAAAGTCTCTTTAGAGCATCTAAAAGCATTAAACAAATCAAAACTTTTTTTGCAAAAATGTACTCTAGTATCGGATGAAAGCAAAATTTATTTTAATTATTCTGTGTAAATGTGAAATGAATATATGCACTGGTCATATATTAAACACACACACACACACACACACGTCAGGTCGGAGTCCTGGAGGACTTTGCTATTGATAACATGCAACCCAGTACCACCTGCCACATGGACGGGTAGTCAGCGTCTAAACCGGCTCCCCCACCAGTGTATACTGGTGAGAAGGGTGACATATCACCCAGCAGGATTAAAAACAAGACCTGTCAAAGGGCGGATGAGCCTCTCACTACTGAATATCCAAAGCTGACATCGGCTGGTAGCCATACAAATCAAAGGGTTCTCTTCCTTTAGGGAATATGAAGGCCAACCAGCTGCATTCCTACTAGGGGTGGGCAAAATTATCGATACGGCGATATATCGCGATACTTTGTCTTCCGATTCAATATCGATACTCAAAATTTGAATATCGATATTTTTTCAAATAATAAATCATGTTTCAGACGGGTTGTAAATCCAGTACGACTTCCGCACCTCCGCTCCGCAAGGTGTCGCTGTGCCGCTACCTCACTGCAAGGCACTCTTCGTCTTCTCTTTTTTTTCCCGGTGGTTGCAGTGAGGAAAAAAAACAAAAAAACAAGCAAGCATGGCTGTTAATGTAAACCTAGAGACGCCGCCGAACTTTAAGGCAGATGTTTGGAGGCACTTTGGATTCCAAAGGAAAGGAGAGAAAAAAAAAAACAAAACAGTGAACTGGACAAAGAGTACTCACTTTGCAAAACCTGTTTCGCTCCAATTAGATATTCAGGTAACACAACAAACTTGCGAACTTACTTAGCACACCACCCCGACATATTAGCTCAGCCGGAGCCACCGAAACCCGACCCGAAGCAAACTACACTGGACAGCGCCAAAGTCCTCCCGTCTACTTCAGTGATGTGTGACTTACTGTAACTGTGAACTTAATTTTGTCATTTAAGACCAAAGGCAAGAAGCTGCACTTTATTTTGCATTTTCAATTTTAGTGTGTGTGAGACACTGCATTTTGAGTATTTACTCAAAGTTCAGAAGAAACGTGATTCACTGAGGTTTCAGTTCAGTTTCAGTGTGTGGACACTGACCCACACTGCACTTTGTTTCATAATTGTGCTCAGGGAGACTAAGATGCACACTGCACTTTTCAATGTGTTCCAGACAGTGTGTTGTTCCTGCAAATATGTTGTAACTTGTGCTTGTATAGTTACAATAAAATGGCATGGATAATTAGAATTACATTGTTTTGACTCAGTTTGTCCCATGAATTATCACTATCATCTGATGTACATACAACTCGGATTTTAAGATGCATAATGCGTTTACATTTTTCAGTGAACTATGTAGAATATCGCAATATATCGCAGTATCGTATCGTGACTCAAGTATCGTGATGCGTATCGTATCGTGAGGTCCTTGGCAATACCCACCCCTAATTCCTACTGATGGGCATTCACATGCTTAGTCTCTGGAAGCTGAGGACCAAGCTGGTAGGAAGGAGAGAACATCAATGGGCCAGCACAATTTTTTTTTTTAATTCTGTGGAGGCTGTTCTGTAGCCAACAAACAGTCTCCAGTTGTATGGCGACAGGGATTAGCAACAGGAGTAGGTGAAGTGTGTCACTGGAAGCCTCTAGTGAAGCAAAGTTCAGTGACTTCAGTGTGATGAATGCGCATGTGCATTCTGTGCAACATACTTCCTGTATAAGCTGTTTGAGACGACCCCCCCGAGTGTTGGCATTAATCACTAATATTTTTTCTACAAATAATTTTCCAGCATCTTTTTCACTTTTGATTGTACTTTCACTTTTAAAATGTTTTTAAAATGTTCCACATTTAAAATGTTTTTTAATCCTGTGCAAAGACCGAAATCAGAGGCCATCCATATCGGATCTACCTTAATATCAACAGATCTGCAATTAAGGTACGTAAATCATTGCACACCTTCAGCTTGTTCAGTGTGCTGAGTGCAAGATGTTTAGTCATTCTTTCTCACTTGTTAGTAATAGCTTTATATAATTATGTGTAGATTAGTTAGCTCTCTGATGGAGAAAACTGCAGCATCAGAGGTGCACATCCAAACTCCAGCAAAGGTTAGTAAGAACAAGAGCAGTGTAGTTTCTGTAGGGGAAAGTCTAGATGCCCTAGGTGGAGTTAGCAATCCCCCAACTCTGGCATTAGAACCCTCACAGCAGGGCAAACGGGTGACGACTCGGCGGCATAACTAGAGCCAAAGCTATCCGAGACTCACCCACGGGACCACCACTCCTCTCTGCTTCATGTGTCAAACAGGTTTGCTCTCCTCAGTGATGCACCCACTGAGAAACCTGAAAGCGCTCTAGTTACAGGAGATCATCTTACAGCACATGAAATTAGCTATGCCTTCAAGGGCACCAGCAGCTTTAGTCAGGTGTATACCAGGCGCCAAGGTGTTGGACATACACTATATTGCCAAACGTATTTGCTCACCTGCCTTGACTCACATATGAGCTTAAGTGACATCCCATTCCTAATCCATAGGGTTCAATATGACGTCGGTCCACCCTTTGCAGCTAAAACAGCTTCAACTCTTCTGGGAAGGCTGTCCACAAGGTTTAGGAGTGTGTTTATGGGAATTTTTTACCATTCTTCCAGAAGCGCATTTGTGAGGTCACACACTGATGTTGGATGAGAAGGCCTGGCTCTCAGTCTCCGCTCTAATTCATCCCAAAAGTGTTCTATCGGGTTGAGGTCAGGACTCTGTGCAGGCCAGTCAAGTTCATCCACACCAGACTCTGTCGTCCATGTCTTTATGGACCTTGCTTTGTGCACTGGTGCACAGTCATGTTGGAAGAGGAAGGGGCCAGCTCCAAACTGTAAAAACAGTCTGCATGCCTAGGTGCTTGATTTTATACACCTGTGGCCATGGAAGTGATTGGAACACCTGATTCCGATAATTTGGATGGGTGAGCAAATACTTTTGCCAATATAGTGTAGCATGTAATCCTAGGATCCTAGGCAAGCATAGGTTTTCAAAGATAGTTATCCATGTATATGCTAATGATATATACACCGTCAGTCTGAGGTTACTAAGAGTAACTTTGTAGAGGTGTTTAAATTAGTGCAGGTGATGTCCGATGCTGTAGTATGCTCTGGCCCCATCCCAGTGTGGCATGGTGATGTAGCTTACAGCAGGTTATGGGCACTGAGCTGTCAGTTGTCCAGATGGTGCTCTGAAAATAGTGTGGGCTTTATAGATAACTGGAGTAATTTTGAGGACAATGCTGGCCTGTTAGGGCGGGACGGTATCCATCCCACTCAGGAAGGTGCTGTTCTCATTTCTTGCAGCATCGCTCATAGTCTCAGAACAGGCCTAGTTAACTTGTGACAATCCAGAGCCAAGGCCAGGAAGCAGACGAACAGGCTAAACTGACTGTCTGCTAGCTGTACAGAGTCGTCACTCACATTCCATTATATCGAGACTGTGTCAGTTCCCCGAGCTAAACAAAAAAGTAGAAATACTCAGAGTTTGTTCTAGTAACATAATCAATATAAAATTAGATCATACTGACTGTACAGCCACTGCCAGCACCTTTGATCTAAAGGTAGGACTCTTAAATATTAGATCTCTCATATCTAAAGCACCAACTGTTAATGAATTTATTAGTGATCAGGAGTCTAATGTACTGTGTTTAACAAACATGGATTAAGCCAAATGAATATACAGCAAATGGTTAAACAGAAACATGGATTAAGCCAAATTAAACTAGTTCTCCTGGATACACTTCTATACACCATCCTCCTCTACCAGTTAGAAGAGGCAGCATTGCGGTTGTTTATAATGATTATCTGGGCATAACTTAAAAACCTGGTTTTAAATTCAATACATTTGAAGTTCTTCATATGAAATGTAACCTATGTAGCCACAAAAAATAAGTCTACACAGTCAATTCAGTTACTTATTATTTACAGGCCCCCGGGGCCATATTCTGAGTTTCTTTCTGAATTTGCAGGTTTTATCTCAGAGCTGGTTATTTCCTTAGACAAAGCTTTAGTTGTTGGAGTGTTTAATATCCATGTTGATAACCCAGAAGACCCTCTGAAAATAGCGCTCGTGTCCATTTTAGATTCAATAGGGGTTAATCAGAATGTCATAGGACCCGCCCATAATGGTGGTCACTCTCTCGATCTAATACTAACAGCTGGGTTAACCCTCTGGAGTCTGAGGGCATTTTCTGGCAGTCTAATGATTTTGGCATGCTCCGATTTTGTTTTCAGTTTCAACAAATCTAAGCAGTATTTTTAAAGTCATATGACTTTTTTGTATTCAGCACAAGTTCAGCGACAATAATATTCATGTAATATGTATGTCATGATTGTACTTGAAAAAAAAAATTGCAGATAAATGAAGCTGCTGTAAAAAGCAGTTTTAGAATGGTGTTTGAATGTGTGGAAAACTAGACAGAACTCGACGCCAACGGCGTCAATGGGGATGCCTCCGCCTGGTAGACCACACGCCTTATTAAGTTGTGATTTGGGGATGGACATTTGACCTCACACTAAATCTTGACCTATGACCTTTTAACCTCAAAATCTAAAATAGTTCATGTTTGTCCCCAAGTGCACAAATGGTGAAAGTTTGGTGAAATTCCTTTCATTTGCCTTGGAGATAGTGTGTTCACAAGGTTTTCGGACGGACATTTGACCTCGCAGTGACCTTGACCTTAGACCTTTTGATCTCAAAATCTAATCATTTCATCTTTGTCCCAAAGTGCACAAATGGTGAAAGTTTGGTGAAATTCCTTTCATTAGTCTTTGAGATATGGTGTTCACAAAGTTTGGGGATGGACATTTGACCTCACAGTAATCTTGACCTGTGACCTTTTAACCTCAAAATCTAATCAGTTCATGTTTGTCCCAAAGCGCACAAATGGTGAAAGTCTGGTGAAATTCCTTTCATTAGCCTTTGAGATATCGTGTTCACAAGGTTTTGGGACGGACGCACGGACAGACAAACCGAAAACATAATGCCTCCTGCACCTTAAGGTGGTGGAGGCATTTAAAAAAAAAAAAAAAAAAAAAAAAAAACACGACCTTACCCATTGTGTCAAACCATTTTGGTCACTTGAGGTGATTCTGTTCAGTCTTAAGGCCAATTTATGCTGACAACCCAGTCCTCGCAGATGGCGTCTGCGTAGCCCCCCCCCCCCTTCGCAGACGCTCTGCGCACACCTCCCAAAAATTGTGACCACCGCAGAAGCCTCGCAGACAGCGTCGCAGACAAGAGGGCTCTGACTGGTCCACTCTACATCTGCTGTACACGCACTTCCGCTTCCCTACTTTCCCGGTTTGGTTTGTTTTCACTACCGCCATTTTTAAAAACACGAGCGAAGATGAAGCAGCACGAAGAGCGGTTGATCGAGGAAGTACATACATCTATACGACTCCAGTTCTAGTCATTATAAGTAACCGGAGAATAAACACTCCACTAACCACACCCACTAACTACTCCTAGCGATTTCGCGACTTCGCGCCCCCTTGCATTGTGGCGGTGAATAACATCGCGCATGCCTATTACTCCCTGCTCAACGATAAATTACAACTGTCTGCGAAAAGCTATCTGCGAAAGCCTTGTTGCAAGAGCATGCAGAAGCCCTTAGGAATGTATCAAGCACAAAAACTTAAATCTGCTCCACTGATTTGGACAATTAACTGGCCATCAAAAAAAAAATGTATGTCTTATTGTTTTGGGATAAAGGGCTGGCAGTGGGAGGAGTATTTAATGAGAAGTGTAAAAAAAATTCCATTCAATGAGAACAGCGAAAACCCCTTCCACTGTCATCTCTTAATCCCATCAGGTCAAGTTTTTTCAAACATTCCAACACAGTTCTAAAACTGCTTTTTACAACAGCTTCATTTATCTGGTATTTGACTTTATTTTGGTATTCAACTCTATTCAGTGTGTCTTGAAATTAACTCGTACTATTTTACTCAGTTCAGAGCCACAACCAACTCTGTTACACAATTACTCTAATTTTGCTCCCACTTCAACTCCAAAATTTACTCTCTAAACTCAAAATAGAGCAAAATTAACTATTTTTGAGGAAAATACTTTTAACTCTGGAAAAACTGCTCCGTCATTTTTTTTTCCATGTATGCACTACAACACACATCAACGGATCTGCTCATCAGAAATAGAAGAAACGTTTACACTTATTTGAGTTGATCTTTGGCTAGATCCAGTTCAAGTAAAAAATAAAATTAAAAGGCACCGCTCATCATCAGTGTCACAGTTCTCAAGATTGAATTAAATTGCTGTCCTGAAATCATCCGAAGCGCATAAAAATCCCCCCAAAAAACTGCTGAAAATGTCATCGCGGTCCTGGATCATCCAAAGCGCTTCCTGATCATCAAATCGCTGTACCATCTCACAAGTTTTACCTCTAAATAGCCTAAACTATGTCTGACAGATTTTATTCTGTTTACGGTGGGCATTCTCACTGCGAAAGAGAAACCAGTCGAAACCGGAAGCATGAAAGTGATAATCATGCCATTACCATGTGAATAGTCTTTTATGAATGCGCAAGTGGGAGCTCAGCTCTCCGACTCCAGTGTGACTGAGGCCCTGTCCACATGGCAACGGATTCAGGTGAATCTGATAAAACTGTTTATCGTTTCGGCCTGGCGTCCACACGGCACCGGCGTTTTGGGTACCCCAAAACGAAAATCTTTTGAGAACGGGTTCCAGAGTGGAAAAATCTGGCAATGGTGCTGTTGCGAAGTCGTCTGGATGAGTAGAACGGATTTGTTTACGATGACGTCACAACCACATGACTGTCAGTGCTTCACGCCGGGTAGAAGTGTAACCAACTCGATGCGAGTTGTCAACAAATCCTATAACTTGGTTCATGAAACACGCTTACAAAATATTTTCACTGTGAATATTTATTGTGTAATGGTGCAAAGTGAGAGAGAGAGAGAGAATAGCCCTTAGGGCAGAGTCTTTAGTCCAAACACTGCGGAAGTACTGGAGTATAACCAAACCGCGCACCGCCCATGCGCTTTCCAAAAACAATCCAGCCAGCAAAAATAGGAAAAAAATAAAAAAGGAGCGATCTCACCTCTTCAGATGTTGGTTTAAGTCCGACAATACATTCCTCAAAAAGGGCGTAGAAGAACAAAGTAATCCATCAACATGTAGCATTCAATTTATTCCGGACCATTAAAGAATTCTGGAGGATATCAGAATGTTGGCATACCGGCTTCCATCTACCCCCATTCATTCCTCTTTCCGCGTCTTACGTTTTACGCTACTTACTAATAATCAAAACTATGTGGCTAATGCTACAGAAGAAGAAGGGGTTTATGCGCATGCGTCTACTTCTATTGTTCTGGTGTCTCCGATGGGACCGTCTTACAGCGCACGTACAGGTGTGGCATGTGTATTGCATCATTTTCAGCAAGCGTTGCGTTGCAATATGTACCTGATATTTTACTGATCTGTTGTCCATGTGGACGCGATATTTAAAAAAAAAAAAAAAAAAAAAAAACAATCTCGTTGCTGTTGTCATGTGGATGCAGCCTGAGTAAGGTGACAAGTTATGTTTCATCTAATTTAGGTCATTTAAAAACTAATATTTTTGGCAGAGGGCACATAAAGTGTAAATTATAAAGTTTGTCAATATGCTCATCAAGTTTGTATGATTAAAAACTCAAAAGATATTTATCTAAATGCATGAGCTACTCATTCTAAACCTGTTAAGCTTCGCCAGCCTGTGCAAAATTTTGACCCCAAAGGGTTAAATATAGAAAATATATTCACATTTCCACAGTCTGAAACTACCTCAGATCATTACCTCATTTTATGAGCAATTCCAGCGTTATGGACGTGACACTTGAACTCAAAATGGCAACAAATGACCCAGTGCATGTTTTATTGTCTCCCAGTATTTAAACAGGTGTTGCATATTTTAAGGCTGTACCATACTGGAGAAGTGATAGAACAAGAACAATTCCCATAGTACATCTAGGGCATGCCAGAAAATGCCAATAAAAGATGTGTTATGGATGTGACAGAAAAAGTATCACTTTTCTTGGGTGACTGTACATTTTTATCAAACTCTGTGAAATTGTAAACCTAATGTTGAAATGGAGATATCTATTTGATAGAGGGGTCCAAGGTGAATATTAAAAAATCTTTGTTTAAAATATTTTGTATTTTATGCAGAGTTTCGGAAGGAAAAGTCAGCGTTATGGATGTGACGAAATTCTGTTATGGATGTGACACGTCTGAAATAGACATGGCATATGTTTAGAAAATCAGCAATTTAACCACCATAACCCTTTGAAAAACTCTCTAAATATCAGCTAAAACTATCAAAGTTCTTAAATAATATTTAGGATGGCTATTGTTTTGCTGTTTTGTGGATTTTAGCATACATTTCTGTGGCTTGTGGCAATAATATAGAATTGTACATGATCAAAGTTGATTTTAGCTTGGGTTTTACATTATAAGAAAGAAAGACTGACCGTGACATATTAGGTTGGTTACAAATTGGTTCAGCTTGTTCACATCTGTAAAATACAGGCCTAGGTGATATCTCCCGGAGTGGTTTTGATGTATTACATGTTGCTTTATTTTTGCATGGTGAGGTTGACATTTACATGGAATTGCCCTTATTCAAAATACGTCTGAGCAATAAAGAAATGCAGCTTGCCACGCTACCGTGTTAAACATACATTCACGTCAACTACTGCACAAAGTTTTATAAATAATCTCCCAGAGTTATCCACTTTGACTGGATCACGGTCAGCCCCCACAGAACTTGATCAGGCAACTGAATGCTTTGAGTCAAATGTTCCGCTATACTTCAGATAATGCAGTTTGACTTTAAAGAAAAATAATTACAGAAAAAATAGCACCCTGGTATACCAATTACACTCACTTTAAAACCGACCACTTGAAAATTAGAATGTAAATGGCATCAAACAAAATTGGTAGTATTCAAATTAGCATGGAAGGAGAGCCTCCTGAAGTACTGAAAAGCTCTTAGTACTGCTATATCAATATATCTCTCCACTCTAATAAAGAATAACAAAAATAATCCTAGATTCCTATTTAATACTGTAGCAAAATTAACTAGGAAAAAGACCACTATATACATACACACCTGCAATATATCATAGACAATGACAAAATTTAAATTATTCAACAAAAAATTTCAAACTAGTAATTTAAGGCCAGATAATTTAAGCAACCTTGTCCACATACACACACACACCTTAGAGAAACTGAACTAATTTAATTAATTTCCACATCAAAATAATCTACTTGTGTACTAAATCCTTTACCAACACTACTCTTCAAACAGATAACACCAGAAGCAATTGAACTGCTTCTAAAGACAGTCAATTCTTCCCTTAGAATTGGCTATGTACCCAAATCCTTTAAACGAGCAGTTATCAAACCCAGGATTAAAATACCTGAGCTTGATCCTGGTCAGCTGTCCAATTACAGGCCAATATCAAACCTCCCCTTTATCTCCAAGATCCTAGAAAAAGCTGTGGCACAGCATTTATACTCATATCTACATAGGAACAACATCCATGAAATGCATCAATCAGGATTTAGATCTCATCATAGCACAGTGACAGCACTGGTTAAAGTAGTAAATTACCTACTGTTGGCATCTAATCAGGGCTGTGTCTCCCTGCTTATATTCCTTGACCTTAATATAGCATTTAACACCACTGATCATTTAATTCTCCAGGATAGACTACAAAATGTTGTGGGAGTTAAGGGAACAGCTCTATCCTGGCTCAGGTCTTAGTTAACTGATCGCTATCAGTTTGTTGATGTAAATGGTGATTTTTCTCTACATGCTGGAGATAAAGTTTGGCGTTTCACTTAAATACATCATGATGCTTTCCTCCTTCAGTCACTTAGGAAGTGACTAGCTTTTGGCCAGGAGATGATGTCATCAGGTGGTGTCCAACTTTCAACCCTAAACCACAACACCTTCCAGTTGGCGGGTCGGCAGTTATAGCCAGTTACTACCCAACTTCTCCTGACCCCGAGCTTAACTCCTCCCTCCTATTCCAAAGCCAGCAAGAGGTCCTCTCCGCTGCCTCCTCCAACCTACAGACAGCCATCTTCCTCTCCTTTCCTACTATTCCCAAAGCCAGGGATGCAAACACAACCATGGTCAAAAATGAGTGAGGTAGCGCGGCGACGCGGACCCCCCCCCCCACCACCACCACACACACACACACACAAAATATCAGTCAGACAACAGTTTCAACAAAACAGAACATTTATTTAATACTATTATTTATTAATTCAGTTCCCAATCCATCTTCAGTTCCCCACCCCAAAGTCAGTCCATCTTTACTCCCTTCACTTTTAATCCAGGTCTGTAGTGTGAAATGTTCTCGGCTGTGTTTTTGTTTAAAAATGTTTTCCAAATTGTAGCGGTGTTTAATTCATATCCAGAGAAATATATATTCCAATATAATATACTCAGCATAAACATTTTAAATAGATTCTATATTTTTGGTCCATCCATGACATATTACTAAAGTAGCCTATTTACTGTTGTTGATGTGGGTCACTTGCCGTTAGCCAATTCACTTTCTCGTACCAGGAGAGCTGAAAGGAACGAGTATTATTCCCTACTTTTTTCACCAAGTCAGTTTGAGGCATTGCTCTACCCTGCTCTTTAATTTTAATTTTTTCCTCGAAAGGAAGACTGGCAAATGGCTTCACCAAAATTAAATCAGCAATGCTTGGCATCCGTGCGCAGCTTTCTTGCTAGCTGACTAGCCCCCTCAAGATCAAGTTCAGTCACTCAAACGAAATTTCTGGAACTAAGATAGCAAACTTGACAACACTATATTTACACTTTATTTACAATGAAATTATATACAAACTAAAAAAGCTGGTAGAAACCGTATGTAATGAATGAAATCGAAATGTAAGCTGATCTCTTACAATACACCACAGCACTTGTGAATCCGCATGGGACTGAACTGAAATTCACCGCTGCCTGTCTATATTTGAAACAAGCTGTCAATCAAAGAAAATATCTGGCCGCTTTCACCAAATCACCAGTCTCCTCGCGGAAACTGCCATGTCCCTCCCATGTGAGGCTCGGAGTCCGTGGGCGAGCATTTTCGCATTATTTGTCCAATAATCGTCTTGCATTTTGAGATTGAAAAGCGCATAGCTCCCAAATGCCGTTGAAGTCCACTGAGGCTGGGAGTCCGTGAGACTCCGTGGGCGGGCGTTTTCGCAGTATTTGTCCAATAATCGTCTTGCATTTTGATATTGAAAGCGCATAGCTCCCAATGCCATTGAAGTGCACTGAGGCTGGGCTGCATCGCGCTGTCACGAGGGGGAAAAACTCACGCGCACATTAGGCGAACTGGGGAAAGTTATAACAGAATATATCCACCAGGGGGAACCAAATGTTGTATGGTCTGCACAGTACTCAGGTCTATCATTACTACCAGAGTGGATTACCGGAGAGCACCCCCCCCAAAAAAAACCCTTCGGATCTGCACAAATTACACAAGTCGCCCAAAATGGCGGGGAAAAAGCGGAATGCGCCGAAAAGCGCGCCGTTTGCACGCTTGCAAAGCTGTGAGCGTGTTCCACACAGACTGTGCCGGGAAACCCCTGCATTGAACCTCAACTGGGAATAGCCAGGCCTGCCATCTTTTATTCCTACATTGCTAGACCAGGTCCTGATATTTGGTGGCTTTCCGCTCTGAGGCCTCGATGTATCCATCTTCCCACGGGACTGTCAATTCAATCAGGATGATCATCTTGGCCTCCTCAGACCATATGACCATATCAGGCCTCAGGGTGGTTTGAGTGACCTGGGGAAAGTGTAGTTTCCTTCCCAGATCCATGTTCATCTCCCACAGTGGTGCTGTCTGCAGGAGATCCTTCTTGAGCTTCTTGGAGAATGGTGTGTTCTCTCCCTCCATGATGAACTGAATAGATGGCATTAGTCTCACATGGACTTGATGCTTTTTCCATCTCTCCTGCTCCAAGATGTCAGCCAGTGCTCGGAGGACCTTGTCATGGGGCCATCTGTATCTTCCCTGGCTCAGGGCAATCTTGCAACCTACCAGGATGTGCACCATCATTCTTCTCTCCCCACATAACCTGCACAATGGGTCCTCAGTCATTCTCCACCTGTGCAAGTTTGTTGGAGTTGGAAGGGTATATACTGAATGGGGCAGGAAAGAGATACAATAAGGCTCCAGTCTCCAGAGTTCAGACCAGGTGATCTTGCGCTTTGGCGTCCAGGCTCCTTGTGATCCAAGCTCCACAACCCTAGCCCTTCTCCCCTCCTCCTCTAGCTGTCAGACTTTGGCTTGGATCATGTCTCTCCTCTGCCTTGGGTTTGCTTTCCAGCAATGGGTGAAATGGGTGGCTTCAAGTCCCTGGTGCCCAGTGCACGGGTTCCCAAGGATGTCCTTTAATTTCAGCAGACTTTCTGCTTGTGCCACTGATGTGTCTGCTGCCTGTATGCATTCGGAGCTTGTGGTGATGCCTGCACCTTGGACCCTTCCATCAGCTGAGTCTCTAAACATCATCATGGCCCTGCATTTTGTAACCTTGGACTCTTCAACCACCAATAAGGGCAGTTGTAGCTGACCAAACCTTATGTATAGCCCTACTGACGTGAAGCTTGGTGGAATATCAAGCCACCTGCGGAGGCGTTTGTTCACTCACCTCTCGATTCCTTCCACCATTGACATAGGAATTACGGAAATTGTCAGTAGCCACAAAAGTATTGGTAGCAGACCATACTGGAATAGCCAGGCCTTAAACTTGCCTGGTAAGCCTGAACTCTCAATCTTACAAAGCCATTCCTCTGCCTGCTTTTCTGTCCTGGAAATGCTGCCTGTCATTGAGAGAGGAGTCGTACCACTTGCCCAGGCATTTTATCAGGTTTTCCTCAATCGATGGTAGAGCCTCCCCCTGGATTTGGAACTTGTTTGTAACACTACCATTCCTGATCACCATGCTTCTCGACTTCCTTGGCTTGAACCTCATTCAAACCCAATTTGCCACATCATTGAGTGCCTTCAGGATCCACCTTGCTGGCACATGGGTTGCTGTTGTAATAGTGAGGTCATCCATAAAGGCTCTTACTGGAAGTTGGTGAATACCGGACTCCAGTATTGGCCCTCTGGATTCTTTCCCTGCCACTGTTATAAGCAGGTTCATTCCCATTATGAACAAGATGGAGGAGATGGTGCAACCCATTACGATTCCCTTTTCCAGGTCCTGCCATGGAGTTGTAAAATGGGTGATCTGGAACTGTAACTTAAATCCTCTGAAGTAGCTGGCAATCATTCCCTTTATGTGGTTGAGGATACAGTAATATGTTCCATAGTTGTGTTGATGAGGTTGTGAGGGATTGATCTATATGCATTGGCCAAGTCAAGCCAAACAACTGTTAGATTTCCCTTGATCTTCTTGGTCTCCTGGATCAGCTGGCTGAGGATGCCTATATGCTCCAAACACCCAGGGAAGCCAGGGATGCAACCCTTCTGGATTAATGTATTGAGGTACTTATTCATCACCATATAGGTGGTCAGCCTTCATGCCAGGACAGAGAAGAATATCTTGCATTTGACAGTCAGGAGAGAAATAGTCCAGAATTGGCCAATTTCAAAAAAGAGGCCATTTCTTTCGGTACAAAGCACCCATCTGCTCTCTTCCAGGATGATGGACTTATGCCTTTTGCCCATATCCTCAACAACAGTTTCCATAACCTGCGGATCAGGCATCTCTTATACACCTTGTATGGTATAGGCACTTGGTCCTGGGGCAGATGGCCAAGGCTTTCTGTACGATGTCATGGATTTCTCACCATGTTAGCTCTTTGGTGTCAAGTTGTTCCTCAGGAATTTCGCTCCTTCCAATCTTTGGATATTCTTCCAAGGCTTGGCCCCTAAGAGCGTCACTGTGACTTTCTTTGAGGAACTCCACAGCTTTCTTGGGGCTAGTCAGTCTCCCAGATCTTGTCTCACCCAACAGGGTTTTAATGAACCTGTATGGGTCCTTGATAAACAGAGTTCGCTTAACCTCCTTCTTTCCCAGTCTCCGAGACCTTTCTGCCGTTCTCAGTCTTCACAAGTGCCCTCGAAGTCCAGTGGTCAGATCCTTAATGCCTTCCTTTACTTCAGAACTTGCTAGCTTGTACTGCTTGTTGAGACTCTTGATTTCTCTTCAACTGCACGATCTCTCTCGCCCTCCTGTTTGGTCATTTTCCGGGTGCTCCACTGCTGCCTTTCCTCTCCTCAGTGATGAAGCATTCTCTGGCCATGGTGTAAAAAATTGCTATCAATTTTCTTTTTAGTTGGTCCTGCCAATGTGACCTCTAGAACTCTGTCAAGGTCCTGATCTAATTGGTGCCATGCAATATTGTCATTCGCTGGGGGCCATTTCACTTTCTCTCTCACAGGTTGGGTGCCTGGAGAAGTGTTAAGGTTCTGTCTTAGGCCCACTGCTTTTTTCCCTTTGCCTTTTCTTACAAAGCCCCACAGTTATGGAACAGCCTTCCAAGTTCTGTTCAGGACTCAGACACAGACTCAGTGTTTAAGTCTAGACTGAAAACATATCTTTCTAGTCAAGCTTTTGTTTATAGTTTTATTAAAGAGTAGATCTGGAGAGTCCTCAGGTATAGAATGTTTTCGTAAACTGGGATGTATGGATGTTTTACTGGGGGACTTCAATGCTAACATGGGCAATGACAGTGAGACCTAGAGGGATGTGATTGGGAGGAACGGCCTGCCCGATCAGAACCCAAGTAGTGTTCAGTTTTTGGACTTCTGTGCCATGCACGGTTTGGCCATAATGAACACCATGTTCGCGCATAAAAGAGTGTGTCCATAAGTGCACGTGGCACGAGGACACCATAGGCCATAGATCGATGATTGACTTTGTAGTCGTTTCATCTGATCTATGACCGTATGTCTTGGACAGTTGGGTGACGAGGGGAGCAGAGCTGTCAAGTGAATCACTACCTGGTGGCAAGCTGGATCAGATGGTGGGGGAGGAGGCCGGAAAGACCCAAATGAGTAGTGAGGGTAAGCTGGGAATGTCTGGAGGAGACTCCTGTCCGTCGGATCTTCAACTGCCACATCCAGCAGAGCTTCAACTGCATACCGGAGGAGGATGGGGACATTGAGTCTGAGTGGACCATGTCCACTCACCTCCATTGCTGAGGTGGCCGTGCAGAGCTGCAGCTGCAAGGTTGTTGGTGCCTGCCATGGCGGTAATCCCTGAACCCGGTGACGGACGCCTGTGGTAAGGGGAGCCGTCAAGCTGAATGAGTCCTATCGGGCTTGGTTAGCCTGAGGGTCTCCAGAGGCAGCTGATAGATACTGACGTGCCAAGCGGAATGCGGCTCCGGCAGTCACTGAAGCAAAAACTCGGGTGTGAGAGGAGTTCGGTGAGGCCATGGAAAGTGATTTTCGGTCGGCCTCAAAGAGATTCTGGGAAACCATCCAGCAGCTCAGGAAGGGAAAACAGTGCTCTGTCCCTACTGTTTACAATGAGGATGGAGTGCTGTTGACCTCAACTGGGGACATCATCCAACGGTGGAAGGAATACTTTGAGGATCTCCTCAATCCCACCTTCATGTTATCCGAGGAGGACGCAGAGTCTGAGGGTGCTTGGAAGGACTCACCCATCACAGGGGCTGAGGTTGCCAAGGTGGTTAAAAAGCTCCTCGGTGGCCGGGCTCCAGGGGTGGATGAGAATCGTCCCGAGTTCCTGAAGGCACTGGATGATGTTGGGCTGTCTTGGCTGACACACCTCTTCAACATTGCGTGGAGGTCGGGGATAGTGCCTCTGGATTGGCAGACTGGGGTGGTGGTCCCCCTTTTTAAAAAGGGGGACCGGAGAGTGTGTTCCAACTATAGGGGGAAAATCACACTTCTCAGCCTCCCTGGGAAAGCCTATGCTGGGGTGCTGGAGAAGAGTCCGGTTGATAGTCGAACCTTGGATTCACGAGGAACAATGCGGTTTTCATCCTGGTCATGGAACACTGGACCAGTTCTTTACCCTTGCAAGGGTACTGGAGGGTGCATGGGAGTTTGTCCAACCGGTCTACATGTGTTTTGTGGACCTAGAGAAGGCTTATGACCGTGTCCCTTGTGGTGCCCTGGGGTGGGTGGGGGGGGGGGTGCTTCAGGAGTATGGGGTTCAGGGTCCACTATAGGGTCTGAATGGCCCGCAGTATGACTGGAGCAGGAGTTTGGTTCGCATTGCTAGCAGTAAGTCAGACTCATTCCCGGTGCATGTTGGACTCCACCAGGGCAGTCCTTTGTCACCGGTTCTGTTCATAACTTTTACGGACAGAACTTCTAGGCATAGCCAAGGGGTGTCCGGTTTGGTGGCAGCAGGATCACGTCTCTGCTTTTTGCAGATGATGTGGTCCTGTTGGCTTCATCAATCTGTGACTTCCAGCATGCACTGGGACGGTTTTGCAGCAGAGTGCGAAGTGGCTGGGATGAGGATTAGCACCTCCAAGTCTGTGGCCATGGTGCTCAGCCAGAAACCGGTGGAGTGCCTACTCTGGGTCAGGGGGGAGTTGCTACCTAAAGTGGAGGAGTTTAAGTATCTTGGGGTTTTGTTCACGAGTGAGGATAAGGGGGAGCGGGAGTTGGATAGATGGATTGGGGCAGCATCAGCAGTGATGCGGATGCTAAACCAGTCTGTTGTTGTAAAGAGAGAGCTGAGCCAGAAGGCAAAGCTCTCAATTTACTGGTCCATCTACATTCCCACTCTCACCTATGGTCACGAGCTGTGGGTAGTGACCAAAAGAATGAGATCGCGGATACAAGTGTTAGAAATGAGTTTTCTCTGCAGGGTGGCTGGGCCCTCCCTTAGAGACATGGTAAGAAGCTTGGTCATTCGGGAGAGACTCAGAGTAGAACCGCTGCTCCTCCACACTGAAAGGAGTCAATTGAGGTGGTTCAGGCACCTTGTTAGAATGCCCCCTGGACACCTCGCAAGGGAGGTTTTCGGGGCATGCCTCAATGGGAGGAGACTCCGGGGCAGACCCAAGACATGCTGAAGAGATTACATCTCTCGGCTGGCCTGGGAACACCTCGATATTCCCCCAGAACAGCTGGTGGAGGTGGCTGGGGAGAGGGAAGTCTGGGCTGCTCTGCTTAGGCTGCTACCCCCATGACCCGGATCCGGATAAGCGGTAGAAGATGGATGGATGGATGCTGTCCCCCCCACCCCACACATTCACTTGGGTCTGTTGACAGTCTAATTGCTGGCTGCTTTATGTCTCAGGGCTCCCTCATGACTGTGTTACCTTCTGGCTCTCCCTTTTAATTATGCGGTCATAGTTGGTCTTGCCGGAGTCCCTGCTTGCACTCCATGCAAAATGTATCCTGTTTTTACTCATTAGGTGACACTGGGCATACCTAATAACCCGTGGGTTTTTTTCCCCTCCCCCCGTCTGTCCGAGTTACATGTCGATCCTGAGACACCAATGGTCCTGACCTCTTCTGCTCCTCGGACCTGCCTGACCCATCCTGATACCCACCGTTTGGCTGGAGTCTCATCACATTTCTCCTGTGGAGGACAGCCCCATATGGATAGTCAAAATTTGCACTTGGAAGATGGCTCTGGACACTTAGGGTAATACATCTATGGCTGAGGACTACAATTGCCATGATAAACTTAGGACTGCAGTTGTCATGAACAGTTTTGTACTCAAGTTTCCATCAATGAACCTTGACTTTTACTATTACTTCATAACTTTTTCAGTTTATAACAGAACAGACTTCATGTTAAAACTATAATGATTTTCCCTTTGGAGTTCTGGTTCTTTGGGTTCCCTTTGGAGTCTGGTTCTTTTCAAGGTTTCTTCATGTCATCTGAGGGAGTTTTTCCTTGCCAATTTCGCCACAGGCTTGCTCACTGGGGATAAAATTAGCTCATGTTTAGTCTTTAATTTTCTGTAAAGGTGCTTTGCGACAATGTCTGTTGTTAAAAACGCTATACAAATAAAATTGACTTGATGGCCGTTTGTTTTGGACCCTGGACAACCATACGCTCATGTCCTGCTGAAGTGATGGAGTAACTTTTTTTGTTTTGTTTTTTTTAAACGGGTATCCTGCGCCCCTTTTCCAGGGAAGGATCAAGAAATTGTTGACCTGAAAAAAAAAAAAGAAAAAAAAAAGCTTGTCCTTAAATAAGCCTGCTGGTGAATCATGATCAGCTGGCCACTCAAAATATATGGTAGAAAAAAAGAAACAGTTCAGTAAATTTCAAATTTGGTGCTTGGAATGTTCGTACATGACTTGATAATGAAAATAACATTATGAGAAGGACTACCATTACCATCCATGTGTTGTGTTAGCAAGGCACTGACCTCACTGCACTAAGTGAAACATGTCTACCCAACCAGTCACAGCTTACTGAGATTAGAGCTGGTTATACAACCCCGATTCCAAAAAAGTTGGGACAAAGTACAAATTGTAAATAAAAACAGAATGCAATGATGTGGAAGTTTCAAAATTCCATATTTTATTCAGAACAGAAATAGATGACATAAATGTTTAAACTGAGAAAATGTATCATTTAAAGAGAAAAATTAGGTGATTTTAAATTTCGTGACAACACATCTCAAAAAAGTTGGGCCAAGGCCATGTTTACCACTGTGAGACATCCCCTTTTCTCTTTACAACAGTCTGTAAACGTCTGGGGACTGAGGAGACAAGTTGCTCAAGTTTAGGGATAGGAATATTAACCAATTCTTGTCTAATGTAGGATTCTAGTTGCTCAACTGTCTTAGGTCTTTTTTGTCGTATCTTCCGTTTTATGATGCACCAAATGTTTTCTATGGGTGAAAGATCTGGACTGCAGGCTGGCCAGTTCAGTACCCGGACCCTTCTTCTACGCAGCCATGATGCTGTAATTGATGCAGTATGTGGTTTGGCATTGTCATGTTGGAAAATGCAAGGTCTTCCCTGAAAGAGACGTCGTCTGGATCAGTGTTGTTTTCGTTAACGATGATGACGAAATGACTTCATTAACACACCTTTTTTTCATGGCTAAAACGAGACAGTGACGAGCTAAACACAGCTCTTTGATCACGAAAATATGACGAGACGTATCTGTTGTTTTCGTTGACGAGATGAGGCGAAAACGTTAGTGGGTTGGCTATAGGACTATCAAAATGCATGGCATTTCCTCCAACGGCATGTGCAACCTGTCTGCTAAATGCTGAAAATATCAGCAATGCACCTGCATCCTGTCCTTGTTTGGTCACGCCCACCACCAGGCATGTCCGGGCACAGTGCACACCAGGGCAGCCACACAGTTTACCGGGGCAGCCACACAGTTCATGGAACATCGGCAACGCCAGCACAAGGGCTTGGTGGGCGGAAAAGACGCAATGATTTATGGACATACTTTACACATAATCCAGCAAAAAATAAAACGGAATGCCTTGTAGTGGGAGACAGAGGCACACGCTGTGGCTATAAACTATGTGGCAAGAATACGACCAACCTCAAGGAGGCATCTAAAGGCTCACCATGCTGCTATTTCTGCGGTGGTAAGTTAACGTTACAAGAAGTCCTGTTAACAGATCATGTATACGTTTGCTAGCTTTGGTTAATGTCACTCAACAATTGGTCTGTGATGAATTTCCTATGAAGTTTTCCAAAACACCGTGACCTGGCGAAAATGAATGGGACCGCTAGCTTCATGCTAAAGCTGGCTTTAACATGTCATGAGTAAAACCTGTCCTGCAGGGATTATTGGTGGGACAGCAACCAAATGCTTTGTCATATATTGACCCATCGACCTAATGAGTTGCAATTTGGTCCTCCAGCTGTTCCTTTTTTGTACCTTTAACTTTTCCAGCCTCTTATTGCCCCTGTCCCAACTTTTTTGAGATGTGTTGCTGTCATGAAATTTCAAATGAGCCAATATTTGGCATGAAATTTCAAAATGTCTCACTTTCGACATTTGATATGTTGTCTATGCTATTGTGAATGCAATATCAGTTTTTGAGATTTGTAAATTTTTGCATTCTGTTTTTATTTATGATTTTTACTTTGTCCCAACTTTTTTGGAATCAGGGTTGTAAATCATCCGGTCTTTTCATGATGGTATTAAAGTGCATGTTATCGACAATGGACGGGAACCTGCTCCTTTTGATGTACATAATGGCATCGAGCAAGGTTGTGTTTCTGCACCCTTGCTATTTAGCATTGTAATGGCTACTGTGATCTATGATGCCTTTTATAACTATGACAAAAGTAACAGTGTGAACTTTTGGTACAGTGGTGGTATATTCAATCTCCAACATCTGAAAATGAAGATCAAAAGTTAATCACGTGCTGGTTAGAAAGCTACACTATGCAGAGGACTGTGCTCTAGTGACACACAGATGACGCTCAAGCTCTTATTGACTGCTTTCATAAGGCAACCACAAGATATGGTCTCTCCATTTCCATAAAGAAAACCAAAATGCTTTTACAGCCCAGACCTGGTCCCTGTTATAGACAGCCAGCAGTGAAGACTGGGTTGGACAGATTGAAAGCCGTTACCAAATTATGTGTTACTTGGGTGGTGTAGTATCTAATGGCTGCTTTCATATACGCTGCTTATGGAGGATTGCTGGAACATATTGACAGGATTGTATACCAAACACTGAAGTGATGCCTCACTGCCAGACACATGGAATTGAGGCCTTTATCATAGAAGCCTACCTTTGCTGGGCTGGGCACGTGGTTTGGATGAATGATGAGGGGTTACCTCGTGCGCTGCTCTATGGTGAACTATCGGATGGTGTACATTCAGTCTGTGCTCCAAAGAAGTGTTATAAAGACCTGCATAAGGGTTCACTTACTAAATACGGCATGTCAGACTTTGAGAACCTTGCCAAGAACAGAGCTCAAAAGGAGTGTAGCTGTAAAGTGTGGCATAGCAAAAAGTTTGAGAAGAAGCGGTTTGAGAAACTTCAGGAAAAGCAACACTGCTGGAAGGAAAGGGTATCAGCACCTGGACGTTACCTTTGTGATCAGTGTCCTAAAGTCTGTGGGTCAGCAACTTGATTGTTGAGCCATCAAAGGGCTCATGACCACAAAGGAGACAGCTGATGTACAACTTGGATCTGTCACATGTGACAGCCAAGCCAGGTGCACGCGCACACACTTTACAGAGGAGGAATCAAACAACCAACCAGAGGTGAAAATCTCCAACACAATTGGTGGCAATAATAAATTGGATTTTACTGATGCAACATTCAAATGATGCATCCCAATTTCATCCCAAATTGTATCCGATATACACTGATCGTATTGTGGACTTTTGAATTGGTACACTGATGTGAATCCCTAACATAAACCAGATGTTAAAACAATGGAGGGAAAAAGACTCCCACAAAGTTGGAGTGTCCATGGATCCAACATTTTGGATTCCCCATCTCCTTGTAGATGCCTCAACGTGGTGTGGGGGTGAATCCAGGTAGAAAGCTAGATGTTCCAACCAATCTAGCGATTCCTGGGGCCAATGGACACACGCAAAGACCTCAACAGTGGAACTGGTGGAACTGGACATTCTCCTTAAATACAGAAACAAGCTGGCAGAATTGGACAACTCCTGCAGTCCGGCAGTGATGGTGGACAAAGGCTGCAGCATTCCTGGTATCTCCAATCATCTTGGCCTCTTCTTTGCCACTGGGTAACGACACCTTGAACACGAAGTGCATGCACCTAGGACTGCACACTCCTAAGAGCACCAAAATCAACGTGTTGTGCAGAACTTTCCATCTTCTTTTCTTTTGAAAAGTTTATTGGCAATGGGGAATCTGCGACAGGAGCAGGGATTGGATGGTCCTGGAAGCTTTTAGAAGGAACCCTGCACAATAGTGACATGAGTGTGATGGCCACTGGCTGGTGGACCCTCGAAGAGACACCACCTTCGTGTCCTACTCATGTGACCAGGCAGTCCTTTTTAGGTCAGCACTGTCTGCAGTCAACTGATGAAGGGGCTAAGAAAAGACAGACCAAACATGGCCTGTTCCGTTATCCTGACCAGGATACCGCGCCTGGGAGTGCATTCCATTTTTGCAGTCAAAACAAATGAAAATTCCTCTTTTGTGCCTCTTGGAATGTTTGCATGCTTCTGGATATTAACTCTCCAGAGAACGACACACAACTCCTTCAACTCACTACCCTGATTGAAGCTGAACTGGAAAAGGTACAACAACATAGACATTGCAGCTCTCAGTGAAAATAGATTTTCTGATGAAGGATCTCTCACAGAGAACCAATACACATTGTTCTGAAAAGGACACCCAATTGGTACCACAAGAGTCCATGGGGTTGGCTTTGCTATCAGAAACGTACCTCTGCAGCAGATCTCAGAGGACCCTGTGAGAATAAGTGAACATCTCATGACTCTATGAATATCTTTGGATCGGAATCAGTACATAACGATGATTAGTGTCTACACACCCATCTTAGACTCTAGTCATGAAGCCAAAGATGAATTCTATGACTCTGTGGACCTTTCCTTGCAAACGGTATCAATAAAAGATAACATTCTTTTGATGGGTGATTTCAATGCACATGTTGAATCGAACAGCTCTGTCTGGAATGGAAACTAGGTAAACATGGCATGGGTAAGATGAACTCAAATGGTCGCTGCTTACTCACACTTTGCTCAGAGCACCAACTCAGCATTACAAACTTGTTTTTTCAACCCCCCAACATCCATAAAGGCACTTGGATGCATCCTCGCTCAATGAAATAGCACGTTCTGGACTATATCATTGTCAAACAAAAGAACTTCCAGGACATCCATTATACCACAGCCATGTGCAGTACAGAACGCTGGACAGACATCATCTCCTCAGTGAAAAACTGGGACTTGTTCTGCGGTCCCCACAGTGCAAATCATGTCCAATGAAACAACTTAATGTTGCTGCAATCCAAGAGCCTAATAAAAGAATGGAACTTAGTAATGCTCTCAAAAACCTGGCTTCCATGGATGCCCTGCATCTTGACCAGGAAGAGGAAATTATGGAGGGTGACACTGATGGTCCATAGAATGCTATAGCCAAGATACTCTACTCAACTTCCCTTGGTGTTCTGGGGGAAACCAAAAGACATCAAGACTGGTTTACTGAAAATGCAGATAAAATCCTATTACTTCCTGAGCATAAGAATGCTGCACATAACGCGTCTCTCTCAAACCATACAATCAACATCATATCTGGAGAAATCTACGTGGAGAAGCACGGTGTGAACTGAGGAGGTTACAGAATGAATGATGGCTGAAAAAAATCTTCAGAAATCCAAACATTTGCCAACAGAAACCAAACACATGCTTTCTATGATGCAATCAAATCGATCTATGATCCAAAATCAACATCTCGTGCTCCTGTTCATTCTGCTGATGGACAGACACTGATCGAGGATACAGATATCAATAGAAGATGGGCTGAGCACTTCAAAGACTTCCTGAATTACTCAATTTCAGCTGATCCAAATATGGTTGATGAGCTGCCAACTCTCCCAGTCATTGCATCTCTTGATAATAAATCTGAGTTTCTGAGAAGGAAAACTGCAATAATGCACCTGAAAGATAGGAAATCACCAGGCTCTGATGGCATTCCAGTTGAAATCTTCAAATATGGTCATATGGCTGTCAAACAACACCTCCCTGAGGTCATCTGGTCATGCTGGCAGCATAGTACAATTGAGGTTTTTCACCCACGTGACCAAGTCATGTGATGCATCGTTAGGCTGCCATTTTGGACGTCACGGCTCGAATCAGTTTGAATGCGAGGAAGGCGACAAACGAAAAACATAAAAGAAAAAGGAGCGAGATGCAGAAAACACCTTCACTATCCAGCAACGTAGGGCATTTACAGGGCGAGCAGAGGGAGAGGTATTTGCAAAAATTGAGGTTAGGCTTAGAGAACGATGTTTACCTGCTTCCACCAGGATTGTTCACTGACGTACGGAAGTACACGAAGCCCTCGTCTTTACCTGACTTCAGCCCACATGATCTGTATACCTATGTCGTTAAAAACCCATCGCCATACACAGGTATTGATCTGAAAGCGTATAAGAGTTTGGATGCCTACAAATATTTTGTGTCAGGCTGGGTAACATGCCTACATCAGTGGGTCGTCCCTGGAGCCGGTGGTCGCCATCTTATTACAGCTAAGGTTTGTTCACATTTTCATTTACTTTCGGTCCTCAGGATAAACAAAATGTTATTAAATGTCATTGAAATAACTTCTTAGTCTGTTGAGACATGGCCCGTTCTAAATTTGCTGTTACCAGGCAATGACCAAGAACTGTATTAAGGCCTCTGCATGCTCTTGCGACAAGGCTTTCGCAGATAGCTTTTCGCAGACAGTTGTAATTTATCGTTGAGCGGGGAGTAATAGGCGTGCGCAATGTTATTCACCGCCACAACGCAAGGGGGCGCGAAGTCGCGAAATCGCTAGGAGTAGTTGGTGGGTGTGGTTAGTGGAGTGTTTATCCTCCGGTTACTTATAATGACTAGAACTGGAGTCGTATAGATGTACATACTTCCTCACTTCCTCAATCAACCGCTCTTCGTGCTGCTCCATCTTCGCTCATGTTTTTAAAAATGGTGGTCGTGAAAACAAACCAAACCGGGAAAGTAGGGAAGCAGAAGTGCGTGTACAGGGGATGTAGAGTGGACCAATCAGAGCCCTCTTGTCTGCGACGCTGTCTGCGGTGGTCACAATTTTTGGGAGGTGCGCACAGAGCGTCTGCGAAGGTGGGGGGGGCTACGCAGACGCTATCTGCGGCGCCGTCTGCGAGGACTGGGTTGTCAGCATAAATTGGCCTTTAGGGTCGGTGTCTGTGTTGTAGCAGTGTACTAGCAGCTAGCTGTTAGCACTAGCTAATGTCAACAACATAGTAGCTAGTATGTTACTGTAGCAATGTTTACGTTCAGTCATTTGGATGACTGTTAAAACCTTTCAGTCTCAAGTTTTTCCTTTACTGTATTTACTAGTTTACTGTAATTATGATCCGGCAGCTATTTACACCGGATCCAGTGTAAATAGCTGCCGGAGCGCGCTCCGGCTTGCTCCCCCTCAAATTAAGCAGCGCGCTCCGGCTTGCTCCCGGAGTGCTCCGGCCGAGGTTCCGGAGCGCGCTCCGGCTTGCTCCCCCTCAAATTAAGCAGCGCGCTCGGGGGAGCAAGCCGGAGCGAGCTCCGGAACCTCGGCCGGAGCACTCCGGGAGCAAGCCGGAGCGCGCTGCTTAATTTGAGGGGGAGCAAGCCGGAGCGCGCTCCGGCAGCTATTTACACTGGATCCGGTGTAAATAGCTGCCGGATCATAATTACAGTAAACTAGTAAATACAGTAAAGGAAAAACTTGAGACTGAAAGGTTTTAACAGTCATCCAAATGACTGAACGTAAACATTGCTACAGTAACATACTAGCTACTATGTTGTTGACATTAGCTAGCTTGACCTTCAAAATGGCGGACACCGGGGCGTCACGTGACCCTGTGATGTCAGGTGAAATACCTCAATACCCGAAAGATGGAAACATGCCAATATCACAATTTACAAGAAGAAAGGTGACTGTTCACTATGTGGAAATAGTTGTGGAATCTCACTACTGGATATTGCAGGGAAGATACTGACTTGCATTATGCTTTTTTTGTCTGCACCAAGAGTCTGTCAACCATGTTCTGCCAGAGTCTCAATGTGACTTCTGTGCAGACCAGAGCACAGTGGACATGTTCTTTGTCTCAAGATTGTGCAAAGAAAAAAAAAAAAAAAAAAGGGAACAGAGAAATTAGCTTTACCTTGCCTTTACTGATCAAGCATTCGATAAATTGAAAAGAACTCTTCTATAGAGGGTGCTTGAATAGTTTGGTTGCCTGCCCTGTTTTCTCTCCATTCTCAGACAATTCCACATGGAATGAAGGCATGGGTGATGGTCATTGGTGAAGCGTCTGAATCATTCAACGTCACAATGGGAGTAAAGCAGGGATGTGCCCTTGCCCATGTCCTCTTCAAAATGTATCATGTTGCCATCACACTCCTTACACAAAGGGACATTAACTTGGAAGATGGTGTGGGTATTGGGTACTGCTTCGATGGTAGTTTCTTTAACCTACACAGACGAAAAGCCATATCCAAAACCTTCATAGCTACAATTTTTGAACTCCAATATGCTGAGGACACTGCTATTACTTCACACTTCCCACAAGGTCTTCAACATACCCTAGACTCCACACACAAAAGCATACAAACCAGGTGGATTACAGATGAACGCTCAGAAAACTGCGGTCTTACAAAGGTGTCTTGACAATTTCCCCCTGTCGACTTCACAGTCAGAGGTGAGCCCCTACAGAATGTAGAACATATCATATACATACTTGGGCAGTATTGTGTCAGAACATATCAACATCGATGAGAATGTTAACAAAAGAATTTGACTTGCCTCCTTAGCATTTGGTCACTTGAGATCTAGAGCGTTTTTGAACGAAAACCTCTGGACCATGACAAAAGTTCAAGTGTATCATGCTGTCTGTCTCTCAACACTCCTCTAGGAGTCAGAATCTTGGACCATCTACAGCTGGCATATCAAGGCTCTGCAGGCCTTTCATATTCGCTGTCTTCAGAAGATTCTTGGCCTTACTTGGTGTGGCCATGTCCCCATACTGAGATTTTATGCCACTGTGCTTCACATAGTGTGGAAGCATTTTTCCTTAAGAGACAGCTTCAGTGGTTCGGATGCATTGTTCAGATGTCACACAATCGTCTACCTAAGATTTTCCTGTATGGCAAGTTACAAAATGGGAGCCACCCCCCAGGTAGTCCCAAGAAATGCTACCACGATCATCTGAAGTCTGCTCTCAAGAAATGCAGTATCCCAGTTTGTGACGTAAAAGAACTTGCTAAAAAGACAGAAGTCTCTGGATGTGGAAAGTAAAAGAAGGAATCCAACATTTTGAAGAGGAAAAAACAAGATCACATGAAGAGCGACATGCCACAAAACAAAGATTAGCACTACCCCATCACTTTTGTTTGTGATCAATGTGGCAAAACATGTATGGCAAGAATCAATCTCCTCAGCCACCAATATTCTCAAGAACACTGCAAAGAATGGTCCAGAAGAAACTGATTGATGGGAGTGGAAACCTTTTCTTCTACCACCATAAGGAGTGAAAAAATAAAGTATTTGGATAAAACACTGAAATGTGTGACATGTGAAACGTGCAACTCAGACAGACATTCTCGTCCCACCCACATCCTACAGTTTTTACATATTTTACAAAGCAATTGAAAGGCTCTCCGTTTCTCCTTTTACTGTCTTTTTTTTACTGCTGGAAGTAGAATTACAAGCTTAGTGCTGAATTAAGTCTGAGACATTCACTACACTTCTACATTATATTGTCAATGAACTTGATAAGCCAGTTACTTATTTAAAATATGCACGTCCTTATCGGGTAACAGCTTTATATTTTTCTGTGCTGCTCATGAATACCTGAACTGCTTGAATCAGATCATACATGCAGTATGTACAATAGCATACATGCATTTTTGTCTCTTGTAAATCTCCATTTTGTTAGGAACGTTTCAATTAAAATGTTATTAAGCCTCATATTCAGGGTTCCCCCTGGGCTCTGAAAAATATTCTTCACTTTTTTCCTTGAAAAATCAAGTCGAAGTATTCTTCAATTTTTGTTATTTTTTTCCTTCACTTAGTCTGCATTTTTTATCAGTTACCAACTTATCAAAGTGGACTTGATACAGGTTTATACCAACCAAACTGGCATAATTCAAATATTTTTACAGACACAGGCTTCACCATTACATATAAAATCTAGGCTCCACTCCAGCCTCTAATAAGAAAGACTTGATTTTGGGCAGCCTGTGCACCATCAAACTAAAATAAAGGTCTTTAGTTTGAGCTTACTTAAGGTTATTTTAGCATTGAATTATTCAAAAGAGGTATTAGGACTCCCCTTACCTTTAACTTCAACACAAAACTTGTTTTACAATTGAACAGAGTCAAGAAGAGTCTTGGACCAACCAACAGTGAAGGAATCCGAATTTCCCATCGATTTATAAACCGAACACAGAATGACGCCACGGTTTACATCATACATTCGCCACGGGGACTCAACATGCCAAGCCCCCTGAAACATAGACCCCTTCAGTCGCTTGCCGGCTGACAGCACTTTCACTTTGGTGTTTTTTTTTTTTTTTAACCAATCCCTGTATTACTGACACTGTCCAGTGTGTTCGGGGACAGTAGGGGCTCCAAGTGTGTCTCCCCACTGGCTGTTTCAGCCCTTAAATCAATCACCTTGAGTGCTTGAAGAAGCCCGCCCAAAAAAAAAAAAAAATCTGTCAGCTTAGACTGTGCCATTGTTTGGTTCACGCAGAGATAATTACACCACCACACCAGGCCGATTAAGACGCACTGCGAATGGTCAAAAGCTTGGCACCCATTTGGTCATTATGTGTAGTTGATTTTTATTGGTCACAAGCACATGCTCATTGTTTACATTCTGGCTTCCCGCCGTCTCTTCATCAGGATTGGATTTTGGCAAATGGGGAATTTGTGGAGCGATTTCTAGAAAAGATGACTTATGATAATGATAAAGATGACAAACATATTCGTCACTGTGACGACTGCTAGTAATTTTCTCTTCATCACTGATGGATTATGTTCATCAATGACAAATGTGTCAAGCGCCAGCAGAAGCCCTGCATATTGTGTTTAGACCCATTTTCAGTGCAAACGTACTTTGTTTTATTAGATTATTATCTCTACCGCTTATAAAACATGACATTTCTATAATCATGTTTGATATTGTCCAATTGTTCTCCAGTTGAAACATAACGTTTAATTATTTGTCATCATTTCATCAGCCTTTCTAAAGTATGACAAAAACACAGCACTGAGCTGAACTCATGAAATATGTGACTCAAATGTCATGCACTCACGTCCCACCCAGATGAGGCAGACTATCATGAGAAAGGTATGTTTGTTCCTATTCAATTTTTATTGTCATCTGTTCTCAGTGACTCATCACTCATTTCCCATTGGTGCTTAAAAAAAAATGACTGTTTACTTACCCACCTCAATCAATCTCCGAGTTTATAATTAAACATGTAGACTAATAAATGTGCCAAACCATTAACCAGAAAGATGTCCACTGGGTTTTACTGGGTCAGACCAGCCCTTCTCTCACTCTGTTTTGTCAAGTAACACAGTAATACTGAGTAACATTTTAACTCAATCATTAACACATGCTGTATTGGACAGGATTTCATAGATTAGTACAGAATAGTTCCTTTTCTATTAATCTTCTATTGACCTACCAGTCAAAAGTTTGTACACACTTTCTAATGCAATGTTTTTATTAATTAAAAGTCACTTCATGTCTTAAAGTAACGATGGATGTTGTTTCTCTTTACTTAGTTGAGCGGTTCTTGATATAATATGGATTACTACAGTTGTGGAATAGGGATATTTACTGTATTTTTATTACTTACCATTTACTGCTTGATCTCAAAATGCATTAAAAAGGCAAGAAATTCCACTAATTAACTTTTGACAAGGCACACCTGTTCACAGAAAAACATTCCAGGTGACTACCTCATGAACCTGGTTAAGATAATGCCAAGTGTGTAAAGCATCAAGGTAAACACTGGCTACTCAGAAGAATCTAAAATATTAAATATATTGTTTAACACTTTTTTTTTGCTTATTATAAGCAAAAAAAAAAATTATTATTTGCTTATTTTTTTGCTTTTTTTATTGCTTATTATATTTGCTTATTTTGTTCATTCCATGTGTTTAATAGTTTTAATGTCTTTAATACTGTTCTACAATGTAGAAATAGTCAAAATACAGAAAAACCTATGAACAAGGGGTGTACAAGCTGGTACTGTAGTTACTTTGTTATAGTTCAGTAAAATATTTGTTTACTTCAGTCATAAATTGTAAACTTACATGGCGTGTGTCCCTCACCATCCAACTATACTGAGGCCCTCTGAGGGCAGAGCACAAAACTTAGACAAGCCACTCTCATCAAGAGGATTAATTTCTTTGTAATTTTGGCTGAGTTCATTCAGACTCATGAAGATGAGTCTCTTCTGCTTTCTGGTGTGTTTAACCTCCTCCATTAAAGACCTGTAACCCTTTGCTCCTGGCAGAAGCCTGGAATTCTGGTCATCCCTGTAAAAATGTTTCACTTGCATTTCAAATGTCCCTAGACAGAAGTCTGCTTAACTTTGGCTCCACTTCCCTTTTCCATCATCAACTTTCTGTTAGGTTTGACCTTGTGCTCAGTCACTGTGAATTCTTATGCAGATTTGACAAACCTGATGGTGCTAAAGGAAGCCTCTGAACTTGCTTTTGATGTGAATAAAATATGGATTTTCTATTTCACTAAACCAATAAACCTGAAGAAAGCTATACATTTCACCAAAAAGTAATTCTGGTGATGCAGGCAAACTGTGGCATTATCTGTCAAAGTCAGAACATCTTCTCAACTTAAACCTCATTTGCTTTATTGTTTTCTATATTTTGTGCAGATGCATCTAACAAGACATCTCATATGCAACAAAAACAAGCCATAACTTATAACCAATGAAGAGGCTCAACAGATAATCACACAGAGGCATAAGATCTTGAAGTCAACACTGTACAAATATCTACCTATGAAATAAAACCACTAAATGTAAGTGAAAATTTGGCTGCAAGAAAGTGAAAACTGGTGGAAATATTAATTTTTGAAAATGAAATGATTCTTCATTTGGGTAAAAAAAAATTTTTAATTATTTGATTAGTGTAAAACAGTCAGCAACAACTATTTACAAGAACATGTTGCAAATTATCTTTAGAGTCTTCTTGGCTGTTCAGTATAAAATTTTAACCCAATCCAGTGAAAAATAAGCAATTGGTGAGGCTTAGGATACACACACAAATCACAAAGATCATGAAATTTAGCTCAGAGGGCCAAAAATCATAACTAAAGAGTATTTGGAGTCGAGATTTAGGATTTTGCAAGGTCGCATGAATTTGATAGAAGTTTTAAGTAATTTTTACAGGAAAAAAAAAAAGTGTCATGTACTGGGAAAGTTCAGAATTCTAGATGACTTGGCATGGAATGAGTCTCTACACATTTGTAGGACACTTTGAAAGTTGAAGGCTCATGTTCCTGCACCACATACCTGCACTACTGTGATGCTGATCCGGCCCATGGAGTTGAGGCTGCCTCCGTACTGCAGCTGCTGCGCCGTATGAGCATCCATCTGTACCTGCTGTTGCTGGACAGTCGGGGTGATCCTCAGAAAGTCCGTCGGAAGCTCTCCGATATACACCTGAACACAGCGCATGCACACAGGACCGGAGACCACCACTTATTGCTTTAAATTCGGCTTTGTACCTTTAGTACATTACAATTCAGCAGCAGATTCATAAATAGATTTGAATGGAAAATATTATCTGTCCCTTGCAGTCTAATCTACCGAGATTGTTCAAATTAGTGCCTGAAGGAGTCTAACTTCCCCTCAGGTTGATTGCAGTTGCAATATTTGGGTAGGCACCATAGGAGCGCAGATGGGGTCTTGTGTGTTCATGGACCTGGTGGAGACTGCTGTCTCTCCTGTTTTCACTCGTGTTTTTTATTTAAAAAAATAAAAATAATAATAAAAAAAAAAAAAAACACTGAGTAGGCGTGTGCACATACAGGACTAACAGCCTCAACTAGTTAAGCAATTTATTGTGATTACGTGCTGCAATGCTCCTCTGAATATGATGTAATAAACGTGGAATGTGTTCTATACATAACCTAATTACACTCATATGAAAGTTATTATATTAAGATGGATTTGCAGGAATTAGCCTCAAACCTTGGTTCATTTTAGGCCATGTCATGGTTTCTGGGTTGAAAGTTTCATAATCTCCTGAGAGTTTACACAAAATGGCATGAAAACAAAGAGCCGACAGACTACATTAACTCAAATAACCACTCTTCACAATTTAAGTGAGCAGAAAAGGATCTCAGAATTCAAAACACAACAAACCCTGACAACAAGCAGATGATTACATCGTTCCTGCCAGCCAAGAACAGGAATCTGGGGCTTCAGGATCATCACAACTGGACAGACTGGAAAACTGATAACATCTTGATTCCTGTACCAACTTCTAGACGACAGAGTCAGACTGCAGCAACAACAGCATGAATCCATGAACTCAACAGGTCAGGCTGGTGGGGGTGGTGTGTTGGTGTGGGGAACGTTTTTTCAACACACACTGGGCCACTCAGGACCAGTCGAGTGTCGTACGAATGCCAGGAGTACTGCTGCTGATCATATGTAGGACTTTATGGACAATTTACCCCCATCTTAGCTGTATAGCCATTTAAGCTGTTAAATGTTCATCAGTGACGCGCAAATATTTTTAAAAAAATGAACATATCAATACTAAAAAGAAAAAACAAACAAAAATAACGGCAGACAGGTTTTAAATGAAACTGAAAATCTTAAGATAAACAATCATTTCCAACATTTCTTGTTCTGCTGAAAGTGTAAATTATATTAAAAGCATCTACAAAACAAAAGCTCATCATAACATCACTGTTGGCATTACAGCACCACATTAGCTTAGTGACAGCATTTAGAAATCATTATGTTTACGATAAAGACATCAGTAGGATTATAAACATACTGATCAGGAGTTACAGCACTGTAACAGTAGAACAGAGAATAATCTGCTGCTGGAGGTTAGCTATCGAGCTAAAGGCGCTACAAGTATTTTCCCCACCCGCATTCCGTCCAATTCTGCTGATTTGTGCAATACTTGCGGAAATGAACAACTAACCAACCAGAGCACTGGAGCGGAAGAAGACTAGCCAATCCGAGCGAAGGAGGTGGGACTTGCAGGGTATAGTTGGGAAAGAAAAACCGCTGACCGAAGAACCAGAAACTATAGCTTTATCTATCGTTTTCTATACAGTTCCGTGTTGTGTTTTTTATCTCTCTAAGTTGGAGCAGATATGAGGTGCACTCCCTCACCTGTCCCCGCTGAGTGCTGATCGTGGTTGCCATCTTCACCGAAGTTAATTAAATCAAAACAGTACGATGCGCAATATGCGTTTCAGTGTTTTTGTGATGCTCTTCTTCCTCTTGAATGTTTACGAGCACAGACCGGAACACACTGCCCCTGCTGGCTGTCCAAACACACACACGCTGCAATGAGGATTATTGCCAAGTGCGTTCTCACATCTAAGGCTGGCACGGATTTATTATCTCATCTCATTATCTCTAGCCGCTTTATCCTGTTCTACAGGGTCGCAGGCAAGCTGGAGCCTATCCCAGCTGACTACGGGCGAAAGGCGGGGTACACCCTGGACAAGTCGCCAGGTCATCACAGGGCTGACACATAGACACAGACAACCAAACCTAACCTGCATGTCTTTGGACTGTGGGGGAAACCGGAGCACCCGGAGGAAACCCACGCGGACACGGGGAGAACATGCAAACTCCGCACAGAAAGGCCCTCGCCGGCCACGGGACTCGAACCCGGACCTTCTTGCTGCGAGGCGACAGCGCTAACCACTACACCACCATGCCGCCGGATTTATTATAATAATAATAATAGTTTTAGGGCGGCACGGTGGTGTAGTGGTTAGTGCTGTCGCCTCACAGCAAGAAGGTCCGGGTTCGAGCCCCGTGGTTGGTGAGGGCCTTTCTGTGCGGAGTTTGCATGTTGTGTCTGCGTGGGTTTCCCCACAGTCCAAAGACATGCAGGTTAGGTTAACTGGTGACTCTAAATTGAGCGTAGGTGTGAATGTGAGTGTGAATGGTTGTCTGTGTCTATGTGTCAGCCCTGTGATGACCTGGCGACTTGCCCAGGGTGAACCCCGCCTTTCGCCCGTAGTCAGCTGGGATAGGCTCCAGCTTGCCTGCAACCCTGTAGAACAGGATAAAGCAGCTAGAGATAATGAGATGAGATGGGAATTAATAAGTTTTGAAAAATAAACAAAAATTATATGGAATTGAGCTGAAGAGTTTATGGTACAAGTTTATATTTAATAGTAGGTCCTAGCTTAGGTTTTGTCGCTCATGACACGAATGCAGTGAAAAGCAAGCTGGGCGAGTCCTGTTGGATTTGAACAGGGCGTGGGAACTTCAGGTATCTACAGTGGATGTAAAAAGCGTACACACCCCATTAAAATGATAAGTTTTTCTGATGTAAAAAAAATGAAATCATGATAATTTCAAAACTTTTCCCCACCTTTAATGTGACCTATAACCTGTACAACTCAAATGAAAATCAAACAAATCTGTTGGGGGGGGGCATAAAAAATAAAAAACATACAATACGCTGGTTGCATAAGTGTGCACACTCAAACTAATACTTTGTTGAAGCACCTTTTGATTTAATTACAGCATTCAATCTTTTTGGGTCGGAGTCTATCAGCCTGCCACATCTAGACTTGGCAATATTTGCCCACTCTTCCTTGCAAAAGCGCTCCAAATCTGTCAGACTGCGAGGGTGTCTCTTCTGCACAGCCCTCTTCAGGTCACCCCACAGATTTTCAATTGTATTTAGGTCTGGGCTCTGGCTGGGACATTCCAAAAATTTTTGGGGGTCATTGTCATGCTGAAAGATGAAATTCCTCTTCATCTTCAGCTTTCTAGCAGACACCTGAAGGTTTTAGGCCAAAGTTGACTGGTATTTAGAACTGTTGATAATTCCCTCCACCTTGACTAAAGCCCTCTCCAGCTGAAGAAAAACAACCCCAAAACATGATGCTGCCACCACCATGCTTCATCGTGAATATGGGGTTCTTTTGATGATGTGCAGTGTTGTTTTTGCACCAAACATACTTTTTGGAATTGTGGCCAAAAAGTTCAACCTCAGTTTCATCAGACCATAACACATTTTCCCACATGCTTTTAGGAAAGTTGATTTTTTTTTTTTTGCAAAATCTAGCCAGGCCTGGATGTTTTTCTTTAACCCTACCTCAGACATATGGAGAATACAGGAGATTGTTGTCACATGTAGTACACAACCAGTACTTGCCAGAAATTCCTGCAGCTCCTTCAGTGTTGCTGTAGGCCTCTCAGCAGCCTCCCTGACCAGTTTTCATCTTGTCTTTTCATCAATTTTGGAGGAACATCCAGTTCTCGGTAACGTCACTGTTGTCCCATATTTTCTCCACTTCTTGATGACTGTCTTCACTGTGCTCCATGGAATATCTAATGCCGCAGAAATTTTTTGTACCCTTCTCCTGACTGATACCTTTCAACAATGAGATCCCTTTGATGCTTCATAAGTTCTCTGCGAATCATGGCTTTTGCTGGAGGATGCAACTGAGTAAATGTCTGAACTTTATTTGGGGTTAATCAGAGTAATTTTAATTGATGGCAGGTGTGAACCCAAAAAGACTGAATGCTGTAATTAAATCAAAAGGTGCTTCACCAAAGTATTAGTTTAAGGGTGTGGACACTTATGCAACCAGCTTATTGAATGCTTTTTGTGTGTGTTTTTCCCCCTAACAGATTTGTTTGTTTTTCAGTTGAATTGTACAGGTTATAGGTCACATTAAAGGTGGAAAAAGTTTTGAAATTGTTTATTGTGGTCTAATTTTTTTACATCAGAAAAACCTATATCATTTTAACGGGGTGTGTACACTTTTTACATCCACTGTGTGTGTGTGTGTATATATATATATATATATATATATATATATATATATATATGTGTGTGTGTGTGTGTGTATTTATCTCGTTATCTGTAGCCGCTTTATCCTGTCCTACAGGGTCGCAGGCAAGCTGGAGCCTATCCCAGCTGACTACAGGCGAAAGGCGGGGTACACCCTGGACAAATTGCCAGGTCATCACAGGGCTGACACATAGACACAGACAACCATTCACACTCACATTCACACCTACGGTCAATTTAGAGTCACCAGTTAACCTAACCTGCATGTCTTTGGACTGTGGGGGAAACCGGAGCACCTGGAGGAAACCCACGTGGACACAGGGAGAACATGCAAACTCTGCACAGAAAGGCCCTCGCTGGCCATGGGGCTCGAACCCGGATCTTCTTGCTGTGAGGTAACAGCGTTAACCACTACACCACCATGCCGCCCTGTGTGTGTGTGTGTGTGTGTGTGTGTGTCCCCCGCCTTTTGCCCGTAGTCAGCTGGGATAGGCTCCAGCTCGCCTGCGACCCTGTAGAACAGGATAAAGCAGCTAGAGATAATGAGATGAGATCTTCTGCATTTTCAAAATGACAAAAAATGAAAAGGGCCCGAAGCAAAAGTTTGGGCACCCTGCATTGTTAGTACCTAGTAACACCCCCTTTAGCAAGTATCACAGCTTGTAAACACTGCTCTGCTCTTTTGAGATCTATCCACAGATTTTCAATGATGTTTAGGTCAGGGGACTGTGAGGGCCAGGGCAAAACCTTCAGCTTGTGCCTCTTGAGGTATTCCATTGTAGATTTTGAGGTATGTTTTGGATCATCGTCTTATTGTAGGACCCATCCTCTTTTTAACTTCAACTTTTTAACAGATGGTGTGATGTTTGCTTCCAGAATTTGCTGGTATTTATTTGAATCCATGCTTCCTTTGACCAATGAAATATGCCCTGGGCCACTGGCTGAAACACAACCCCAAAGCATGATCGATCCACACCCATGCTTCAGAGTTGGAGAGGTGTTCTTTTCCTGGAATTTGGCACCGTTTTTTCTCCAAATATACGTACCTTTGCACATTGTGGCCAAAAAGTTCTATTTTGATTTCATCAGTCCACAGAACTTGTTTCCAAAATGCATCAGGCTTATTTAGATGTTCATTTGCAAACTTCAGATACTAAATTTTGTGGCTAGGACACAGGAACGGTTTTCTTCTGATGACTCTCCCATGAAGGTCATATTAGAGATAATGAGATGAGATATATATAGCACAACATGTGGGTACATTGACACGTTATTGATTGTGGTGTGTGTGACTTCAGAGCAGAGTTCAGTGTGGTGATAGATTTGACATAGAAACTGTTTTTGAATCTTGTGGTACATGCTTTGATTTTTCTGTAATGCTTGCCTGAGGGCAGACATTCAAACAGCTGATGGGCGGGGTGGGATGAGTTCTTTAGGATGCAGTGTGTTTTCTGCAGGCAGGAAGACGCGGACATGTCTTCAAGAGCAGGCAGCTGCTTGATGATGATTTTTTTCTGCAGTCTTCATGACTCTTCACAGTGCCTTCTTATCTGCTGCAGAGCTGTTACCATACCATATCAAGATGCCGTGTGTAAGGACACTTTCAATGGTACAGTAGTAGAAGGACATCAACAGCTGTTGGGACAGGTTGATTTTCCTGAGAGTTCTCAGGAAATATAATCTTTGTTGTGCTTTTTCAGTGAGGCAGTGTGTGCTGTATGTCTACGTCAGGTCCTCTGATGTGTGTACCCAGGAATCTGAAACTGGAAACTCTCTCCACTTCTCCATTTATGTTCAGGGGCAGATGAACAGCTCGATGTCTTCTGAAATCAATTGTCAGCTCCTTGGTCTTTTTGGTATTCAGAGCCAAGTTGTTCTCAGCACACCAGTCTGTCAGCCTTTGAACCTCCTCTCTGTAGGCAGACTCATCTTCAGTGATCAGTCCCACCACTGTTGTGTGATCTGCAAACTTTAAGATGGTGTTTGTGTTGTTTGATGGTATGCAGTCATGCATATACAGAGAGTACAGAAAAGGGCTCAAAACACAGCCCTGCGGGGCTTCTGTGCTGAGTGAGAAAGTGGAGGAGCGATGAGGACCCATTGTGACAGAATGTGGCCAGTTACTTAAAAAGTCCAGTATCCTGATTGAGGCCTAGGTCGGACATCTTGTGGAACAGTCTGCTGGGGATGATTATGTTAAATGCAGAGCTGTAATCCACAAACAACAATTGTGCATATGCTCCTTGTTGCTCCAGGTGGTGCAGTCCAGTGTGGAGAGCAATGGAGATGGCATCATCTGCTGATCTGTTGGGTCTGTATGCAAACTGATGAGGGTCCAGAGTAGGTGGGAGAGCATTTTTGATATATGAGTACCAGTTTCTCCATGCACTTCATGAGTATAGGTATCAGAGCTACTGGCCTTTAGTCATTGAGGCAGGTTATTATGGACTGATCGGGAACTGGTACTATGGTGGATGTCTTCAGACAGGTGGGGACAGTGCACTGTGATAAGGAAAGGTTGAAGATATTTGTAAATACCTGTTAATTCCATAGCACAGTCTCAATAGCTTCCATCTTCGCTGCCTCAGACGCATCCTCGGCATCAGTTGGCAAGATAAAAATCCCAAACACTGACGTGCTCAAGCGCACAGAACTTCCATCTATCTACACGCTCCTTAGCCAACGCTGTCTTCACTGGCTGGGCCATGTACGCTGCATGGATGAGGGCAGGATACCTAAAGATCTACTGTACGGCGAGTTGTCAGAAGGCTCTAGATCTCGTGGCCACCCAAGGCTCCGCTTCAAAGACGCCTGCAAGCGTGACTTGAAATCCGTCAGGATCAACGTACAGTCTTGGGAGACCACTGCCGAGTCCAGAAGTTCTTGGAAAGCTGCCGTTGTGAGCGGGACCAAAGAAGCCGAACTATTACGTAGTGTAAACCAAAAGTGAAATAGAGCAGCACGCAAGTCTTCCTGGCAAGATCAGAAACCATATTTGTACATCTGTCCTTCTTGCCAAAGAGACTGCCATTCCTGCATCGGCTTGTTTAGCCATGCAAATAAGTGCTAATCAAGGTGCATCCCATCATCTCATGAGACGGAAGGAGGCCGATGACGACAGTCTCTGAGGACCCATCCTGGGACACCATCTGGGACAGGTGCTTTCTGTATGTTACGGGGTGTGCGTGTGACATCTGCAGACTGTATGATGAGGCAGCTCATGTCTGTGGCTGGAGCAATGGCTGTGATAGTCTTTGTGCTTAGTCTCATGATGACTGAAGAAGTGGTTGAGTTGCTCTGCCAGTGAGGCACTGCTGCTGGTCATGTTGGTGTAGTTGTTGTGTGTTGTGATGTGACATATACCTTGCCACGCCCGATGGGGATCTGAGTTATCAAAGTGGTCCTCAATCCTCCTTCTGTAGGCTGCTTTGGCATCTCTTGATATCTCTTCTCAGTTCCGACCTGGCAACACTGTATTCCTGTGTGTCTCTGGCCTTGAAAGCCCTGTTGCAGGCCTTTAGCAGTAGTTGGACATCTTTCGTGATCCATGGCTGGTCATTGGGGAAGACAGTTTTGTTTTGTGGTAGTCACAGGGTCCATGCAGCTTTTTATGTAAAACAGGACAGTGGAAGTATAAATGTTAATGTCATCATCCTCGAATATGGTCCAGTCAGTGCAACTGAAGCAGTCCTGAAACTGTTCAGAAGCTCCACTTGGCCACACTTGTATAACTTTAGTTGTTGGTTTAACTGCGTTGATAATGGGTTTATGTGCCAGAGTTAGGAACAGGGAGATGTGGTCAGACTGGCCCAGATGTGGAAGAGGAGATGCCTTAAACCCATGCTTAAATGTTGCTATAAACATGGTCGAGAGTGTTTTTTCCTTTTGTGGGGCACTGGACATGCTGATGGAATTTTGGTAGGACAGTTTGCATGGTTAAAATCACCTGCTATTATAAACACTCCATTCGGATGCACATTTTGTTGTTTATTAATAGCATCTAGCAGATAGCCTGCAGCTGCAGTGTTAGCGTCAGGAGGTATGTATACAGCAGTGATTATGATTACTGTGAATTCTCTCAGTAAATAGAAGGGACGACACTTAACTGTTAAATATTCCAGGTCCGGAGAGCAGTGAGAGTCAATGATCTGAGCGTTTGTGGACCAATTGTTGTTTGTGTAACCACAAAGTCCTCCTCCTCTGCTCTTACTGGAGTCTAGCGTCCTATTGTCTCAGCGTGGAGCACGGCCTGCTAGCGTGATAGCCTCCCCTGGAATCATCAGATTTAACCATGTCTCCGTAATGATCATAACACAGCAGTCCTTGATGTTTTTCTGCATGGATATGGAGAGCTCCAGCTCATCGATTTTGATGGGAAGTGATCTTGCATTTGAGATGAAGAGACTTGGCAGTGGGGGTTTGTGTGGGGCTTTCGCTATCTTAGCAAACATGCCGGCTCAGCAGCCTCACTTTTATTTTCACTCTCTGTGCCACCTTCATTGCTTCCCAGCTGAAATGGTAATCCACGGTGACCCCAGCGGTCTAACAAGTTATTCTGGGATGTCTTTTTTAACATGTTTGGTGAAGTATTCTATGTCAAAAACATAGTTGTTTTGCAGTGAACAAATGTTTAACAGCTCGCTTTGAGTGTATCTTATGTTCTTATAAGCATACGTGACACACAGACAGAAATAAACAAACAAAATATGAACAACAAAAAAAAGAGCCATTTCATGGAGTGCTGAGCCACTGCATGTGTACACGCTGCCATCTTAAAGAGATTAATATCTCATCTCATCATCTCTAGCCGCTTTATCCTTCTACAGTGTCGCAGGCAAGCTGGAGCCTATCCCAGCTGACTACGGGCGAAAGGCGGGGTACACCCTGGACAAGTCGCCAGGTCATCACAGGGCTGACACATAGACACAGACAACCATTCACACTCACATTCACACCTACGGTCAATTTAGAGTCACCAGTTAACCTAACCTGCATGTCTTTGGACTGTGGGGGAAACCGGAGCACCCGGAGGAAACCCACGCGGACACGGGGAGAACATGCAAACTCCACACAGAAAGGCCCTCGCCGGCCCCGGGGCTCGAACCCAGGACCTTCTTGCTGTGAGGCGACAGCGCTAACCACTACACCACCATGCCGCCCCAGAGATTAATATGAATAGAATAAAAAATATGAAGAAATTTAAAATCTACAATTACAAAAGAAATTAAAGCCGCAAGCGGCCTCGACGGGCCCTCGCGCCAGCGGCCAAGGGGGGCGGGGGCATGCGTCCCCGCGAAATAACTTCCACAGCTTCTTCGGCAAGAGACATTACTCCCAGAATGGCGACAAAGCACAGAATTGGACACATGGTAACAATAGGGTCTCACACTGTACGGTGCTCGGGGGGCGCTATAGAGGCCCTGAGGCCCGCCTGGATCTGGGCTTCTGGTTCTCAGTAGCGGTGGCAGTCTAAGAAAAAGGAGCCAAATTTCATGCGTTGTCGATCATGGCAAGCGCCCCAATAAGGGTCTTGTAAAGAGTTTGCTTGCCAAGTTTGACAAATCAGAAGCTGCAATATCATTTTTGCCATAAACAGCACCCCCAGGGGCGAAAGTGCACAAAATTTGGCATAAATGTCAGGTGAGCTATGAAGAGTTTGCGTATGAAGTTTGATGACAATTGAGTAAATAGAAGACGAGATATAGATTTTTGAAGAATAAATTTTTTGGTTTTTCCCATGTCAGTAGGTGGCGCTATGCTGTACATGAGCGATTATGAGTTGGAAAAATAAGCGTCTACAACAGCAACGTACTATCACAAGGTAGTGGTGTGAAGGAAAAGCATTATGGAATTATTTACCAAAAACCCGTTTTGGAGCAATTGCGTGGGCCAAAAACAGTGCCCCCCATGGACGAAAATTCCCAAAATGCGGTATACATGACATGGGAGGTAGTAAGAGGGTGGCCGTGAAGTTTGACCAAATTTGAGGAAAGATTGGATTTTTTGCCCAAAAATAGCGCCCCCAGTGGCAAAAGTGCACAAAATTTGGCGTATATGTGAGGTGAGCTATGAAGAGTTTGCGTATGAAGTTTGATGACAATTGAGTAAATAGAAGATGAGATATAGATTTTTGAAGAATAAATTTTTTGGTTTTTCCCATGTCAGTAGGTGGCGCTATGGTGTACATGAGCGATTATGAGTCGGAAAAATAAGTGTCTACAACAGCAACGTACTATCACAAGGTAGTGGTGTGAAGGAAAGGCATTATGGAATTATTTACCAAAAACCCGTTTTGGAGCAATTGCGTCGGCCAAAAACAGTGCCCCCCATGGACGAAAATTTCCAAAATGTGGTATACATGACATGGGAGGTAGTAAGAGGGTGGCCGTGAAGTTTGACCAAATTTGAGGAAAGATTGGAATTTTTGCCCAAAAATAGCGCCCCCAGTGGCGAAACATCACAGAAATTGGGTAACATGTCAGAAGCCCAATGAGTGATTTGCGTGTGAAGTATGAGCAGTTTTGAGCAATCAGAAGATTTGTTATGAATTTTTAAGCATGTGAAATTATGCATCGAAAATTGATTGACATATAACTTCTGAACGGTTTATCCTACGTGAAACGTATTAAGAAACTTTTGTCAGCCATGTCTGTAGATGATGTGTATCAATTTTGGTGACATTCCTAAGAACGGTCTAGGAGGAGTTGCGCCGTCTTCGTGGCCATGCATTTCGCACAAAAGTGAAATTACCTCACTTCCTGTTGGGCGTGGCTAATGCATTGGCAATACATTTTTGTCCGGCTTAGTGAGATACATATGCGGACCAAATGGCATGCCACTACTACAAACTACATGGCAACCAGGCACCTTAATGCGGGAGGCCAAAATCACAACGAGTTAGGGGGCGCTATAGAGGCCCTGAGGGCCGCCTGGATCTGGGCTTCTGGTTCTCAGTAGCAGTGGCAGTCTAAGAAAAAGGAGCCAAATCTCGTGCGTTGTCGACCATGGCAAGCGCCCCAATAAGGGTCTTGTAAAGAGTTTGCTTGCCAAGTTTGACAAATCAGAAGCTGCAATATCATTTTTGCCATAACCAGCACCCCCAGGGGCGAAAGTGCACAAAATTTGGCGCATATGTCAGGTGAGCTATGAAGAGTTTGCGTATGAAGTTTGATGACAAGTGAGTAAATAGAAGATGAGATATAGATTTTTCAAGAATAAATATTTTGGTTTTTCCCATGTCAGTAGGTGGCGCTATGCTGTACATGAGTGATTATGAGTTGGAAAAATAAGTGTCTACAACAGCACCGTACTATCACAAGGTAGTGGTGTGAAGGAAAAGAGGAAAGATTGGATTTTTTGCCCAAAAATAGCGCCCCCAGTGGCGAAATATCACAGAAATTGGGTAACATGTCAGAAGCCCAATGAGGGATTTGCGTGTGAAGTATGAGCAGTTTTGAGCAATTAGAAGATTTGTTATGAATTGTTAAGCATGTAAAATTTTGCATTGAAAATTGATTGACGTATAACTTCTGAACGGTTTATGCTACGTGAAACGTATTAAGTACCTTTTGGCAGCCATGTCTGTAGATGACGTGTATCAATTTTGGTGACATTCCTATGAACGGTCTAGGAGGAGTTGCGCCGTCTTCGTGGCCATGCATTTCGCACAAAAGTGAAATTACCTCACTTCCTGTTGGGCGTGGCTAATGCATTGGCATTACATTTTTGTCCGGCTTAGTGAGATACATATGCGGACCAAATGGCATGCCACTACTACAAACTACATGGCAACCAGGCACCTTAATGCGGGAGGCCAAAATCACAACGAGTTAGAGGGCGCTAATAGAGGCCCTGAGGCCCGCCTGGATCTGGGCTTCTGGTTCTCAGTAGCGGTGGCAGTCTAAGAAAAAGGAGCCAAATTTCGTGCGTTGTCGACCATGGCAAGCGCCCCAATAAGGGTCTTGTAAAGAGTTTGCTTGCCAAGTTTGACAAATCAGAAGCTGCAATATCATTTCTGCCATAACCAGCACCCCCAGGGGTGAAAGTGCACAAAATTTGGCGTACATGTCAGGTGAGCTATGAAGAGTTTGCGTATGAAGTTTGATGACAAATGAGTAAATAGAAGATGAGAAATAGATTTTTGAAGAATAAATTTTTTGGTTTTTCCCATGTCAGAAGGTGGCGCTATGCTGTACATGAGCGATTATGAGTTGGAAAAATAAGCGTCTACAACAGCAACATACTATCACAAGGTAGTGGTGTGAAGGAAAAGCATTATGGAATTATTTACCAAAAACCCGTTTTGGAGCAATTGCTTCGGCCAAAAACAGCGCCCCCCATGGACGAAAATTCCCAAAATGTGGTATACATGACATGGGAGGTAGTAAGAGGGGGGCCGTGAAGTTTGACCAAATTTGAGGAAAGATTGGATTTTTTGCCCAAAAATAGCGCCCCCAGTGGCGAAATATCACAGATATTGGGTAACATGTCAGAAGCCCAATGAGTGATTAGCGTGTGAAGTATGAGCAGTTTTGAGCAATCAGAAGATTTGTAATGAATTTTTAAGCATGTAAAATTTTGCATCGAAAATTGATTGACGTATAACTTCTGAACGGTTTATCCTACGTGAAACGTATTTAGTAACTTTTGTCAGCCATGTCTGTAGATGATGTGTATCAATTTTGGTGACATTCCTATGAACGGTCTAGGAGGAGTTGCGCCGTCTTCGTGGCCATGCATTTCGCACAAAAGTGAAATTACCTCACTTCCTGTTGGGCGTGGCTAATGCATTGGCATTACATTTTTGTCCGGCTTAGTGAGATACATATGCGTACCAAATGGCATGCCACTACTACTAACTACATGGCAACCAGGCACCTTAATGCGGGAGACCAAAATCACAACGACTTAGGGGGCGCTATAGAGGCCCTGAGCCCCGGCCAAGTTTGGGCTTTTGGGTCTGAGTAGCGGTGGCAATTCTCGGAACTGGTGCCAAATTTGGTGCGTTTTCGCCCATGGCAAGTGCCCCGAAAATGGCCCAACAGCGGAGAAAAATAAAGAAGACGGAAGAATAATTAAAGCCGCAAGCGGCCTCGACGGGCCCTCGCGCCAGCGGCCAAGGGGGGCGGGGTCATGCGTCCCCGCGAAAAACCTTCCACAGCTTCCTCGGCAAGAGACATTACTCCCGCAATGGCGACAAAGAACAGAATTGGACACATGGCAACGATAGGGTCTCGCACTGTATGGTGCTCGGGCCCTAATAATAATAGCGCCCTAATAAGGGTCTTGTAAAGAGTTTGCTTGCCAAGTTTGACAAATCAGAAGCTGCAGTATCATTTTTGCCATAACCAGCACCCCCTGGGGCGAAAGTGCACAAAATTAGGCGTACGTGTCAGGTGAGCTATGAAGAGTTTGCGTATGAAGTTTGATGACAATTGAGTAAATAGAAGATGAGATATAGAGTTTTGAAGAATAAAATTTTTGGTTTTTCCCATGTCAATAGGTGGCGCTATGCTGTACATGAGTGATTATGAGTTGGAAAAACAAGTGTCTACAACAGCAATGCACTATCACAAGGTAGTGGTGTGAAGGAAAAGCATTATGGAATTATTTACCAAAAACCCGTTTTGGAGCAATTTCGTCGGCCAAAAACAGCGCCCCCCATGGACGAAAATTCCCAAAATGTGGTATACATGACATGGGAGGTAGGAAGAGGGTGGCCGTGAAGTTTGACCAAATTTGAGGAAAGACTGGAATTTTTGCCCAAAAATAGCGCCCCCAGTGGCGAAATATCACAGAAAGTGGGTAGCATGTCAGAAGCCCAATGAGTGATATGCGTGTGAAGAATGAGCAGTGTTGAGCAAGTAGAAGAGTTGTTATGAATTTTTAAGCATGTAAAATGTTGCATTGAAAATTGATTGAGGTATAACTTCTGAACGGTTTATGCTACGTGAAACCTATTTAGTAAGTTTTGTCAGCCATGTCTGTAGATGATGTGTATCAATTTTGGTGACATTCCTATGAACGGTCTAGGAGGAGTTGCGCCGTCTTCGTGGCCATGCATTTCGCACAAAAGTGAAATAACCTCACTTCCTGTTGGGCGTGGCTAATGCATTGGCATTACATTTTTGTCCGGCTTAGTGAGATACATATGCATACCAAATGGCATGCCACTACTACAAACTACATGGCAACCAGGCACCTTAATGCGGGAGGCCAAAATCACAACGAGTTAGGGGGCGCTATAGAGGCCCTGAGGCCCGCCTGGATCTGGGCTTCTGGTTCTCAGTAGCGGTGGCAGTCTAAGAAAAAGGAGCCAAATTTCGTGCGTCGTCGACCATGGCAAGCGCCCCAATAAGGGTCTTGTAAAGAGTTTGCTTGGCAAGGTTGACAAATCAGAAGCTGCAATATCATTTTTGCCATAACCAGCACCCCCAGGGGCGAAAATGCACAAAATTTGGCGTAGACGTCAGGTGAGCTATGAAGAGTTTGCGTATGAAGTTTGATGACAATTGAGTAAATAGAAGATGAGATATAGATTTTTGAAGAATAAATTTTTTGGTTTTTCCCATGTCAGTAGGTGGCGCTATGCTGTACATGAGCGATTATGAGTTGGAAAAATAAGTGTCTACAACAGCAACGTACTCTCACAAGGAAGTGGTGTGAAGGAAAAGCATTATGGAATTATTTACCAAAAACCCGTTTTGGAGCAATTGCGTCGGCCAAAAACAGCACCCCCCATGGACGAAAATTTCCAAAACGTGGTATACATGACATGGGAGGTAGTAAGAGGGTGGCCGTGAAGTTTGACCAAAATTGAGGAAAGATTGGAATTTTTGACCGAAAATAGCGCCCCCAGTGGCGAAATATCACAGAAATTGGGTAACATGTCAGAAGCCCAATGAGTGATTTGCGAGTGAAGTATGAGCAGTTTTGAGCAATCAGAAGATTTGTTATGAATTTTTAAGCATGTAAAATTTTGCATCGAAAATTGATTGACGTATAACTTCTGAACGGTTAATCCTACGTGAAACGTATTTAGTAACTTTTGTCAGCCATGTCTGTAGATGAAGTGTATCAATTTTGGTGACATTCCTATGAACGGTCTAGGAGGAGTTGCGCCGTCTTCGTGGCCATGCATTTCGCACAAAAGTGAAATTACCTCACTTCCTGTTGGGCGTGGCTAATGCATTGGCATTACATTTTTGTCCGGCTTAGTGAGATACATATGCGTACCAAATTGCATGCCACTACTACAAACTATATGGCAACCAGGCACCTTAATGCGGGAGGCCAAAATCACAACGACTTAGGGGGCGCTATGGAGGCCCTGAGCCCCGGCCAAGTTTGGGCTTCTGGTTCTGAGTAGCGGTGGCAATTCTCGGAACTGGTGCCAAATTTCGTGCGTTTTCGCCCATGGCAAGCGCCCTGAAAATGGCCCAACAGCGGAGAAAAATAAAGAAGAAGAAGAAGACGGAAGAAGAAGAAGAAGAAGAAGAAGAAGACGGAAGAATAATAATAGTGAACTCTTACAAGAACAATAGGGCCTTCGCCCATAGGGCTCGGGCCCTAATAATAGTGAACTCTTACAAGAACAATAGGGCCTTCGCCCATAGGGCTCGGGCCCTAATTAAAGCCGCAAGCGGCCTCGACGGGCCCTCGCGCCAGCGGCCAAGGGGGGCGGGGGCATGCGTCCCCGCGAAATACCTTCCACAGCTTCTTCGGCAAGAGACATTACTCCCGCAATGGCGACAAAGAACAGAATTGGACACATGGCAACGATAGGGTCTCGCACTGTACGGTGCTCGGGCCCTAATAATAATAGCGCCCTAATAAGGGTCTTGTAAAGAGTTTGCTTGCCAAGTTTGACAAATCAGAAGCTGCAATATCATTTCTGCCATAACCAGCACCCCCAGGGGCGAAAGTGCACAAAATTAGGCGTACATGTCAGGTGAGCTATGAAGAGTTTGCCTATGAAGTTTGATGACAATTGAGTAAATAGAAGATGAGATATAGATTTTTGAAGAATAAAATTTTTGGTTTTTCCCATGTCAGAAGGTGGCGCTATGCTGTACATGAGCGATTATGAGTTGGAAAAATAAGTGTCTACAACAGCAACGCACTATCACAAGGTAGTGGTGTGAAGGAAAAGCATTATGGAATTATTTACCAAAAACCCGTTTTGGAGCAATTGCGTCGGCCAAAAACAGCGCCCCCCATGGACGAAAATTCCCAAAATGTGGTATACATGACATGGGAGGTAGTAAGAGGGTGGCCGTGAAGTTTGACCAAATTTGAGGAAAGACTGGAATTTTTGCCCGAAAATAGCGCCCCCAGTGGCGAAATATCACAGAAATTGGGTAACATGTCAGAAGCCCAATGAGTGATTTGCGAGTGAAGTATGAGCAGTTTTGAGCAATCAGAAGATTTGTTATGAATTTTTAAGCATGTAAAATTTTGCATCGAAAATTGATTGACGTATAACTTCTGAACGGTTAATCCTACGTGAAACGTATTTAGTAACTTTTGTCACCCATGTCTGTAGATGAAGTGTATCAATTTTGGTGACATTCCTATGAACGGTCTAGGAGGAGTTGCGCCGTCTTCGTGGCCATGCATTTCGCACAAAAGTGAAATTACCTCACTTCCTGTTGGGCGTGGCTAATGCATTGGCATTACATTTTTGTCCGGCTTAGTGAGATACATATGCGTACCAAATTGCATGCCACTACTACAAACTATATGGCAACCAGGCACCTTAATGCGGGAGGCCAAAATCACAACGACTTAGGGGGCGCTATGGAGGCCCTGAGCCCCGGCCAAGTTTGGGCTTCTGGTTCTGAGTAGCGGTGGCAATTCTCGGAACTGGTGCCAAATTTCGTGCGTTTTCGCCCATGGCAAGCGCCCTGAAAATGGCCCAACAGCGGAGAAAAATAAAGAAGAAGAAGAAGACGGAAGAAGAAGAAGAAGAAGAAGAAGAAGACGGAAGAATAATAATAGTGAACTCTTACAAGAACAATAGGGCCTTCGCCCATAGGGCTCGGGCCCTAATAATAGTGAACTCTTACAAGAACAATAGGGCCTTCGCCCATAGGGCTCGGGCCCTAATTAAAGCCGCAAGCGGCCTCGACGGGCCCTCGCGCCAGCGGCCAAGGGGGGCGGGGGCATGCGTCCCCGCGAAATACCTTCCACAGCTTCTTCGGCAAGAGACATTACTCCCGCAATGGCGACAAAGAACAGAATTGGACACATGGCAACGATAGGGTCTCGCACTGTACGGTGCTCGGGCCCTAATAATAATAGCGCCCTAATAAGGGTCTTGTAAAGAGTTTGCCTGCCAAGTTTGACAAATCAGAAGCTGCAATATCATTTTTGCCATAACCAGCACCCCCAGGGGCGAAAGTGCACAAAATTAGGCGTACATGTCAGGTGAGCTATGAAGAGTTTGCGTATGAAGTTTGATGACAATTGAGTAAATAGAAGATGAGATATAGATTTTTGAAGAATAAAATTTTTGGTTTTTCCCATGTCAGTAGGTGGCGCTATGCTGTACATGAGCGATTATGAGTTGGAAAAATAAGTGTCTACAACAGCAACGCACTATCACAAGGTAGTGGTGAGAAGGAAAAGCATTATGGAATTATTTACCAAAAACCCGTTTTGGAGCAATTGCGTCGGCCAAAAACAGCGCCCCCCCATGGACGAAAATTCCCAAAATGTGGTATACATGACATGGGAGGTAGGAAGAGGGTGGCCGTGAAGTTTGACCAAATTTGAGGAAAGACTGGAATATTTGCCCAAAAATAGCGCCCCCAGTGGCGAAATATCACAGAAAGTGGGTAACATGTCAGAAGCCCAATGAGTGATCTGCGTGAGAAGTATGAGCAGTTTTGAGCAAGTAGAAGATTTGTTATGAATTTTTAAGCATGTAAAATGTTGCATTGAAAATTGATTGACGTATAACTTCTGAACGGTTTATGCTACGTGAAACCTATTTAGTAACTTTTGTCAGCCATGTCTGCAGATGATGTCTATCAATTTTGGTGACATTCCTATGAACGGTCTAGGAGGAGTTGCGCCGTGTTCGTGTCCATGCATTTCGCACAAAAGTGAAATTACCTAACTTCCTGTTGGGCGTGGCTAATGCATTGGCATTACATTTTTGTCCGGCTTAGTGAGATACATATGCGTACCAAATGGCATGCCAGTACTACAAACTACATGGCAACCAGGCACCTTAATGCGGGAGGCCAAAATCACAACGAGTTAGGGGGCGCTATAGAGGCCCTGAGGCCCGCCTGGATCTGGGCTTATGGGTCTCAGTAGCGGTGGCAGTCTAAGAAAAAGGAGCCAAATTTCGTGCGTTGTCGACCATGGCAAGCGCCCCAATAAGGGTCTTGTAAAGAGTTTGCTTGGCAAGTTTGACAAATCAGAAGCTGCAATATCATTTTTGCCATAACCAGCACCCCCAGGGGCGAAAGTGCACAAAATTTGGCTTAGACGTCAGGTGAGCTATGAAGATTTAGCGTATGAAGTTTGATGACAATTGAGTAAATAGAAGATGAGATATAGATTTTTGAAGAATAAATTTTTTGGTTTTTCCCATGTCAGTAGGTGGCGCTATGCTGTACATGAGCGATTATGAGTTGGAAAAATAAGTGTCTACAACAGCAACGTACTATCACAAGGAAGTGGTGTGAAGGGAAAGCATTATGGAATTATTTACCAAAAACCCGTTTTGGAGCAATTGCGGCGGCCAAAAACAGCGCCCCCCATGGACGAAAATTTCCAAAACGTGGTATACATGACATGGGAGGTAGTAAGAGGGTGGCCGTGAAGTTTGACCAAAATTGGGGAAAGATTGGAATTTTTGCCCAAAAATAGCGCCCCCAGTGGCGAAATATCACAGAAATTGGGTAACATGTCAGAAGCCCAATGAGTGATTTGCGTGTGAAGTATGAGCAGTTTTGAGCAATCAGAAGATTTGTTATGAATTTTTAAGCATGTAAAATTTTGCATCGAAAATTGATTGACGTATAACTTCTGAACGGTTAATCCTACGTGAAATGTATTTAGTAACTTTTGTCAGCCATGTCTGTAGATGATGTGTATCAATTTTGGTGACATTCCTATGAACGGTCTAGGAGGAGTTGCGCCGTCTTCGTGGCCATGTATTTCGCACAAAAGTGAAATTACCTCACTTCCTGTCGGGCGTGGCTAATGCATTGGCATTACATTTTTGTCCGGCTTAGTGAGATACATATGCGTACCAAATTGCATGCCACTACTACAAACTATATGGCAACCAGGCAACTTAATGCGGGAGGCCAAAATCACAACGACTTAGGGGGCGCTATGGAGGCCCTGAGCCCCGGCCAAGTTTGGGCTTGTGGTTCTGAGTAGCGGTGGCAATTCTCGGAACTGGCGCCAAATTTCGTGCGTTTTCGCCCATGGCAAGCGCCCCGAAAATGGCCCAACAGCGGAGAAAAATAAAGAAGAAGAAGAAGAAGAGAGACGGAAGAATAATAATAGTGAACTCTTACAAGAACAATAGGGCCTTCGCCCTATAGGGCTCGGGCCCTAATAATAGTGAACTCTTACAAGAACAATAGGGCCTTCGCCCTATAGGGCTCGGGCCCTAATTAAAGCCGCAAGCGGCCTCGACGGGCCCTCGCACCAGCGGCCAAGGGGGGCGGGGGCATGCGTCCCCGCGAAATACCTTCCACAGCTTCTTCGGCAAGAGACATTACTCCCACAATGGCGACAAAGCACAGAATCGGACACAGAGTACACGGTGCGCTGAGATGTTGTCATGGACAGAAAATTTTATGCCATGGTTTCCCAACCAAATTAATGTATTTACCTCATCAGTCACCAAGCTATAGCTACATAGGATTGTCTTCTGTTAGACATCTATTAGTCTGTATGTAACGCTACAACACTTGCTCCCGACTGCCTACCCATTCCCCACAAGTCATGTGTGTTTAAGGCAACCAAAACAACATACACCTGGTGCCTCATGATTGTAAACACCTCTCCTGCAACTGATACAGCGCAATGAGCGCCCCCAGGGGTGAAAGTTCACCAAATTTGGTATACATGTCAAGGGACCGATGAAGAGTTGTTTTGTAAAGTTTGATCAAGTTTGACCAATCAGAAGCCGAGATATAAAATGTTGCCTGAAAACAGCGCCCCCAGGGGCAAAAGTTTACAAAATTTGGGAGATATGTCAGGTTACCTGTCAAGAGTGTGCGTATCAAGTTTGATCAAGATTGAGTAAATAGAAGATGAGATATTGATTTTTGAAGAAAAAATGTTTTGGTTTTTCCCATGTCAGTAGGTGGCGCTATGCTGTACATGAGCGATTATGAGTTGGAAAAATAAGTGTCTACAACAGCAACGAACGATCACAACGTAGTGTTGTGAAGGAAAAGCATTAAGGAATTATTTACCAAAAACCCGTTTTGGAGCAATTGCGTCGGCCAAAAACAGCGCCCCCCATGGACGAAAATTCCCAAAATGGGGTATACATGACATGGGAGGTAGTAAGAGGGTGGCCGTGAAGTTTGACCAAATTTGAGGAAAGATTGGATTTTTTGCCCAAAAATAGCGCCCCCAGTGGCGAAATATCACAGAATTTGGGTAGCATGTCAGAAGCCCAATGAGTGATTTGCGTGTGAAGTATGAGCAGTTTTGAGCAATTAGAAGATTTGTTATGAATTTTTAAGCATGTAAAATTTTGCATTGAAAATTGATTGACGTATAACTTCTGAACGGCTTATCCTACGTGAAACGTATTTAGGAACTTTTGTCAGCCATGGCTGTAGATGATGTCTATCAATTTTGGTGACATTCCTATGAACGGCCTAGGAGGAGTTGCGCCGTCTTCGTGGCCATGCATTTCGCACAAAAGTGAAATTACCTCACTTCCTGTTGGGCGTGGCTAATGCATTGGCATGACATTTTTGTCCGGCTTAGTGAGATACATATGCGTACCAAAAGGCATGCCACAACTACAAACTACATGGCAACCAGGCACCTTTATGCGGGAGGCCAAAATCACAACGACTTAGGGGGCGCTAAAGAGGCCCTGAGGCCCGCCTGGAGCTGGGCTTCTGGTTCTCAGTAGCGGTGGCAGTCTAAGAAAAAGGAGCCAAATTTCGTGCGTTGTCGACCATGGCAAGCGCCCCAAAAAGGGTCTTGTAAAGAGTTTGCTTGCCAAGTTTGACAAATCAGAAGCTGCAATATCATTTTTGCCATAACCAGCACCCCCAGGGGCGAAAGTGCACAAAATTTGGCGCATATGTCAGGCGAGCTATGAAGAGTTTGCGTATGAAGTTTGATGACAATTGAGTAAATAGAAGATGAGATATAGATTTTTGAAGAATACATTTTTTGGTTTTTCCCATGTCAGTAGGTGGCGCTATGCTGTACATGAGCGATTATGAGTTGGAAAAATAAGTGTCTACAACAGCAACGTACTATCACAAGGTAGTGGTGTGAAGGGAAAGCATTATGGAATAATTTACCAAAACCCGTTTTGGAGCAATTGCCTCGGCCAAAAACAGCGCCCCCCATGGACGAAAATTCCCAAAAAGTGGTATACATGACATGGGAGGTAGTAAGAGGGTGGCCGTGAAGTTCGACCAAATTTGAGGAAAGATTGGATTTTTTGCCCAAAAATAGCGCCCCCAGTGGCGAAATATCACAGAAATTGGGTAACATGTCAGAAACCCAATGAGTGATGTGCGTGTGAAGTATGAGCAGTTTTGAGCAACTAGAAGATTTGTTATGAATTTTTAAGCATGTAAAATTTTGCATCGAAAATTGATTGACGTATAACTTCTGAACGGTTTATGCTACGTGAAACGTATTTAGTAACTTTAGTCAGCCATGTCTGTAGATGATGTGTATCAATTTTGGTCACATTCCTATGAACGGTCTAGGAGGAGTTGCGCCGTCTTCGTGGCCATGCATTTCGCACAAAAGTGAAATTACCTCACTTCCTGTTGGGCGTGGCTAATGCATTGGCATTACATTTTTGTCCGGCTTAGTGAGATACATATGCATACCAAATGGCATGCCACTACTACAAACTACATGGCAACGAGGCACCTTAATGCGGGAGACCAAAATCACAACGACTTAGGGGGCGCTATAGAGGCCCTGAGCCCCGGCCAAGTTTGGGCTTTTGGTTCTGAGTAGCGGTGGCAATTCTCGGAACTGGCGCCAAATTTCGTGCGTTTTCGCCCATGGCAAGTGCCCCGAAAATGGCCCAACAGCGGAGAAAAATAAAGAAGAAGAAGAAGAAGAAGAAGAAGAAGAAGAAGAAGAAGACGGAAGAATAATAATAGTGAACTCTTACAAGAACAATAGGGCCTTCGCCCTATAGGGCTCGGGCCCTAATTAAAGCCGCAAGCGGCCTCGACGGGCCCTCGCGCCAGCGGCCAAGGGGGGCGGGGGCATGCGTCCCCGCGAAATACCTTCCACAGCTTCTTCGGCAAGAGACATTACTCCCGCAATGGCGACAAAGAACAGAATTGGACACATGGCAACGATAGGGTCTCGCACTGTACGGTGCTCGGGCCCTAATAATAATAGCGCCCGAATAAGGGTCTTGTAAAGAGTTTGCTTGCCAAGTTTGACAAATCAGATGCTGCAATATCATTTTTGCCATAACCAGCACCCCCAGGGGCAAAAGTGCACAAAATTAGGCGTACATGTCAGGTGAGCTATGAAGAGTTTGCCTATGAAGTTTGATGACAATTGAGTAAATAGAAGATGAGATATAGATTTTTGAAGAATAAATTTTTTGGTTTTTCCCATGTCAGTAGGTGGCGCTATGCTGTACATGAGCGATTATGAGTTGGAAAAATAAGTGTCTATAACAGCAACGTACTATCACAAGGTAGTGGTGTGAAGGAAAAACATTATGGAATAATTTACCAAAAACCCGTTTTGGAGCAATTGCGACGGCCAAAAACAGCGCCCCCCATGGACGAAAATTCCCAAAATGTGGTATACATGACAGAGGAGGTAGTAAGAGGGTGGCCGTGGAGTTTGACCAAATTTGAGGAAAGATTGGATTTTTTGCCCAAAAATAGCGCCCCCAGTGGCGAAAGTGCACAAAATTTGGCGTATAAGTCAGGTGAGCTATGAAGAGTTCGCGTATGAAGTTTGATGACAATTGAGTAAATAGAAGATGAGATATAGATTTTTGAAGAATACATTTTTTGGTTTTTCCCATGTCAGTAGGTGGCGCTATGCTGAACATGAGCGATGATGAGTTGGAAAAATAAGTGTCCACAACAGCAACGTACTATCACAAGGTAGTGGTGTGAAGGAAAAGCATTATGGAATTATTTACCAAAAACCCGTTTTGGAGCAATTGCGTCGGCCAAAAACAGCACCCCCCATGGACGAAAATTCCCAAAATGTGGTATACATGACATGGGAGGTAGTAAGAGGGTGGCCGTGAAGTTTGACCAAATTTGAGGAAAGATTGGATTTTTTGCCCAAAAATAGCGCCCCCAGTGGCGAAATATCACAGAAATTGGGTAACATGTCAGAAGCCCAATGAGTGATTTGCGTGTGAAGTATGAGCAGTTTTGAGCAATCAGAAGAATTGTTATGAATTTTTAAGCATGTAAAATTTTGCATCGACAATTGATTGACGTATAACTTCTGAACGGTTTATCCTACGTGAAACGTATTTAGTAACTTTTGTCAGCCATGTCTGTAGATGTTCTCTATCAATTTTGGTGACATTCGGACGAACGGTCTAGGAGGAGTTGCGCCGTCATCGTGGCCATGCATTTCGCACAAAAGTGAAAATACCTCACTTCCTGTTGGGCCTGGCTAATGCATTGGCATTACATTTTTGTCCGGCCTAGTGAGATACATATGCGTACCAAATGGCATGCCACTACTACAAAGTACACGGCACCCAGGCACCTTAATGCGGGAGGCCAAAATCACAACGACTTAGGGGGCGCTATAGAGGCCCTGAGCCCCGGCCAAGTTTGGGCTTTTGGTTCTGAGTAGCGGTGGCATTTCTCGGAACTGGTGCCAAATTTGGTGCGTTTTCGCCCATGGCAAGCGCCTCGAAAATGGCCCAACAGCGGAGAAAAATAAAGAAGAAGAAGAAGAAGAAGAAGAAGAAGAAGAAGACGGAAGAATAATTAAAGCCGCAAGCGGCCTCGACGGGCCCTCGCGCCAGCGGCCAAGGGGGGCGGGGGCATGCGTCCCCGCGAAATACCCTCCACAGCTTCTTCGGCAAGAGACATTAATCCCACAATGGCGACAAAGCACAGAATTGGACACATGGTAACAATAGGGTTTGCCATAACCAGCACCCCCAGGGGCGAAAGTGCACAAAATTTGGCGTATATGTCAGGTGAGCTATGAAGAGTTTGCCTCTGAAGTTTGATGACAATTGAGTAAATAGAAGATGAGATATAGATTTTTGAAGAATAAATTTTTTGGTTTTTCCCATGTCAGTAGGTGGCGCTATGCTGTACATGAGCGATTATGAGTTGGAAAAATGAGTGTCTACAACAGCAGCGTACTATCACAAGGTAGTGGTGTGAAGGAAAAGCATTATGGAATTATTAACCAAAAACCCGTTTTGGAGCAATTGCGTCGGCCAAAAACAGCGCCCCCCCATGGACGAAAATTCCCAAAATGTGGTATACATGGCATGGGAGGTAGTAAGAGGGTGGCCGTGAAGTTTGACCAAATTTGAGGAAAGATTGGATATTTTGCCCAAAAAAAGCGCCCCCAGTGGCGAAAGTGCACAAAATTTGGCGTATATGTCAGGTGAGCTATGAAGAGTTTGCGTATGAAGTTTGATGACAATTGAGTAAATAGAAGAAGAGATATAGATTTTTGAAGAATAAATTTTTTGGTTTTTCCCATGTCAGTAGGTGGCGCTATGCTGTACATGAGCGATTATGAGTTGGAAAAATAAGTGTCTACAACAGCAACGTACTTTCACAAGGTAGTGGCGTGAAGGAAAAGCATTATGGAATTATTAACCAAAAACCCGTTTTGGAGCAATTGCGACGGCCAAAAACAGCGCCCCCCATGGACGAAAATTCCCAAAATGTGGTATACATGACATGGGAGGTAGTAAGAGGGTGGCCGTGAAGTTTGACCAAATTTGAGGAAAGATTGGAATTTTTGCCCAAAAATAGCGCCCCCAGTGGCGAAATATCACAGAAATTGGGTAACATGTCAGAAGCCCAACGAGTGATTTGCGTGTGAAGTATGAGCAGTTTTGAGCAATCAGAAGATTTGTTATGAATTTTTAAGCATGTAAAATTTTGAATCGAAAATTGATTGACGTATAACTTCTGAACGGTTTATCCTACGTGAAACGTATTTAGTAACTTTTGTCAGCCATGTCTGTAGATGATGTGTATCAATTTTGGTGACATTCCTATGAACGGTCTAGGAGGAGTTGCGCCGTCTTCGTGGCCATGCATTTCGCACAAAAGTGAAATTACCTCACTTCCTGTTGGGCTTGGCTAATGCATTGGCATTACATTTTTGTCCGGCTTAGTGAGATACATATGCCTACCAAATGGCATGCCACTACTACAAACTACATGGCACCCAGGCACCGTAATGCGGGAGGCCAAAATCACAACGACTTAGGGGGCGCTATAGAGGCCCTGAGCCCCGGCCAAGTTTGGGCTTCTGGTTCTGAGTAGCGGTGGCAATTCTCGGAACTGGTGCCAAATTTCGTGCGTTTTCAGCCATGGCAAGCGCCCCGAAAATGGCCCAACAGCGGAGAAAAATAAAGAAGAAGAAGAAGACGGAAGAAGAAGAAGAAGAAGAAGACGGAAGAATAATAATAGTGAACTCTTACAAGAACAATAGGGCCTTCGCCCTATAGGGCTCGGGCCCTAATTAAAGCCGCAAGCGGCCTCGACGGGCCCTCGCGCCAGCGGCCAAGGGGGGCGGGGGCATGCGTCCCCGCGAAATACCTTCCACAGCTTCTTTGGCAAGAGACATTACTCCCACAATGGTGACAAAGCACAGAATTGGACACAGAGTACACGGTGCGCTGAGATGTTGTCATGGACAGAACATTTTATGCCATGGCTTCCCAACCAAATTAATGTATTTACCTCATCAGTCACCAAGCTATAGCTACATAGGATTGTCTTCTGTTAGACATCTATTAGTCTGTATGTAACGCTACAACACTTGCTCCCGACTGCCTACCCATTCCCCACAAGTCATGTGTGTTTAAGGCAACCAAAACAACATACTCCTGGTGCCTCATGATTGTAAACACCTCTCCTGGAACTGCTACAGCGCAATGAGCGCCCCCAGTGGTCCACAAGTCATGTGTGTTTAAGGCAACCAAAACAACATACTCCTGGTGCCTCATGATTGTAAACACCTCTCCTGCAACTGCTACAGCGCAATGAGCGCCCCCAGTGGTGAAAGTTCACCAAATTTGGTATACATGTCAAGGGACCTATGAAGAGTTGTTTTCTAAAGTTTGATCAAGTTTGACCAATCAGAAGCCGAGATATAAATTGTTGCCTGAAAACAGCGCCCCCAGTGGCAAAAGTTCACAAAATTTGGCACATATGTCAGGTGACCTGTTAAGAGTGTGCGTATCAAGTTTGATCAAGATTGAGAAAATAGAAGATGAGATATTGATTTTTGAAGAATAAATTTTTTGGTTTCTCCCATGTCAGTAGGTGGCGCTATGCTGCACATGAGCGATTATGAGTTGGAAAAATAAGTGTCTACAACAGCAACGTACTATCACAAGGTAGTGGTGTGAAGGAGAAGCGTTATGGAATTATTTTCCAAAAACCTGTTTCGGAGCAATTGCGTTGGCCAAAAACAGCGCCCCCCATGGACGAAAATTCCCAAAATGTGGTGTCCATGACATGGGAGGTAGTAAGAGGGTGGCCGTGAAGTTTGACCAAATTTGAGGAAAGATTGGATTTTTTGCCCAAAAATAGCGCCCCCAGTGGCGAAATATCACAGAAATTGGGTAACATGTCAGATGCCCAATGAGTGATTTGCGTGTGAAGTATGAGCAGTTTTGAGCAATTTGAAGATATGTTATGAATTTTTAAGCATGTAAAATTTTGCATTGAAAATTGATTGACGTATAACTTCTGAACGGTTTATTCTACGCGAAACGTATTTAGGAACTTTTGTCAGCCATGTCTGTAGATGATGTGTATCATTTTTGGTGACATTCCTATGAACGGTCTAGGAGGAGTTGCGCCGTCTTCGTGGCCATGCATTTCGCACAAAAGTGAAATTACCTCACTTCCTGTAGGGCGTGGCTAATGCATAGGCATTACATTTTTGTCCGGCTTAGTGAGATACATATGCGTACCAAATGGCATGCCACTACTACAAACTACATGGCAACCAGGCACCTTAATGCGGGAGGCCAAAATCACAATGAGTTAGGGGGCGCTAAAGAGGCCCTGAGGCCCGCCTGGATCTGGGCTTCTGGTTCTCAGTAGCGGTGGGAGTCTAAGAAAAAGGAGCCAAATTTCGTGCGATGTCGACCATGGCAAGCGCCCCAAAAAGGGTCTTGTAAAGAGTTTGCTTGCCAAGTTTGACAAATCAGAAGCTGCAATATCATTTCTGCCATAACCAGCACCCCCAGGGGCGAAAGTGCACAAAATTTGGCGTACATGTCAGGTGAGCTATGAAGAGTTTGTGTATGAAGTTTGATGACAATTGAGTAAACAGAAGATGAGATATAGATTTTTGAAGAATAAATTTTTTGGTTTTTCCCATGTCAGTAGGTGGCGCTATGCTGTACATGAGTGATTATGAGATGGAAAAATAAGGGTCCACAACAGCAACGCACTATCACAAGGTAGTGGTGTGAAGGAAAAGCATTATGGAATTATTGACCAAAAACCCGTTTTGGAGAAATTGCGTCGGCCAAAAACAGCGCCCCCCATGGACGAAAATTCCCAAAATGTGGTATACATGACATGGGAGGTAGTAAGAGGCTGGCCGTGAAGTTTGACCAAATTTGAGGAAAGATTGGATTTTTTGCCCAAAAATAGCGCCCCCAGTGGCGAAATATCACAGAAATTGGGTAACATGTCAGAAGCCCAATGAGTGATTAGCGTGTGAAGTATGAGCAGTGTTGAGCAATTAGAAGATTTGTTATGAATTTTTTAGCATGTAAAATTTTGAAGTGAAAATTGATTGACGTATAACTTCTGAACGGTTTATCCTACGTGAAACGTATTTAGTAACTTTTGTCAGCCATGTCTGTAGATGATGTGTATCAATTTTGGTGACATTCCTATGAACGGTCTAGGAGGAGTTGCGCCATCTTCGTGGCCATGCATTTCACACAAAAGTGAAATTACCTCACTTCCTGTTGGGCGTGGCTAATGCATTGGCATTACATTTTTGTCCGGCTTAGTGAGATACATATGCCTACCAAATGGCATGCCACTACAACAAACTAAATGGCAACCAGGCACCTTAATGCGGGATGCCAAAATCACAGCGACTTAGGGGGCGCTATAGAGGCCCTGAGCCCCGGCCAAGTGTGGGCTTTTGGTTCTGAGTAGCGGTGGCAATTCTCGGAAGTGGCGCCAAATTTCGCGCGTTTTCGCCCATGGCAAGCGCCCCGAAAATGGCCCAACAGCGGAGAAAAATAAAGAAGAATAATAATAGTGAACTCTTACAAGAACAATAGGGCCTTCGCCCTATAGGGCTCGGGCCCTAATTAAAGCCGCAAGCGGCCTCGACGGGCCCTCGCGCCAGCGGCCAAGGGGGGCGGGGGCATGCGTCCCCGCGAAATACCTTCCACAGCTTCTTCGGCAAGAGCCATTACTCCCGCAATGGTGACAAAGAACAGAATTGGACACATGGCAACGATAGGGTCTCGCACTGTACGGTGCTCGGGCCCTAATAATAATAGCGCCCTAATAAGGGTCTTGTAAAGAGTTTGCTTGCCAAGTTTGACAAATCAGAAGCTGCAATATCATTTCTGCCATAACCAGCACCCCCAGGGGCGAAAGTGCACAAAATTAGGCGTACATGTCAGGTGAGCTATGAAGAGTTTGCGTATGAAGTTTGATGACAATTGAGTAAATAGAAGATGAGATATAGATTTTTGAAGAATAAAATTTTTGGTTTTTCCCATGTCAGTAGGTGGCGCTATGCTGTACATGAGCGATTAAGAGTTGGAAAAATAAGTGTCTACAACAGCAACGCACTATAACAAGGTAGTGGTGTGAAGGAAAAGCATTATGGAATTATTTACCAAAAACCCATTTTGGAGCAATTGCGTCGGCCAAAAACAGCGCCCCCCATGGACGAAAATTCCCAAAATGTGGTATACATGACATGGGAGGTAGTAAGAGGGTGGCCGTGAAGTTTGACCAAATTTGAGGAAAGACTGGAATTTTTGCCCAAAAATAGCGCCCCCAGTGGCGAAATATCACAGAAAGTGGGTAACATGTCAGAAGCCCAATGAGTGATCTGCGTGTGAAGTATGAGCAGTTTTGAGCAAGTAGAAGATTTGTTATGAATTTTTAAGCATGTAAAATGTTGCATTGAAAATTGATTGACGTATAACTTCTGAACGGTTTATGCTACGGGAAACCTATTTAGTAACTTTTGTCAGCCTTGTCTGTAGATGATGTGTATCAATTTTGGTGACATTCCTATGAACGGTCTAGGAGGAGATGCGCCGTCTTCGTGGCCATGCATTTCGCACAAAAGTGAAATTACCTCACTTCCTGTTGGGCGTGGCTAATGCATTGGCATTACATTTTTGTCCGGCTTAGTGAGATATATATGCGTACCAAATGGCATGCCACTACTACAAACTACATGGCAACCAGGCACCTTAATGCGGGAGGCCAAAATCACAACGACTTAGGGGGCGCTATAGAGGCCCTGAGCCCCGGCCAAGTTTGGGCTTCTGGTTCTGAGTAGCGGTGGCAATTCTCGGAAATGGTGCCAAATTTCGTGCGTTTTCGCCCATGGCAAGCGCCCCGAAAATGGCCCAACAGCGGAGAAAAATAAAGAAGAAGAAGAAGACGGAAGAAGAAGAAGACGGAAGAATAATAATAGTGAACTCTTACAAGAACAATACGCCCTTCGCCCTATAGGGCTCGGGCCCTAATTAAAGCCGCAAGCGGCCTCGACGGGCCCTCGCGCCAGCGGCCAAGGGGGGCGGGGGCATGCGTCCCCGCGAAAAACCTTCCACAGCTTCTTTGGCAAGAGACATTACTCCCACAATGGTGACAAAGCACAGAATTGGACACAGAGTACACGGTGCGCTGAGATGTTGTCATGGACAGAACATTTTATGCCATGGCTTCCCAACCAAATTAATGTATTTACCTCATCAGTCACCAAGCTATAGCTACATAGGATTGTCTTCTGTTAGACATCTATTAGTCTGTATGTAACGCTACAACACTTGCTCCCGACTGCCTACCCATTCCCCACAAGTCATGTGTGTTTAAGGCAACCAAAACAACATACTCCTGGTGCCTCATGATTGTAAACACCTCTCCTGCAACTGCTACAGCGCAATGAGCGCCCCCAGTGGTGAAACTTCACCAAATTTGGTATACATGTCAAGGGACCTATGAAGAGTTGTTTTCTAAAGTTTGATCAAGTTTGACCAATCAGAAGCCGAGATATAAATAGTTGCCTGAAAACAGCGCCCCCAGTGGCAAAAGTTCACAAAATTTGGCACATATGTCAGGTGACCTGTTAAGAGTGTGCGTATCAAGTTTGATCAAGATTGAGAAAATAGAAGATGAGATATTGATTTTTGAAGAATAAATTTTTTGGTTTCTCCCATGTCAGTAGGTGGCGCTATGCTACAACACTTGCTCCCGACTGCCTACCCATTCCCCACAAGTCATGTGTGTTTAAGGCAACCAAAACAACATACTCCTGGTGCCTCATGATTGTAAACACCTCTCCTGCAACTGCTACAGTGCAATGAGCGCCCCCAGTGGTCCACAAGTCATGTGTGTTTAAGGCAACCAAAACAACATACTCCTGGTGCCTCATGATTGTAAACACCTCTCCTGCAACTGCTACAGTGCAATGAGCACCCCCAGTGGTGAAAGTTCACCAAATTTGGTATACATGTCAAGGGACCTATGAAGAGTTGATTTGTAAAGTTTGATCAAGTTTGACCAATCAGAAGCCGAGATATAAATTGTTGCCTGAAAACAACGCCCCCAGTGGCAAAAGTTCACAAAATTTGGCACATATGTCAGGTGACCTGTTAAGAGTGTGCGTATCAAGTTTGATCAAGATTGAGAAAATAGAAGATGAGATACTGATTTTTGAAGAATAAATTTTTTGGTTTCTCCCATGTCAGTAGGTGGCGCTATGCTGCACATGAGCGATTATGAGTTGGAAAAATAAGTGTCCACAACAGCAACGTACTATCACAAGGTAGTTGTGTGAAGGAGAAGCATTATGGAATTATTTACCAAAAACCTGTTTTGGAGCAATTGCGTTGGCCAAAAACAGCGCCCCCCATGGACGAAAATTCCCAAAATGAGGTGTACATGACATGGGAGGTAGTAAGAGGGTGGCCGTGAAGTTTGACCAAATTTGAGGAAAGATTGGATTTTTTGCCCAAAAATAGCGCCCCCAGTGGCGAAATATCACAGAAATTGGGTAACATGTCAGATGCCCAATGAGTGATTTGCGTGTGAAGTATGAGCAGTTTTGACCAATTTGAAGATATGTTATGAATTTTTAAGCATGTAAAATTTTGCATTGAACATTGATTGACGTATAACTTCTGAACGGTTTATTCTACGTGAAACGTATTTAGCAAATTTTGTCAGCCATGTCTGTAGATGATGTGTATCAATTTTGGTGACAGTCCTATGAACGGTCTAGGAGGAGTTGCACCGTTTTCGTGGCCATGCATTTCGCACAAAAGTGAAATTACCTTACTTCCTGTTGGGCGTGGCTAATGCATTGGCAATACATTTTTGTCCGGCTTAGTGAGATACATATGCGTACCAAATGGCATGCCACTACTACAAACTACATGGCAACCAGGCACCTTAATGCGGGAGGCCAAAATCACAATGAGTTAGGGGGCGCTATAGAGGCCCTGAGGCCCGCCTGGATCTGGGCTTCTGGTTCTCAGTAGCGGTGGGAGTCTAAGAAAAAGGAGCCAAATTTCGTGCGATGTCGACCATGGCAAGCGCCCCAAAAAGGGTCTTGTAAAGAGTTTGCTTGCCAAGTTTGACAAAGCAGAAGCTGCAATATCATTTCTGCCATAACCCGCACCCCCAGGGGCGAAAGTGCACAAAATTTGGCGTCCATGTCAGGTGAGCTATGAAGAGTTTGCGTATGAAGTTTGATGACAATTGAGTAAACAGAAGATGAGATATAGATTTTTGAAGAATAATTTTTTTGGTTTTTCCCATGTCAGTAGGTGGCGCTATGCTGTACATGAGTGATTATGAGATGGAAAAATAAGTGTCCACAACAGCAACGCACTATCACAAGGTAGTGGTGTAAAGGAAAAGCATTATGGAATAATTTACCAAAAACCCGTTTTGGAGAAATTGCGTCGGCCAAAAACAGCGCCCCCCATGGACGAAAATTCCCAAAATGTGGTATACATGACATGGGAGGTAGTAAGAGGGTGGCCGTGAAATTTGACCAAATTTGAGGAAAGATTGGATTTTTTGCCCAAAAATAGCGCCCCCAGTGGCGAAATATCACAGAATTTGGGTAACATGTCAGAAGCCCAATGATTGATTAGCTTGTGAAGTATGAGCAGTGTTGAGCAATTAGAAGATTTGTTATGAATTTTTTAGCATGTAAAATTTTGAAGTGAAAATTGATTGACGTATAACTTCTGAACGGTTTATCCTACGTGAAACGTATTTAGTAACTTTTGTCAGCCATGTCTGTAGATGATGTGTATCAATTTTGGTGACATTCCTATGAACGGTCTAGGAGGAGTTGCGCCGTCTTCGTGGCCATGCATTTCACACAAAAGTGAAATTACCTCACTTCCTGTTGGGCGTGGCTAATGCATTGGCATTACATTTTTGTCCGGCTTAGTGAGATACATATGCATACCAAATGGCATGCCACTACTACAAACTATATGGCTACCAGGCACCTTAATGCGGGAGGCCAAAATCACAACGACTTAGGGGGCGCTATAGAGGCCCTGAGCCCCGGCCAAGTGTGGGCTTTTGGTTCTGAGTAGCGGTGGCAATTCTCGGAAGTGGCGCCAAATTTCGCGCGTTTTCGCCCATGGCAAGCGCCCCGAAAATGGCCCAACAGCGGAGAAAAATAAAGAAGAAGAATAATTAAAGCCGCAAGCGGCCTCGACGGGCCCTCGCGCCAGTGGCCAAGGGGGGCGGGGGCATGCGTTCCCGCGAAATACCTTCCACAGGTTCTTCGGCAAGAGACATTACTCCCACAATGGCGACAAAGCACAGAATCGGACACAGAGTACACGGTGCGCTGAGATGTTGTCATGGACAGAAAATTTTATGCCATGGTTTTCCAACCAAATTAATGTATTTACCTCATCAGTCACCAAGCTATAGCTACATAGGATTGTCTTCTGTTAGACATTTATTAGTCTGTATGTAACGCTACAACACTTGCTCCCGACTGCCTACCCATTCCCCACAAGTCATGTGTGTTTAAGGCAACCAAAACAACATACTCCTGGTGCCTCATGATTGTAAACACCTCTCCTGCAACTGATACAGCGCAATGAGCGCCCCCAGTGGTGAAAGTTCACCAAATTTGGTATACATGTCAAGGGACCTATGATGAGTTGTTGTGTCAAGTTTGATCAAGTTTGACCAATCAGAAGCCGAGATATAAAATGTTGCCTGAAAACAGCGCCCCCAGTGGCAAAAGTTTACAAAATTTGGGAGATATGTCAGGTGACCTGTTAAGAGTGTGCGTATCAAGTTTGATCAAGATTGAGTAAATAGAAGATGAGATATTGATTTTTGAAGAAAAAATGTTTTGGTTTTTCCCATGTCAGTAGGTGGCGCTATGCTGTACATGAGCGATTATGAGTTGGAAAAATAAGTGTCTACAACAGCAACGTACGATCACAAGGTAGTGGTGTGAAGGAAAAGCATTAAGGAATTATTTACCAAAAACCCGTTTTGGAGCAATTGCGTCAGCCAAAAACAGCGCCCCCCATGGACGAAAATTCCCAAAATGGGGTATACATGACAGGGGAGTTAGTAAGAGGGTGGCCGTGAAGTTTGACCAAATTTGAGGAAAGATTGGATTTTTTGCCCCAAAATAGCGCCCCCAGTGGCGAAATATCACAGAATTTGGGTAGCATGTCAGAAGCCCAATGAGTGATTTGCGTGTGAAGTATGAGCAGTTTTGAGCAATTAGAAGATTTGTTATGAATTTTTAAGCATGAAAAATTTTGCATTGAAAATTGATTGACGTATAACTTCTGAACGGCTTATCCTACGTGAAACGTATTTAGGAACTTTTGTCAGCCATGGCTGTAGATGATGTCTATCAATTTTGGTGACATTCCTATGAACGGCCTCGGAGGAGTTGCGCCGTCTTCGTGGCCATGCATTTCGCACAAAAGTGAAATTACCTCACTTCCTGTTGGGCGTGGCTAATGCATTGGCATTACATTTTTGTCCGGCTTAGTGAGATACATATGCGTACCAAATGGCATGCCACTACTACAAACTACATGGCAACCAGGCACCTTTATGCGGGAGGCCAAAATCACAATGACTTAGGGGGCGCTAAAGAGGCCCTGAGGCCCGCCTGGAGCTGGGCTTCTGGTTCTCAGTATCGGTGGCAGTCTAAGAGAAAGGAGCCAAATTTCGTGCATTGTCGACCATGGCAAGCGCCCCAAAAAGGGTCTTGTAAAGAGTTTGCTTGCCAAGTTTGACAAATCAGAAGCTGCAATATCATTTTTGCCATAACCAGCACCCCCAGGGGCGAAAGTGCACAAAATTTGGCGTATATGTAAGGCGAGCTATGACGAGTTTGCGTATGAAGTTTGATGACAATTGAGTAAATAGAAGATGAGATATAGATTTTTGAAGAATAAATTTTTTGGTTTTCCCCATGTCAGTAGGTGGCGCTATGCTGTACATGAGCGTGTATGAGTTGGAAAAATAAGTGTCTACAACAGCAACGTACTATCACAAGGTAGTGGTGTGAAGGAAAAGCATTATGGAATTATTTACCAAAAACCCGTTTTGGAGCAATTGCGTCGGCCAAAAACAGCGCCCCCCATGGCCGAAAATCCCCGAAACGTGGTGTACATGACATGGGAGGTAGTAAGAGGGTGGCCGTGAAGTTTGACCAAATTTGAGGAAAGATTGGAATTTTTGCCCAAAAATAGCGCCCCCAGTGGCGAAATATCACAGAAATTGGGTAACATGTCCGAAGCCCAATGAGTGATTAGCGTGTGAAGTATGAGCAGTTTTGAGCAAGTAGAAGATTTGTTATGAATTTTTTAGCATGTAAAATTTTGAAGTGAAAATTGATTGACGTATAACTTCTGAACGGTTTATCCGACATGAAATGTATTTAGTAACTTTTGTCAGCCATGTCTGTAGATTATGTGTATAAATTTTGGTGACATTCCTATGAACGGTCTAGGAGGAGTTGCGCCGTCTTCGTGGCCATGCATTTCGCACAAAAGTGAAATTACCTCACTTCCTGTTGGGCGTGGCTAATGCATTGGCATTACATTTTTGTCCGGCTTAGTGAGATACATATGCGTACCAAATGGCATGCCAGTACTACAAACTATATGGCAACCAGGCACCTTAATGCGGGAGGCCAAAATCACAACGACTTAGGGGGCGCTATAGAGGCCCTGAGCCCCGGCCAAGTTTGGGCTTTTGGTTCTGAGTAGCGGTGGCAATTCTCGGAAGTGGTGCCAAATTTCGTGCGTTTTCGCCCATGGCAAGCGCCCCGAAAATGGCCCAACAGCGGAGAAAAATAAAGAAGAAGAAGAAGACGGAAGAATAATAATAGTGAACTCTTACAAGAACAATAGGGCCTTCGCCCATAGGGCTCGGGCCCTAATTAAAGCCGCAAGCGGCCTCGACGGGCCCTCGCGCCAGCGGCCAAGGGGGGCAGGGGCATGCGTCCCCGCGAAATACCTTCCACAGCTTCTTCGGCAAGAGACATTACTCCCACAATGGCGACAAAGCACAGAATCGGACACAGAGTACACGGTGCGCTGAGATGTTGTCATGGACAGAAAATTTAATGCCATGGCTTCCCAACCAAATTAATGTATTTACCTCATCAGTCACCAAGCTATAGCTACATAGGATTGTCTTCTGTTAGACATCTATTAGTCTGTATGTAACGCTACAACACTTGCTCCCGACTGCCTACCCATTCCCCACAAGTCATGTGTGTTTAAGGCAACCAAAACAACATACTCCTGGTGCCTCATGATTGTAAACACCTCTCCTGCAACTGATACAGCGCAATGAGCGCCCCCAGTGGTCAAAGTTCACCAAATTTGGTATACATGTCAAGGGACCTATGAAGAGTTGTTGTGTCAAGTTTGATCAAGTTTGACCAATCAGAAGCCGAGATATAAAATGTTGCCTGAAAACAGCGCCCCCAGTGGCAAAAGTTCACAAAATTTGGGAGATATGTCAGGTGACTTGTTAAGAGTGTGCGTATCAAGTTTGATCAAGATTGAGTAAATAGAAGATGAGATATTGATTTTTGAAGAAAAAATGTTTTGGTTTTTCCCATGTCAGTAGGTGGCGCTATGCTGTACATGAGCGATAATGAGTTGGAAAAATAAGTGTCTACAACAGCAACGCACTATCACAAGGTAGTGGTGTGAAGGAAAAGCATTATGGAATTATTTACCAAAAACCCGTTTTGGAGCAATTGCGTCGGCCAAAAACAGCGCCCCCCATGGACAAAAATTCCCAAAATGTGGTATACATGACATGGGAGGTAGTAAGAGGGTGGCCGTGAAGTTTGACCAAATTTGAGGAAAGGTTGGATTTTTTGCCCAAAAATAGCGCCCCCAGTGGTGAAATATCACAGAATTTGGGTAGCATGTCAGAAGCCCAATGAGTGATATGCGTGTGAAGTATGAGCAGTTTTGAGCAAGTAGAAGATTTGTTATGAATTTTTAAGCATGTAAAATTTTGCATTGAAAATTGATTGACGTATAACTTCTGAACGGCTTATCCTACGTGAAACCTATTTAGAAACTTTTGTCAGCCATGTCTGTCGATGATGTCTATCAATTTTGGTGACATTCCTATGAACGGCCTAGGAGGAGGTGCGCCGTCTTCGTGGCCATGCATTTCGCACAAAAGTGAAAATACCTCACGTCCTGTTGGGCGTGGCTAATGCATTGGCATTACATTTTTGTCCGGCTTAGTGAGATACATAAGCGTACCAAATGGCATGCCACTACTACAAACTACATGGCAACCAGGCACCTTTATGCGGGAGGCCAAAATCACAACGACTTAGGGGGCGCTATAGAGGCCCTGAGGCCCGCCTGGATCTGGGCTTCTGGTTCTCAGTAGCGGTGGCAGTCTAAGAAAAAGGAGCCAAATTTCGTGCGTTGTCGACCATGGCAAGCGCCCCAATAAGGGTCTTGTAAAGAGTTTGCTTGCCAAGTTTGACAAATCAGAAGCTGCAATATCATTTTTGCCATAACCAGCACCCCCAGGGGCGAAAGTGCACAAAATTTGGCGTAGACGTCAGGTGAGCTATGAAGAGTTTGCGTATGAAGTTTGATGACAATTGAGTAAATAGAAGATGAGATATAGATTTTTGAAGAATAAATTTTTTGGTTTTTCCCATGTCAGTAGGTGGCGCTATGCTGTACATGAGCGATTATGAGTTGGAAAAATAAGTGTCTACAACAGCAACGTACTATCACAAGGAAGTGGTGTGAAGGAAAAGCATTATGGAATTATTTACCAAAAACCCGTTTTGGAGCAATAGCGTCGGCCAAAAACAGTGCCCCCCATGGACGAAAATTTCAAAAACGTGGTATACATGACATGGGAGGTAGTAAGAGGGTAGACGTGAAGTTTGACCAAAATTGAGGAAAGATTGGAATTTTTGCCCAAAAATAGCGCCCCCAGTGGCGAAATATCACAGAAATTGGGTAACATGTCAGAAGCCCAATGAGTGATTTGCGTGTGAAGTATGAGCAGTTTTGAGCAATCAGAAGATTTGTTATGAATTTTTAAGCATGTAAAATTTTGCATCGAAAATTGATTGACGTATAACTTCTGAACGGTTAATCCAACGTGAAACGTATTTAGTAACTTTTGTCAGCCATGTCTGTAGATGATGTGTATCAATTTTGGTGACATTCCTATGAACGGTCTAGGAGGAGTTGCGCCGTCTTCGTGGCCATGCATTTCGCACAAAAGTGAAATTACCTCACTTCCTGTTGGGCGTGGCTAATGCATTGGCATTACATTTTTGTCCGGCTTAGTGAGATACATATGCGTACCAAATTGCAAGCCACTACTACAAACGATATGGCAACCAGGCACCTTAATGCGGGAGGCCAAAATCACAACGACTTAGGGGGCGCTATGGAGGCCCTGAGCCCCGGCCAAGTTTGGGCTTCTGGTTCTGAGTAGCGGTGGCAATTCTCGGAACTGGTGCCAAATTTCGTGCGTTTTCGCCCATGGCAAGCGCCCCGAAAATGGCCCAACAGCGGAGAAAAATAAAGAAGAAGAAGAAGACGGAAGAATAATAATAGTGAACTCTTACAAGAACAATAGGGCCTTCGCCCATAGGGCTCGGGCCCTAATTAAAGCCGCAAGCGGCCTCGACGGGCCCTCGCGCCAGCGGCCAAGGGGGGCGGGGGCATGCGTCCCCGCGAAATACCGTACAGAGTTTGCTTGCCAAGTTTGACAAATCAGAAGCTGAAATATCATTTTTGCCATAACCAGCACCCTCAGGGGCGAAAGTGCACAAAATTTGGCCTAAATGTCAGGTGAGCTATGAAGAGTTTGCATATGAAGTTTGATGACAATTGAGTAAATAGAAGATGAGATATAGATTTTTGAAGAATAAATTTTTTGGTTTTTCCCATGTCAGTAGGTGGCGCTATGCTGTACATGAGCGATTATGAGTTGGAAAAATAAGTGTCTACAAAAGCAACGTACTATCACAAGGTAGTGGTGTGAAGGAAAAGCATTATGGAATTATTTACCAAAAACCCGTTTTGGAGCAATTCCGTCGGCCAAAAACAGCGCCCCCCCATGGACGAAAATTCCCAAAATGTGCTATACATGACATGGGAGGTAGTAAGAGGGTGGCCATGACGTTTGACCAAATTTGAGGAAAGATTGGATTTTTTGCCCAAAAATAGCGCCCCCAGTGACGAAATATCACAGAAATTGGGTAACATGTCAGAAGCCCAATGAGTGATTTGCCTGTGAAGTATGAGCAGTTCTGAGCAATCAGAAGATTTGTTATGAATTTTTAAGCATGTAAAATTTTGCATTGAAAATTGATTGACGTATAACTTCTGAACGGTTTATGCAACGTGAAACGTATTTAGTACCTTTTGTCAGCCATGTCTGTAGATGATGGCTATCAATTTTGGTGACATTCCTATGAACGGTCTAGGAGGAGTTGCGCCGTCTTCGTGGCCATGCATTTAGCACAAAAGTGAAATTATCTCACTTCCTGTTGGGCGTGGCTATTGCATTGGCATTACATTTTTGTCCGGCGTAGTGAGATACATATGCGTACCAAATGGCATGCCACTACTACAAACTACATGGCAACCAGGCACCTTAATGCGGGAGGCCAGAATCACAACGAGTTAGGGGGCGCTATAGAGGCCCTGAGGCCCTCCTGGATCTGGGCTTCTGGTTCTCAGTAGCGGTGGCAGTCTAAGAAAAAGCAGCCAAATTTCGTGCGTTGTCGACCATGGCAAGCGCCCCAATAAGGGTCATGTAAAGAGTTTGCTTGGCAAGTTTGACAAATCAGAAGCTGCAATATCATTTCTGCCATAACCAGCACCCCCAGGGGCGAAAGTGCACAAAATTTGGCTTACATGTCAGGTGAGTTATGAAGAGTTTGCGTATGAAGTTTGATGACAATTGAGTAAATAGAAGATGAGATATAGATTTTTGAAGAATAAATTTTTTGGTTTTTCCCATGTCAGTAGGTGGCGCTATGCTGTACATGAGCGATTATGAGTTGGAAAAATAAGTGTCTACAACAGCAACGCACTATCACAAGGTAGTGGTGTGAAGGAAAAGCATTATGGAATTATTTACCAAAAACCCGTTTTGGAGCAATTGCGTCGGCCAAAAACAGCGCCCCCCATGGACGAAAATTCCCACAATGTGGTATACATGACATGGGAGGTAGTAAGAGGGTGGCCGTGAAGTTTGACCAAATTTGAGGAAAGATTGGATTTTTTGCCCAAAAATAGCGCCCCCAGTGGCGAAATATCACAGAAATTGGGTAACATGTCAGAAGCCCTATGATTGATTTGCGTGTGAAGTATGAGCAGTTTTGAGCAATTAGAAGATTTGTTATGAATTTTTAAGCATGTAAAATTTTGAAGTCAAAATTGATTGACGTATAACTTCTGAACGGTTGATCCTACGTGAAACGTATTTAGTAACTTTTGTCAGCCATGTCTGTAGATGATGTGTCTCAATTTTGGTGACATTCCTATGAACGGTCTAGGAGGAGTTGCGCCCTCTTCGTGGCCATGCATTTCACACAAAAGTGAAATTACCTCACTTCCTGTTGGGCGTGGCTAATGCATTGGCAATACATTTTTGTCCGGCTTCGTGAGATACATATGCGTACCAAATGGCATGCCACTACTACAAACTATATGGCAACCAGGCACCTTAATGCGGGAGACCAAAATCACAACGACTTAGGGGGCGCTATAGAGGCCCTGAGCCCCGGCCAAGTTTGGGCTTTTGGTTCTGAGTAGCGGTGGCAATTCTCGGAAATGGTGCCAAATTTCGTGCGTTTTCGCCCATGGCAAGCACCCCGAAAATGGCCCAACAGCGGAGAAAAATAAATAAGAAGAAGAAGACGGAAGAAGAATCATAATAATAGTGAACTCTTACAAGAACAATAGGGCCTTCGCCCATAGGGCTCGGGCCCTAATAAGTAAAGCCGCAAGCGGCCTCGACGGGCCATCGCGCCAGCGGCCAAGGGGGGCGGGGGCATGCGTCCCCGCGAAATACCTTCCACAGCTTCTTCGGCAAGAGACATTACTCCCACAGTGGTGACAAAGCACAGAATTGGACACAGAGTACACGGTGCGCTGAGATGTTGTCATGGACAGAACATTTTATGCCATGGCTTCACAACCAAATTAATGTATTTACCTCATCAGTCACCAAGCTATAGCTACATAGGATTGTCTTCTGTTAGACATCTATTAGTCTGTATGTAACGCTACAACACTTGCTCCCGACTGCCTACCCATTCCCCACAAGTCATGTGTGTTTAAGGCAACCAAAACAACATACTCCTGGTGCCTCATGATTGTAAACACCTCTCCTGCAACTGCTACAGTGCAATGAGCGCCCCCAGTGGTCCACAAGTCATGTGTGTTTAAGGCAACCAAAACAACATACTCCTGGTGCCTCATGATTGTAAACACCTCTCCTGCAACTGCTACAGCGCAATGAGCGCCCCCAGGGGTGAAAGTTCACCAAATTTGGTATACATGTCAAGGGACCTATGAAGAGTTGTTTTGTAAAGTTTGATCAAGTTTGACCAATCAGAGGCCGAGATATAAATTGTTGCCTGAAAACAGCGCCCCCAGTGGCAAAAGTTCACAAAATTTGGCAAATATGTCAGGTGACCTGTAAAGAGTGTGCGTATCAAGTTTGATCAAGATTGAGAAAATAGAAGATGAGATATTGATTTTTGAAGAATAAATTTTTTGGTTTCTCCCATGTCAGTAGGTGGCGCTATGCTACAACACTTGCTCCCGACTGCCTACCCATTCCCCACAAGTCATGTGTGTTTAAGGCAACCAAAACAACATACTCCTGGTGCCTCATGATTGTAAACACCTCTCCTGCAACTGCTACAGTGCAATGAGCGCCCCCAGTGGTCCACAAGTCATGTGTGTTTAAGGCAACCAAAACAACATACTCCTGGTGCCTCATGATTGTAAACACCTGCAACTGCTACAGCGCAATGAGCGCCCCCAGTGGTGAAAGTTCACCAAATTTGGTATACATGTCAAGGGACCTATGTAGAGTTGTTTAGTAAAGTTTGATCAAGTTTGACCAATCAGAAGCCGAGATATAAATTGTTGCCTGAAAACAGCGCCCCCAGTGGCAAAAGTTCACAAAATTTGGCACATATGTCAGGTGACCTGTTAAGAGTGTGCGTATCAAGTTTGATCAAGATTGAGAAAATAGAAGATGAGATATTGATTTTTGAAGAATAAATTTTTTGGTTTCTCCCATGTCAGTAGGTGGCGCTATGCTACAACACTTGCTCCCGACTGCCTACCCATTCCCCACAAGTCATGTGTGTTTAAGGCAACCAAAACAACATACTCCTGGTGCCTCATGATTGTAAACACCTCTCCTGCAACTGCTACAGTGCAATGAGCGCCCCCAGTGGTCCACAAGTCATGTGTGTTTAAGGCAACCAAAACAACATACTCCTGGTGCCTCATGATTGTAAACACCTCTCCTGCAACTGATACAGCGCAATGAGCGCCCCCAGTGGTGAAAGTTCACCAAATTTGGTATACTTGTCAAGGGTCCTATCAAGAGTTGTTGTGTCAAGTTTGATCAAGTTTGACCAATCAGAAGCCGAGATATAAAATGTTGCCTGAAAACAGCGCCCCCAGTGGCAAAATTTTACAAAATTTGGGAGATATGTCAGGTGACCTGTTAAGAGTGTGCGTATCAAGTTTGATCAAGATTGAGTAAATAGAAGATGAGATATTGATTTTTGAAGAAGAAATGTTTTGGTTTTTCCCATGTCAGTAGGTGGCGCTATGCTGTACATGAGCGATTATGAGTTGGAAAAATAAGTGTCTACAACAGCAACGTACTATCACAAGGTAGTGGTGTGAAGGAAAAGCATTATGGAATTATTTACCAAAAACCCGTTTTGGAGCAATTGCGTCGGCCAAAAACAGCGCCCCCCATGGACGAAAATTCCCAAAATGTGGTATACATGACATGAGAGGTAGTAAGAGGGTGGCCGTGAAGTTTGACCAAATTAGAGGAAAGATTGGATTTTTTGATCAAAAATAGTGCCCCCAGTGGCGAAATATCACAGAATTTGGGTAGCATGTCAGAAGCCCAATGAGTGATTAGGGTGTGAAGTATGAGCAGTTTTGAGCAATTAGAAGATTTGTTATGAATTTTTAAGCATGTAAAATTTTGCATTGAAAATTGATTGACGTATAACTTCTGAACGGCTTATCCTACGTGAAACATATTTAGGTACTTTTGTCAGCCATGTCTGTAGATGATGCCTATCAATTTTGTTGACATTCCTATGAACGGCCTAGGAGGAGTTGCGCCGTCTTCGTGGCCATGCATTTCGCACAAAAGTGAAATTACCTCACTTCCTGTTGGGCGTGGCTAATGCATTGGCATTACATTTTTGTCTGGCTTAGTGAGATACATAAGCATACCAAATGGCATGCCACTTCTACAAACTACATGGCAACCAGGCACCTTTATGCGGGAGGCCAAAATCACAACGACTGAGGGGGCGCTAAAGAGGCCCTGAGGCCCGCCTGGATCTGGGCTTCTGGTTCTCAGTAGCGGTGGCAGTCAAAGAAAAAGGAGCCAAATTTCGTGCGTTGTCGACCATGGCAAGCGCCCCAATAAGGATCTTGTAAAGAGTTTGCTTGCCAAGTTTGACAAATCAGAAGCTGCAATATCATTTTTGCCATAACCAGCACCCCCAGGGGCGAAAGTGCACAAAATTTGGCGCATATGTCAGGTGAGCTATGAAGAGTTTGCGTATGAAGTTTGATGACAATTGAGAAAATAGAAGATGAGATATAGATTTTTGAAGAATAAATTTTTTGGTTTTTCCCATGTCAGTAGGTGGCGCTATGCTGTACATGAGCGATTATGAGTTGGAAAAATAAGTGTCTACAACAGCAACGTACTATCACAAGGTAGTGGTGTGAAGGGAAAGCATTATGGAATAATTTACCAAAAACCCGTTTTGGAGCAATTGCGTCGGCCAAAAAGAGCGCCCCCCATGGACGAAAATACCCAAAATGTGGTATACATGACATGGGAGGTAGTAAGAGGGTGGCCGTGAAGTTTGACCAAATTTGAGGAAAGATTGGATTTTTTGCCCAAAAATAGCGCCCCCAGTGGCGAAATATCACAGAAATTGTGTAACATGTCAGAAGCCCAATGAGTGATTTGCGTGCGAAGTATGAGCAGTTTTGAGCAATCAGAAGATTTGTTATGAATTTTTAAGCATGTAAAATTTTGCATCGAAAATTGATTGACATATAACTTGTGAACGGTTAATCCTACGTGAAACGTATTTAGTAACTTTTGTCAGCCATGTCTGTAGATGATGTGTATCAATTTTGGTGACATTCCTATGAACGGTCTAGGAGGAGTTGCGCCGTCTTCGTGGCCATGCATTTCGCACAAAAGTGAAATTACCTCACTTCCTGTTGGGCGTGGCTAATGCATTGGCATTACATTTTTGTCCGGCTTAGTGAGATACATATGCGTACCAAATGGCATGCCACTACTACTAACTACATGGCAACCAGGCACCTTAATGCGGGAGACCAAAATCACAACGACTTAGGGGGCGCTATAGAGGCCCTGAGCCCCGGCCAAGTTTGGGCTCTTGGGTCTGAGTAGCGGTGGCAATTCTCGGAACTGGTGCCAAATTTCGTGCGTTTTTGCCCATGGCAAGTGCCCCGAAAATGGCCCAACAGCGGAGAAAAATAAAGAAGAAGATGGAAGAATAATAATAGTGAACTCTTACAAGAACAATAGGGCCTTCGCCCTATAGGGCTCGGGCCCTAATTAAAGCCGCAAGCGGCCTCGACGGGCCCTCGCGCCAGTGGCCAAGGGGGGCGGGGGCATGCGTCCCCGCGAAAGACCTTCCACAGCTTCTTCGGAAAGAGACATTACTCCCACAATGGCGACAAAGCACAGAATTGGACACATGGCAACAATAGGGTCTCGCACTGTACGGTGCTCGGGAGGCGCTATAGAGGCCCTGAGGCCCGCCTGGATCTGGGCTTCTGGTTCTCAGTAGCGGTGGCAGTCTAAGAAATAGGAGCCAAATTTCATGCGTTGTCGACCATGGCAAGCGCCCCAAAAAGGGTCTTGTAAAGAGTTTGCTTGCCACGTTTGACAAATCAGAAGCTGCAATATCATTTTTGCCATAACCAGCACCCCCAGGGGCGAAAGTGCACAAAATCTGGCGTATATGTCAGGTGAGCTATGAAGAGTTTGCGTATGAAGTTTGATGACAATTGAGTAAATAGAAGATGAGATATAGATTTTTGAAGAATAAATTTTGTGGTTTTTCCCATGTCAGTAGGTGGCGCTATGCTGTACATGAGCGATTATGAGTTGGAAAAATAAGTGTCTACAACAGCAACGTACAATCACAAGGTAGTGGTGTGAAGGAAAAGCATTATGGAATTATTTACCAAAAACCCGTTTTGGAGCAATTGCGTCGGCCAAAAACAGCGCCCCCCATGGACGAAAATTCCCAAAATGTGGTATACATGACATGGGAGGTAGTTAGAGGGTGGCCGTGAAGTTTGACCAAATTTGAGGAAAGATTGGATTTTTTGCCCAAAAATAGCGCCCCCATTGGCGAAAGTGCAGAAAATTTGGCCTATATGTCAGGTGAGCTATGAAGAGTTTGCGTATGAAGTTTGATGACAAGTGAGTAAATAGAAGATGAGATGTAGATTTTTGAAGAATAAATTTTTTGGTTTTTCCCATGTAAGTAGGTGGCGCTATGCTGTACATGAGCGATTATGAGTTGGAAAAATAAGTGTCTACAACAGCAACGTAGTATCACAAGGTAGTGGTGTGAAGGAAAAGCATTATGGAATTATTTACCAAAAACCCGTTTTGGAGCAATCGCGTCGGCCAAAAACAGCACCCCCCCATGGACGAAAATACCCAAAACGTGGTATACATGACATGGGAGGTAGGAAGAGGGTGGCTGTGAAGTTTGACCAAATTTGAGGAAAGATTGGATTTTTTGCCCAAAAATAGCGCCCCCAGTGGCGAAAGTGCACAAATTTTGGCCTATATGTCAGGTGAGCTATGAAGAGTTTGCGTATGAAGTTTGATGACAATTGAGTAAATAGAAGATGAGATGTAGACTTTTGAAGAATAAATTTTTTGGTTTTTCCCATGTCAGTAGGTGGCGCTATGCTGTACATGAGCGATTATGAGGTGGAAAAATAAGTGTCTACAACAGCAACGTACTATCACAAGGTAGTGGTGTGAAGGAAAAGCATTATGGAATTATTAACCAAAAACCCGTTTTGGAGCAATCGCGTCGGCCAAAAACAGCGCCCCCCGTGGACGAAAATTTCCAAAATGTGGTATACATGACATGGGAGGTAGAAAGAGGGTGGCCGTGAAGTTTGACCAAATTTGAGGAAAGATTGGAATTTTTGCCCAAAAATAGCGCCCCCAGTGGCGAAATATCACAGAAATTGGGTAACATGTCATAAGCCCAATGAGTGATTTGCGTGTGAAGTATGAGCAGTTTTGAGCAATCAGAAGATTTGTTATGAATTTTTAAGCATGTAAAAATTTGCATCGAAAATTGATTGACGTATAACTTCTGAACGGTTTATCCTACGTGAAACGTATTTAGTAACTTGTCAGCCATGTCTGTAGATGATGTGTATCAATTTTGGTGACATTCCTATGAACGGTCTAGGAGGAGTTGCGCCGTCTTCGTGGCCATGCATTTCGCACAAAAGTGAAATTACCTCACTTCCTGTTGGGCGTGGCTAATGCATTGGCATTACATTTTTGTCCGGCTCAGTGAGCTACATATGTGTACCAAATGGCATGCCACTACTACAAACTACATGGCACCCAGGCACCTTAATGCGGGAGGCCAAAATCACAACGACTTAGGGGGCGCTATAGAGGCCCTGAGCCCCGGCCAAGTTTGGGCTTCTGGTTCTGAGTAGCGGTGGCAATTCTCGGAACTGGTGCCAAATTTCGTGCGTTTTCGCCCATGGCAAGTGCCCCGAAAATGGCCCAACAGCGGAGAAAAATAAAGAAGAAGAAGAAGACTGAAGAAGAAGAAGAAGACGGAAGAATAATAATAGTGAACTCTTACAAGAACAATAGGGCCTTCGCCCTATAGGGCTCGGGCCCTAATAATAATAGTGAACTCTTACAAGAACAATAGGGCCTTCGCCCATAGGGCTCGGGCCCTAATAATAATAGTGAACTCTTACAAGAACAATAGGGCCTTCGCCCTATAGGGCTCGGGCCCTAATAATAGTGAACTCTTACAAGAACAATAGGGCCTTCTCCCTATAGGGCTCGGGCCCTAATAAACGTATTTAAAGAGTATGAGTGCAAACAGCAATCCAAAGGGGAAGTGTGTTAATGTGACACATTGGGAGTGTGTTGCCCCTTTTCCACCAAAGCAGTTCCAGGGCTGGTTCGGGGCCAGTGCTTAGTTTGGAACCGGGTTTTCTGTTTCCACTGACAAAGAACTGGCTCTGGGGCCAGAAAAACCGGTTCCAGGCTAGCACCAACTCTCTGCTGGGCCAGAGGAAAGAACCGCTTACATCAGCAGGGGGGCGGAGTTGTTAAGACCAACAACAATAACAAGACCGCGAAAGATCGCCATTTTTAAGCGATGAGAAGCTGCAGCTGTACAAACGCGAAGTCATCCATTATTATTATTGTTGTTGCTGCTGCTTCTTCCGCATTGTTTTTGCTTCGATATTCGTGCCAAGGTTTATGCAAACGTAGCGACGTAACTGACATATACAGCGACGTAATGACGTATACAGCGACGTAACTGACTGTAGCAGTTCGTATGGGTGGGTGGAGCACAGAGGACGGCAGGACAGAGATCAGGTTTCGGAAAAGGGCTTTTATTGCCACACTTTTCAGTGAACAATATTTATATTACACAGACAGACACATACAACAGGCGTCTTGTTCAGGGATCATCTCCTCTACTCTCACTCTCCCTCCTTAAATAGGGCACGGTCACTGGGAAGACACACAAACACAGGTTAATTGCTCTCAGGTGTAGTGATTCTGCCACTTACCTTCCCTGACTCTGCCCTCCTGTCACAGACCGGCGCTTGACCACGCCCCCGCTGCCACATACCCCCACCGCCCGACTCAGGCCGGGCAGCCATCCGGCCTGCAGCCGACTCCCCCCCCCCCCCCCCTTGACGGGAGAGGAAGTCCGCCACGACCATCTGCGCCCCCGGCCTGTGGACCACCTTGAAATTAAAGGGGTGGAGTGCCAGATACCAACGGGTGATCCGCGCGTTGGCATCTTTCATGCGGTGGAGCCACTGGAGGGGCGCGTGGTCCGAACAGATGGTGAAGGGGAGCCCCAGCAGGTAGTAACGGAGGGTGAGGACCGCCCACTTGATTGCCAGACACTCCGTTTCAATGGTGCTGTAGCGCCCCTCACGCACTGACAGCTTCCTACTGATGTAGAGGATGGGGCAGTCCTCCCCCTCCACCTCCTGGGACAAAACTGCCCTCAGCCCTCTGTCCGACGCATCAGTCTGCAACACAAAGGGGAGAGAAAAGTCAGGGGAGTGTAAAAGTGGCCCCCCACACAGTGCAGCCTTTACCTCTGAAAAAGCCCGCTGGCATTGCTCCGTCCACTGGACCGGATCTGGGCCCCCCTTTTTAGTGAGATCAGTCAGCGGGCTGGTGACGTCCGAATAATTAGGTATAAACCTACAGTAATAGCCAGCCAGCCCCAGGAACTGTCTCACCCCCTTTTTGGTCTTGGGCCTCGGGCAGGCCGCAACTGCTGCCGTCTTATTAATTTGGGGACGCACCTGCCCATTGCCCAAGTGGAAGCCCAGATACCGTACTTCCACCCGCCCAATCACACACTTCTTTGGATTGGCTGTGAGCCCCGCTCACCTCAGCGACCTAAGGATGGCCCTCAGATGTTCAAGGTGCCTCGGCCAGTCATTACTATAGATGATCATATCATCTAGATACGCAGCCGCATAAGTGGCGTGGGGGCGGAGGACTCTATCCATCAGCCGCTGAAACGTCGCGGGTGCCCCAAACAGCCCAAACGGAAGTGTGATGAATTGGTGTAAACCAAACGGTGTGGAAAAGGCCATTTTTTCTCGGGATAGTGGAGTCAAGGGGATCTGCCAATATCCCTTCGTTAAATCCAGTGTCGAATAAAAGCGAGCTGTGCCGAGTTGATCGAGCACCTCATCAATACGAGGCATTGGGTACGCGTCAAACTTAGACACCGTGTTGACTTTTCTATAGTCCACACAGAACCGGACCTACCCGTCGGCCTTGGGTACCAAGACCACCGGGCTGCTCCAGTCACTGTGGGACTCCTCGACGATGCCCATTTCGAGCATGGTCTCAAGTTCTTCCCGAACTACCTTTTTTTTGTGTTCGGGTAGCCTGTAAGGGCGGCTACGCACTACCACCCCCGGGGGCGTCTCTATGTGGTGCTCTATGAGGTTCGTGCGACCGGGCAGGGGAGAACACATCCAAAAACTCGGTGTGCAACTGGGCAACCTCCGTGAGTTGGGTCGGGGAGAGGTGGTCTCCACAGGGGACCGGAGAGGTAGGGGATGCCAATGCCCTTTTTGAACCTCCGGCCCCAGCTCCGCCTTCTCCAGAACCACGGGGACCTCCTCATTCCAGAGTTTCAGCAGATTGAGGTGGTAAATCTGTAGCGCCCCACCCCTGTCTGTTCGCCTCACCTCATAGTCAATGTCCCCGACTCGCTGTGTGACCTCAAAGGGTCCTTGCCACTTGGTGATCAATTTGGAGCTCGAAACAACAGTATGCAGTGGGCAACAGTATGAGTACTTTATCTCCCTGTGTGAACTCCCTAAGGCGCGTACCCTTGTTGTACAGGCGGGCTTGCCATTCCTGGGCCTGCCACAAATTCTCCTGGGTTAGGTGGGTGAGCGTGTGGAGTTTTGCGCGCAGATCCATAACATATTGAATTTCATTCTTGCTTTGTGAAGGTCCCTCCTCCCAATTTTCCCGCAGCACGTCTAGGATGCCGCGCGGCTTGCGCCCATATAATAACTCGAACGGGGAGAACCCCGTGGAGGCTTGGGGAACCTCTCGCACTGAGAACAACAAGGGCTCGAGCCACTTATCCCAATTACGTGCATCCTCACTTACGAATTTTTTAATGATATTTTTGAGGGTGCAGTTGAACCGTTCTACTAAACCGTCCGTTTGTGGGTGATACACACTGGTGCGGATCGGCTTAATCCCCAATAACCCATACAGTTCGCGCAGTGTTCGTGACATAAACGTGGTGCCTTGATCAGTCAGAATCTCTTTTGGGATTCCGACTCGGGAGATGACGCGGAAGAGCGCCTCCGCAATACTGTGTGCTGAGATATTGCGCAGAGGCACTGCTTCCAGGTATCGCGTTGCATAGTCCACCAGAACTAATATAAAGCGGTACCCCCATGCTGACCGATCTAATGGCCCGACGAGATCCATCCCAATTCTCTCAAACGGGGTCTCGATCAATGGAAGAGGGCACAAAGGCACTTTTGGAATGGCCACTGGATTCACTAACTGGCATTCGCGGCATGCCGTACACCACCTACGAACATCGCCGCGGATCCCCGGCCAATAGAATCGGGCCATTATTCGGGCTAGTGTCTTATCCTGCCCTAAGTGTCCAGCCATGGGATTAAAGTGAGCCGCCTGGAATACCAATTCCTGGCGGCTCTTCGGAATCAAAAGCTGCGTGACTCGCTCTTTAATTTGAGTGTCCTGCGTCACTCGGTATAACCTATCCTTCATAACTGTGAAGTAGGGGAAGGACGGGGTGGCGTTCGGCTGGAGCATTTGACCATTGATTACTCTCACTTGGTCAAACGCATGTCGCAGAGTCTTGTCTCGTGATTGTTCTAACGGGAAATCCGCGAGGGATTCCCCAATAGAGAGAGGAGGAGCCGGCGGCTCCTCACTCTGATGCGGAGATGACATAGACAGCTCTGTGACAGCTGCTCCTGCCAAAGCGACACTGGGACTTCCCCCTGTCAAATATCAGGACCCACTCTTTACTAGGCGTGTCATTAAACCCCGAAATCCCGGCCAATCAGTCCCCAAAATTAAAGAGTGGGTAAGGCGAGGATTAACCGCCACCTTCACGATGAATTTTTCCCCTCTGAAAACAATGTGGACCGACACCAAAGGGTAGCTGTGAACATCCCCATGCACACACAACACCTTCACCCCCTGTACTCCCCCCAGTGCCTCGTTTTGCACCAGGCTTTGGTGAATTGAGGTCTGGTTACAACCAGAATCCACCAACGCCTGATATGTATCCCCTTGGATACTCACCGGTATGCGATACGCTCCAGCCCGATCGAGGGTGGCCTCTGGCACGTCGGGGATCCGAACCACAGCGCCCACTTCCATCGCCGTGCACTGCTGTTGAAGGTGGCCCGGCTCCCTGCAGCGCCAGCAAACCGGCCCGGGCTTTCCCTCTGCACCGGTGATCTGGGGCTCACTCACCTAAGGTGGGGGAGAGACAGACACAGAAGGGAGAAACGGGAGGGCACCGCGGGTGCGGCGGGCCGACTGGGGTGGTGCCGGCCCCCACCTCCGCGGTGGGGGAATGGGGCGAGGACGGGACACAGGAGGAGGGGGAGAGAGAGAGAAAGAAGAGGAGAGAAGAGAAGATGCCATCTGCTGTCCTGCCACCGGGACAGCCGCCAAATGGTCCTCCGCCAGCTCCACTGCCTGATCCAGCGATGCCGGGCGGTGGCACTGGACCCACTCCGCGGTTCCTGCTGGCAAACAAGCGACGAATTGTTCCAGCACCACCTGATTGATGATTCCCTCGGCGTCGCGGTTGTCGGCCCTCAACCACCGCCAGCAGGCGTCCCAGAGCTGCTGGCCAAACGCAAACGGCCGGCCGACTTCCTCCAAGCGCAACGGGTGGAAGCGCTGGCGCTGCTGCTCTGGGGTGCACCCCATGCGCTGGAGGATGGCCCGGCGGAGGTCTGCGTAGGCCAGCCGGCGGTCGGCGGGGAGCTGTAGCGTGGCCAGCTGTGCCTCTCCCGTTAGCAGGGGGAGGAGGCGCGCCGCGCGCTGCTCCATCGGCCACCCCGAGGCTTCGGCGACTTGCTCGAAGAGCGTGATGAACACCTCCGGGTCATCCTGCGGGCCCATCTTGGTGACGGTGAGGGGAGACGGGCCCGCGGTAGGCGCGCTGGTGGCCCCCGCCGATGCGAGGAGGTGCCGGAACGCCTCTCGATCTTCTTGTTGGGCCAGCACCAGGGCCTCGAAGTGTCGCTCTTGCTCCTTCCGGAGGGTGACGAGCGCCTGGTGCTGGCTTTGCTGGGCCGTGGCGAGGGCGTGGACCAGGTCGGCGAACAGGGAGGGCTCCATGGGGCTGCTTGGCTGGTGCTCCACTTTTTCCGGGTTTCAGCACCACTGTAGCAGTTCGTATGGGTGGGTGAAGCACAGAGGACAGCAGGACAGTTTTCGGAAAAGGGCTTTTATTGCCACGCTTTTCAGTGAACAATATTTATATTACACAGATAGACACACATGACAGGCGTCTTGTTTGGGGATCATCTCCTCTGCTCTCACTCTCCCTCCTTAAATAGGGCGCGGTCAGTGGGAAGACACACAAATACAGATTAATTGCTCTCAGGTGTAGTGATTCTGCCACTTACCTTCCCTGACTCCGCCCTCCTGTCACAGACCGGCGCTTGACCATACCCCCGCTGCCACACTGATGTATACAGCGACGTAACTGACGTGGCTTCCCTTAGCACTGCGAGCTATGGAAAAGCAAACTGGCTCTCAGCTGGCTCGCAAGTTGAACGAGTTGTGAACCAGCACCAGCACCGGCCCCGAACCAGCCCTGGAACTGATTTGGTGGAAAAGGGGTATGTGAGAGTTCAGGGTGATTGAGGGTCTCTGACCTCGTTGATGAGGCCGACTACAGTGAGGGAAAAGCTGACCTTGGGGCATGAGGTTTTGGTCAAGTCAGTTTATTTTTATAGCAATTTTAACAACAGACATTATTGCAAAGCAGCTTTACAGTAAAATAAATACTTTAAACACATGAACTAATTTTATCCCAAATACATTTCTTTATCCCTGTTGAGCACACCTGAGGTGACAGTGGCAAGGAAAACTCCCTCAGATGACATGAGGAAGAAATCTTCAGAGGAACCAGACTCAAAAAAGAACCCATCCTCATTTGGGTGATTATAGATAGCATGATTAATATACAGATTTAGGCACTGCCTAAAGGCAAGGCTCCCATCTGTTTCTGGGTTGTAGAATTTTTATATCATAGCCAGCCTCTTTTGTTTTATATTGAGAATTGCCAAAAAAATTAAAAATAAAAATTCAGACATGAAGCGCGTGCTTCGTGCATGGAGACTTTCCTGCTATGATTGGGTTGGTTGTGATGGCAGGCACGTGAGTATGCGACACACGGCAATGTCGGGCGACAATAGCAATAAGTTACTCAATACTATACTGTCCCGACTACTACTCTACTTCACATTTCATGACTCACTTCACTAATTGTTGGGTTTCCTGTGCTGGCAGGCACACACGCACAGGACAGAAACCATCAGAAAACAACTCGATGGGTTACTCACAACTCAGCTGTTGGGTTTCCTGTGGTGGCAGACAAAAACAGGACCGAAACCATCAGAGAACAACTCAATGGGTTTCTTTATGTATCCACGCTCTATGCCTATGGGGCTCTGCTCGTGCGGGGCTTTGGCCCGTGCAGAAGCGTCGCTATAACACTGGCCAATAGGTGGTGTGTATGACTGGCAATTACTAATAACACTGGCCACGAGTAGCCCTTTTCCACCAAATCAGTTCCAGGGCTGGTTCGGGGCCAGTGCTTAGTTTGGAACCAGGTTTTCTGTTTCCACTGACAAAGAACTGGCTCTGGGCCAGAAAAACTGGTTCCAGGGTAGCACCAGCTCTTTGCTGGGCTAGAGGAAAGAACTGCTTACATCAGCAGGGGGGCGGAGTTGTTAAGACCAACAACAATAGCAAGACCGCGAGAGGGCACCATTTTTAAATAAGTGACGAGATATCATGGATGCAGTAAAGCAGCAGTCTTCCATTATTATTATTGTTGTTGCTGTCTCTTCTTCTTCTCTGTGTTGTTGTTGCTTCGATGTTCTCGCCAAGGTTTATGCAAATGCAGCGACATAACTGATGTATACAGTGACATAATGACATGGCTCCCCTTAGCACCCTGAGCTATGGAAAAGCAAACTGGTTCTCAGCTGGTTCGCAAGTTAAACAAGTTGTGAACCAGCACCGGCCCCAAGCCAGCCCTGGAACTGATTTGGTGGAAAAGGGGTATAGGTGGTGTTAAGGACTGGTAATTACAAACACTGGCCACTTGGCGGTGTATATAACTGATAATTACTAACACTGGCCATGAGGCAGTGTTTAGGACTGGTAATTACTAACACTGGCCACTAGGCAGTGTGTATGAATTGCAATTACTAACACTGGCCACTAGTCAGTGTTTAGGACTGGTAATTACTAACACTAGCCACTAGGTGGTGTGTGAGACTGGTAATTACTAACACTGGCCACTAGGCGGTGTTTAGGACTGGTAATTACTAACACTGGCCACTCGGCAGCATGTATGACTGGCAATTACTAACACTGGCCACTAGGCAATGTGTCTCATCTCATCTCATTATCTCTAGCCGCTTTATCCTGTTCTACAGGGTCGCAGGCAAGCTGGAGCCTATCCCAGCTGACTACGGGCAAAAGGCGGGGTACACCCTGGACAAGTCGCCAGGTCATCACAGGGCTGATACATAGACACAGACAACCATTCACACTCACATTCACAACTACGGTCAATTTAGAGTCACCAGTTAACCTAACCTGCATGTCTTTGGACTGTGGGGGAAACCGGAGCACCCGGAGGAAACCCACGCGGACACGGGGAGAACATGCAAACTCCGCACAGAAAGGCCCTCGCCGGCCACGGGGCCGGCCACCGTGCCGCCCCTAGGCAATGTGTATGACTGGCAATTACAAATAACACTGGCCACTCGGCAGTGTTTAGGACTGGCAATTACTGACACTGGCCACTAAGCAGCATGTATGACTGGCAATTACAAATAACACTGGCCAGTCGGCAGTGTTTAGGACTGGTAATCACTGACACTGGCCACTAGGCAATGTTTAGGACTGTAATTACTTACACTGGTCACTAGGTGAGTCTCCGAGTTTGCTGAGAAGGCACAGATTTCACAACACACCAAAGGCAAAGAACGACAGATGCGCAAATTTCAAACTTTGCTGTCTAAAACCACCTCCTCCAGCAAGACAGAAGTGCTGACTTGGAGGAAGAAATCTAACCAGGCTACACAACCGGACATAGAAGAGAAATGGGTGAAGAACTTGTCCGACAGGGTTTTTCTCTCTCTCTCTCTCTCTCTCTCTCTTTTTTCCCTTCCCCCCTCCTCTCTCTCTCTCCCTCTCTACATGCTGTTTGCACTGATATTGGAGATGCTTTAATCTCATTGTACGTGTATAGTGACAACAAAGGCATTCCATTTTATTCTATAAAAATGGGTGTCCGGTGATGGACAGGGTAAAGGACTGTATAAGGGGGACACTGGATCGGGTATACAGCAAGCTACACAGGCTGTCCGGTTAGAACAGGAATTAATGGATGTCCACTCACGAGAAACCGTGTAAACCGTGGTTTTACTAGAAAACAGAATAAAATACAAATACAACAAGACATGAGCAATAATATACACACAAGCAATAATGTAAATAATAACAATGATATAAATACAAATACACATCACATTAAATATATATTAACGCAAATGAATAATAACTATATACAATGTAATACAAATGTAAAACACACAAATGAATACTATATAAGTAAAACAATGTAAAGCCCAATGAATGCTATTTACACCCCATAATAAATAACACAACACACTAGATACTGACTATATACACGATATGTACACAATATGTACAATGTGTACAACGTACACGGAGGATGAGGATAGCTGCCTACAGCAGCTATCATTACCAAGGTGCGTGGTGCAACTGCTTACAGCGAGTCACACCCGCATGAAGACACAGAGTGTGTCGGCTGAATGAAGGGGAGCGTGGCTCCTTTAAGCGCTGCCCCGCGCTGTATTGCGCATAGAAGGTTAGAATATGTGGCGCGGTTATGAACTGTACATACCACCACTACACTCCCAACACGGCAATAGCTAATAATGAAATGTGCTCCCGTAACAAACCGTGGACGAGAAAACAAGCGCTATCATTACATGGCTACTGAACAGAACAGAACAAACACGTAAGAAATAGACAGACACAGGATGAGAGAATAAGAGAAGAAATACTCGCTAGCATTACCGCTACATGTAACAGTTACAGATAGCGAGTACACACATAACACAGTAGCTACGCAACAATAAACAACTTACATTCAAGGACGCACGGAATGCTCACACGGCACAAATGATGGACGTTGGATCCTGACACGTCCGCGATAGAAAGACAGAAAGCAAGAAAGAAATGAAACCGAGAAAGAAAGAGAGAAACGGATCCAAATATTCACTGATGAGAAGCAGGTGTTGCATGGAGTCCCCGTCTGATGTGTGCTGTGTTTTCCTCGATGTTTGTGCGCATCTTATATAGTCCACGCAGCACAGTGTGATGGACAGTGGCGCCAGGGTGTCTGAAGTTGGCGTGTGATGGACAGTGGCGCCAGGGTGTCTGAAGTTGGCATGTTGTAACATGCCCTGACAACTAACGAGTTGGGAGCCACTATGTCTGACAAGGGTGCCTGTTTACTACTTTTAAAGGTCAAAATAATTAAGACCTGGCACCGCAATTCTGAACAGCCGCCCCCAACTTTGTGGAACAAAGTTGTGTCCATGATGTCAGGCAGAGGTGTCCTGAGGGAGTGAAGGGAGTCTCACCAGGCGTGAGACTGGGCGTGTGTAGGTCCGGTCCTTGACCTGCACCTGTGCAGTACGTACCCTGCCATCTGCTCCAGGGGTGACAGCAGTGACCTTGCCCACAGGCCACAGGGCACGTGGGAGTTGAGGGTCGACAATCATCACGATGCTGTCAACGATGAGGTCCTCCCGGTCTCGTTGCCACTTGGAGCGGGTTTGAAGAGAGGGCAGGTAGTTCCTGATGAACTTAGCCCAGAATTGGTCCGCAAGGGCCTGGCACTGTCTCCACCTGTGCCTGCTCAGGATGTCGGAGTCGGTGTAGACCACTTGTGGTATGGAGGGGTCGTGCCGCCCCATCAGCAGCATGTTTGGAGTGATGGGATCTGGATCTGCGATGTCTGACGAGGTGTAACCCAAGGGCTTGGAGTTGATGATGCTTTCCACCTCGATCAGCACTGTCCTCAACACCTCCTCAGTGACTGTCTGTGCATCGAGTGTAGTGTGTAGGGCAGCTTTGATGGAACGGATCTCCCGTTCCCAGGAACCACCGAAGTGCGGAGCATGTGGAGGATTGAACTTGAAGTCAATCTGTTGACTGGCTAAGTGGGACTGTAGCTCTGGGCTGAGGGCTTTGAATGTCTCCTGCAGTTCAGACTGACCCCCTCTGAAATTGGTGCCTTGGTCGGAGAGCAGCTCATGTGGCTTCCCTCGGCGTGCGATGAAGCGCCGCAGGGCCATCAAGAAAGCATCAGTGTCCATGCTGGTGAGGAGGTCTAGATGCACTGCATGGGTTGTCAGGCACTTGAAAACGATGCCCCACCGTTTCTCAGTGCGTCGGCCGATCTTGATGAGGTACGGCCCGAAACAATCCATTCCAGTGGAATAGAAGGCTGGCTTGTGCAAGCGCAAACTTGATGGTGGCAAGTCAGCCATTCTGGGGATCACTGGTGCGCCTCGCCACTTCTGACACTCTGGACAGCTGTGCTGATGTTTCTTGACAGCCGCTCTCCCACGCACGATCCAGTACCGCCGGCGCAGCTCAGCAAACACTCGCTCTGGTCCTGGGTGCGCCAGGTGGCTGTCGAAGTCTCGGATGATGAGCTGTGTGATGGGGTGCTGAGGGTCAAGCAGGATGGGGTGTAGAGTCTCCTCCTCAACCGTGTCACACCTGCGCAGACGACCTCCGACCCGGATCAGCTGTGTCTCAGCGTCGTACTCCGGGGACAATGTGAGGATCCTGCTGTCAGTGGAGACTGGCTTCCCCGCTGAGAGCAGGGTGAGGTCTTCGGGGAAGGAGTCACTCTGTGCCTTCCTGAGGAGTGCCAGTTCCGCTTGCCTGTAGTCCTCAGCTGTGATGGCGGATGTGGCCGCCCCGTGACGCTTTCTGACTGTGGCCTCCAGCAGCTCTGGATATTGACTGAAGTTCCCTGCATCAGGCAACGCAGGGTCAGAGGTCACGGTGATGTGGCCGCAGAACTGGGACTTCCGCAGCTCGGTGGCGTCCTGCAGCAGCTCCACTGATGGTGACGGTGCACTGATGAACAGGCACGCTGAGGTGGAAGACCGATGCTTGACAGCCTTGGCGGGGCCTTGAAGTGTCCACCCAAGGCGTGTCTTCAGGGCAATGGGTCCACCTGGTGGGCCTATGTGCACAGGCTCGATGGGGATGAGGAGGTCTGGGTAGTCAGACCCAATGAGGAGCAGCGGACGGGCCTGAGTAACGGAGTGAAGAGGCAGCCCTCTGAGGTGGCGGTAGGTCCTTTGGAGAGCCTCAACTGGGTGTGAATGAGGGGACAGTCCCAGTTCGGGTGATGTGAAAGCCCGCTGTATCTTGTACCGCTGCTGCGGTTGACTGAGGGATGACACAGAGAAGGACACTGACCTCCCCGGCACCGTTCTGATGTCATGACGGATGGTGCGGAGGGCCAGATTCTCACTCTGTCCTTTGAGGCCAAGCTGCTGTGCTGCTTGGGGGAGGAGCATGGTGCGCTCTGACCCGTCATCGAGGATGGCGTAGGTCTCCATCTTCTTGCCCCCGTAATGAAGGAGCACCTTCACCATCTTCAGCAGCACACAACTACCTCTCCGTGCTGGGTCGAGGTAGTAGGTGGATGGCTGGCTGGGTGAAGACAGTGTCGCAGTCTCCGGCCTGCTTTGTGCATTCACCTCATGCAGTACCTCGAGGTGCAGGCGATTGCACTTCGGGCACCGTGCCTTGAGGTAGCACTGAGCTGCTTGATGGTCGCGTCCACACCTCCAGCACTTCTTCCCGGTCTTGATCCACTGGAGCCTTGGTTCCAGTGACATACTCTTGAACGCAGTGCACTGGTTGAAGTAGTGCTCCGTGCTGTTGCAGAAGGGGCAGTACTTCTTTGGAGGCTCCACCTTGGCGGGTGTACGTGGAGCTGACTTTGATGGCTGCTGAGTTGACTTGGTTGGGGGGTCTACCAGCAGGACCGTGGTGGAGCGTGTGGCTGCCGGCTGCTTGCCTCTGGTGCTCCGCTGCCACTCTGCCTGGTTCGCTGTTGCCTTTGGCGGGTCGTTGGTCTCGTCCAGCTGCACACCAACCTCGTACTGTAACCATGCGGCGAAGTCCAGGAGTGTGGGGACAGGCACACGGTCTGGGTCGATGTACCGCCTGAAGGCAGTACGCAGCTCGTGAGGCAGCTTGGGCAGCAACCGAGACACATGCGAACCACACCGTAGCTCAAGCTGTTCCTGGGTCCCCATCTTATCCAGCATCCCCACCAAGGACTGCACCTTCAGGGCGAAGTTCCTGAAGCCTCTCTGGTCACCGCTCCTGACAGGGGGCTCAGCCAGGACCTGGTTGATCTGCCTGAGTGCCAGTTTGCGGGGCTGCCCAAAGAGCTTCGTGAGGGCTGCCATCGTATCACTGTAGGGATAGCTACTGTGGCAGTAAGCATCCGCTACCAGGACAGCATCCTCTAGCTTCAGGTGGTCCAGCAGGATCTGATATTTGAAGCGCTCTGTCGCGTCGGGTGGTAGGACGTTGTCGAGCGCCAGCTGCATCCTGTTGAACTGCCGTGGGTCGTCCTCGGTGAACGCTGGGATTCTCATCTTGGGCCCGCGGTAGGTCAGCTCCTGAGGGGGAAGAGATGTCAGTCGCTGTGGGACAGGTGACAGCCTGTGATGATCTGGTGCCACTGCCCTCTGACCGGCCGACACCGGTGATGACGTCCGCTGTCTCTGAGCAGACGAAGGGCGCCGTGGGCTGAATGGCGCTGAGTACTGTGGGGTGGCAGGAAAGGGTGAGAATGACGTGAATGAGTGACCCCGTGGCAGATTCATGCTCCTCAGGTGCTCTGTCAGCTCTGCCGTCAGTGGTGTTGGCAGATGGGGAGCTCCTCCGTGTGGCGGTGTGGACGTCGCTGCCTCAGCTCCTGCGATGTGTGGCCGAGGTAGAGGTGACGACTGCTCCGCCACCGGGGCGCGGCGATGTCCACTGGTTGAGTCAGCAGGGCTGTATGTCCTGTCATGCTGCAGTGGTGATGATAAGACTGCCGGGGGGGTTCCAGGCGTGACGGCTGGAACCTGGATGTCCCTCGCTGGAGTGCGTGGAGGTGATGCATAGTGTTGTTGCAACAGGTACTGCACATCCCGCTGCAGCTGCCGATTGTCCTCCCGTATCTGCTGAAGGGCGAGGAGGATAGCTGCTGACGTGTCCAGGGGAGTCTGCCCAGCAGGGGGAGTGTGTGATGGCTCCCGGGGCCTGCTGTCTCCCACGTGGGAAGAATCATCCTGGGTGTGTGCGCCGTCCTGTGGCAGCCGTCGCTGAGCCTGGGTCACCACGTAGTCATCCAGGTGCCTGGGGTGGTGGTGCTCACGGCGAGGACGGGCACTGCCATCATGAGTGGACATCCTGACTGTGTAGAACGCTGTATCCGGCTCGAAGGACCATATAAAAATGGGTGTCCGGTGATGGACAGGGTAAAGGACTGTATAAGGGGGACACTGGATCGGGTATACAGCAAGCTACACAGGCTGTCCGGTTAGAACAGGAATTAATGGATGTCCACTCACGAGAAACCGTGTAAACCGTGGTTTTACTAGAAAACAGAATAAAATACAAATACAACAAGACATGAGCAATAATATACACACAAGCAATAATGTAAATAATAACAATGATATAAATACAAATACACATCACATTAAATATATATTAACGCAAATGAATAATAACTATATACAATGTAATACAAATGTAAAACACACAAATGAATACTATATAAGTAAAACAATGTAAAGCCCAATGAATGCTATTTACACCCCATAATAAATAACACAACACACTAGATACTGACTATATACACGATATGTACACAATATGTACAATGTGTACAACGTACACGGAGGATGAGGATAGCTGCCTACAGCAGCTATCATTACCAAGGTGCGTGGTGCAACTGCTTACAGCGAGTCACACCCGCATGAAGACACAGAGTGTGTCGGCTGAATGAAGGGGAGCGTGGCTCCTTTAAGCGCTGCCCCGCGCTGTATTGCGCATAGAAGGTTAGAATATGTGGCGCGGTTATGAACTGTACATACCACCACTACACTCCCAACACGGCAATAGCTAATAATGAAATGTGCTCCCGTAACAAACCGTGGACGAGAAAACAAGCGCTATCATTACATGGCTACTGAACAGAACAGAACAAACACGTAAGAAATAGACAGACACAGGATGAGAGAATAAGAGAAGAAATACTCGCTAGCATTACCGCTACATGTAACAGTTACAGATAGCGAGTACACACATAACACAGTAGCTACGCAACAATAAACAACTTACATTCAAGGACGCACGGAATGCTCACACGGCACAAATGATGGACGTTGGATCCTGACACGTCCGCGATAGAAAGACAGAAAGCAAGAAAGAAATGAAACCGAGAAAGAAAGAGAGAAACGGATCCAAATATTCACTGATGAGAAGCAGGTGTTGCATGGAGTCCCCGTCTGATGTGTGCTGTGTTTTCCTCGATGTTTGTGCGCATCTTATATAGTCCACGCAGCACAGTGTGATGGACAGTGGCGCCAGGGTGTCTGAAGTTGGCGTGTGATGGACAGTGGCGCCAGGGTGTCTGAAGTTGGCATGTTGTAACATGCCCTGACAACTAACGAGTTGGGAGCCACTATGTCTGACAAGGGTGCCTGTTTACTACTTTTAAAGGTCAAAATAATTAAGACCTGGCACCGCAATTCTGAACATATTCTACTCACCCAACCAGAGAAAGATGTTCTATCCAAGGGACTTAACTTTGCAGTTTCACCAGAGCAGATACCAGTGGTAGACCTCATCACAGCCACAGAGTCAGCCACCAGAAACAACAATCTGACCAACACAGAGGCAGAACAACTTAGGCTGAAGATATCAGCTGCTCTGTCCAATGCGAAAGCACCTCCCTTCAACCTCGCTATCCAAGAAAGGAGGGCTCTTACATTGCTTCAAAGAGACCGGAACATCACCATCCTTCCTGCTGACAAAGGGAGATGCACAGTGTTGCTAAACACAGCGGAATACCACTCCAGGATGACCAGTCTCCTCAGCGACACTACCACCTATGAAACCTTGAGGTGGGACCCCACAAGTTGTTACAAAAAAAAAAGCTGTTAGCTGCCTGCAACAACTAGAAAAGGACCAAGCCATCAACCGATCTCTGTACTACAGATTGTACCCTGGGGAAGCCGTTCCTCTCATATACAGACTCCCCAAGATTCACAAGGAAGGAGCTCCACTCAGACTTATCATCAGCAGTATAAACTCTGTTACTTACAACATTGCCAAACACCTAGCCACCATCCTGGCTCCTCTCACTGGGAATACACCACATCACATCAAAAACTCCCAAGATTTTGCTACTAAAGTTGCAGACCTCAAACTAGACTCGGATGAAACCATGGTTTCCTATGACGTCACTTCTCTTTTCACCTACATTCCCACCACAGAAGCAGTTGAATCTGTTAGAAAACGACTCCTTTGAGACAGCACCTTATTGGAGAGAATGAACCTCACCACGGACCAGATTTGCACCCTGCTTGACCTCTGCCTGACTACCACTTATTTCCAGTTTAATGAAAGTTTCTACAGACAGAAGCATGGATGTGCCATGGGCTCACCAGTATCCCCTATTGTGGCCAATCTTTACATGGAGGAAGTAGAACATAAAGCTTTGACCACTTTTTCAGGAGTTGCTCCCAGCCACTGGTTCAGATATGTGGATGACACCTGGGTTAAAATCAAAACCCATGAGGTGGAAGCCTTTTCTAAGCACATCAAGGCAGCGGATATTAACATCAACTTCACTCGGGAGGAGGTCAGTGGGAATAATCTAGCCTTCTTGGATTGTGATGTACATATTAGACAAGACAGAAGCCTGAGCATCGAGGTCTACCGGAAACCCACACACACAGACCAGTACCTACTCTTTGACTCTCACCACCCACTGGAACACAAATTGGGGGTCATTAGGACCTTGCAACACAGGGCTCAGAACATCCCTACAACGGTAGAGGGAAAAGAGAAGGAGCAGAATCACATCAAGAAAGCACTTCAGAACTGCAAGTATCCCAACTGGTCTTTCCTCAAGAGCAGAAAAAGGAACAGAATGGACAAGGAGGATAACAGGAACAAACGCAAGAACATTGTCATTCCCTACATTTCTGGTCAATCTGAGAAACTCAGGAGGATCTTCTACAAACACAACATTCCAGTACATTTCAGACCCAGTAACACCCTGAAGCAGAAACTGGTCCACCCTAAGGACAGAATACCCAGACACAAACAGGACAATGTAGTGTATGCAATTCACCGCAGTGAGGAATGCACAGACTCGTATATTGGGGAAAAAAAAAACAACCGCTTCATAGGCGCATGGCTCAACACAGGAGAGCCAGTTCCTCAGGCCAGGACTCTGCTGTCTACCTTCATCTTAACAACAAAGGACACTCATTTCAGGATTGCAACGTACGCATTTTAGCTAGAGAGGATCGTTGGTATGAGCGAGGAGTTAAAGAAGCCATTTTTGTCAACCTGGAACGGCCATCACTGAACAGAGGTGGGGGTCTAAGACATCATTTATCAGCCACCTACAATGCAGTCCTTGGCACACTTCCCAGACAACTGAATGCACACCAAAACCCAGCTGTTTTCAGTGACTCACAGGAGGACAGAGAAAATCAGCATTCCATTGATTATCCTAACGACTCTCGAGGCCGTTCACAACCAGCCCCCAGTGACCCACACCAACAGGATGACTTAATGACACCTTAGATGAGCTTTTCATCCATGAGAGGATAAATACCTGATACTCCCTACCAGTCAGACAGAACTGAAGAAGCCTTTCGGATGAGAGGTGAAACGTCTTCAAGAATCTTCAAGCAAGTCCAGTTGCTCTCTTTTACCACCCACAGTTTACTGGCCACTAGGCGGTGTGTAGGACTGGTAATTACTAACACTGGTATGGTGGCAGGCACACACAGGACCAAAACCATCAGAAAACAACTCAATGGGTTTCTTTATGTATCCACACTCTATGCCTATGGGGCTACACTCTAAATAACTCACTTCTATAACTGTGTCCTATATAATCACAAAGTACAACTGTGTAACCAGGAAATTGACTATCGTCCCAGCATGAAGTCTATTTTGTTGAAGCCACCAACTGTCCATCGACGGAGACCCGAGCACAAATCCGTTCATATCAACCACAGTCCCAAAGTCACCATGACAATGACACCATGACACCTGATGGACCGCAGGGGAGTGTTTCAAAGTTTGTGTTCAGGATGGGAGGGGTCAGCTACAATCCTTTCTGCCCTCCCCAGGGCCCTGGAGTCAAGCAGGTCCTGGAGAGATGGAAGATTGCAGCCAATCACCTTCTCAGCAAAGCAAATGATACCCTGCAGTCTGCCTTTATCCTTGGCAGTGGCAGCCACATACCAGGCAGTGATGGAGGAGGTGAGGATTGACTCAATGATGGCAGTGTAAAGTGCATAATCATTGTCTTTGGCAGATTGAACTTCAACTGCCATAGGATGTACTGTACATCTTCTGCTGTGCTTTCTTGGTGACAAAGCTGATGTTCATCTCCCACTTGAGGTCCTGTGTGATGGTGGTGCTTAGGAAGTGGAAATACTCCACAGGATGTCAGTGGGGAGTCAAACAGGGTCATGGGGGCGGGTGTGGCAGAGCTCCTCCTGAAGTCTACAATCATCTGCACTGTCATTGAGCTCCAAGTTGTATTTCCTGCACTGCAAAAAACTGAAAACTAAATGAGGAGAAAATTCCGCAATAGTGAAATTATCTTGCTGCATGGACAGATAATTTTACTTGACAAGACATTTTGGAACAAATTGGTTATAATCTAAAACTAGTTTTAATAAATCTCAGAGTTGGTGTCTTATATTCTTCTACACTGCAAAAATGATATCTTAAGTTAGAATATCTTGAATATAGTTGAAACAATCTAGCATTTCCTATTAGAAGAATACAAGACACCAATTCAGATTATTAAAACCAGGGACATTCCACCGAATGGGTGCCATTTGCTTGTTGTACCACTCCAAAATTAAACTTAATTTGTTATATCTTTTCAACGTTGATTATAATAACACACATATTTAACTATTAAAAATGTGTATTAGTCAACCTCAGGCTACATTATTTTTTTTTACAAGTTTTGGAAGTCAAAGATGGCTGCATACTCTTTATATGAGTAACAGGACTGAGTTTTTAGCCTAGGATTAGCTAATACATGGAATTAAGCCACATGGCTTCATCGCTAATAGCATGACCACACTTAGCACATTCTAGTGATTTACCAAAAATCTGTATTTTTAAAATAAACAAATATCATCTAAGAAATAATTTAAGTAACAGGACAGTATGTTGACATTGACCTTATCAGTCAAAGTTAAAAAATCATCAAATATACAGAAAAGTAAATGAGAGAACTAACTTTTGGTCTTCCCATGGCCTTCAGAAGACACAACTGATGCAACTTCCTGTTGAGCATGTGATTTATGGAATGTTCCAAATTTGTCACATGGGGTAATATATTTGGGTAACAGGACTGAGTGAAAACCCAGGGACACGACTAAAATGTATATTTTAACTAAGATATTGTGGATTTCTTATGAAAAAAAATATATTTAAACCATGGATAGGATATGGAGTCACACAACAGTGCAAAAGAAATACTGTTTCTGAAGGATTTTAATCATAATATTTCATAGTTAAGTATAAAGTTAGAGTGCAGGGACAGGTAACACATACTATTTTTCAGTGTTTTAGGTAGTTTTTATTAATCAACACAATTATATATCTTAAATTTGAAATCAGATCAATGTGCAGGACATTCTGCATAATAAGGAAATGTATTTTAAAGTATATTTTTATGTGTATTTATACAACCCCAATTCCAAAAAAGTCGATCCAGATTGTGACAGACGCCATCTTGTCGGTCAAACGCCATTTTCCGCCTTCTAATTCTGGTTCTACTTCTGCTTCTACTTCTACCTTTTCTTCTGGAAAACCCTACTATATACAATTCTACTACAATGGCTGCGGCTACAAGCTCTCCCTACCTGTGCACGTTTTTTATGTTTTTCGTGTGTATTTTTGCGTGTTGTTCGTCTGTACCGGACTTCAATATCCACTACAACCGTATGGACTTACTGGACATTGGTTTCCAGCAGAAAATGATGGTTTGTAGCGATTTCAATCGCATGCACAACATTCCGGATGAGATAGCGAGACCAGCGGGGTCTCCGTGGATTGTTATCAGAAGCAAAGCGAAGGAGGCGGCGTCGGGAGCGGAAGCAAAAGCGAGGCTGCAGAACCGGCCTGTTGACTAAGCTCAGAAAACAGCCACTCAAACCTCCACTGCCAAGCTTCTATCTCTCCAACGCCAGATCCATGGTAAACAAGATGGACGATTTGGAACTACAGCTGGAATTACCTTATTCTATTCTATTCTATAATCGGCTGGTCAGTGCTATACTCAATACTTAAGTGACTTACCCGTCCAATGAGGATTATTTTCTTGTTTACAAGATGCCACATCTGAGTCGCTGACAAATCCTGAATTTCTGTAAAGATAACTGTCCAGAGATTTATAAGCACGCAGTGCTTCACCACTGAACAGCGAGGGAAAGTTGATGAGGTAATTATACACGTCTGGGTATTCCGCTGGCAGTTCAATATCCAACTGACACGGTCGTGAAAACTACGTCCGGTAAGCCATAAGGGTCACTAATCTGTAGATCGTTTATTTTAGACATATATCTAGTTATCTGTTCATTAGAAAAATGAGCCGTATAGTCCGTCGGTTGAAATTGATCCATTCTGTACACGAGTGCAGCAGTATTCAGCTGTGTTTTTTACCGACAAGATGGCAGCTGTGTACTTTCCGGTCACGTGACTGCAAGATCTCTATAGGTCATTAACATGACTGGGTATAAAAAGAGCATCTTGGAGTGGCAGCGGCTCTCAGAAGTAAAGATGGGAAGAGTCACCAATCCCCCTAATTGTGCACCGACAAATAGTGGAGCAATATCAGAAAGGAGTTCAACAGTGTAAAATTGCAAAGAGTTTGAACATATCATCATCTACAGTGCATAATATCATCAAAAGATTCAGAGAATCTGGAAGAATCTCTGTGCGTAAGGGTCAAGGCCAGAAAACCATACAGGGTGCCTGTGATCTTCGGGCCCTTAGACGGCACTGCATCACATACAGGCATGCTTCTGGATTGGAAATCACAAAATGGGCTCAGGAATATTTCCAGAGAACATTATCTGTGAACACAATTCACCGTGCCATCTGCCGTTGCCAGCTAAAACTCTATAGTTCAAAGAAGAAGCCGTATCTAAACATGATCCACAAGCACAGACATCTTCTCTGGGCCAAGGCTCATTTAAAATGGACTGTGGCAAAGTGGAAAACTGTTCTGTGGTCAGAAGAATCAAAATTTGAAGTTCTTTATGGAAATCAGGGACACCGTGTCATTCGGACTAAAGAGGAGAAGGACGACCCAAGTTGTTATCAGCGCTCAGTTCAGAAGCCTGCATCTCTGATGGTATGGGGTTGCATTAGTGCGTGTGGCATGGGCAGCTTACACATCTGGAAAGACACCATCAATGCTGAAAGGTATATCCAGGTTCTAGAGCAACATATGCTCCTATCCAGACGACATCTCTTTCAGGGAAGACCTTGCATTTTCCAACATGACAATGCCAAACCACATACTGCATCAATTACAGCATCATGGCTGCGTAGAAGAAGGGTCCGAGTACTGAACTGGCCAGCCTGCAGTCCAGATCTTTCACCCATAGAAAACATTTGGCGCATCATAAAATGGAAGGTACGACAAAAAAGACCTAAGACAGTTGAGCAACTAGAATCCTACATTAGACAAGAATGGGTTAACATTCCTATCCCTAAATTTGAGCAACTTATCTCCTCAGTCCCCAGACATTTACAGACTGTTGTAAAGAGAAAAGGGGATGTCTCACAGTGGTAAACATGGCCTTGTCCCAACTTTTTTGAGATGTGTTGTTGTCATGAAATTTAAAATCACCTAATTTTTCTCTTTAAATGATACATTTTCTCAGTTTAAACATTTCATATGTAATTTATGTTCTATTCTGAATAAAATATGGAATTTTGAAACTTCCGCATCATTGCATTCCGTTTTTATTTACAATTTGTACTTTGTCCCAACTTTTTTGGAATCGGGGTTGCACATATAATTTTCTAGGGATGGAAATGGCACCGATTCGGTGGAATGGCTCACTAGTTCCAGATTGTAGCCAACTTATTCCAAGATGTCTTGTCAAGTAAAATTATCTGTCCATGCAGCAAGATAATTTCACTAGTATTATGGAATTTTGTCCTCAAATTTAGTTTTCAGTTTTTTGCAGTGTGCACCAGGTCACCAGATGGTCAATCTCCCACCTGTACGCAGACTCACCTTCATCAAAGATGATTCCAGTGAGGGTGGTGTCATCTGCAAACTTCAGGAGCTTGACAGACTGATGACTGGAGGTGCAGCTATTGCTGTACAGGGAGAAGAGTAGAGAATAGAGGACACAGCCTTGGGAAGGATCCGCTGTTGATGGTCCTGTAGTCAGAGACATGCTTACCCAGCTTTAAGTGCTGCTTCCCATCAGACAGGAAGTCAGTGATCCACCTACAGGTAGATTCAGGTATGCTCAGCTGGGAAAGCTTGAACTGCAGAAGAGCCAGGATGATGGTGTTGAAGGCAGAACTAAAATTCACAAACAAGATCCTAGCAAAGGTTTCTGGGGAATCCAGGTGCTGGAGGATTAAATGGAGAGCCATGTTGACATTATTGGACAGCATTGGACAAACTGTTGAACATCATGGATGATGCCAGTCACCCTCTGCACACCGTCATCAGCAACCAGAGGAGCCTGCTCAGTGACAGAATGCTCCTTCCCAAGTGCAGGACGAACAGACTCAAAAACTCCTTTGTCCCTCACGCCATCAGACTGTACAACTCCTCTCTGGGGGGGAGGAGGGGTAACAGGAGGACAGAGGATGGGAAGGAGCAGTAGCCTAGCCTAACAATAAGCAATACCGGACAATGTGCAATATAATGTGCAATATAAAGTGCAATATCTTTCCTGCTCCCCCCCCACACACACACACTTAGGCCGAATCCCATTTCACCCCTTGGACCTACCCCTTGGCCCTTCCCCTCCATTTTGCGCATTCACGTGAAGGGGTAGGGGTATCCTAATCCCAGTTAATGCGGAGGGGTAGGGGAAGGGGTAGGGCTTCTGTACCCCTCCAAACGGAGATTTTCCTGGAGCTGACTCCGAACGAAGGGGTTTGAGTGATTTCCCACAATGCCATGCGGATTTCAGAAAGATGGCGGTTCCCGCGGCGAAAGATTGTCATAAATGTATTTTCTCCATTATTTACGTGTTTTAAGTTGTTATCCAGAGGAAACACGCCGCTTGATTCGCTTTCGAGCTGAGAATGAGCAGCGATTTCTGAAATCCAAGCTGCTGCTAAAAAGCTTTGGGAGTGAGTATTGTTTTCGGTTGCTTGACTGCGTACGTTTTGTTCTGTTATTCTCGCTTTTATTGTTTACATGAGTGTTCTGACACCTTATTCTGTCGGATGTGGTGCACGAAGCGCCAAAGATATCCCATTCAGTGGTGTTAGTTAACAAATCACACCCTGCCAGCAGAGATTTCTGGTTCTGCCTCTGGCTCTGACTGTAGCGGCTGGTCACAGCCAATGACGCATTTGGTCGCGTTTTGCTAACGTAAACGCTGACGGAGGTACGTGATGACGTATGTGATCGTTGAAGGGCTATCCCAATACGTAGGGGTTGAATTTCAAGCCCTATCCCTTGTAGCTCAGTTTCAAGGGGAAGGGCCAAGGGGAAGGGGGAGGGGAAGGGGGAGGGGTAGAAATTAGAATTGGGATTGGGCCTTACCCTAACCCCACTTCTCCCCCCTTTCTCTCTTCCCCATATCTTATTCTTTTATATTTGTATATATAAATACTTAATTTATTTTAATTTATCGAGAAGTTTTTCTCTATTTCTTTTCTCTGTTTATCTGTAATGATGCTGCTGGAATCTTAATTTTCCTGAGGGAATCCTCCCAAAGGGATCAATAAAGTTTTATCTCATCTCATTATCTCCAGCTGCTTTATCCTGTTCTACAGGGTCGCAGGCAAGCTGGAGCCTATCCCAGCTGACTACGGGCGAAAGGTGGGGTACACCCTGGACAAGTCGCCAGGTCATCACAGGGCTGACACATAGACACAGACAACCATTCACACTCACACTCCGGAGCACCCGGAGGAAACCCACGCGGACACGGGGAGAACATGCAAACTCCGCACAGAAAGACCCTCGCCGGCCACGGGGCTCGAACCCGGACCTTCTTGCTGTGAGGCGACAGCGCTAACCACTACACCACCGTGCTGCCAAGTTTTATCTAATCTAATCTAATCTAATCTAATCTCATCTCATTATCTCTAGCCGCTTTATCCTTCTACAGGGTCGCAGGCAAGCTGGAGCCTATCCCAGCTGACTACGGGCGAAAGGCGGGGTACACCCTGGACAAGTCGCCAGGTCATCACAGGGCTGACACATAGACACAGACAACCATTCACACTCACACCTACGGTCAATTTAGAGTCACCAGTTAACCTAACCTGCATGTCTTTGGACTGTGGGGGAAACCGGAGCACCTGGAGGAAACCCACGCGGACACGGGGAGAACATGCAAACTCCGCACAGAAAGACCCTCGCCGGCCACGGGGCTCGAACCCGGACCTTCTTGCTGTGAGGCGACAGCGCTAACCACTACACCACCATGCTGCCAAGTTTTATCTAATCTAATCTAATCTAATCTAATCTAATCTAATCTAATCTAATCTAATCATTGTCTACAGGTCTGTTGGCTCTCTAGACAAACTGCAAGAGACCCAGGAGTGGGTCAGTAATGTATTTGAGATAAGAAAGCATAAGGCACTCAAACGACTTCAGGACCACAGAAGTTAGGGCAATGGGCCTGTAGTCATTAAGTCCTCTGATCCTTGTTTTTTTGGGGACAGGGGTAACGGTGGAGGCTTTGAAGCAGGCTGGCACATGGCATGTTTCCAGTGAGGTGTTAAAGATATCCATACGCACCGGAGACAGCTGACCAGCACAGTGCTTCAAGGTGGATGGAGAGACAGAGTCAGGACCTGCTGCTTTACAGGGGTTCAGCTTCTTGAAGAGCCTGTTAATGTTTCTCTCTAGAATGGAGAAACTTGTAGCTGTGGTGGGGAAGGTGGGGCCTCCAAGGTGTGAAGTTGTAGAGAGGCCCCAGCTGCAGCTGAGGTGGGGGGTGGGCAGGACCCAGTGTGTGGGGTCACGGGCGATGAGGTCAAGACAATCCCATTGTCTTTCAAAGTGACAGTAGAACTCTTTTGTTGGCCAGGTGCAAGTCATTAACAGAGTGGTGGACTGTAGGTTTATAGTTTGAGCCCTTTGGTCTGTCTGAGCCCTTCCCAGACAGACGCAGAGTTGTTGGCTGAGAACTGGTGTTAGAGTTTCTCATGCCACTTTTCCACTACCAACGCGGCTGAGTTGGGCTGAGCCGTGCCGTGTTGAGTTGGGCTGAGTCGAGCTGAGTGGGGCTGTTGGCGTTGCATTTCAACTACAACCGCGCTGAACCGTGCTGGCTGGAAGTGGGTGGACACATTGGGTGGAGTTAGCGAAAGTGGGTGGACGTCACGTGATGTCGTTAGGCGGAGCAAACAGTGACATCAGTGACCTTTTAAGCGGTAGTCTCATGACCCAGATAGAAAACAATAAACATGGAGGACATGGAGTCGTTAGTGTTGCTGGTCTTGGTGCTGTGGCTTGTTGTCACCGACAACGCCAACAGATACTGGCAAGAGCGTATAGATGAGGCGAGGCGCATAAGGCTTCAGAAATTCTCGTAATTCGTAATTCTTCTTCTTCCGGGTTTACGGTGTTTACAGATCCCAGCATGCTCACGGGGCGTGTGTGGGCGTGTGAGGACACTCCTCCTCACCAATCAGTGCACAGGGGAGTGTCTCCTCACGCCCCTAGCCCCACTCAGCTCGGTTTGGCTCGCTTCAGCCCTACTCCAAAACCGTGTGAGTTTTGGGTGCTGGGTAGGGCTGAAGCGAGCTGAGTCGTGCTGATCTGAGGTAGTCGAAATGCAAGCCATGTCGGGCTGAAGTGGGCTGAAGTGAGCTGAAGTGAGCTGAAAAAGGGTAGTGGAAAAGGGCCATCAGAGAGTACAATCGTTTAGCCTTGCTAAACCTGTTCCTTGACACCTTAAACCAGCCCCTGTTCTCCCTCCTAGATGCTTCTTCCTTTTGCAACCTTTGTTGTCTGAGCTTATCTGTGCGCCAGGGTTTGTCATTGTTGTAACTCACCCTGGTGCATGATGTAATACAGTAGTCCTCACAGAAGCCTATGTAGGATGTCACAGCCTCTCTGTACTCATCCAGACTGTTGGTAGCATTCCTGAACACATCCCAGTTTGTACAGTCCAAGCATGCCTGAAGATCTACAGCTTCACTGCTCCACTTCTTTTATGTCCTCACTACAGGTTTACATAACTTTAATTTCTGTCTGAGTGGTCAGAGTGGCCCAATGCAGTGTGTGTGTGGGGGGGGGATAGCCATTGTTGACTGTAGTATAACAGTAATCTAAATGATTCTCCTCCCTGGTCGGGCATTTAATAATTTCTTTGTATTTGGGAAGTTTGTGGCTGCGGGAGCGGGAGGGACAGTACAAATGAATTAGCTCACAGAGATAGGAAGGGGTGAAACCATGAAGAGCTTTATAGGTTAAAAGCAAGATTTTGTATTTGATCCAAGAAATAAATGGCAACCAATGCAGTTGCTGTAAAACAGGAGTAATGTGAGCAGTGCGCTTGGTGAGTGTGAGGACTCTAGCTGCTGAGTTTTGGATGTACTTTGGATGTACCTTTGTTAAAGTCACAGAAGACAATAACTAGAGAGTCTAGGTTAGTCTGCTCCACACCCAGTATCTGGTCGTCCAGCAGGCATTGTGCTTTTTGCACACTGGCCTGCGGTGGAATGTAAACACCGACCAGAATGAATGAAGCGAATTCGTGGGGGAGTAGAAGGGTGTGCAATTAATTAAATATTATTCCAGGTTAGAAGAACAGTGCTGCAGGATCACTGACACATCACTGCACCAGCCACTGTTTGTATTAAAACAGATTTCTCCATTCTTTGTTTTGTCAGAGAGATCTGTGTTGCAGTTCACTCTGAAAATTTGGAAGCTAGCCAGTTGTAGCACAGGCTCTGGTATGGATCCACATAGCCACGTCTCCATGAAGCATAAAATGGAAGATGAAGTCTCTGTTTCTTGCCACCAGCAGCTGGAGTTCATTCAGTTTATCATGTTGGAGAGAAATATCATGTTGCAGAGTGCGAAGTCTGCACCGGTGGAGGTGTACCAACGTTTTCCCCTCTCCTCCAGTGTCTCACTGATTGAGCAAAGGTGAGTTCATCTTTGACCAAAATGCCCAATAATTCCATGGATGACACCAGAAAAATGGGGAATAAATCAACTGGAGTTGTTTGCTGATGTTCATGAGCTCTTCTCTGGTGAAAGAGCTCTGAGTACTGCAGCAGAAGACTCATCTCATCCCATTATCTCTAGCCGCTTTATCCTGTTCTACAGGGTCGCAGGCAAGGTGGAGCCTATCCCAGCTGACTACGGGTGAAAGGTGGGGTACACCCTGGACAAGTTGCCAGGTCATCACAGGGCTGACACATAGACACAGACAACCATTCACACTCACATTCACACCTACGGTCAATTTAGAGTCACCAGTTAACCTAATCTGCATGTTTTTGGACTGTGGGGGAAACTGGAGCACCCAGAGGAAACCCACGCAAACATGGGGAGAACATGCAAACTCCGCAAAGAAAGGCCCTCGCTGGCCACGGGGCTCAAACCCGGACCTTCTTGCTGTGAGGCGACAGCGCTAACCACTACACCACCGTGCTGCCCGCAGCAGAAAACTGAATTTACAAAATAAGACAAAGCAATGCATGCCAACATTTTCATGATGAAAATCTTAATGATGGAAATTTAGAGAGGGTCCTCACTGCAGCCTGTGGAATGTGGGCAGAGTGAGGGGGTGCGGGCAGAGCAAGATGTCACGTACTGATCATATAAGGACAGCTACAGGATACACCTAAACCATAACTCTTGTACATCATAGCCCCCACATATGGTGTGTGACATCTCATCCAGCAGGCTACAGCAACAGGAACTTGTGGAAATTTCGGGAAAAAAATTAAGTGTTGTAGTTTCTGGTTTATTGCCGAAAGTGCACTGTTACTGCAGTATACATAAATAAACATTAGTTTCATCAGAAATTCTCCTTACATCATAATGTTCTCAAGCTGAGGGTGTCTTGTCAGAGTCCAAAACTAAGCAAGTAATAAATTATTAAAAAATAGGCTAATCATCATGTATAAATACACATTGTGGCTTATACAAAAGAATCTACAAATAATCATCACATACAAATGCCTTAAAGGGGCCAGCTCACCCTTCCCAGCATCCTTTGTGCTAAGCAGATACTAGTGATATTCCAAAAACAATCCGCAACAATTAGCTGACATCCTAGGCCATAGATCTTACATTGTAATGTGAAATTGAAGATATTTTGTCAAAGCAATAATAATAATAATTTCAATTTCTATAGCGCCTTTCACAAACCCAAGGACGCTTTACACAGGAGTTACCAAAAAAAAAAGCCACACTAGGAAGAGTAGTGTGAGGTAAAGAGAAAAGTTTTCAAGTTAGATTTGAAGGAAGAGAGTGGAACAGTCACGAAGTGATTGTGGTCATGAGTTCCAAAGTTTAGAAGCAGCAACACTGAATGATCTGCCACCCATAGATGCCAGTTTAACATGGAACAGTCAGAAGTCCACAGACAGAAGATCTGAGGGAGCGGGAGGGACAGTACAAATGAATTAGCTCACAGAGATAGGAAGGGGTGAAACCATGAAGAGCTTTATAGGTTAAAAGCAAGATTTTGTATTTGATCCAAGAAATAAATGGCAACCAATGCAGTTGCTGTAAAACAGGAGTAATGTGAGCAGTGCGCTTGGTGAGTGTGAGGACTCTTGCTGCTGAGTTTTGGATGTACTGCAGGTGATTGAGCAATGTGGCAGGGAGACCATAAAAGAGAGAACTGCAATAGTCAAGACGAGAAAAGATAAACACATTGACCAACATTTTGGCATCAGTTTCCAAGAGAAAAGGGCGGAGATGTGCAATATTGAGGAGGTGAAAGAAAGCATTCTTAGTAATTAGTTTAAGATAGGGTTTAAACGTAAGGGTAGAGTCAAAGAGAACTCCAAGGTCTTTTATAACTTGGGAAGGACTAACGGACACATCATCAACATCAATAGTAAAACTGGAGTAGTTCAGAACCTGTCTCTTGGTACCTACTAATAGAACCTCCGTTTTGCTAGCATTAAGTTTAAGGCAGTTCTTATGCAACCATTGCTTAAGGTCAGTGATACAAGTCCTTAGCAGCTGAACAGAGGCTACGGAAGGGATGATAGTGATGTAGATTTGAATGTCATCAGCATAACAATGAAAGTTAAGGCCATGGTTACAAATAATCTGGCCTATAGGAGAAAAATATAAAAAGAAGGGGACCAAGGACAGAACCCTGAGGCACACCTTGAGCAACAGTAGCAGTGGATGATTTATGAACACCAATAGAGATAAACTGTTGCCTGTTTGCTAGATATGACTGAAACCAGGCTAAAGCTAAGCCAGTAATACCAAAAGAAGATAGTCTGGAAATGAGTATCTCATGATGTACAGTGTCAAAGGCAGCTGTGAGGTCCAAGAGAACAAGGACATTGAGATGACCAGCATCAGTTGAGAGCAGGAGGTCATTAACAACTCTTAAGAGAGCAGATTCAGCGCTGTGCAGATTGCAAAAGCCTGACTGAAAGGGTTCATAGAGATCATTACGAGCAAGGAAAGTATGAAGCTGAGAGGCTACAACTTGCTCCATTACTTTAGTTAGGAAAGGGAGATTTGAAATGGGTCTGTAATTGGACAGTGAAAAAGAATCTAGACCAGGTTTCTTTAGTATTGGTGTAACATAAGCAATTTTGAGGGAGATGGGAACAGTGTCTAAAGCAAAACACTGATTAATCATATAAGCAATATAAGGGGAGATAGCAGATACACAGGATTTAAGAAGTGCAGTGGGTGCAGGGTCCAACAGACATGAGGAGGAGGACTTAGTCATAATTTCTGATACTTTAAAATAAACAGGAGAGAAAGCAGAGAGACAGCAGTCAGCTTTATGAGAAAGAGCTACTTGTGAGACAGAAGACTGAATTTCAGAATGAAAGTGCTGGTAAATACTGTCAATTTTATCCTTGAAAAAATCCAAAAAAGCCTGACACTGAGCAGGGGAACTGGGAGTGGTTGAGGAAGGAGGCTGAAGAAGTTTATTTATTGTATTAAACAGAGTTTTGGGTCTATGGTTGCCACTCAATGATGTTAGCATAGTAGAAGGATCGGGCAGCATTAAGAGCATCCTTATATCCTTTGCGATGTGTTCAGAGAAGGGTGAAAGATGAATAATAAAGCCAGTTTTCTTATAAAGGCGCTCCAGCCACCTTCCCTTGGCCTTCATGGCCCTACACTGCAAAAAAATTGAAAAATGAATTTGAGGAGAAAATTACTTAATACTTGTGAAATTATCTTGCTGCACTGGCAGATATTTTTACTTGATAAGACATCTTAGAATAAGTTGGTTGCAATCTAGAACTAAGTTTAATAATCTCAGAATTGGTGTCTTGTATTCTTCATCTCATCTCATTATCTCTAGCCGCTTTATCCTTCTACAGGGTCGCAGGCAAGCTGGAGCCTATCCCAGCTGACTATGGGCGAAAGGCAGGGTACACCCTGGACAAGTCGCCAGGTCATCACAGGGCTGACACATAGACACAGACAACCACTCACACTCACATTCACACCGACGGTCAATTTAGAGTCACCAGTTAACCTAACCTGCATGTCTTTGGACTGTGGGGGAAACCGGAGCACCCGGAGGAAACCCACACGGACATGGGGAGAACATGCAAACTCTGCACAGAAAGGCCCTTGCCAGCCACGGGGCTCGAACCTGGACCTTCTTGCTGTGAAGCGACAGCGCTAACCACTACACCACCGTGCTGCCTCGTTTCAACTATTTTCAAGATATTTTCACTTGCTAAGATATCATTTTTTGCAGTGTAAGCTCTGAGGTGAACCAAGGAGAGGCACGATTTGCGGAGACCTGTCTAGTTTTAATGGGAGCGAAAGTGTGTTAGATATAGTATTATTGTAAATAGAAACTGAATCATCAGGAGAGGAAACCTCAGCAAATTTACAAAAAGAAGAGAGGAGAGAGGCAGAGAAAGAATGCACATCAATAGAAGAAAGATTACAGAAAGAGACAGTAGAACGCAGAGGAAGTTTAGAAGGCGGCACACTGAGACAACAATCAATCAACCTGTGGTCAGTAAAACCTACATCAGAACCTGATACAGATACAATTTTTATACCAGTCGAGCCAAGCAAGTCAAGTATATGACCATGATTATATGCGGGAAAGTCAACATGCTGAGTTCAACCAAAACATTCAAAGACAGTCAAGAGCTCATCGGTCAGGGAGCAACTAGTGTCAACATGAATATTCAAGTCACCCAGAAGAATGATGGCAGTACAGACAGATGAGGCTACAGTTAGCAGTTCATTCAGTTCAGACAGAAAAAGAGATGGCGATGATTTGGGAGGTCGATAGATTAAGAGCAGCAACATCAGTGTGGGAGTGGAGATTTTCAAAGCCAGATATTCACAGGCTGTAACATCATGAAAAACAATCTCTTTAAGGCTACATCCACACGACAACGGCAACGAGATTTTTTTTTTTTAATATCGCGTCCACATGGGCAACGGATCAGTAAAATATCAGGTTCATATGGCAACGCAACGCTTGCTGAAAACGATGCAATACACATGCCACACCACTACGTGCGCTGTAAGACGGTCCCATCGGAGACACCAGAACAATAGAAGTAGACGCATGCACATAACTGCGCATGCGCACAGTGACTATCCCTGTCACTGTCACACGCACACACTTTCTCACTCCCTATCCTATGGATATAGTCCCTTTAAATCACGTGCTCGTTTTTTGAAGGGAGACGCGGAAAGAGGAATGAATGGGGGTAGATGGAAACCGGTACGCCAACATTCTGATATCCTCCAGAATTCTTTAATGGTCTGGAATAAACATCTGAAGAGGTGAGATCGCTCCTTTTTTTCCCTATTTTTGCTGGCAGGGTTGACTCTGCCCTAAGGGCTATTCTCTCTCTCTCTCTCTCTCTCTCTCACTTTGCACCATTACACAATAAATATTCACAGTGAAAATATTTTGTAAGCGCGTTTCATGAACCAAGTTATAGGATTTGTTGACAACTCGCATCGAGTTCGTTACACTTCTACCCAGCGTGAAGCACATGTGGTTGTGATGTCATCGTAAACAAATCCGTTCTACTCGTCCAGACGACTTTGCAACGGCTCCGTTGCCAGATTTTTTCACTCTGGAACCCGTTCTCAAAAGATTTCGTTTTGGGGCACCCAAAACACTGGTGCCGTGTGGACGCCAGGCCGAAACAATAAACAATTTTATCAGATTCACCTGAATCCGTTGCCGTGTGGACAGGGCCTAAGTTTCAAACCACATCGGAAAACTGCAGCTAGACCTCCACCTTTCCCTGTGAGACTGGGCTTTGATATATGTGTGTATCCAGCTGGTGAAGACATATTTAAATGTAGATAGTCCTCAGCCTGTTGCCATGTTTCCATCAGCAGAAGTATGTCCAGGGTCTTTTGGATAATTAGGTCATTAAATGAGTGACGCTTTGTTGGTGATGGAGCGGGAGTTTAAAAGGCCAATCTTCACAGGAAACACAGGTGACAATCCAGAGACAGCAGAACACTGCATTTTCCCAAGTGAGCGAAGAACACCATGATTAACTCCATGAGCATTCTTGTTTTTTTTAAAGATTTTTTGGGGGGCTTTTTTCACCTTTTTTTTATTGGATAGGACAGTGTAGAGACAGGAAAGAAAGACGGGGAGGGACCGGTAAATGACCTTGGGCCGGAATCGAACCCAGGTCCCCAGATCTATGGTATGGCGCCTTATCCACCTGAGCCACGACGCCCCCATGAGCATCCTTGTTGACCTTGGCAATCCGATTGTGAGTCCATATGATGGGTATGGAAGACTCCGAAGCATAATGAGCAGTCGGAGAGTGCGGAGACCGGTGAATGTACTGAGGGTGGCGTGCGATTCCAATAGAGCGGCACAGATTAAATACTGCGGAATCCAAGTGGTGCCGCACACTAATTCCTCTGGCAAGTAGGTGTAAAACATGGGTAAAAGCCTGGGCCACAAAACCAATACCCAGACCCACAGTCACAGTTCAAAAACAGATGGATAGACGCAGTCCAATGTAAGGTGCAAAGCGACCTTAGCCCAACACCGCTCATAAATGTAGCCAAAACACCAGGGGTACCACACCCAGAGTATAGTGCAGGGAAGCAATTTGACTAACCAGCACATAAAACAAGGCAACAGTGTAGTAAATGATGGAAACTCACCACTGCTGAAGTCAAGTGGGTGGAAAGAAAGAGGGGGCTTGCAGGCGGGTTAGCTACAGGTGATTGCAAAAAACCAGTGTCAAAACCAAGCAAGAAGAGTCCGAAATTAACCAAAAAGAAACAAAATGGATTTGCAACACGTTGCCAAAAATCAGAAGCACAAACAAAAGAAAGAAAAAAGCATCAAACAAAAGAAAGAAAACACCGGGGAGAAGAGGCAGCAAACTTGTGCACTACATACTCTCAACTGGAAACGGAAATGTAGTTATATTTTAAATTATTTGGCCTGATCCATTCTGTTTTCATATCATTATTCCTTTGTAATGGACCCGAACTGGCCTCGGCTGAAAGAAAAGATAAGGCATATTTTGTTCAAAACTTCCACATATGACATGTACATGAAGAAAAGGTTTGAGATGGGTTTTGAAGGGATCACTAGCAGTGAATCTGCAGAGGTTTTGATGCACAGAGAGCTAGCAGGTAGCATTCACATGCTTTCAAAACAAAAACAATGAATTGGATTCTGGGAAGGCTGAGTCAGCCCCTTTAAACACAAAGCAAGCTCCAGTGTGTGAAGGTTGGAGTGGAAGAACTGGAGTGTCCTGCACAGAGCCCTGACTAAACTCATCCCTTCGGGATGATCTGGAACTGGAACCTCATCAACATCCCAACATCAGTGCCTGATCTCACTACTGCTCTCATAGCTGAAATAAATGAACACAAATCCCCACAGTCACACCACAAAATCTAGTGGAAAGCCTTCCCAGAAGACAAGATTGGAGACAAGATTATAACCAAAGCAAAGGGGAAATAAACATACAAATGGGATGTTCAACAAGGACATATGGGTGATGTGATGGTCACGTGTCCACATTAGTGTAAGTGGCCATGTAGTGTAAGAGGAGTCAAACTAAGATTATCATCTTAGATCATTAGTTTGCATCCAACGCCAGAGATCATATATGCAGGCTAATAAAGTAGGTGGTGGCACACCTGTCTCGTCTCGTCTCGTCTTCTTCCGCTTATCCAGGACCGGGTCGCGGAGGCAGCAGTCTAAGCATGGAAGCCCAAACTTCCCTTTCCCCAGACACCTCGGCCAGCTCCTCGGGAAGAACACCGAGGCGTTCCCAGGCCAGCCGAGAGACATAGTCCCTCCAGCGTGTCCTGGGTCTTCCCCGGGGCCTCCTCCCGGGGGGACATGCCTGGAACACCTCCCCAGGGAGGCGTCCAGGAGGCATCCGAAAAAGATGCCCGAGCCACCTCAGCTGGTTCCTCTCGATGTGGAGGAGCAGCGGCTCTACTCCGAGCTCCTCCCGAGTGACTGTGCTTCTCACCCTATCTCTAAGGGAGCGCCCAGCCACCCTGCGAAGGAAACTCATTTCAGCCGCTTGTATCCGCGATCTTGTTCTTTCTGTCATTACCCAAAGCTCATGACCATAGGTGAGAGTCGGAACGTAGATCGACCGGTAAATTGAGAGCTTCGCCTTTTGGCTCAGCTCCTTCTTCACCACGACGGACCGGTAAAGCGACCGCATCACTGCGGAGGCTGCACCGATCCGCCTGTCGATCTCACGCTCCATCCTTCCCTCACTCGTGAACAAGATCCTGAGATACTTAAACTCCTCCACTTGAGGCAGGACTTCTCCACCAACCTGGAGAGGGCAAGCCACCCTTTTCCGGTCGAGAACCATGGCCTCGGACTTGGAGGTGCTGATTCTCATCCCAGCCGCTTCACACTCGACTGCAAACCGCCCCAGTGCATGCTGAAGGTCCTGGTTTGAAGAAGCCAACAGGACAACATCATCCGCAAAAAGCAGAGATGAAATCCTGTGGTTCCCAAACAGGATTCCTTCCGGCCCCTGGCTGCGCCTAGAAATTCTGTCCATAAAAATTATGAACAGAACCGGTGACAAAGGGCAGCCCTGACGGAGTCCAACATGCACTGGGAACAGGTCTGACTTACTGCCGGCAATGCGAACCAGACTCCTGCTCCGTTCGTACAGGGACCGGACAGCCCTTAGCAAAGAGCCCCGAACCCCATACTCCCGAAGCACCCCCCACAGAATACCACGGGGGTCACGGTCGAATGCCTTCTCCAGATCCACAAAGCACATGTGGACTGGTTGGGCAAACTCCCATGAACCCTCGAGCACCCTATGAAGGGTATAGAGCTGGTCCAGTGTTCCGCGACCAGGACGAAAACCGCATTGTTCCTCCTGGATCCGAGGTTCGACTATCGGTCGAATTCTCCTCTCCAGTACCCTGGAGTAAACTTTCCCTGGGAGGCTGAGAAGTGTGATTCCCCTATAATTGGAGCACACTCTCCGGTCCCCTTTCTTAAAAAGAGGGACCACCACCCCAGTCTGCCACTCCAGAGGCACTGTCCCCGACCGCCACGCGATGTTGCAGAGGCGTGTCAACCAAGACAGCCCCACAACATCCAGAGACTTGAGATACTCAGGGCGGATCTCATCCACCCCCGGTGCCTTGCCACCGAGGAGCTTGCAAACCACCTCAGTGACTTCGGCTTGGGTAATGGACGAGTCCACCTCTGAGTCATCAGCCTCAGTCTCCTCAGTGGAAGACATGACGGTGGGATTGAGGAGATCCTCAAAGTATTCCTTCCACCGCCCGACAATGTCCCCAGTCGAGGTCAACAGCTCCCCACCCGCACTGTAAACAGTGTTGGCAGAGTACTGCTTCCCCCTCCTGAGGCGCCGGACGGTTTGCCAGAATTTCTTCGAGGCCGACCGATAGTCCTTCTCCATGGCCTCCCCGAACTCCTCCCAGTTCCGAGTTTTTGCCTCCGCAACTGCCCGAGCTGCAGCACGCCTGGCCTGCCGATACCCGTCGGCTGCCTCAGGAGTCCCGGAGGTCAACATGGCCCGATAGGACTCCTTCTTCAGCTTGACGGCATCCCTTACTTCCGGTGTCCACCACCGGGTTCGGGGATTGCCGCCACGACAGGCACCGGAGACCTTGCGGCCACAGCTCCGAACAGCTGCGTCCACAATGGAGGTAGAGAACATGGTCCACTCAGACTCAATGTCCCCCGCCTCCCTCGGAAGCTGGGAAAAGCTCTCCCGGAGGTGGGAGTTAAAGACCTCCCCAACAGAGTGCTCGGCCAGACGTTCCCAGCAGACCCTCACCATACGTTTGGGCCTGCCAGGTCTGTCCAGCTTCCTCCTCCGCCAGCGGATCCAACTCACCACCAGGTGGTGATCAGTTGACAACTCAGCCCCTCTCTTCACCCGAGTGTCCAAGACATAGGGTCGGAGATCAGATGACACGACTACAAAGTCGATCATCGACCTCCGACCTAAGGTGTCCTGGTGCCACGTGCACTTATGGACACCCCTATGCTCGAACATGGTGTTCGTTATGGACAAACTGTGACTAGCACAGAAGTCCAATAACAAAACACCACTCGGGTTCAGATCGGGGAGGCCGTTCCTCCCAACCACGCCCCTCCAGGTGTCACTGTCATCGCCCACGTGAGCATTGAAGTCCCCCAGTAGCACAATGGAGTCCCCAGTCTGAGCACCCCTCAGTACCTCTCCCAGGGACTCCAAGAAGGCCGGATACTCTATACTGCTATTTGGCCCGTAGGCACAAACAACAGCAAGAGCCCTCTCCCCAATCCGAAGGCGCAGAGAGGCGACCCTCTCGTTCACTGGGGTAAACTCCAACACATGGCGGCTGAGCTGGGGAGCTATAAGGAAGCCCACACCAGCCCGCCGCCGCTCACCATGGGCGACTCCAGAGAAGTGGAAAGTCCAGCCCCTCTCGAGGAGCTGGGTTCCAGAGCCCAAGCTGTGCGTGGAGGTGAGCCCGACTATCTCTAGCCGGTACCTCTCAACCTCCCGCACAAGCTCAGGCTCCTTCCCCCCCAGCGAAGTGACATTCCATGTCCCAACAGCCAGCCGCTGTGTCCGGGGGTCAGGTCGTCGAGGCCCCTGCCTTCGACTGCCACCCAATCCACACTGCACCAAACCCCTACTGCTACCTCTGTGGCACACCTGTGTTCAATGTAATTAAGTGCTAAAGAATAGACACTGTATCAAATACTATTAGGGTTTTGAAACAAATGTCTCTCGTCATCTTTTTTTCTTCTTCAAAATTTGCCTGCCATCTCATCTCCTGTAGCCGCTTTATCCTGTTCTACAGGGTTGCAGGCAAGCTGGAGCCTATCCCAGCTGACTACAGGCGAAAGGCAGGGTACACCCTGGACAAGTCGCCAGGTCATCACAGGGCTGACACATAGACCACCATTCACACCTATGGTCAATTTAGAGTCACCAGTTAACCTAACCTGCATGTCTTTGGACTGTGGGGGAAACCGGAGCACCCAGAGGAAACCCACGCGGACACGGGGAGAACATGCAAACTCCGCACAGAAAGGCCCTCACCGGCCACAGGGCTCGAACCCAGACCTTCTTGCTGTGAGGTGACAGTGCTAACCACTACACCACTCCTGCCTGCCATCTTCATGTTTAAATAATATAATCACATTTAGCAGATTCATTAATGGCTCTGAGATTACAAGTTGTGATCATGTTACTATTTTCCGATAAATGTGTACATCTCCTCAAATGATTTTACTGTATGCTTTGGACACATACTTTCCAGTTGCAAAGCAACAGTGTCCTTGAAGCTTTAGGCACTTACGTAACAATGAGGGTTGATGAACATGAACACATGATGTGTAACTTCAACTGCCAAAGAATTGGCAGTTAAAGAACACAGTTAAAGAACACTGTTGCTCAGCTGATGGACAATAAGCTAGATAATAACTGATGAAGGCACTGTGATAGTGCAAAGACGACAAAGCTGACCCTGTTTTTTGATTAAGAAAAAAAGTGGTGAACTCCCAACTGCGTCTGACCCCATTATATCCTGTTCCAGACACACCTGACATCTCAATAAAGATCACAATCTAATGTTTAACTTCTGAGGTGTGTCTGAAGTTTAAACAGAACAGAAATGTGACTGCGGACTAAATTGAGAGACAAGGAGTTTCTTTATAGACATGAAACAGTCACATTCAAACTCCTGTTCAAAAGTAATGATTCTGATTAACCCCAAATAAAGATAAACTGTTTCTGTATGATTTTCCTGACATCATTTTGCCTTCATCTAACTGATGAAGCCGTGATCCTCAAATTGCTTATAAAGTATAGACAGGATCTCATTGTGGAAAGAGATAAATCAGGATAGGGGTGTAAAAGTGTCTCACAACATTAGATGTACCATGGGAGGCCATGAAGGCCATCATCAACAAGTGGAGAAAATGAGGATTCACAGTGACATCAACAAGGACAGGAATCCCTCCAAAATAGACAAAAAGACAAGAAGAAAACTCATCAGGGAGGCTATCAAGAGACCTACAGCAACATTACAGAAGCTTCAGGAATGAATAACATCAGAATCACACACACGTATGTTTCTTGGTATGGCAAATGTGACTATATATATTGGTCATTAGAGAAAACATTTTTTTCTTCTCCTTTATTAGAAGATCACCTCTCAAGGTTGTGTCCAACATCCAGATCTCGGAACATCTTGTTTTATACCATGATTGATTTACATATTTCATATGGTTAGCACTCATGTAGCTTTAAATCAGCAGTACAGTATATTTGCGCAAGGACACACCATGTATGCAGAGGGTATTCTGCTTTTGCTGTTGATGTGAGTGTCCTCATATTTCAAAATCATGACTGATTGAGCCTGAGGTTATTCTTTGCATTTCTGGATTCTTTGTTGCATATGTGACCTGTTAGCAGTTTCTGACTTTTTCGACTTAACAACTTTAATTAAAAAATAAATAAATAAAATAAAGCTTAGCAACAGATCTAGCATCTTTTTCCTCACACTTTAGTGACTGTCTTGAACTTGATACAGCTCTCCAGCCGACGCCACAGTCACTGTTAGATGAGTTTAGAAAGCAGGTTTTCTTGATTCACCATCAGTGTGTAAGGCCTGACTGTGTTGCGATGACAACCAATCACTGATAGAGCATGTTCCCCCCACAACCAATCACTGGCAACATATTCCCCCCCACAACCAGTCACTGATAACATGTTCCCCCCCACAACCAATCACTGATAGAGCATGTTCCCCCCCACAACCAGTCACTGATAGAGCATGTTCCCCCCCACAACCAGTCACTGATAATATGTTCCCCCCCACAACCAATCACTGACAACATGTCCCCCCCCACAACCAATCACTGACAACATGTTCCCCCCACAACCACTCAGTGACATGTTCCCCCGCACAACCAATCAGTGACAACATGTTCCCCCCACAACCAATCAGTGACATGTTCCCCCCACAACCAATCACTAACATGTCCCCCCCACAACCAATTACTGATAATATGTCCCCCCACAACCAATCACTGACAATGTTCCCCCCACAACCAATCACTGATAACATGTTCCCCCCACAACCAATCACTAATAACATGTTCCCCCCCACAACCAATCACTGACAATGTCCCCCCCACAACCAATCACTGATAACATGTTCCCCCCACAACCAATCACTGACAACATGTTCCCCCCACAACCAATCACTGACAATGTTCCCCCCCATAACCAATCACTGATAACATGTTCCCCCCACAACCAATCACTGATAACATGTTCCCCCCACAACCAATCACTGACAACATGTTCCCCCCCACAACCAATCACTGACAATGTTCCCCCCACAACCAATCACTGATAACATGTTCCCCCCACAACCAATCACTGATAACATGTTCCCCCCCACAACCAATCACTGATAACATGTTCCCCCCACAACCAATCACTGATAAGCAATGTTTGTCCCACCCTCTCACTTCTCTGTTCTTCATTTTAAACTTTCTTTTTCAAGACATTACATTTTATAAAAACTACTGTAAATGCAAGTAAATATTTTCTTTCAAAACCACTTACTGTCACTGCTTCTTTTTGTCTGCATTCTGGATAGAAAATTTAGTATCCTATAAATGTGTTAAAAAAAAGATGACTTCTTTTTGCAAGAAATAAATTAATAAACAGTGGTGTAAAAGTTGCCATTGGCTCCAGTGCAAATATTTTTCTTGAAGTATTTCAGATATTTCATATTGACATTAGAAAATTTTCACATTATAGTCTCAGAAATTTAGTTGTATTTCAGTTTGCAGAATAAAAATTCTAATTCATGATTTGACTTGAATTACTTTGTTAGTTTAAACTTTAAAGAGTCATTAAAAACAGGTTTTTTTTAAACATCAGGACAAGCAATAATGCAGGGGAAGACATGTTCACTTTACAAAAATATCATAATAGGCAAGCTGCTGAAGTTTCTGTGAGAAGTATAAACTCACACAAGTCAATAAAATATTGTTTCTGTGCTGCACTGTGGATATTTACGTCAATGGAAATAAACCATACTCTTCAATTTACTATCCTGATAAAACTCTATTTTATTATATTCTAAGTGAATATGTACCTTTTTCATTTGCACTTTGTTTTGCCATTGATCATGATGTACAGCTTAGACTTCAGGAACTCATGCACATACTCCTTAAATATGTCCACTTTTCAAATTTGTTTATTTCAGATTCTTCTATTTATTGTTCTTTATATACAGCTACTTTTGTCTTTGCTAAAATCTCCTGTTTTAACTGTTCAAGCACCATGGCAAGTTCCTTGTATGTGAGAATGTACTTGGCACTAAACTTGATTCTGATAAATAACTAGTATGCAAATGAGTTTATGACGTCACTTAGTGACTTCCACTAGGTGGTTACCTGACTGCTACCTGGAGGAGGAGTTGAAATATTAAAATCACTTCCTCGTTTGATAGAAAAACCGGAAGGTTTCATTGAGTGAACAATTTGTTAAGGTAATGTACTTTTTTTCCTCCACTTTCCGTAGTGAAATTACTCTCTGGTTTCATGTCCAGCAGAAGGTAAAGATGATGAAGTGAAGTGAGATGGTGGCGTGTTTTCTTATTTGTGGGTTAATGTTAGTACACCAGTCCCCCCAGGATTCCGCAGGCCTTTTTTGTGATTGTTGCGGGCTAAAATGTCTGATGTTGGGGGGGGTTCCAAAAAATTGCGATGAAATTTGCGGTGTTGTTTAGGTCTTTGTTGCGATTACATTGCGGGAGGAAGTGAAAGTTGCGAGAAATTGTTGCGATTTAAATTGAGTGATATGTTAAATATTAAGTTATTACTGAAAAAACTATTGATTAAAAAAACAGACACTGAGAAATGGTCCTATAAACAACTTTACCAATATAAAAGATTACCAGGACTACAAAAATGCAGAAAAATAGGCTTTACTTATCCAAATGCACCTGTTGGTTCAAAAGTTAAAGTGCATAGAACCTCACAGCACAACATGAAGTTACCTTAAAATATAATATAAATGCCTCAGCTTTCATGTAAGAAAAAAAAAACTATTAATACTAGTACTGTGTGCAGGCAGTCTCTCCTGAAGACTAAATTAAACAATTATTATAAACTAATAAAATAAATGGCTCAGGCTTCATAGAAGAGAAAAAAACAATTTGAACAGAATCTCACAGTATGATGCTGAAGCTGCCTAAATAATGGAAAATAAAATACTAATTTGGCAAAAATGTTGGCATCCATTAATTTCTTGTATTAAGTAAAAAAAAATAATGTAAAGTGCACACAGTCCTTCACTGTAAACATAACACACTTTCAGTAACAGAATTTAAGCCTATATAAACACTGACTCGCACATCATGCAATGTTGCCAGATGCTGCTGACGTTTCCCAGCCCAAAATATGTTGAAATATCGTCACTTGAAACCGCCGAATCTGGCAACAGTGCGCGTCACCTCAAGACGACGCCAACGATTGGTCAAATTTGCGGGAAGGTCGCGGTGATTGGATATAATTGCAACACCGCCCTGAATTCGCGGGGATTGGTTGAATTTGCAAATCGCAAAATCCTGGAGGGTCTGGTACACGTCTACACTTGCCAAGATATATATCGTAGCGGGTAACTGCGCATGCGTTATGCGCATGTTTACGAATGGCGTATAAGTATAAACTTAAATAAAAGTAACTGCATCACGGAGTTATATTTAACTCCGTAGCATGCTAACAAAATTAGCTTTGTAGCCGAACTGTTGAAGTGGTAATGATTTAAAGTCAGGCGGAGACGAAGCGACCCAAGGGTCCTTAGGATCCCGGAAGTGCACTGGTATACTGGAGTGTTGTGTGTTTTACATGTTTATATTGATTTTTTGTGTGCATCGGGCTAGAATAAATACTTTATTGGGACATTTAGCATGATGATGATACAGCACAAACTACAGCTAATTAGTTATATAATCCGTGCCTTTTCCTCTGTTGCTTCATCATGAACAGAAGTCAGCTGAAACGCTCCAGGATTTTAAAAATGGCTCTGAGTGACTCTGACTCCGCGGAGCAGGATGAGAAAGAGGAGCCGTTTCTCCTGCGGGCGATAAAGATCGCATTTGTGGTGGCTTTGTACTGGTTTGTGTCCATCACCATGGTCTTCCTCAACAACCACCTGCTGGACAGTAAAGAGCTGGACGCGCCTCTGTTTGTGACGCTGTTCCAGTGCGTGGTGAGCGTGGCGCTCTGCTGGACCATCAGCCTGGTGTCCTCTTTAAAGCCGGGCTGTATGGACTTCCCCTCCATTAAAGTGGACATGAAAGTGACTCTGCAGATTTTGCCCCTGTCTGTCGTCTTCGTCGCCATGATCACGTTTAATAACTTGTGCCTTAAGCACGTCGGAGTGGCCTTCTACACAGTGGGCCGTTCGCTCAGCACCGTGTTTAACGTCCTGCTGAGTTACGTCATTCTGGGTCAGACGACGTCACTGCGCGCGCTGCTGTGCTGCGGAGTGATTCTGGGTGAGTTGGTTTCCGGTGTGGTCTGTCTGCAGGTCTCTCTCCACCCTGAGACAGGAGAAACATGTTCATGCATTTTGTCTTTTTACTGTGGAAAGTTAGTGGTCATGTACTGCACTCTGACGTCACAATGGCTAAGAATTTGGGTTTGACCTTTTGATATTTTTTCCCCTCCCCTTGAGCTCATTCCCATCCATATTTATGTCTGTGAAGATTCTCAGTCATCCAGGTACATAGTTGGTTATGCTCCACCTCCAGAATATAAAAGGGGTCTGTAGATTTTTTCATTTGCAACCACGTGACTGCTTGCGTCATTGACTGCCGCCATGTTGGAGGATATACAATACAGGTAGTCGTCGACTTACGACTGACTGGTCGTAAACCGATCTGGTCGTAAGTCGGCCGCTGTTAAATGAACGTAAGTATATTGTGATGTGTAATGATGTTGTAATCATCTTAAAGTCTCATTTTATCAACATTTTCTTATTTCATTACCTTGGCTCATTATTTGGTTTAAGTCAAACACTGCATACTACACTGCGTACAGTACAATTCATTTAATATGTCTAAAACAAAAAATATGAAATACAGGTGTGAAAAATAGAAAACATTTACAATTGTAAAACAGCAAAATACAAAACTTAGTGACCGATGTCTACGTCGTCATCATCAGCTGTTGCAGCGCTCGGGCTGGTGGGAGCATTTGCTCGTTTCATAAACCAGGAGCTGGGGCGGAAACTGTCGTACGCTCAGTTAGCTCAGCTGGGAAACATTTGCCAGTCATAACCAGACGGTCATAAAGTCAATTGGTCGTAAGTCGACGACTACCTGTGTGTGTGTGTAAAATATATAAAAAAATATGGGTCTGTCTCAGAAACTGGGTACTGTGGGGGAACCCCACTAAATATACTCAGTCAACAAACTATATGGTTTTGAATGGTGATGTTGGTTTTAATTTGACATAAAATTATGAAAGAAATAATACAGATAAAACTAAATCTTTGATGTGAATACTCTATTCAGAATTTGGCAAAAATTCTGGAAATTTGTGGAAAAATGGCGGCTTGATCTGGGACATGATAAATGATTGACTACATTGCATTCCCTTAAAAAGGTTGTAGTCCACTGAAAAGTCTACAGTTATAACTAATTGTATTTCAATTTGTAACTTTATACACCTAAGGATTGGTGCGCTCACAGAATAATCATAACCGAAATAAAACATCATGCAAAATATTTCATCACCGTTGTAACTCCATTTTCCACATACCCAAAACCAATACGATCGTGTGTTTTGATCTAAACGGAAAGCCTCAGGGTCAAGGTCACGACCTCACCAAAAGTAGTAACTTAAAATCACTACACCATATAAAAATTTAGTTATAAATCTGCGATTTTATTTTTTAAAACGTGTAATGGAAATTTCTAATAAACACTTCAGAACGCTTAACAGTTGTCTTTTCAGTCATTTATTATAGTAGATCATATAAAGATATATAAAATAGGAAAGGAAAGAGAATAGAAGAAGACATCACTTCTGATGATGCCGAGAGTACGCGCACTCTGAGTTGTGTTTTAGGAATGTTATCTATTATACTCTGAAAGCATTCGCTCACTGCTTGTGTCTTCACGTGATTGGCTCAAGATTTTCTATGAAGCTTTGTTAAAGCGTGCACCTGGCGTGCTCTGGTATGTGCAGGCGGATGCGAGTTAGGGAGAGCTCAAGCTCCCTGCTTATTACCACCAAGGTCACAGAAAAGCGATTACATGTGGAAAAACATCTCTTCTTAGTAACTAAGCCACTTTAGCTCAACATGCAGAAACTGAGAGAATAATAATGTTCATCCATTAAAATTCCCTCACAAACGAAAGCTGAAAGTTAGGTATAGAATGTTTCTTACAGAATATGTTACGATGGTAGCTGGTCTTGTATGAATTTCTGAGCTATAAAATGAGTTGGTGGTCTATTTTTTACTGTAGCGTGTTTTGTGTGCGGGGAAGGACACACATTAACAATCTGCATGTGTAGAATGGAATTTTCCACTCCAACAGTTAGAAGTTGATTGTGCTTCCATTTGCGGTCTTTCTGTTACGCGGGTGATCTGTTCGGATGTCATCACTGAAAAGAAAGAAGAAGAAAGAAAGCACAACTTTATTCATCACACACTTGTGAAATTTCCTCTCTGCATTGGTGAGTTTTGACAGTTTTATTTTGTTTTAGTCTTGCAGTATAAGGCAATAGAATGTTTGTTTCTTTTTCATCATACTTTCATATTTCGTAGTGTTTGCGTATTTTTGGCCAATATTTTGCAACCATGATCAATTTAGATCGAACTTTTTGATAGAATCTACAGCTAGTCATTTTGCCCCGCCCCTGCCTCGCGCTCCGTCCGGTGCGGTAGTGATGTCCTGTTGCTCGCGCGCTGCAGCAAAGACCTGCGCGACCTTCAGCCGGTACCGTCGCTGTTCTTTTACCACCGCCATTATTCTCATCTTTCCGGTGTGTTCTCGATTTTTCCATTGTGTCCTATTTCGCCATATCAAATACCCAAAATGTATCATTATTCATATTTAAGTGAATAATCAATTCAGTCATCATAACTTGGCATTTTTAACCCAAGCAATCAAAAAGAGGAAATTTATTCAATATTTTCACTCATCTGTGAAGGAGGGGCTTTAATTCTTCATGATGTAGTTATTTTATATGGAAATCAATTTTACAAAAGCATTTGAATTGTAATAAAAAAAAAATTCCACAGTGGAGGCCAGATAAAGCAAGATAGTATCTTTACTCTTATTAAACATGACAAAAGAAACATTGAGTGTTAGGTAAATGCAAAAAAAAAAAAGTAAAATTAGAAAATTTATTTTTTGACCATAATGTCCCAAATGAGAGAGCAGTTTCTGAGACGGACCCATATACAGTGGTAACAGTACAGACTGGAAGATAAGAGTTACATTGAGAAGCTTGTAGTCATTTCTCAAATCTATTTTAAAAACAATCCGTTTGACTGCTTCACAAGATGGGTCTCGAACACACTATAACACATTTAGTTATAAAGGAGCACTCACCGGGCGAGGAGGCTGCAGTATTCAAGGTAGTGGATTAACGTGAATCCTGTTCGATTGACTGATCGTTTGGGAAGATTCTTCAATAATTGAGTTTCTTTCTGCGCTCTTTAAGCCTAGCATTTTGAGCTACAGCTTTTGTACCATCTGTGATTTTGTTGTGGCCCGTATTTTGTGTTGGAGCCCAGTCTGGATCCATAAAATTCTAAAGAACTTAAAGGTCATAGGCAAGGGTCGGAGGTGGAACGTAGAATATCAACTTTTATTTTCTCGAAAAACGACCCAAAAAGCGAGTTCAATCTTCCTGGTGTCTAATTTGCACCCTAAAATTGAATAAAATGGTTAAAATATACTGGTTTGCGCAAGTTCTGAAGGTTTGTTTACAGCTCACTTACGTGCACTTTTACCAGGGGACTGTTGTCGTGACCTCATTCAAGGCAAACAGACTGGGAGCAGTTTTGTGTTTACTTGTGAACCGAGCACACGTGTACGGACGTTGGTCGTGAGAGGTTGTGTAAAATGTCTGAAAGCGATAGTGATTTTAAAGTAGGAACTCTCCAAATTGAATATCGAGAGGTGAAACCGTATATGTATGAACCTATGGCTGTTGCAAAGCAATCGGTGAATGTGGCTCACTGGTTTGACCGTGCAGCCTCGGAATCGGACAGCGACTCGGCCGACTCTGATCACGGTGACCCCGAACCTCAACAAGACTCGCACCCAAACGATTTATCCTGGTAGTTATGATAAATTCTTACTTTTGTTGTAATACTAAACAAGAGCCTTTTTGAAGAATAATTAAACTGCCCTCCCTAGTGGATATAGGGAACGATTACTTGACAGTGTGCCGGTAGGCCACGTTAGCCTGCCATTCGCGGCATTTCCCGGTGTCAATATATCGGGCCTGACATCTTGTCTATCAATGATTTATTTATTTTTTTTTTTTTCAACTACCGACCATTTAAATGAAAGATAAAAATGTTTACCTCCAATCTTCTCCTTTTTACTTGAGCGTTGCTGGTCCGTTTCTTCTTTGACTGCTTGATTTTGTCAGAACAGCATCAGGTTTGAGCCTTCTCTGTCTGACACCTAAATTCTCCAACAGATGGGGATTCTTCAAAAATGAATTGTCGTCGAAGTGATCGAAGCAAAGAGTGGCATATTTACCCGACTGCCAACCCTCTCGCTTCACGCGCACAGTCCACTCTCTCCACCTCTTCTCCTCTTTTGGAAAAGGCCAACCCTCTTGCTTCATGTGCACAATCCACACTCTCCGCCTCTTTTCCTCTCTCGGAAAAAGGTAAAAGCTTCTTCCTGAACCGGTCCCGTTGTTACAGTTCACTGCACAACAATAAGGCATGGGTTTTTTTTTTTTTCTTTGGAAATTCCCGAACGCACGTCTGCACTCAAGCCGAATGGCAATGTAAGTAAACGGAAGTGGACTCAACTCAAGCGATTTGTTTGTCTTGAATGACGTCACGCACTGAGTGGTCACGAAAATCGCTGAGCAGAAATTCGCCACGATCCATGCTAACTTATTTTAATTATTACTTATTAACAGTACTTCTTGGGACCAGAAGAAAATTACAGAGAGTTTAACATATAAAGTTTCAAATGTGCATAAATTGAAAACCTTTGCCTATGATCTTTAAGTCCCCTTGTCTCAAATAGAGTTGTGCCCGCATCCAGGTACAGCACAGAGAGTTGGCATAGCGAAAAAACAAAAGGAATTCTTGAGCGCAACAACCTCTCGAGAATATCTTCGATAGTAAATGTGCAGCGCGTGAGTTTGTGTATATCCTCCAACATGGCCCACTTCCAATTCAAAGCCTCATGCATAATTTGCTATGACATCACGTGCAAACGAAGAATAGGGTCTGATATGATTGACAGGATGCCTATCCAAACATAAACAAGCATTCCGGTCTACAAGGTCACTTTGTGTTCTTGTAAGAACATGGTCAGGCTTTTCCATGGGCACTGTACCTGTACCAGTTAGATTGCCCTGCTCTGATTAGCAGAGCATCACTGCTTCAGTCTGAGTGTAACTGTGTGTGACGTTCTTTCTCACAAGCGTACAAACGGCATGCTTTTCGGCGCATTCTGCTTTTTCCCTGGCATTTTGGGCGACTTGTGTAATATGTGCAGATCCGAAGAGGTTTTTTTGGGGGGGGGGTTGCTCTCCGGTAATCCACTCTGGTAGTAATGATGGACCCGAGTACTGTGCAGACCATACAACGTTTGGTTCCCCCTGGTGGATATATGGAACCATTGACAGCAGAGATAGTAAGATTGACAGTGTAGCTGCTGGCTGCTATTATAACATTCAACAGCGTTCCGTTACAAACTGCTAGCTGCTACACTGTCAGTGGATGGAACCGATGGCTCGGCAATCTGGTTGCTAAGGAACGTGACTCCCGGGCTTTTCCTCAGATCGGTGTGTTCATTTATCAACTTGCTGAATTTCATCTACTAGTGTGCATTTCTTTGGAGCCTCGGTGACTGGGAGTAAACGATCAGCGTTGAAGTGGAAGTCATTTACTCGTCTACAATCAAAGCGTATGTGTTAAAATAATTGTGCATATATTAACTTTGTCTCTCGTAATCTAGCCTCCTTCATCTAACCATATTAGCCATGACCTATCCTTGGGGTAAAAAAACGCCTGAAAAACGTAATGTTATTTGAGGAGTTGCATGATGACTGTATATGTTCTCAACGTAGTGTCTACATGGGTTAATGACTATTGTTTTTTGTTCCTAGATAATATTTAAGTGCCGTAATACCGTTCTATACGTGCAAGAATTGGTCTTATTAAAGCTTGTGGCTGTCTGGCTTAGTTAAAATGCTAACCGTTAGCACCCGACTAGCTGCTATTTTAGAACATCGAGCGATCAAACGGTAATGTGTAACCCATGTGTGTGTTATGAGTTCGTGGTGCATACATCCATCCGTGGTAGCCACAACATTACAGTCACTTAGGCTGTCTAAATTAAGCAAAAACATTGGCGAATTTCGCCTCCTTTCAAAGTCGATGAGAGCGAAGCGAAATTCGTTTGTGTCAGGATGGACCGTAATGAAGTCTTTATTTAAACATAACGTTCCTTGATAAGTGTCATTCTGTTTCATGTGTTTGCCGGGTGGGCCGTGAGTGCGGCCTAATGCTAAACTAATTAAGATTTGGCCACCGACTTGGCTATATTTACAGTGTCAGTGTTGGGTAATTTGGCTTCAGTTACAATCCTGCACCCACTGTGTTGCTATATTGACAACTAGCTTACTTCTAAACTATTAAAAGGCTTGACATGATTCACCACTTCACTAAATAGTCAGAGGGTCCCAGCATTCAAAACGAGACATTTGGGAGGGCTGACAGTGTATAAATTGCTGATTCGATAGGTGGGAGTCAGACCGTGCAGTAGAAGCTACAAGCTAGCGAGACCTACTTTTGAAGGTGGATTACCCAACGCTGTATATTTTTATTTATGTAAAACCATTAAACTTTGCTAAAACCATTCAACTTTGCATTTGTTTTCAGAATGAGGGAAATGCAGGAAAAGGATGCACTTCTTGTGCAACAGTTGGATGAGGGTTGCAAGACCAGGTGGAATTGGGTGTGGTTAAAGTTAGATGCCACAATTGAGCTAAAGACAGGGAAACAGACATTCCCTCTGTCTCACTTTTTCAAAAAGATAGGAAAAAAGGGATGTGCTAAGTGCACTCTTTGTGCAAAAGAGATCAACTACGACAACAGAGGAGTGCATGCCCTGTATTCCCACTGCCAAACTGCCATTCACATACAGAGTGTCCTCTGCTTTGTCAAGCCAAAGTGTGGCACAGCTCCTCAAGGTGAACTCTCCTCAACCAGCAAGCCAGAGTCAGGTCTCAGCAGCAGACAAAATCAGGGACAGTGTTAAGCTTCCAGTACCAATGTGTGATCGCATTTCTCATGCAGAGGTAATATGTGGGTAGCATAAAGGATCATAAAAATTTGGGGGGCAATTGCATTTTGATTATATGACAAGGAAAGTGCATCTTAAAAAATATGGAGAGAAAAAGAGTTAATTATAGAGACATTGACATTTAATGTATTTGTTCACTTTTTATCAGGCAACTGTCCTTGCTGTCATGGCAGACTGATATTTTGTGTGTGTGGTGGGGGGGTCCGTGTCACCGCGCTACCTCACTCTTTTTTGACCATGGTTGTGTTTGCATCCCTGTTCCCAGGTGGTTTTTGGCTCGGAGTGGATCAGGAAGATGCCGCTGGCTCCCTCTCCTGGACCGGGGTGGTATTCGGGGTCTTAGCCAGTGCATGTGTCTCCTTAAATGCAATTTTCACCAAGAAAGTGATGCCTGTGGTGGATGGAAGCATCTGGAAGCTTTCATACTATAACAACTTGAACGCATGTGTGCTCTTCCTCCCGCTAATTGCTGCATTTGGAGAGCTGCCACGTGTATTCAATTTCGTCCGTGTCGCAGATGGCCATTTCTGGGTCATGATGGTCCTTGGGGGCATCTTTGGCTTTGCCATTGGCTATGTGACAGGCCTGCAGATTAAATTCACAAGTCCACTGACACACAACGTATCAGGAACAGCAAAAGCATGTGCACAGACAGTCATCGCTGTAGCAATCGAGCATTCACACAAGAGCCTGCTGTGGTGGAGCAGCAACATGATGGTCCTGGGAGGTTCGTTCGCTTACACCTGGGTCAAAGGACTTGAGATGAAAGGAAGCACGAGTCAGGACATTCCAGCTACAGGAGAGAAAACTAAACCGGACACAGGAGTATGAGGAATGAAAAGTTTTTAAATGGTATGCTGAAGTAAAGGACAGGTATAAGACACAAGATGCACATACATTATTTCTATATACACTACCATTCAAAAGTTTGGGGTCACCCAGACAATTGTGTTTTCCATGAAAAGTCACACTTTTATTTCCCACCATAAGTTGTAAAATGAATAGAAAATATAGTCAAGACATTTTTCTGGCCATTTTGAGCATTTAATCGACCCCACAAATGTGATGCTCCAGAAACTCAGGTGGGGTTTACATTAGACCGTATCAGCAGATCATCAGATTAACGTTTTTAAAACGATTCGCGTGCACACAGCAACACCAATACACGGATACGCTCGGCTCCGCAGGCATCCTGCGCTCCAAATCACTCCGCCCTGAACAGCAAGTGCCCTCTGGAGGGTGCGCACTCCGGCCCTGCGCAGCTCACAGAGCGCGCGAGTGAAGTGCACAAGCAGTGATTCGGGACTGAGCCGCTGTGTGTGAGATCCCAGTGCATATCACTTACCACTTGCAAGTGGAAGGATGGCAAGCCGAAAGACAATCATAACTACACAATGGGCAGTATTTGCATCAGTATTTGCAGTATTTTCATACTTTTATACTCTTTAATGAAAGGTGATACAAGGCGGAAGTCCGCGCCGTTTTTCAGCAGTTGCGTCACATGACCAACGCCAGCGAATCAGGAAGGTGGATGTCACAGTGACGTTGTCCAATGACGACGCCAGCTAGAGCTCAGCACAGCGTATCCGCGTATTCTCAATGTTTACACAGCACCGGACCAGACACGATCTAGATTGAATACGTGGACCCTGGCGGATTCCCGTTTCCAGGCGTTTCCAGGCGTTTTAATGTAAACGGACAGTGCATCCGCGAAGAAAACGAGACAGATACGGTCTAATGTAAACTTGGCCTCAATCTGCTCAAAGGAAGGTCAGTTTTATAGCTTCTCTAAAGAGCTCAACTGTTTTCAGCTGTGCTAACATGATTGTACAAGGGTTTTCTAATCATCCATTAGCCTTCTGAGGCAATGAGCAAACACATTGTACCATTAGAACACTGGAGTGAGAGTTGCTGGAAATGGGCCTCTATACACCTATGGAGATATTGCACCAAAAACCAGACATTTGCAGCTAGAATAGTCATTTACCACATTAGCAATGTATAGAGTGGATTTCTGATTAGTTTAAAGTGATCTGCATTGAAAAGAACAGTGCTTTTCTTTCAAAAATAAGGACATTTCAAAGTGACCCCAAACTTTTGAACGGTGGTGTAATATTGAGCCTGGTATGAAACTTTTTTTTTTGTATCGACTCTCTTCACATTACCCATAATGCTTTGCACCTGGGGGGGGGGACCAAAATGTAAACAAACTGAAAGCAACATAGCGTCCCACACTGACCGTAATCTTTTGAATTTAAATCTCCTTAAAACTTTCAAAGAAGTGTCAAAACTAACTAAACTAAAGCTTAAAGAAATCTGCAAAACCTTTTCTGTGGACTTTGAGAAATCAATCGGTTAAAAAAAGTGCTTGTAAACATTGCATCGAATGCTTTGAAGGTCTTTACTTCAGGTGACTGTCAGCAGCCTTCATCTGTCAACATGGATGTTCCAACAATTACTGACCTGCAGAAGGTGAAAGATGGACACTGATCACAGAAGAATCCACAGTGAAGTCATTTTTGCTGGGTGCTGGTTATGACGAGAGAGCCATAAGAAAATACAAAACGCTTTGTGCATGGGAACACAAGCACGGAATTCACTCAGTCATGTATGCACTGTAAACACAGCAGAACTGTCAAATTTCTTTAAGTCAGTTTTGATTTTCTTCACTCTGATTTTCCTCGAGCTCATATGCTCCTGGGTTACGACGATCTTTGGGCTGTTGGAGGAAGCTGTTCGGACTGCAGGGTCAAATACTACATTCAATCTCCCTACAGAAATGCTAAAAGGGGAAGGACATATAAGCTTACACTGCATCGTTTGTGCTTTTGTTTTGGGAGTCGATCCTTCAATAAAGTTGTTCTTTTGACTTTTGTCCTTTGGTTTTCACACTTTTTATGACCAAACACAAAGACTGAGAGGTTCGAGACTTCATGACTTGGTTCATCAGACTTTTCTGCACACTTCAGTGATGGAGTCCACAGTCGTGTCGTGTCTTGTCTGTCGGTGTAAAATTCTGACAGCGAATTCTGTTTAACCATGGGTGTCCTGTAGGTATTTTATAGGTATTCTATAAATCTTTGTCAGGAAAAGTCGTTTTCCCCCATGTGAATTTGAAGAAATGACTGAAGTTATTTGAGTTAGTAAACAAATATAGCACTTGATTATCCCCCAAGGTGCAAGGCATTATGGGTATGTAAAAGTGGAGAATAGCTATCAGTTGCAGGAAGGTAATCATTAGAATAACCAGTGATTTTAATTGACATACTTGTGCAGCATACACTTTTATACTAATTACACTTTTTTTCATAGTACATCAAAAACATGACACTTGCACCCTGGCAAACCAAGTTTACACCTCAACAGCAGGCCTTGTTTCTGCAACGTTTTCTGTGAAAAGTTGCGAACATGTCAATGCCAGTGTCTTATGCCTGCATGATGGAAATACCTCTTCATACCAGGAGATGGCAGCAGTTTATAATCTTATGTAACACTGAAATTTTCAAAGTGTTGTGAGGGGTGACTTTAATAAAATGTGTGTTTCTTTTATCACAAGTTTTCTTTCTTTTCTGATGGGGCATTGTGAATTACCACTGTAATCTACCAATAAAGCCATGATACTGAGGCATATGGGAATACATCTCATCTCATTATCTCTAGCTGCTTTATCCTGTTCTACAGGGTCGCAGGCAAGCTGGATCCTATCCCAGCTGACTACGGGCGAAAGGCGGGGTTCACCCTGGACAAGTCGCCAGGTCATCACAGGGCTGACACATAGACACAGACAACCATTCACACTCACATTCACACCTACGCTCAATTTAGAGTCACCAGTTAACCTAACCTGCATGTCTTTGGACTGTGGGGGAAACCGGAGCACCCGGAGGAAACCCACGCGGACACGGGGAGAACATGCAAACTCCACACAGAAAGGCCCTCGCCGGCCACGGGGCTCGAACCCGGACCTTCTTGCTGTGAGGCGACAGCGCTAACCACTACACCACCGTGCTGCCCGATAGGAATACAAAGAAGTCACAATTAAGTCTTATCAGCCTCTCAGATCATGCGCTTGGATTTTTCTTCTTCTAACAGGCCACTTGGTTAAATGTAAAAGCAGCTACATTTAATGCATCATTCCATGATTGCCGGACCAATGTCCATTAAGTGGTCCTGTTAAGAGAACTGTTCCATGAAACAAATTAAAATGGTTTAAAAGCTTTTCATGGGCTTCACACCAAATTGAGAAAATATGAAGAAACTTTAAAATAGGCGAAGTAAGTAATGTTTTACCTTAAGTGTTTTTATTCTTTTTGAATTATCAGACTGAAATGAGGATGCTGCATTGAAATGCAATCTTCAAGTGAGCTTGAAGCATCTCACCTCCTTTATGGTGTTTTTCTTTTCAGTAATGGTGAATTCTCTCGAGGTTTCTTCCTCATGTCGTCTGAGGGAGTTTTTCCTTGCCACCGTCGCCACAGGCTTGCTCATTGGGGATAGATTAGGGATAAACTTAGCTCATGTTTTAAATTGTTCAAATTCTGTAAAGCTGCTTTGCGACAATGTTTATTGTTAAAAGCGCTATACAAATAAACTTGACTTGAATTTTATAGTTTGTTTGTTTTTGTCCAAATTATTGTTGTGACTGCAATGCTGTAGTGTTTCCAAGTTGCAAATTTCATAGTCACTTTGATAAAGCTGTAATTTGGCACACAGGTTTTGAACATGTATCAGCCCCAGTCTGTAGAATCGACTTTAGCCCCGCCTCCTCAGCTCTCTGGAGCCGAATGCTTCACCTCACGTTACCAAAGTGAGATGCTTTAATCAAGCTCCATGATTTCATGATGTGTGTTAACCACACAACTGTGTAAACCATCAATCATGAAAGCAAATCATAAAATATGAAAATTAGGATTCGTAGCTTAAATGTTCACACACAGTTTCTGGCTGTGTTTGAAGCAGCAGGTTGCTGCCTTGTTGCCTCACTGCTTTCGACGGAAGGCATCTTCTAAGAATGTTCGTTTTAAATTTACAGTAACATGGGATTTCAGGGCGGCACGGTGGTGTAGTGGTTAGCGCTGTCGCCTCGCAGCAAGAAGGTCCGGGTTCGAGCCCCGGGGCCGGCGAGGGCCTTTCTGTGTGGAGTTTGCATGTTCTCCCCGTGTCCGCGTGGGTTTCCTCCGGGTGCTCCGGTTTCCCCCACAGTCCAAAGACATGCAGGTTAGGTTAACTGGTGACTCTAAATTGAGCGTAGGTGTGAATGTGAGTGTGAATGGTTGTCTGTGTCTATGTGTCAGCCCTGTGATGACCTGGCGACTTGTCCAGGGTGAACCCCGCCTTTCGCCCGTAGTCAGCTGGGATAGGCTCCAGCTCGCCTGCGACCCTGTAGAACAGGATAAAGTGGCTACAGATAATGAGATGAGATGGGATTTCAGTACGCTGGAACTAAACTTGTTTGTTTTGAGTGAGCTAGCAAATGTTAATTAGTTGGCTAACAGATGCCTCACAAATTGTATCGAACAAATTTAGTTGGTTTCAGTCATGGGGTTACGAGAGAATTCATTGTTTCTTTCTGAGTAACTTTTTAAAAATCTAAGTAGGGGAAAAAAGCCAAATAATAAGATTTGATAGAGCTGCCACATAGATTGATGGGTAATAGGCAGCATCGAGGATAAATCAATGCTGCCTTCACCTGGGGGCAGTTTGATGCCAGGAAATGAGGGTTCAATCAGTTTCGAACAGTGCTTGATTCCTCACTGTCTTGTTAGACATCTTCCTGAGACGGCATTTCCCTCATTTCAAACGGATCCTTTGATCTCAGTAGTGGCATTACATCTGATTACTTTTGATATAAAATATATGCAGTTAGTTTTCTATAATAGCTGGTGTGTAAAAGCAGATTTATTGGATGCAACAGGTCATGTTCCAGAGAATGTTAAACTCATCCTTTTTTCATGAGCAGTTTAGAAAGACACAGATTAGACACGTAATGATTCATTCCATTCACCAGTCAAATCAATCAATTCATGATACTAGGTTCACGATTCAATTTTCCAACAATATTTAAAAAAAATTAAAAGGATAGTTCGGGATTTTTGACATGAATCTGTATGGCATCCCCATCAATAGTGTCGTGCAAACACACTGACTTACCCCTGACAGCATCCTGTGAGTCCAGTTCTTGTCCAGTTTTGGTCCAGACGAAAGTAGTCCGGCAAGTTTGTTGGGGTCACGAAAGTAAAACGTTTTTCGTCTCAAAACAGTATGTGTTCAAAAGAGTGATATATTTGCATCACAAAACCGTTGCCAAATAAAAAGTCAGACCTCGAAATCGCTTGGCACTATTTTCTCTCCCTTCTTATCACTGCGCGCTGCCGCCAGGTGACAGCCACGGCTGTTTCATTCATTGTTTTAGTGATGGGAATTTCGGCTCTTTTTCGGGAGCCGGCTCTTTTGGCTCTTCTTACTATAAGGAGCCGGCTCTTTCGGCTCCCAAACGGCTCCTGAGATTTTATTTTTGATTTAATTGTTGCAATTAACAAGTTAATTAATTACATTATTATTTATATTTTATCAATAGGATGTTTTCCATTTTATTTTTTAGTTTTTGTAGCCATTGTAAAGCTTTGTAAAGTATAGCAGTGTAACAATGTTCTAGCTATAGAAATAAAACTTACCAATTAATAAATTATTTTCTCACAAACATAATGCAAAACTGTGTTATATTACCAATATAAAATACACAGAAGACATCAACTGTTTATCCTTTATGGCTTTATTTCACACTCGACCTTGAACAAAATGCCACAAAATAAATTATGAAGTATAAATCAGGCCTAAGAAACTATGAAGCAAAGTTGGAAATTATTTTAACAAACACAGAACAATGTGCAACAAAATATGTGGCACCTTGAGCGCATGTAAAAAGAGAAAAAAGTGCCGCACTCTGCTCCACCAGTAATAAGAAGCCGCTGGAACAGCAAATATGCTCCTGTTATAATGACTGCTGTCTCGTTGTATACCGCAGATTAATCTGGCCATGCCAAGGCGGTTGCCGACCGAACCTGTCAATTTATGAGCGACAATTTATATCATGAGCTTTAGGAATTCACGGCAACAAAACAATGATCATGGTTGTCAAATAGACAATCATCCTTCAGCTGAGCTGAACTCTGTCTCTCTCTCTCTCTCTCTCTGAGGCACCTAAGGACAAAAAACTAATTCGGCTCCCCAACTCGGCTCCCACCGAAGAGCCGGCTCCCGTCGTTCACTTCAAAGAGCCGGCTCTTTGAACCGGATCCTTCGCGACCGACACATCACTACATTGTTTACTGCTAGCAAAGTTAGCGACAACATGTCTGACTACGACGGTGAAATGTGTGCGGAGATTCAGCCACATCTTTGTTGCTACAGCCTGGATAGTCGCAAGTGCGCACCATTTTCACAAATATATTATTGTATAGGTTATAGAAGGTGATAAATTTGTCGCTGTTCTTGCTCTCAAATTAGCTTGTTAGTGCCGCTGATCTGAACTCCTAATCACTGCCAAACAATTGGAAAGGTGTTGATTCCTGCGCAGATGTCAACATGACAGCGCGCAGTGATACCGAGGGAGAGAAAATAGTGCCAAGCGATTTCGAGGTCTGACTTTTTATTTGGCAACGGTTTTGTGATGCAAATATATCACTCTTTTGAACACATACTGTTTTGAGACGAAAAACGTTTTACTTTCGTGACCCCAACAAACTTGCCGGACTACTTTCGTCTGGACCAAAACTGGACAAGAACTGGACTCACAGGATGCTGTCAGGGGTAAGTCAGTGTGTTTGCACGACACTATTGATGGGGATGCCATACAGATTCATGTAAAAAATCCCGAACTATCCCTTTAAAGGCAAACCTTTCCTTTAATTTTCTAAATAACCAACAATAATTGGGGCGGCACGGTGGTGTAGTGGTTAGCGCTGTCGCCTCACAGCAAGAAGGTCCGGGTTCGAGCCCCGTGGCCGGCGAGGGCCTTTCTGTGTGGAGTTTGCATGTTCTCCCCGTGTCTGCGTGGGTTTCCTCCGGGTGCTCCGGTTTCCCCCACAGTCCAAAGACATGCAGGTTAGGTTAACTGGTGACTCTAAATTGAGCGTAGGTGTGAATGTGAGTGTGAATGGTTGTCTGTGTCTATGTGTTGGCCGTGTGATGACCTGGCGACTTGTCCAGGGTGTACCCCGCCTTTCGCCCGTAGTCAGCCGGGATAGGCTCCAGCTTGCCTACGACGCTGTAGAACAGGATAAAGCGGCTACAGATAATGAGATGAGATGAGAACAACAATAATTATTTACCCACATTTAACGGTTGGTGTAAAATATAATAGCCTATGAACCAAAACATTCCTTTTATTAAAAATGAAAAAGTTAACCACAAATAGGCCTTTTCTGAACAGATGTAGCAGCTTTTTCAGTTCCCCCCTTTTGTTCCCTCATTGGCTACTGCTGGTGGCCTGAGTTGGATATGTCTTGATGCGTGCAGATGAAAGACGATTAGTAGAAGTTGATCCAGTCAGTCCAATAACCATTTATTGTCACAAAATGTTGGATATTACAGATAACTTGTAAAATAAAATTAAAAAAAGGAATTAAACTGAGAATCTCTGTATGGCAGCTCCACACCACACAGCACACACGTCATAGCACGGTCAAAAGACTGTTTGCCCTCTCAGCCTCACCCAAATGCTGTGACTTCCAGTTTTTAAGGCCTTCCCCCTTTGGCTTCACCTTTCGCCTCCCAATTATCCTCTACAATGGGGTAGACAGACCTGTGGCCATAGAAACAGGGCTTTCCCTAAAGTGTGGATACGTGGTGCTCCCCTCGTGCAACGTCAGCACTGTGCTGTCACTTGCGCGCACAAAATCAATACCATAAATTGAACAATGCAGAATACTTTCCCAGGGGTTTCATTAAGGGCCAGCGCCTGGCGCAAAATCCAGCGATGATCAGCCTGGCGCCAGTTACTTTTCAAAGTTCCTCAACCAGCGATGCTAGAGCGGCGGCTACAATTATCAACAGTCCATAATTATCGACACCTTTTCAGATTTACCAATAAAAACAATTTTACAAAGGTGAGTTTCAGTTACAACAATTATTATTGGTTAATTAATCAACCGGAAGACCCACCTCACCCTTTGATCCTGTCGTCTGATGACAGCTCGTTACCTGAGATGGAATTTATTTTTAGCACGATCAGCAATTTTTCAGAAAACCCGGACGTTATCATCACAGGTAAGCATGGTGGAAAGATCAAGTACATGTTTTTACTTATCAAACTCACCAATATTTCATGATATCCTTATTGAAACCTACTTTTTTTCTTACGCTTTCATTCGACAGTTGCCATTTTGTATCTAAACACGCGTTTGAGAAAAATCACGTGAGGTGTCGAGGATAGTGATCGCTTTCACCAGTGTCCACCATTATCGACACCCTGTGAAATTAAGTGACATTTACAACTGTTATGGATCGATCTTTGTGTAACATTGTTGAAGTAGATGAAGTACTTTAAAAAAAATAAAAGTGCTGTGATTTATAATAATTTTTTTCTGATTCATAACAGAATGGAATGTTTATAGAGTATTTGGAATCCGATTGCAGTAAATAGAATTAGACCAGAATTAAATTCTCATCTCATCTCATTATCTCTAGCCGCTTTGTCCTGTTCTACAGGGTCGCAGGCGAGCTGGATCCTATCCCAGCTGACTACGGGCTAAAGGCGGGGTACACCCTGGACAAGTCGCCAGGTCATCACAGGGCTGACACATAGACACAGACAACCACTCACACTCACATTCACACCTACGGTCAATTTAGAGTCACCAGTTAACCTAACCTGCATGTCTTTGGACTGTGGGGGAAACCGGAGCACCCGGAGGAAACCCATGCGGACACGGGGAGAACATGCAAATTCCGTGCAGAAAGGCCCTCGCCGGCCACGGGGCTCGAATCCGGACCTTCTTGCTGTGAGGCGACAGCGCTAACCACTACACCACCGTGCCGCCCGTATGGTAACATAATAATAATAATAATATTGAGGATGCAATCTCCCATAGCCTCAATTGTAGCCATAGCTGAATTGATGACCATGCCTAAATGAGTAGCCTTAATCAAAATGTGTAGTCCACTTCACATCACAACAAATTATACAGATTACTAACACTTTGGTAACATTACCATAAACCTACAGCTTTCCATAGCCAGCTACTCTGTGGGAAAACACACCAGTTTGTGTGTCAGTTAGTTTATGCTGTTGAACTGTTACAATTTTACCTCAGCTGGATTTCTGTTACAGCAACGCTACGTCTAGCAACAACTTCAGCTGACTGACTGGCGCTGCACTTAGCTTTCTCCTGCTAGCATTAGCCACAGTAGGCTATGGTTTGTTAGGTCAATCGCTACATCTCAATACAATGTGACGAGCAATGTTATGTCATATACAACATTGCAAAATGTAGCTTACACATTTAAAGGCTAAATAAAATAGATGACAAACAATGTCACTTAGGCCTACAAGAAAAGGTTATGGTTCACCTGTCCAGGAGTGGATGAAGCAATCTGTCAAAGCTAAATGAAATGAATGACTTTAGGTTAGGCAAAGATTCTAGCGCTCTGCTAAAAAGTTGTTCCTCAGCTCCACCAATCAAAATACTGGAAAGACTACCGCCAGAGGTGCTCCAGGGATGGATCCAAAGGCCAGAAGCTCTGCAGTTTTTAAATGCCCGGAGGTGCATTTTGAGCTGTCAGAGACATGTTGTAAATGAAATCTCATCTCATTATCTCTAGCCGCTTTATCCTGTTCTACAGGGTCACAGGCAAGCTGGAGCCTATCCCAGCTGACTACGGGCGAAAGGCGGGGTACACCCTGGACAAGTCGCCAGGTCATCACACGGCCGACACATAGACACAGACAACCATTCACACTCACATTCACACCTACGCTCACCTACGCTTATCAAAAATGTTTTAAAAGTAGGAATTTTCAGAACCATTTTATTAGTCACTGAAAATGATATTGTCAGAGTTGCAGGTATATGTGTAGAACATAACTACAACTGATATATGGTCATATTTATGAAAGTTGCATTGCCATAATGCATTACCACGACACACTACAGTGTAGTACACTGACCATAAAGCTCCTATCAATAAATTATTACTGTTTTAGCCACTGCACTCTGAGCTCCTGCTCAGGACATTCAATGTACATATAAGACAGTGAATATACCCAGGTACACTGAGGGAATGTCAGTGGTCACTTAAGACAGAGCTTAATACCGAGAGAACTATAAACAAAGACTGCAAGAGCTGCATGTCTATAATACAAAAGTCAGTAACTGCAATCTGAGCTCCTGAGTCTAATAGACTGAGAGCATGATTCAACGACTGTCTGAGTTGCATGTGAACAAGTCCTATAATAAAGTCTTCGTTCCCAAGACTCAGGGGATTTCAAGCAGATTTTCTTCAGAGCTGTTGCAAAAATCAACATCTCTCACAGACCTATCCAGCTGCTGTCGTGATATATCTTAGATACCTTATACCTTAGATTGGTATTGTGGCGAAATACATTCTGCCCCAGAGACATAACGTTTTCCCCTGTGACTGTCACTTTAAAAGCACACTAAAACTACACAGCACTCACCTCATTAACATAACACGCAACACCTGTGAACGCTGATTGGGGGAGTGGTCACGCCTGATTGATGAAACGCTTCCTTTAAATGTCACTATGTTGCATCCGTAGTAGGGGAGAGGAAGTGTAGTGCAGCAGAGCTCCGTTTGGTTCCTGTGCGAGCAAGCGTGAAGGTGCGATCCTGGAGTGGATGCTAAACCCAGTGGAAGACTTGTACATTGTTGCCGACGACGGAATCTGCGGCGGAGATTTGCAAGCCGACCCAAGCAAGATTTCCGTAACGGAGGTACATCGCAAGCCACAGGTGAGAGGAGCACATAGCTACTTCAAGCCTGATGCGGGAAGCGGATGGCTAAGGACTGTTGAAACTTCAGATCAAGGACAGTCCAGTTTACACAGCCAGCTCCAGAACTGTGAGTTGAAGCATTTATCCACACGCCCCTTGCTGATCGTTTACCAAGCGCTACTGGAACTACAAACTCTCTCTTCCCCCCACACATGCTAACATCCACAAACACACACACCCCCACACACACACACATGAGCACTGGGTTTACATGACTTTTTTTTATTTTTCATGCCCCTTTCACTGTATTGGGAGCATAAGAATGTATTGGGAGCATAAGAACATTATGGGGTTGTATTCTCATCTCATCTCATTATCTCTAGCCGCTTTATCCTTCTACAGGGTCGCAGGCAAGCTGGACCCTATCCCAGCTGACTACGGGCGAAAGGCAGGGTACACCCTGGACAAGTCGCCAGGTCATCACAGGGCTGACACATAGACACAGACAACCATTCACACTCACATTCACACCTACGGTCAATTTAGAGTCACCAGTTAACCTAACCTGCATGTCTTTGGGGGAAACCGGAGCACCCGGAGGAAACCCACGCGGACACGGGGAGAACATGCAAACTCCACACAGAAAGGCCCTCGCCGGCCCCGGGGCTCGAACCCAGGACCTTCTTGCTGTGAGGCGACAGCACTAACCACTACACCACCGTGCTGCCCGGGGTTGTATTGATGCCATTATTTTTTTGTTGTGAAAAAGTAAACATATGCACGTTTAAAACCTACTTTTGTTATTGTTTTTTATTATTGCTGGCGGTGGTTACTTTTAATTGGCAGGATTTTGGGCCTGCCTGGCACCCGAACAAAAATTTATACTTGAACCTTGGGTAACACCGTTACAGAATTGGCACCCAAACAGGGACATGAACTGTAATTAACAGGGACATGAACTGTAATTAACAGTACATGAACTGTAAATAACAAGGGACTTGAACTGCTTAGTGACTGCTCCTTGGTCTTTTTGGACTTGTGGGACACTTAAAAAAAAAACTACTGTTGAATTGAGTGCTGTATTGATGGTGGTATGTATGCTATGCTGTGCTATCACTGCTATGCTGTGTTATCACTGATACTGTGCTGATATTGGTGTTTTGAACCTGTGCTCAGGTCTGTGTTAAATTTTTATCACACTGCTGAATTTTCTTTGTGTAATAATTGCCTGGGTATTTCCCTATTGGTTTACATGTCTCTTTGATAACTGTGCAACTTGTTACTTTTCAAGTGGGGTACATTTTGTTACAAACATACAGACACAAAAACACAAACATCATTTTTCACATCATTTAATAACCTATGTCACAACCTAAAGCCGCAATGTCAGAACGGGAAAGCCACACAGACGTCTCCATGTCTCCTGACACAGAAACCTCACCACCTGACATAAGCACACCTCAAATTGAGCATCGGGTGTTCCTCCATCCTCCTTTTCATAGCGATACCTCTTTCATTCTTACTAGCCCTGGACTTCTTGGTACTACTACTGCAGACCAGCTGCCTACTGTGTCTACAGCGCCCCCTTCATTGTCTGCTGAACCGTCCAACATGCTAACAGCTGCACTACAGACTACTGGTTCGGACTACACTCAGGCCGCAGCTGCCTCTCCATTAGATATGGATTTGGACCCTTCTCCATCATGGTCTTCAGACACCTCAGTACAGCGTGCCTTGCCTATGGAGCTCCCAACACCAGCACGAAAGCTCGGCGCACTGGCGCTTAAAAACTCCTGACAATTGGGCCCTGATAGTTCAGAAACTGGAACAACAGGACGCTCAACTCAGTAAGGTCACTAAATTAGTGGCCAGGAGCCGTTTTCACTTGGAGGCCAAGTTGGAGGTAGTGTCTGAAATGGCAAAAACAGAATTCGTAAAACTCAGTGCAGCACTCAAGCTAGTACTCAGAAAACAGAGAATGAATGGGATAAGTTGCTGAAGGCCATTAAAACCATTATCACAGAAGAAGTTAAAAACGAAATTATTACACAACTGGAAGAAATCCGTTTCATGGTCGAACAGTTACAGGCCGAGGTACAGCAGGAGATCTTGTCCCAGAGGAGGGCTGTTGCAGCAGACTGTGGACACCTGTCACAGAACATGGACAGCTGTGTTAGAATTACCAACCAAATAAACACATCTTTAGGACATCTACCAGCACACATAACAAAAGAATACAACATACTTACCAACAAGATAACAGAGTTAGAGAAAAAGATTGAGCAACACGTCTCAACCATATCTCCTCTTACTGGCATGAGGCCATCAGTAACCCCACACACTACAGCTACCGCCACTCCAGCTTCACTGCCCAGCCATTCCAGCTTCATGCCCACCACGCCACCTACTGGAACAAAGTCCGGTCATCTAAAAGTTCTAAAACTGTCATTTCCTACCTTTGGCAAGGCAAGCAACGATCCAGACCCTGTCCTTTACCTCTCTAAGTGCCGTGACTTTCTAGCCATTCACCCTCTGTCTGACGCAGAGATTCTGGCTACCTTCTGAACTGTCCTGCACGGCACAGCCAGAGATTGGTGGGAGATTGCCATGACTGAGGTCTTTACCTGGGCCCAGTTCCAGAAAAAGTCTCTGTCAGTGTTCCTGTCTGCGGATTACGAAGAGGAGCTCACGGACCGAGTACGAAACCGACGGCAGAAAGAAAATGAGTCCATCCATGATTTTGCCTTCTCTCACCATGCCCTTTGTAAACAATGGAAGCCCACCATCACTGAGGCTGAGATAGTGAAACTCATTCTAAAAATGTTAAACCATGGCTGGCTACCTACCTACGGGGTCGGGCTCAGAATGTTGAAGAGTTGGTGAAGCTCGGCCATCAGCTGGAAAAAGACTTAGAACAACAGTCCTTGTATGAAACACAGCATGGTACGCATGACAAAAGTGCACAGAGGGCGAAAAACACTCCCAAATCTACAGACTTGGACACTCCTTCTATTACATGCTGGCGCTGTAAAGGCCAACATCCACCTGGCTCTTGTCCTCAATACCAACCATCTCCTGGAGGCCGTCAGTCCACACAACACCGTCCCAAGAACACGTCTTGACCGTCTAAACCAGCACAGCAGGGCAATGGCAACATCAACCTTACCACTACAAAGAGTTCTAAGAACCAGATCAAAGGTATGTCTACCACAACACCGGGAAGCACCTTCAATATTCCCCGGCAGCTGGTAGTCACAGTCAACATTGGACCTTGGAATGGCAGGGCTATCACTGATACTGGGGCAAGCTACACACTCATCCACGAACAGGTCTGGAAAGCTCTCAAAAGGCCCAAGGAAGACCTGGAGCCTTGGACAAGTGGACCGCTCTTCCTCGCTAATGGAGAGACTGAGACGCCCCTTGGAAAGGCTGAAGTAACCATCAACTTGGGTGAGGTTTCATGCACGTATGAGGTGGCAGTCCTGTCCCCAAAAGCTTTGGCCTACAAAGTAGTTCTTGGCCTCGATTACTTATTTCACAGCGGACTGTAAATCCATGCAGCTGACTGTCAGTACAGTTTCAAGGGGAGACCAGAGAGATATCTGTTCCAGCAGAATGATGAGCAAACCACCCTTTACACTACACCACTCGGGGCTACTCTTATGTCTTGCATACCCCCCCCTTGCTTGGCCCCACAGCCTGTGGCACTCACTGCTCAAGACTACATTGATCTTGCAGTAGAGAATGCTGAGGTGAAAGAGTGGGAGAAGGCTGGTCTTAGACAGCTTCTGGAGTCCAAACCAGATCTATGTTCTTTGAAGCCAGGAAGGACTGACGTGTTAAAGCACCACATCCATACCACCAGTGAAGTGCCACTCAAGCAAAAACCCTACAGGATGTCTGCGCAAAAACATCAAGTCGTGGAGCAGCATCTGAAGGACATGCTTGATCAGGTTGTGATCAAACCATCCTACTCTGGGTGGACCTCACCCATCGTCCTTGTCCCAAAGAAATGTGGAACACTCAGGTTCTGTGTTGATTACAGGAAGTTAAATGCAGTCACAGAAACCGACGCATACCCACTGCCCAACATCAACGAACTTCTAGAGTCACTTGCCGGCTCCACGGTCTTCTCCACTCTAGACCTAAACAGTGGCTATTGGCAGGTTGCTATGGATGCCGCAAGTGTGGCCAAGACAGCTTTTGTGACCCACATGGGCACTTTCCAGTTCAGAGTCATGCCTTTTGGACTCAAACGCCCCAGCCAGTTTCCAACGCTTAATGGATCTGGTGTTGGCTGAACTGAAAGGAAAAGTGTGTCTAGTGTACCTAGATGATATTGTAATCTACTCACCATCCATCCAACGTCATTTCCAAGACCTTCATGCCGTTCTGGAAAAGCTTCAAGCAGCAGGACTCACCTTGAACTTGAAAAAGTCCAAGTTCTGCATGAAGGAGATAAAGTACCTGGGCCATGTCGTCTCCGCCCAAGGAACCACTGCAGACCCCATGAAGGTGGAGGCCATCAAGGCTTACCCGGCTCCAACAACGATCAAGGAGGTGCAGAGATTCCTTTGCCTTGCAGGATGGTACCACTGGTTTGTACCTGGATTTTCTCAAATCGCAGAACCACTCAACGCTCTCAAGAGGAAAGGTCGTGTCTTCCAGTGAGATGAGAAGTGTGAGAAAGCTTTTCAAACCTTAAAAGAGCACCTTACGTCTCCTCCTGTCCTTGGTCATCCTGACCTAGAACTTCCTTTCTTTGTCTACACAGACGCCAGTGACTTGGGGCTTGGTGCCATCTTGGCACAAAAGAAGGGGATCGGCCATGAAGAGGTCATTGCTTTCACAAGCAGAAGCTTAAACAAGGCTGAAAGGAACTACTCCGCAACGGAGAAGGAATGTCTCGCGGTCATCTGGGCGCTGGAAAAATGGCAGCACTACCTGGAACCCAAACTGTTCACAGAGGTGACTGACCATGCCTCCTTGCAGTGGGTATTCAGCAGCACCAAGACCTCCAGTCGTCTCCTCCATTGGGCCCTTCGCCTCCAGAAGTTCAACTTTATCATTGAATACCGCAAAGGGAAACTCAATGTAGCACCGGATGCCCTTTCTCGATGTCCTGTGGGGCCTGGTGCATGTTGGCTGTGAGCCAAAAGGAACCACCAGATTTTCCCTTCTCCACATGACCTTGTGGGAGGAACAGCACAAAGACCCCCAGATAGAGAAAATCATGAAAGATCTGGCTGAAGGCTGTGAAGACGTCGGAGAGAACTATGCCATGGTTGATGACCTGCTTTACAGAATGATCAAGCTGGATGACAATGACAAGAAGCATCACTTTCGTGTGTGGATACCAAAGACACTAATACCTCCACTCCTGGCAGCATACCATGACTCCCCCTGGTGTGGACACCAAGGTATGTTCAAGACCTACAAACATATTCACAGCGTGGCTTTCTGGCCTAAGATGTGGGACAAAGTGCGGAGCTATGTTCGTGCCTGTACAGTTTGCCAGACACGCAAAGGAGACAACCAGAATCCATGTGGGAAACTCCAACAAACCGCTGTGAGCTATCCCAATGAGATGCTTGGAGTTGACCTCATGGGACCTCTACCCCGCAGTCCAGACAGACATGAATATCTACTTGTCCTCGTTGATTATTACACCCACTGGGTAGAGTTATTTCCCCTCCGTACAGCATCCTCTGCTGTGGTAGCTCGCATCATCCGTAATGAAATACTTACCCACTGGGGCATACCCGATTATATTCTGTCTGATAGAGGGCCTCAGTTTGTGTCCAGCTTGTTCAAGGAACTCTGTCACACCTGGTCAGTCACCCCCAAACTTACCACAACATACCATCCACAAACCAACCTGACTGAAAGGGTTAACAGGAATCTCAAATCCATGACCGCATCCTATGTCTCAGGTAACCATCGAAAATGGGACCAGTACTTACCTGAATTCCGATTTGCTCTCAACTCCGCTGTTCATGAGACGACTGGGACTACTCCTGCCGAGCTGCACCTTGGGAGGAAGCTGCGTAGTCCCATGGACAAACTCCTCAGAGGACAAAACCTTACCCCTGACGCCGCCGGATATGATGTTGTGAGACACCTAAAAGACCTGCAAAAGAAGGCACACATTAGCAGTAAGAAAGCAAAGGCAAGACAACTTAGGAACTACAACAAGAACAGAAAAGAAGTTCAGTACGTACCTAAGGACAGAGTGTGGGTGCGCAACCATGCTCAGTCATCTAAGGCCAAACACTTTTCTGCAAAGCTGGCACCAAAGTGGAAGGGATCCTACAGAGTCTTGCGGCAGTTGGGCCCTGTGAACTTTGAGGTGGTACGGGAAGACTCTGGGGAAGACCTGAGCAATGTCCACATCAACAACCTCAAACCCTGCTTTCCCACAGCAGCTGAGATTGAGAGACAGGAAATGGAGGCACTGTCTAATGTCTTTGAGGACGACTCAGATGATGAAGACTTTCTTGGTTTCACTTAGTCTCATGTCTCTTGCCAACCATGGGTTGTCTTCCCATGGAGGGGGGGAATGTGGCGAAATACATTCTGCCCCAGAGACATAACGTTTTCCCCTGTGACTGTCACTTTAAAAGCACACTAAAACTACACAGCACTCACCTCATTAACATAACATGCAACACCTGTGAACGCTGATTGGGGGAGTGGTCACGCTTGATTGATGAAACGCTTCCTTTAAATGTCACTATGTTGCATCCGTATTAGGGGAGAGGAAGTGTAGTGCAGCAGAGCTCCGTTTGGTTCCTGTGCGAGCAAGCATGAAGGTGCGATTCTGGAGTGGATGCTAAACCCAGTGGAAGACTTGTACATTGTTGCTGATGACGGAATCTGCGGCAGAGATTTGCAAGCCGACCCAAGCAAGATTTCCATAACGGAGGTAAATCGCAAGCCACAGGTGAGAGGAGCACATAGCTACTTCAAGCCCAATGCGGGAAGCGGATGGCTAAGGACTGTTGAAGCTTCAGATCCAGGACGGTCCAGTTTACACAGCCAGCTCCAGAACTATGAGTTGAAGCGTTTATCCACACACCCCTTGCTGATCGTTTACCAAGCGCTACTGGAACTACAAACTCTCTCTCCCCACACACACACTAACATCCACAAACACACACCCCCCCCCCACACACACATGAGCACTGGGTTTACACGACATTTTTTTTTTTCATGCCCCTTTCGCTGTATTGGGAGCATAAGAATGTATTGGGAGCATAAGAACATTATGGGGTTGTATTGATGCCATTATTTTTTTTGTTGTTGTGAAAAAGTAAACATATGCACATTTAAAACCTACTTTTGTTATTGTTTTTTATTATTGCTGGCGGTGGTTACTTTTAATTGGCAGGATTTTGGGCCTGCCTGGCACCCAAACAAAAATTTATACTTGAACCTTGGGTAACACCGTTACAGTATCAAGCTTCATTGATGCAATATGTGATTGGAAAGTGTATCACAAAGGAATTGTAAGGAGTGACCATTACCCAGCATGGTGCAAGATAAATATTAATACCTCACTGACTACAGAGAGAGCAGGTGGAAAATGGATCCTTGAGAAAACTAATTGGAAGAAATTTCTGGGAAAAAATTATAGCTATCTGAAACAAGTTAACGAAGGAATGAATATAGATACACTTGACTGCAAAATAGGGGTGTTGAAATTAATCATATAATCGATGCATCAAGATGCGAACGTGGACAATTCAGCATCAATGCAGTGGGAGACCATAATCGATTATAACGTGATGGCGTCATTCGTCACATACGTGATAGCAAAAAATGGCGGAGAGACGTCGCGAGGTTGAGAATAAAAATGTACCAAATATTTTAAAAGCCGAATGTGACGGCCCTTCTGGGCTGCCTTCATGTTTTCTGTCAATCTTCCCTCATATTAGGTTCAGCGCACTTGGGGGGCGGAGTTTCCTAATTATGACTGAGGTGAAACACCGGGGCGCAGGTGTGCCCTGGTGTTTTAAAGGCGCGGCTCCTGCAACTACAAGAGATCTCATTTTGTTTTTTGATCATCCAACGCGCATGCAGCATATCTCACTTCGCAATATAATTGACCATTTCCCACTTAACTTGTTTTGAACTTGCAATTCTGTTAAAATAGGGGAGACCGGGTATGGTCGTAACACGGGGTGAGTTGTAACACCACCAATTTCACCAATCAGGGATAAGATATGAGCCATGTAACAGTTTCAGTCTCCTCAGACTTCCTTTACGATCACACATGGACATTTTCAAGTTGTTGGCGCAATTTCTCCCGGAGCAAGGAGGAAAATTCAAAGTCTGAGGTAAGAAAGTAACTTTTTTTTTTTAGAATTTTTTTTCTAGTGCTTTTACCATTGTTGACAAAGTTGTAAGAGTTATACCAGGTCAAACTATAGTTTCTCTAGAAAAGAATGGTGTAGCTCTCCCTTGCTAATGTCAAAGCACCATGCTAATACAGCTTGCTAAACAATGGATGACAGTGGTGGGGTAGGTTGTAACATGTTTTTTGAAAGTGTTACAACCATCCCCTTACATACAAAGAAGATATTTTTTGTGATTTTAATGATTCTACAGAATGCCTAGAACATGGGTGAGGAAAACTAATTGTGCAGTGGATGCCAAGGTACTAAAAAGAGCAGCAGAGGAGGTTAAAAAAAGGAACATCTGTCAGGGCAGTGGCAAGAAAGCATGGTATCTGCCATGTTACCCTTCATAGGTATTGGCAGAAGTTCAAACTACTGAAAGACCAGGGATCACTGAACCTTCCTCGGGTAGGATACGTCAGTCCGAACAGAGTCTTCAACAGGGAGCAGGAGGAGATATTGGCAGATTACATTAGCCAGGCAGCTGATATACACTACCGTTCAAAAGTTTGGGGTCACTTTGAAATTTCCTTATTTTTGAAAGAAAAGCACTGTTCTTTTCAGTGAAGATCACTTTAAACTAATCAGAAATCCACTCTATACATTGCTAATGTGGTAAATGACTATTCTAGCTGCAAATGTCTGGTTTTTGGTGCAATATCTCCATGGGTGTATAGAGGCCCATTTCCAGCAACTATCACTCCAGTGTTCTAATGGTACAATGTGTTTGCTCATTGCCTCAGAAGGCTAATGGATGATTAGAAAACCCTTGTACAATCATGTTAGCACAGCTGAAAACAGTTGAGCTCTTTAGAGAAGCTATAAAACTGACCTTCCTTTGAGCAGATTGAGTTTCTGGAGCATCACATTTGTGGGGTCGATTAAATGCTCAAAATGGCCAGAAAAATGTCTTGACTATATTTTCTATTCATTTTACAACTTATGGTGGTAAATAAAAGTGTGACTTTTCATGGAAAACACAAAATTGTCTGGGTGACCCCAAACTTTTGAACGGTAGTGTATACTTTGGGCTAACTCCACGTGAGGTAAGCATGATAGCTGAGAACAGGGTAGAATAGGCAAAAGTCAAGACCTCACAATTTGTATTAGACCTTTCAAGGATGCATTTAATTTGTTCGGTGTTACCAAAATTAGCCATGTTCTCTAAAAAAAAAGTTCTGTGGAATGGGGCTAGTGGACATGTCCATGTTCATTCATTTTATCTTTGTGTGTGTGACTGTTCAGCTCTCTCTCCTCACAAGACAAATATACACACACACACAAAGTATAAACGTTATGCTTTTTATATTTTGTTTAAAACAATATGATCTTAATTCTTTATGTGAATGGATTGTATGTTATAGGCCTACAATATATGTTGTTGAATCTATTTTCAAACCCTGTTTATGCAATAAATTGGCATATCGAAGTTCCATTGTTTTTCTGCATTTACCCCAGTATTGGGGTAGGTTGTAACAAAGGTACACACTGTATTTGTCATAATCTCACAAATTTTGTGATATAGTTGAGATTTAAATGGTTGCCACTTGTAGTAGACAAATGTGGATACTTTGCCTGAAAGTTCCAGAACTGTAGCTTTGAAAAAAAGTTTTCAGTGCTGAAAAAAAATGTTACAACCATACCCGGTCTCCCCTATTAAATTCATTTACTAAGGATCAATTGTGTTTACTTGCCGAGCACTACGAAGTTATTTTATCTAGCGCCGATAAACGTTCGAAGGAGTTTATGCAGCTCGTCATTAAAAAGGCCCTTATTGATAAAGATGTGCTCTCCATAGAACTAGAAGAGAAAAAAATCAGAAACTGCGACCGCTCTTCCTTCAGTTGGTTTGACGTATAAGCAGCAACGGAACTTGCTACTGCTCCAAATAGACAAGAGCAAGATTGACCAGCAAACTGAAATAGAAAGATGTAGGTTCGACCTCGAGACTGAACGCTCACGACAAGATTTTGAACGTGAAAAATTAGAAATTGAGCGCAAGAAGGCAAAATGCTTTCTATTGATTCTGCTGCCGTCGTTCCAGGTAGTTTCGATGTGTTAAGAGGTGTACAGTGCCTTGAAAAAGTATTCATACCCCTTGAACTTTTTCACATTTTTCCACCTTACAACCATGAACTTAAAAGTTTTTTTATTGAGATTTTATGTGATAGACCAACACAGAGTAGCATATAATTGTGAAGTGAAACGAAAATGATAAATGGTCGTCAAAATTTTAAACAAATAAAAATCTGAAAAATGTGGTGTGCATTAGTATTCAGCCCCCTGTACTCTGATACCTCTAAATACAATCCAGTGCAATCAATTGCCTTCAGAAGTCATCTAATTAGTTAATAGAGTCCTACTGTGTGTAATTTACTCTCAGCATAAATACACTTGTTCTGTGAAGGCCTCAGTGGTTTGTTAGAGAACACTGAAGAACAAACAGCATCATGAAGACCAAAGAACTCACCAGACAGGTCAGGGATAAAGTTCTGGAGAAGTTTAAAGCAGGGTTAGGTTATAAAAAAAAAATATCCCAAGCTCTGAACATCTCAAGAAGCATTGTTCAATCCATCATTCAAAAATGGAAAAAGTATGGCACAACTGCAAACCCGGTGGTGTAGTGGTTAGTGCTGTCGCCTCACAGCAAGAAGGTCCAGGTTCGAGCCCCGTGGCCGGCGAGGGCCTTTCTGTGCGGAGTTTGCATGTTCTCCCCGTGTCCACATGGGTTTCCTCCGGGTGCTCCGGTTTCCCCCACAGTCCAAAGACATGCAGGTTAGGTTAACTGGTGACTCTAAATTGACCGTAGGTGTGAATGTGAGTGTGAATGGTTGTCTGTGTCTATGTGTCAGCCCTGTGATGACCTGGTGACTTGTCCAGGGTATACCCTGTCTTTCGCCCGTAGTCAGCTGGAATAGGCTCCAGCTTGCCTGCGACCCTGTAGAACAGGATAAAGCGGCTAGAGATAATCAGAATGAGACAACTGGAAACCTACCAAGACATAGCTGTCCACCTAAACTGACAGAGCGAGCAAGGAGAGCACTGGTCAGAGAAGCAGCCAAGAGGCCCATGATCACTCTGGAGGAGCTGCAGAAATCCATAGCTCAGGTGGGAGAATCTGTGCACAGGACAACTGTAAGTCGTACACTCCTCAAATCTGGCCTTTTTGGAAGAATGGCAAGAAGAAAGCCATTGTTGAAAGACAGGCATAAGAAGTCCTGTTTTCAGTTTGCCAGAAGCTATGTAGGGGACACAGCAAACATGTGGAAGAAGGTGCTTTGGTCAGATGAGACCAAAGTTGAACTTTTTCGCCTAAATGCAAAGCGCTATGTGTGGCAGAAAACTAACACTGCTCATCACCCTGCACACACCATCCCCACTGTGAAACATGGTGGTGGCAGCATCATGCTATGGGGATGCTCTTCTTCAGCAGGGACAGGGAAGCTGGTGAGAGTTGATGGGAAGATGGATGGAGCTAAATACAGGGCAATCCTGGAAGAAAACCTGTTGGAGGCTGCAAAAGACTTAAGACTGGGAAGGAGATTCACCTTCCAGCAAGACAATGACCCTAAACATACAGCCAGAGCTACAATGGAATGGTTTAGATCAAAGAATATTCATGTGTTAGAATGGTCCAGTCAAAGTCCAGACCTAAATCCCATGGAGCATCTGTGGCAAGACTTGAAAATTGCTGTTCACAGACGCTCTCCATCCAATCTGGCTGAGCTTGAGCTATTTTGCAAAGAAGAATGGGCAAAAATTTCAGTGTCTAGATGTGCAAAGCTGGTAGAGACATACCACAAAATACTTGCAGCTGTAATTGCAGCAAAAGGTGTCTCTACAAAGTATTGACGCAGGGGGGCTGAATACTAATGCACACCACATTTTTCAGATTTTTATTTGTTTAAAATTTTGAAGACCATTTATCATTTTCATTTCACTTCACAATTATGTGCTACTCTGTGTTGGTCTATCACATAAAAGCTCAATAAAAAACTTTTAAGTTCGTGGTTGTAAGGTGGAAAAATGTGAAAAAGTTCAAGGGGTATGAATACTTTTTCAAGGCACTGTACGTCTTCTGCCTAAATTTGATGAGTCAAAAGTTGAAACTTTCTTTAAAATATTTGAGCACGTGGCCAAGCCTCAGGATTGGCCTGAGCAGGCGCACACACTCTTGCTGCAGTGTGTAGTGACTGGCAGGGCGCAGGAGGCTTTCTCTGCCCTCAGTGCACCCGAAAGCAAGTTATACGCGTCAGTGAAATCGGTGGTGATGAAAGTTTATGAGTTAGTGCCCGAGCATGGGTGTGGGGTACGCGGGGGAGATGTCCCCCGCATTCCCGTATTTGTGCCCTCTGTCCCCTGCACTTTTTACAGTCATTACAACCACTCAATTCATTTTTAACATGTGGAAACGCGTTTTTCTGAGCCGCCTCTAAATGCATCATGAGCAGGCCGAGCTGAGGCGGCAAACAAACCCCGCTGTGGTGTGTGATCAGAGACACTTTAGAAAATATTGTATGAGTATCTTTGGTGTGATTCAGATCTGGGCAATGCTTCTGTATGTTCAGCAAACCAGCCAAGAGCCTAAAGACTTTAGACAGTTTTTTCCAAACAAACCGTGTAAGTTGAGTAATGCTGTTGAATGTAGATAATGTTTAGCTAAAAGATGACAAATAGATGTCAATTTAGTTAGTTAAGCTAGCTAGCTAACTTAGAGGCGGTAGTAACTAGTTACATTTACTCTGTTACATTTACTTGAGTAACTTTTTGGATAAATTGTACTCTTAAGAGTTGTTTTGTTGCAAAATACGTTTTACTTGAGTAATATTATTCTAAAGTAACAATACTCTTACTTGAGTAACGTTACTATTTTGGCTACTCTAAGATTACTCACTTCTGGGTAGAAAATAAGAATATAAATGTATTGACTTATTTTTGTAAAGATTTAATTTATTTTTGTGGTAGTTAAAGTTTAAAGTACATGAATTTGCTGATTATTACTGTATTCCTAATTCTATTTCAAAATGTTGCTTTCCACATATTTTTTTAATCTTTATTGCCACAATAGAAAGAGCAGGGTGAGAGAGGAGACAGTGGACCAGAGGCCAATAGGGATGATTATGCAGGGTCACAGGTGAGAAGAGAATATAACTAGCTACGTCACTACTACTACTGTTCTTGATTCTATTTATAAATTTTACTTTATGATTTTGACTTTGGCGGCACGGTGGTGTAGTGGTTAGCGCTGTCGCCTCACAGCAAGAAGGTCCTGGGTTCGAGCCCCGTGGCCGGCGAGGGCCTTTCTGTGTGGAGTTTGCATGTTCTCCCCGTGTCCGCGTGGGTTTCCTCTGGGTGCTCCGGTTTCCCCCACAGTCCAAAGACATGCAGGTTAGGTTAACTGGTGACTCTAAATTGAGCGTAGGTGTGAATGTGAGTGTGAATGGTTGTCTGTGTCTATGTGTCAGCCCTGTGATGACCTGGCGACTTGTCCAGGGTGTACCCCGCCTTTCGCCCGTAGTCAGCTGGGATAGGCTCCAGCTTGCCTGCGACCCTGTAGAAGGATAAAGCGGCTAGAGATAATGAGATGAGATGAGATTTTGACTTTAGATTTTGATAGCATATCATTTTAAAGAACTAAAGTCGGTTCCCTGGTGCTGTGCTGTTTGTGGTTATGTGGTTCTTTAGCTGCTAAGGAGAGGTGCAATTGAATGCGAGAGGATGATAAATCACTCAATAGACCTCTGAACAATTTGTCCCCCTCACTTCTAAAATGATGGCTACGCCCCTGTGCCCGAGGCTTATCGCCAGAAATTTCGTAACATGCGCAAACGCTCAGACCAAACCTATAGTGAATTTGCCCAGGATTTATCCATACAGTTTACTCGCTGGTGCTCTGCCACTGAGGTAGGGTCGCAGGAAGATCTTACTAATTTGGTTCTAATTGAGCAATTTAAATACGGTCTGCCTGACCAGATCGCAATTTATATTAGTGAACGCGATCCTGCAACCCTTCTGGAGGCAGCTAGTCTAGCCGATGATTATGCTTTGGTGCACAAAGCTAAATTCACCGGCTTGTTACTCCCCAGAGCTGACCATGGGCTGTGCGGGGCTTTGCCCTTCCGCGTTAATAGACCTGAAACGTCAGCGAGCAAACCTGAGATTCGTACACCGATTGGGTTGGACCCTAATCAGGTGTGTAATTATTATTTTGGCAAAGGCCATTGGAAATTTGAATGCCCAGTATTGAAAGGTAAAGGAGAAAACATCTCGGCTGCTAATCCCTCTACTTTAGCTTCCACTCTCCCTGACTCGCAAAGCAGTGAGAACTGGCTCAGCATCCAATCGAGCTTTTCTCCCTTTATCTTCGACAGGACCGCGGCGCTGAGTTCTGATGGAGAAAGGGTGCCGATTAAAATATTGCGGGACACAGGGTCAATGGAATCATTTATTTTGCAGTCTGTTTTGCCGTTCTGTGTTGACTAATACTGGCCAAAAAGTTTCCATGTGTGGTATCAATCTTGATGTGCTCGTGGTACCTTTACACAAGGTGCACCTCACATCAGCTTTGGTTACCGGAGAGGTCGTGCTGGGCGTCCGACCAGCGTTTCCCATCCCCAGTGTGTCTGTAATTTTGGGCAATGGGTTAGCTGGGGTGAAAATTTGGGTCGATGGGGTATTTCCCGTCATAAGGGCTGACAAATGCGGGCAGTTAGAGCAGTCGCTTCCAGGGAGTGCCGAATCTAACCAAGCCTGCCCATCAGGTGTGGTGACGCGAGCTGCCAAACGTAACGTGGGTAACCCAAGTGACTGGGATGGTAATTTCTTTGACCGTTACTGTGGTTGCCACATCCCATCCCATTCAAGCAGTGGGCAGAGGCCCAAAGCCGTGATTCTTCTCTCAAACCTCTTTTTGACAAGGCTTACTTGGACAATAATAACCTGACGCAAGGTTATATGGTTAAAGACGGTATCCTGATGCGTAAACGCCCATTGCATAACGATTCCATCAGTAAACATGCATGGCAGATTGTGGTGCCATCGTCCTTGCATCAGGTAATAATGAAAACGGCCCACGATGATGCTGGCCATATGGGCGTTAAGAAAACGTATGATCGGATTGCCCGTCATTGTTACTGGCCTCGAATTAAAAGGGGGGTGGCTAATCACGTCTGTATCTGTCATGTTTGTCAGTAAACAGGAAAACCCAACCAAACACTGAAGCCTGTTCCTCTCCGCCCGATCATAGTCATGCCTAGACCCTTTGAGCATTTGGTGATTGATTGTGTGGGTCCCCTACCACGTTCGAAAACCGGGAACAGCTATCTGCTGACAGTGATCTGTCAAACTACCCGTTACCCTGCTGCATACCCGCTTCACTCGATAACAGCCAAGGCTGTAGTCAGAGCGCTGTCTCAGTTCATTTCAATATTCAGCCTGCCAAAAATAATACAGTCCGATTGCGGAACGAACTTTACCTCCAATATGTTCACCCAGATTTTGCGCCTCTTAAAGATCAAACATAAAGCGTCTGTGTACCACCCGCAAAGCCAGGATGTCCTGGAATGCTTTCATCAGACGCTTAAATCAATGTTAAGGGCATATTGCATTGAGCTGGGATGGGACTGGGAAGACGGCCTTCCCTGGTTGATATTGGCAGCCAGGGAGGTCACACAGGAGAGTACGGGATTTAGTCCCAATGCTTTGGTATTTGGTCACGATGTGCACGGCCAACTCTCCACTTTGATTGATGATGCTCCGGTAGGGCAACCTCTGCAATTACTGGCTGATTACATCCATGGGTTTAGGGGGCACTTATACGAAGCCAGTAGGATGGCATGGATTAAACTGCAGGGTGCACAAGCTAAAATGAAGCGAGCATATGATCGAAAAACAGTGCGTTGCGATTTCAATTCAGGAAATCAAGTAATGGTCCTTTTACCAGTCTTGCATTCACCTTTTCAGGCTAAATTTGCCGGTTCTTACAAAGTTGTCAGTAAGGAGAGCAATGACAATTATGTGATTGCTATGCCAGATCGGAAAAAGAAATTACAGCTTTGCCATGTAAATTTGCTTAAGCCTTATTTTGTGGACAAGCATGAATTGGGCGAAAGCAAACCTGTGGTTATGTCTGTAACAAACTCCCTCCCTGGCTCGTTGGTGGTAGCAACGGGTAGGGGGAGTGAGTGTTCTTTTCCTGGTGGCAAGTCACCTGTCTCTCTTCCAGCGGTGGCAGCACGGGACACAGCAGGTGCCTCCCCCGGTGTGTTTGGCCAACCTTCCCTGGCGGTGGCAATGCTGGAGGAGGTGGACGTCAATGAACCTGATGATGCGGTTTTGTTAGGGAGACTTAAAAATTCCGAGTCATTAGCTAACCTTCCTCTACTCCTAAGGCATCTAAACCCAGAGCAAATCTTTGAATTGACCGCGCTAATGAGATTTTCCCACACTGTTATCCGATACACCTACCCAGACTTTGGTCATTAGTCATGACATTGATGTAGGTGATGCTTCTCCCGTGCGTCAGCGCTTTTACAGAGTTTTAGGGGAAAGACAGAAAATTCTGGAGTGGGAAGTTCAATATTTGCTGAGGCTTGGCTTGGCGGAACCGTCCTTTTCTAGTTGGGCATCGCCATGCCTGTTGGTGAATAAATCTGATGGATCTTATCGATTTTGCACCGACTATAGGAAGCTCAACAAAGTTACTAAAGCCGATTCCTTCCCAATGCCGCGAGTCAACGATTGCGTGGATCAGGTTGGTTCAGACAAATTCGTTAGTAAATTTGACCTATTAAAAGGGTACTGGCAAATCCCACTGACCAACCGTGCGAGTGAAGTCTCCGCCTTTATTACACCAAGTGGCCTGTATGCTTATAAAGTCATGAGCTTCGGACTGCATAATGCAGCTGCTACATTTCAACGTCTTATGAACCAGGTAATCGCACAGCTGGAAGGATGTGCGGTGTACCTGGATGATGTGGTTCTTTATAGCGATACATGGGTGAGCCATCTCTATCATATTCGACAGCTCTTCACCCGTTTTGCCGAAGCAAACCTCACCGTCAACTTGGCGAAATGTGTCTTCGCCAGGGTGATGGTGACCTATTTAGGGAAAATTGTTGGACAAGGTCTGGTACGTCCGGTTCGCGCGAAGGTCATTGCGATCGATGAATACCCTCCACCCGTCAGTAAAAAAGAACTGTTATGGTTCTTAGGCATGATTGGATATTACAGGGGATTCTGTCGTAATTTCTCGTCAGTGGTCGTGCCGCTTACTGATTTGCTCAAGCAGAGCAAGCCTTTTCTCTGGATGTATGCGTGTCAAACTGCGTTAGAAGAAATTAAAAACGTCCTTACAACCGCCCCGCTCCTTGCTGTGCCACAAACAAGCAGACCATTTAAACTACAGGTCAACGCAAGTAATGTGGGGGCTGGAGCCATCCTGTTACAGGATAATAATCAGGGTGTTGAACAGCCCATTTGTTACTTCTCTCAAATTCAATGCGTACCAATTAAATTATTCGACAATCGAGAAAGAAGCACTTGATTTTGATTTGGGCGTTGCAAAATTGAGGTGTATGTTGGGTGTAGTCAAGTTCCCATCGTTGTATATTGTGATCACAACCTGCTGACTTTCCTCTACTCCCTCCAAAACTCCAATCAAAGACTTGTGCGCTGGAGCATTTTTCTCCACCCATACAACCTAGATATAAAACACATTAGAGGTAGGGAGAACGTGGTAGCAGACACGCTATCGCGCGCTCCCTCTTAATTCCATCAGTTTTGGCATGTTTCCCTGTCACCTGCTTGTTTTTGTGTGCTTCTTTCCAGGGCCTGGAATGTGGAAGGGCACTTTAAATACAGCGGGTAATTTCGCATTCCTTGCGAATATTCGCAAGGGGTAATGGTGGGTGAATGCTTCTTCATATAATTTTTGATACAAATGTTGAATTTTCAATATTGTCTGCTTATTTGGCTGTATAGTCACTGGTGACGGTTGGGTGTTAAAATTGGTAATTCACTTTTGGTGTGAAAATACCATTTTGCAATGGGTGTTTTTATTTAAATAATGGTTTAAATGAAAGGACAGCTACTTTTTGGCTGTATTGACTTTGTTTTATGTATCAAATGTGAAACCTAGAGGGTTTCTCTTATGGGGGGAGGTGTGATGCCCCTCCTGGGCTGCCTTCATGTTTTCTGTCAATCTTCCCTCATATTAGGTTCAGCGTGCTTGGGGGGTGGAGTTTCCTAATTATGACTGAGGTGCAACACCGGCGCGCAGATGTGCCCTGGTGTTTTAAGGAGTGGCTCCTGTAACTACAAAAGACCTCATTTTGTTTTTTGATCATCCAACACGCATGCAGCATATCTCACTTCGCAATATAATTGACCATTTCCCACTTAACTTGTTTTGAACTTGCAATTCTGTTAAAATAAATAGTTCTTACAAACGTATTTTGTTCTCCTCGCCTCCGTTTATTGTTGTGGTTTCCCCTAGGCCATGACACCGATATATGGACACATTTTGGATTCTACGAGCTGACTGGGAAGCATGAACTGGACAAGTCACATGTGATGTGTAAAGCCTGTCACACAAAAATTAAATATGTTGGGAACACCACCAACTTAAGAAATCACGTTGCCCGTTTCCATCCTGAGTTGCTAACAACACCAGCCCAGGAAAAGTCAGACCCAGCGCAACCAAGAATTGATGTGACCCTCTCAACAGTACTGCCCAACTCAGGTAAAGGGAAGAAAATAACCCATGCTGTGGGAACCTTTATAGTGAAGGATTTACGGCTGTATTCCGTAGTGGACAATGACAGGTTTCAACACCTATTAAGGACACTGGAGCTGCGATACAAGATCTCGTCATGTAGCCACTTTACACAAAAGGTAATACCTGCTCTCTACTGCAAAACCAAAGCTAACATAATGGCGTCTATGAGCAAAGCTAGTCGGGTAGCAAATACGTGTGATTCATGGACTTCGGTGGCAACAGAATCTTATGTTACTGTGACGGCACATTATATTAGCGAGGACTGGCAAATTATGTCCCATGTGCTGCAGACGAGAGCTGTTTGAGTCTCACCATGGGTGCGCACCTGGCGGAGCTACTCTCACGTGTTGTGGAGGAATGGCAGCTATCGGACAAATATGTAGTACTTGTGACAGACAATGCTTCAAACATGGTCGTAGCAGCTCAAGTCGGAAACTTCCAGCATATAAGATGCTTCACCTATACCCTGAACCTCGGGTCCCAGCGGGCACTTAAAGTGATCACGCTCGCCAGGCTTCTGGGAAGAATCTGACATGTATCCACATTCTTTCACCGCAGCAAGCCACCATTTGAAAGTGAACCAGAAATGCCTAGGCTTGAAAAATCATACTGCTGACTGATGTTTCAACAAGGTGGAACAGTTCCTATGACATGATCCAGCGGTTCTTGGAACAGCAGCCTGCAATTTATGCCACCTTGCTGTCACCAGAAGTTCGAAGGAGAGAGGCAGACCTCTGCACACTCAATGAGAGACATTTCAAACACAGACACTCTGAGTGCTCTAAAACCACTGAAGGATGCGACCATGCTGATGTCTGAAGAGTGTAATCCAACCATCTCTCTGATTGCTCTTCTCATCGCACAACTTCTCCAAAACATGACAGACACCATCAGAGACTCACCCATGATTCATGAGATCAAGAATGCTGTCAGAACAGAGCTCATGAACAGGTACAGCACTGAGGCAGAGAAAAAGATGCTTAACAGCCTCTGCCCTGGATCCTCACTTTAAGGGATTGCCCTTTCTGACAGAGGAGGAAAGACTGGATGTATGCAAAGGAGTGACTGAGGAGGCAGCATCCTTTGAGGTAATTTCATCATGTTTATTGTTAAACCTTTTAATTTTATATATTTAAGATTGAATAAACTCACTTAATAGGTGTGAGTTGTTGCACTGACTGAGTACACTATCTGCTAAATTAATGCTTTTTTGCTATTTTTTTGGTCCAACACAGAATGAGTGTATTCTAACCAGGAGGACAAAAGTGGTTGAAGCACCTGAAGGAACAGGAACTGTGCAAGAAGAAACACCAATGGAAGGTGGCCCATGTGCTCCCAAAAGAAAGGCCTCATCGCTGCTAGTGAGTTTCCTGGGACAGTCTTTCTGTGATACTGAAGGTATAGTAGAACCTAAGACCCCCTATGCCATAGCCGAAGAGGAAATGAACGAATACTGCAAAGCCTCATCCCTGCCTCTGACTGAGGATCCCTTGAACTGGTGGCGGGTACATGAGGTCACATTTCCCCTCCTCTCTCGGCTGTCAAAACGATACTTGTGTATCCCTGGCACAAGTGTATCTGCAGAGCATGTTTTCTCTACTGCAGGAGATGGTCACTGCAAAAAGATCCGCTCTCAAACCAGAGTATGTAGATCAACTGGTATTCTTGCATAAAAACCTACAACTTCCCAAATGCTGAAACTTAATGTTTGTAATGTTTTGCAATTTCAGGAAGTGCCCTGTGCTCTTATTTTATATATAAGAGCTTTTATTTAGTGGAGCACTGCAGAATGTTTTGTTTTTGATACTTGACCATATTCAAACAATACGTTATTTATTTCTGTTTATTTCTGTTGTAATGGTCATAATTTCTGTTTATTTTGATATTATGAAACACAATGTACAGTGGTGCTTGAAAGTTTGTGAACCCTTTAGAATTTTCTATATTTCTGCATAAATATGACCGAAAACATCATCAGATTTTCACACAAGTCCTAAAAGTAGATAAAGAGAACCCAGTTAAACAAATGAGACAAAAATATTATACTTGGTCATTTATTTATTGAGGAAAATGATCCAATATTACATATCTGTGAGTGGCAAAAGTATGTGAACCTCTAGGATTAGCAGTTAATTTGAAGGTGAAATTAGAGTCAGGTGTTTTCAATCAATGGGATGAAAATCAGGTGTGAGTGGGCACCCTGTTTTATTTAAAGAACAGGGATCTATAAAAGTCTGATCTTCACAAGACATGTTTGTGGAAATGTATCATGGCACGAACAAAGGAGATTTCTGAGGACTTTAGAAAAAGTGTTGTTGATGCTCATCAGGCTGGAAAAGGTTACAAAACCATGTCTAAAGAGTTTGGACTCCACCAATCCACAGTCAGACAGATTGTGTACAAATGGAAGAAATTCAAGACCATTGTTACCCTCCCCAGGAGTGGTCGACCAACAAAGATCACTCAAACAGCAAGACGTGTAAAGGCCAGCGAGGTCGCAAAGGACCCCAAGGTAACTTCTAAGCAACTGAAGGCCTCTCTCACATTGGCTAATGTTAATGTTCATGAGTCCACCATCAGGAGAACACTGAACAACAATGGTGTGCATGGCAGGGTTGCAAGGAGAAAGCCACTGCTCTCCAAAAAGAACATGGCTGCTCGTCTGCAGTTTGCTAAAGATCACGTGGACAAGCCAGAAGGTTATTGGAAAGTGTTTTGTGGATGGATGAGACCAAAATAGAACTTTTTGGTTTAAATGAGAAGCATTATTTTTGGAGAAAGGAAAACACTGCATTCCAGCATAAGAACCTTATCCCATCTGTGAAACATGGTGGTGGTGGTAGTATCATGATTTGGGCCTGTTTTGCTGCATCTGGGCCAGGATGGCTTGCCATCATTGATGGAACAATGAATTCTGAATTATACCAGCGAATTCTAAAGGAAAATGTCAGGACATCTGTCCATGAACTGAATCTCAAGAGAAGGTGGGTCATGCAGCAAGATAACGACCCTAAGCACACAAGTCATTCTACCAAAGAATGGTTAAAGAAGAATAAAGTGAATGTTTTGGAATGGCCAAGTCAAAGTCCTGACCTTAATCCAATCGAAATGTTGTGGAAGGACCTGAAGCGAGCAGTTCATGTGAGGAAACCCACCAACATCCCAGAGTTGAAGCTGTTCTGAATGGAGGAATGGGCTAAAATTCCTCCAAGCCGGTGTGCAGGACTGACCAACAGTTACTGGAAACGTTTAGTTGCAGTTATTGCTGCACAAGGGGGTCACACCAGATACTGAAAGCAAAGGTTCACATACTTTTGCCACTCACAGATATGTAATATTGGATCATTTTCCTCAATAAATAAATGACCAAGTATAATATTTTTGTCTCATTTGTTTAATTGGGTTATCTTTATTTACTTTTAGGACTTGTGTGAAAATCTGATGTTTTTGGTCATATTTATGCAGAAATATAGAAAATTCTAAAGGGTTCACAAACTTTCAAGCACCACTTGTTGGGTTCGCCCAGAAAGAGACCCTGGATTCCTTCGTGAATGCCTTTCCCTCGGGCCCGAGGTGGACGAATCAACAGCTCGAACACAGACAAGGGAACACGTGAGAGTTGTTCACATGCCAGTTTATTCGCTCAGGCAGCTGGGCCATAGAAGGTTCACGCTGCACGCTGCATGCTGCACGCTACACGTTCACGTGAAGAACCGGACCCTGGGCCATTAAACTTCATGCTTGGATGTTCACGTGTTGCGTCTGTTCTACTTTGACCGAGTAACCAACAATATGGACTCTTCGGATGACGACGATTGCCTCATTCTGCTTTTACTGAGACAGAGGAAGAGAAAAAGGAACAGAATTTGGAGCCGAGAACACTTCCTTCTGAGAGAAACCCGTGGTGAATTTCACCGAACATTCTATAATCTGCTTGACAATCCCGATGAAGAACTATTTTTCAATTATACCATTCAATTATATTTTTTCTGAAGTTTTCCCCTGAAAGCATAGAGTTATCTCCCTAGACCCGTTCTGATTGGCTGGCGCGGCGGTGACCGCATGCATTGACTGGAATTTCCATCTTCACGCCTAGAAAAAAGTGTGCATGTTCATTTCACGCTTCACGCGTGAAGTGTGCAGCGTGCAGCGTGCAACGTGAACGCCGTTCTATGGCCCAGAGCAAGTCATGCTACGTTTGTCCACTTTTCTTTACACGCGTGTAGCGTGTAGTGTGCAGCATGCAGCGTGCAGCGTGAACCTTCTATGGCCCAGCTGCCTTATAGTGTTTCTGTGTGTATGTTTTGTCTTCATGTGTGTGTGTGTGTGTGTGTGTGTGTGTGTGTAATGGGTGTGTGTCTATGTGTAAGTGTGTAATGATCTTGAATCAATCATAATATAAAAACATATTTGCTGACAGTAAGGTACAGATAGATATCAGAGTTTTGGCTTATAATCAATATTATGTCTGAGGCCCACTTTACATGGGGACGGTCTGAAACAAAAACGCAAAAGTCCGTTTTTGTTCTCACTTTTTTCCGCGTCTACACGACCGTTTTCAAGGAGGAAATCTGCGTCTATACGGTGACGCATAAATGTGTGGAATTCAATTGGATGTTGTAATAGAGTGTGCTGAGTGGATGGAGTAGTCAGTCAGAATGATGAGCAAAACAAGGAAAATTCTTGTACAAAAATAGTTCTCTTTTTATTCTTAAGCCGGCAGTTAACACAAACAGGACAAACAAACAAACAAACAACAAAAAAACACTGATGACAAAACCAACCAAAAAAAAAAATTCTGGGACAAAATGCCCACGCAAGCTAGGCTACTCTGGCATTACTCACACAGAGCTCAAGTCATGCGTCCTCTCCCTGCCGAGGCCATCTCCCCCCAATGAACAGTGCAGCGCATATTTAAAAGACTACGGCACAGTCTTAACACAATTAAAATCAATCAACACATCTAGACAGATTTTAACAGTTCTAAACATTTTCACTGCATGCATTACACTCCTACAACAATGTGCAGACCTTAAATATTACAACAAACACTTGCGTAAGATTTTTAGACCATTTCTCTCCGCTCTAATGAGCTGCTTTCCCGCGCATCGCGGAAGAAACCTTGAAAAGCGCTTTCAGACCTGCATTCTGGTTTGGTCCCGCACCCGGAAGACTACCGCAGGTAAATGGCTACAAACATTTCTGGCTGATGTTAGATAAACTCTGACAGAAAAGGATTCAGATGTTAAACGTGCGCACTTAATGAATCTTTACATGCTATTGTTTATAGTGAAAACTAATAAATGCTTGCGCTGTTTAAACCTGTATCGCGTCTTTTACTATGAACACATGGACCAAACATTTCAGGTTTACATATCTAAAAGTTGTAACAAATGTACCCGTAACAATACATACTTGTAAAGCCCCCATTACCAAACCCACAGCAAACATACAACACAGATTGTATTTGGAATGTCTTTGCAACTGTGGTTTAGTCCATTGCACTTGACCATTGAAACATGACCAGCGGGAGGAACCGCTGTTTAGTGACAGACGCATTGCGCTCTGTCACAGATGTGCATGCCAGGCGGTGCTGTGAAAGACCTCCGCTATGTCTGCACGCATGCGCAACGTCTTCCGTCTTGTCTGATCTGCACATCTGCGCCGCGAAAGCTTTGACTACTCTGGCTATGGTAAGTAAGAAAGTAAGTAAAAAAGTAAGAGCATGCTATACCCGCCTCTGTTCATTAACGGTATATGTGCAGATTCGGTATAGATGTTCGAAGGACTCCTGGACGTTTATTAAAGCTGCCAGAGCAGCTTGAAGGTCCGTTGGATCAATGTAATCAGACATGCTCTTACTTTTTTACTTACTTTCTTACTTCCCGGGCTGGCATGTACAGTATATGGCATATGTATGACGTAAATGCGTACCCGACGTGAGCAGATCCGAGCAGAGTTTCGCGTATTGGGTAGTTTAGACGGATATGCAACGGGGGCCGTTTTTAACTTATCCACTTTGGAAGGCGTTTTCAATTTTTTCCGTTTTTCAGCCTCGGAAACGCCGTCCCCGTGTAGATGAAAGGCACTTCCGATAAAATATTTAGTCGTTTTTACCCGACAGCGTCCTCGTGTAAACGGGCCCTGATTCTTCGTGGAATAGTTTGGAATGTTAAACATAGATAATGTCTTGCCTACGAAGAAGGTCAAAAAACACTAGTTTGCACAGAAAGGATCTTACTAATTAACAGGAATAATTCTTAACATATGAATGTGTGTTAAGTCAGTAAATTACATCTTGATTCCATCATCATAAGTAAAATAACAAATAACAGTATGTCTTTCATAATGCTAAAACAAGGAATGTTATAAGAGAATAAACATAAAAGAAAAATAAGAACAACTTAACCACAAGAACAATGAGAAAGAGAGAACAATTGAACAACTAACAGGATTAAGCTCATAACTAAATTAGGTTAATGCTTTTAAACTAAAAATCCTTAGAATCATAAGATCTTAATTATAATTATAATGTCTTTATGGAACTAATCTAGAACTATAAAACTAACATTAATCACAGAATGCATTCATTAATTACGGGACCTATAAAACTAACATTAATCATTACCATAGTATATTTCAATATATTTCAGTATATTTCATAGCTTTTATGAAGCTATGACCTAAGGTTCAACTGAATGAATTAACATGATCATGAACTTTAATTCTACCATTTCAGAGTGTGTATGGGTCGATCTGACACTGAAACAGACCTTCAGACACTTCTCTGTTCAAAATACACATTCATAAACAAAATGTTCCCAAACAATGTCCAGCCGGACCTAAGGTCATTTCAAACTAAATTTTGACACAGAATAAGCTAAGAATTACTATTTCACTAAACTTACATATACCTACATATATCCTGATTTAACCTACTGATTCTGATTCATATTCTGATCATAATCTACACATAATAAAATTTGACCCAACACCACTGTAGACTGTCTACTATTAATTTCTGTTTATTTAATGTAGGCCAAATGGTCAAAGTTTGTTTTACATTTTGTTTACATTATTAAACTATTTGTTTATGTAACAATATTTGTTTAATACATTAAACACCATATAAAATTCACTAATTCAATGCTACCTGATGTCTACTGCATTCCAGATTGTTCCAGATGTTGCCATACTCAAATGCTCTGATTTGTTGACAAATTTGTTGCACTGTGTCAAATACTGTTGTCTGCTGTGTTCATACTCAAGCTTTGTTAAATAAAAAAGGGAGCTTATCATAGTTTGTATTTGTTGATGAAAACAAAACCATGTGAAGTAATATAGAAAATTGATGTGCCACATCGTGATGCATCATGATATCGAATCGAATCGTTGACATGATAATCATAATCGAGTCGTGAGACCAGTGAAGGTTCATACCTTACTGCAAAATAAAGCAAGGTATAATGTTGGCTACATTAGAATCCATTTCTAAAAGTAAGGGAGGAATAAAGAAGAAAGTAGTGCCATGGTGGAATGACCAATGTAAAGAAGTAGTAAGGAATAGAAATGTCATTTAAGGGACATTCCACTGAATGGGTGCCATTTGCTTGTTGTACCACTCCCAAATTAAACTTAATTTATCTTTTCAACACTGATTATAATAACACATATTTAACTATTCAAAAGGCTCAGGCTATGTTTTATATATATATATTTTTTTTACAAGGTTTGGAAGTGGGCTGCAAAGATGGCTGCATTTTTTTCAGTCCTGTTACCAAAACTCAAGTGACATCTGAAAGTAACAGGACTGAGTTTTTAGCCTAGGATTGGCTAATACATGGAATTAAGCCACATGGTGTCATCGCTAATAGCATGACCACACTTAGCACGTTCTAGTGATTTACCAAAAATCTGTATTTTTAAAATAAACATATCTAAGAAATAATTTAAGTAACAGGACAGTATGTTGACATTGACCTTATCAAAGTTAAAAAAAATCAAGTATACAGAAAAGTAAATGAGAGAACTAACTTTTGGTCTTCCCATGGCCTTCAGAAGACACAACTGATGTAACTTCCTGTTGAGCATGTGATTTATGGAATGTTCCAAATTTGTCACATGGGGTAATATGTTTGGGTAACAGGACTGAGTGAAAACCCAAGGACACGACTAAAATGTGTATTTTAACTCCGATATTGTGGATTTCTTATGAAAAAAATATATTTAAACCATGGATAGAATATGGAGTCACACAACAGTGCAAAAGAAATACTGTTTCTGAAGAATTTTAATCATAATATTTCATAGTTAAGTATAAAGTTAGAGTGCGGGGACAGGTAACACATGCTATTTTTCAGTGTTTAAGGTAGTTTTTATTGATCCTTACAATTATATATCTTAAATTTGAAATCAGATCAATGTGCAGGACATTCTGTGTAATAAGGAAATGTATTTTGTAGGTGCAATCACAGTTACTATTAATATTAAGTGATCAATCTCATTAAATCAGTCTCATTAAATTTGAAGGTTAATAATTATATTGAATCAATCCCATTGAATCATTTAATTTGACTCATTTGAATTGAATCATACCATAGAATCAGTCTCATTGAATCATTTGAACTGAATCATTCAGGTGAATCATTCAAATGAATCATTCAGTGAATCATTTAGTGAATCGTTTCATTAATCCTGGATAAATTACCAAACAGCAAATTATGGTATATTTCCAAATTATTATTGATCACTTATCATATTACATAAATCATCTGCACCTTTTTGAATTCTTTGAGAGATTGGGTGACTTCAGATATTTATTGGAACACAAATAAGATGAATACATACAGCTTTGATAATAAATTAATTTATTATCTCATCTCATTATCTCTAGCCGCTTTATCCTTCTACAGGGTCGCAGGCGAGCTGGAGCCTATCCCAGCTGACTACGGGCGAAAGGTGGGGTACACCCTGGACAAGTCGCCAGGTCATCACAGGGCTGACACATAGACACAGACAACCATTCACACTCACATTCACACCTACGGTCAATTTAGAGTCACCAGTTAACCTAACCTGCATGTCTTTGGACTGTGGGGGAAACCGGAGCACCCGGAGGAAACCCACGTGGACACGGGGAGAACATGCAAACTCCACACAGAAAGGCCCTCGCCGGCCCCGGGGCTCGAACCCAGGACCTTCTTGCTGTGAGGCGACAGCGCTAACCACTACACCACCGTGCCGCCCCTTAATTTATTATAACAAAGATAAAAATAAAATGAATAATGTCAGCAGATATATTCAAATATGATAATGGTCATATATGTGTATAAAAGTGTGTGTGTGTGGTGTGAGAGGACTATAAAAGTTTGGAATGTTATCTGTGAAAGGGGGAGCCAGGGTGTGTGTGGAATGTTATCTGAGGTGTTGGGGGGAAGGTGAGTCTCCCCCCCGTGATTTGCCTTGAGACAAAGGAATTCCACCTACTTTATAACATTATCAAATTCACTGAAATCTTGATAAGGTCAAAATGTATAATAAGAATGAAATTGAGGACATTAGTAAGGAATAAGAGAGAGAGAGACATGCACAGCCTATCCAATTTAGATATTAAAACAAAACAGATCAATTCAACATGCTGCATGTTTAACAGTGTAACACAGATAAACCTGGGTTTAAATTCACACTATTTCAATAAAACAACTTCCTAAAACTAGCTTAATTATTATGCCCAAATATATTTTACTCAATATCTTGCCTCTAGCAAAGTTCTGAGAAGATGTTTGCCGTTGCAGAGCTTCGCTGTTCATGAAGCACGTGAGCCGCCCATGTAGAAAGCGCAGAGTCTTCTTGGGTCCGGCGGAGCACTTGGGTCCTTTCCGTGAAGGCAGAGGATTCTTGATCCGAACTTCAGCGTTTGTGAGGAAAAGTCTCTGATCAGAATAATATGCACAGTGCTTTTGAGTTGAAAAGGATTCAATCGCTTCTTAACTTTTAACTGCCTGGGCTGCAGTCATGACGTCACTTCTAATACGAATAAACCGGTTGTAACTCAGGTTGAGTTTAAAGATCGCGCGACTCTAGAGTTTACCTTGGCCAAGGGTAAGAAATCGCGCTGAATGATGGATCTTGCAAGAAAGAGGTGTTTTCGGGTTTGAGAGCATCTCTTTATGCGTCTAGATTCCTTGAAAACCAGACACGAGAGACAAAGAGCTGAGCATTCCAGGCGGTTTATGCCCTCCTGGAGGATGACGTAGATGATCCCGCCCAGGCGTGACATAGGTCATGCGGAAGTTGGCTGGGAGTTGTAGTTCTTAGACACAAAATGGCGGACTGTACCTACAATTTTAAAGTACATTTTTATGTGCATTTATACATATAATTTTCTAGGGACGGAAATGGCACTGATTCAGTGGAATGGCTCTTAAGCAACTTAAAAGAACTCCTAATTATCAACATATGAATCAGTACAAACAGGCTCAGGCGATAGTAAGGAAGACGATCAGACAGGCAAAAAGGACTGTAGTAAGCCCTGATGTAGGTGGAGTACTGAAGCACGGCAGATGGGAGATGATGTTCACACACACACACACTTTATTTTCAAGATTGTCACTTTTCAGCTTTATTCATTCACTCGCTATCCAGACACACACACACTTGTTCCGGTCAGGAGAGCTCCCTTCTCTTTGCTCTCTCTCTTTCTCCTTTTCTACCCTCCACTGCCACTGCAAAAACACACACAACATTAACTGACAAAAGGTGCATTGACCCCACCCTCCATTCACAAACCAATGCTTGGCCACGCCCCCCGCTGCAACATATACCCACCACCCGACTCAGGCCGGGGAGCTGTCCGGCTTGCAGCGGACTCCCCCCCGATGGGACAGGAAGTCCACCACTACCATCTGTGACCCTGGCCTGTGGACCACCTTTAATTTAAATGGCTGGAGGGCGAGATACCAACAGGTGATCTGCACATTGGCATCCTTCATACAGTGGAGCCACTGGAGGGGCGTGTGGTCCAAACAGAGGGTGAAAGGGTGCCCCAGCAGGTAGTATCAGAGGGTGAGGACCACCGACTTGATGGCCAGGCACTCCTTTTTGATGGTGCTGTACTTGCTTTCATGCATCAAGAGCTTGCGGCTTATGTACAGCACAGGACGTTCCTCACCCTCCACCTCCTGGGACAAAATGGCCCCCAGCCCTCCAGCCGATGCATCCGTCTGCAAAATAAAGGGGAGAGAGAAGTCAGGGGAGTGTAAAAGTGGGTCCCCATACAGTGCAGCTTTTACCTTGGTGAAAGCCTGTTGGCACTGCTCTATCTACTGGACCGGATCTGGTGCTCCCATTTTAGTGAGATCAGTCAGCGGGCTGGTGATATCCGAATAATTAGTAGCCAGCCAGCCCCAGGAACTGTCTCACCCCCTTTTTGGTCATGGGCTTCAGGCAGGCTGCAATCGCTGCAGTCTTGTCAATTTGGGGACACACCTGCCCATGACCCAAGTGGAAACCCAGATACCGTACTTCCACCTGCCCAATTGCACACTTTTTCAGGTTAGCTGTGAGACCCACACACCTCAGCGACTCTAGGACAGCCCCAAGGTGTTCAAGGTGCTGCGGCCAATCATTGCTAGACACGATAATGTCATCAAGGTATGCTGCTGCATAGGTGGTGTGGGGACAGAGGATCTTCTCCATGAACTGCTGGAATGTAGCGGGAGCCCCAAATAACCCAAAAGGAAGCATGACAAACTGGTATAATCCAAACGGTGTGGAAAAGGCCGTTTTCTCTTGGAATAGAGGAGTCAAGGGGATCTGCCAATATCCCTTCATTAAATCCAGTGTCGAATAAAAGTGAGCAGCACCTAATTGATCGAGCAACTCATCAATGTGAGGTATTGGGTATGCGTCGAATTTAGACATTGCGTTGACTTTCCTGTAGTCCACACAAAACCGGACTGACCCATCGGTCTTGGGTACCAGGACCACCGGGCTGCTCCAGTCACTGTGTGACTCCTCAATTATGCCCATTTTAAGCATGGCCTTGAGTTCATCCTGAACCACCTTTTTTTGTGTTTGGGTAAGTGGTAAGGGCGGCTATGCATCACCACTCCTGGGGCATTTCAATGCGGTGTTCTAGGAGGTGGGTGTGGCTGGGAAGGGGCAAGAAGACGTTGGAAAATTCCTCTTAGAACTTGGCAACCTCTGTGAGTTGGACCAGTGAGCGGTGGTCTCCACAAGGGACCAAAGCGGTTTGAGTTGTTGCTTTTGTCATTTTTACCTCCGGCCCCAGCTCCGCCCTCTCCAGAACTACCGACGCCAATGCCACAGGGACCCCCTCGCTCCAATGTTTTAATAGGTTGAGGTGATATATTTGCAGAGCCCCACCCTTATCCATTCCCCTTACCTCATAGTCAACGTCCCCGATTCACCGTATGACCTCAAAGGGCCCTTGCCACTGGGTGACTAATTTGGAGCTCGATGTGGGCAGTAGTGAACTCCCTAAGGCGCACACCCCTGTTATACAGCCAGGCTTGATGTTCTTGTGCCTGCCGTAAATTCTCCTGGGTTAAGTGTGTGAGAGTGTGGAGCTTTGTGCGCAGGTTGAGAATGTTCTGAATTTCATTCTTACTAGTTGAAGGTCCCTCCTCCCAACTTTCCCACAGGATGTCTAAAATGCAGCATGGCTTTAGCTCATATAATAATTCAAACTGTGAAAATCCCGTGGAGGCTTGCGGGACCTCTCATACTGTGAATAACAGGGGCTCGAGCCATTTATCCCAATTACGTCCCAATTATGAAATCATCTTCACTTACAAATTTCCAAAGTCTGATTAAAGCGCTCTAATAAACCATCCATTTTTGGGTGATAGACACTGGTGCAGATAGATAGATAGATTTAATCCCCAACAACTCATACAGTTCACGCAGTGTGCGTGACATAAATAAAGTGCCTTGGTCCGTCAGGATTTCTTTCAGAATCCCGATCCGAGAGATAACACGGAAGAGTGCGTCTGCAATACTGTGTGCTGAAATACTGCGGAGAGGCACTGCTTCCGGATATCGAATTGCATAGTTCACCAGAACTAAAATAAAGGGATATCCTCATGCTGACCAATCTAATGGCCTGATGAGATCCATACCAATTCTCTCGAAGGGGGTCTCGATTGGGAGAGCGAGCACAAAGGCGCTTTTGGAGTGGCCGTGGGATTTATTAATTGCCATTCGCGGCACATCACACACCACCAATGAACGTCTCTGCGAATCCCTGACCAATAGAACCGAGCCATTATACGGGCTAGTGTTTTATCCTGTCCTAAGTGTTAGGTTTCTCCACCTCTTGCCCTCAGCCTCAGCCGGAGCGATTACACCATCTCGAGATCAGTCCCCCCATGTCACCCAGAGCCGCTCTGGGGTGAGTCGTGAAAAAAGACAGGAACCCCATAAGTTCGCAATCTTTATTCACAAGTCCCCAAAGACGAAAGGGTACAGAGGGCTTTTATATGTCTGCATGTGTGTATATGGGGGGGGGGGGGGTGAGTGAGTGACATCATTTTGATATCTGTGTCTATATGTGTGTGTGTGTGACATCATTGCATGCTTCAGAGACTGTAGTGAAACCTTGGTCTGAGCAGGTCACATCTTAATTACATCACTGTTCTGATGGAATGTTCAGATGTACGTGTGTGTGTGAGTGAAACCTTGGTGATGGTATGCAATAATAAGATGTACAGACTGTTCTTATGATATGATATGATAGCAATGTTCATCAAAGGCCATTTCTTACGCACAACCTTAGGTCAGAGATAGCAAAGGGCAATATGTTCTGATAGAATGTTCAAAAAGATATTAATATTACGTCTCGAGCAATATGTCATTACGACAGTACTGTGTCTAGCTGAGACAGAAGGTCACAGAAGATTTCTAGCTGAAATAGTAAAATAGAATAGAGTAGAATAAATCCTTAACAATATTAAGAATAAATCCTTACAAGGGGATATATTATTTATCCTTACAAAGGAATAAATCCTTACAATCCCCTCTTTGATACTAGATTAGACTAGTATCACACCTCAGTATTCTGATCATATATACGATTACATCAAGAATTAGGATTAGATGTATGCTTGAGTTAATCCTTGCGCTTCTTGACGTGTATTGGTGCTCAGAGGGCGGGCATGCCCTATCAGCCCTCGTCCCACCTCACTGGAGCTTAGAGAAACTCGAAACCTCTTAATTTGTCCCAAATACATGCTACTTCCTTCAGAGTAATTTGTTCTAAAACAGTGAGGGAAAATGAAATTAGAGGGCATATCGACCTGCAGAGTAGTGAGAACAGAGTCCTGTAAGAATACAGAGCTTCAGAGCATAGAGGCAAAGGTGGACGTGTAATAATAGTAGAAGGTGGCATCAGATGACAGACATAACTTCCATTCGTGTGCGCTCATGCAGTCCAGTTAGCGAATTGCCAAAAGATGTTGTCTCGAGGTCCAGCTCGAGCGGGTAACCCTGCTCCGAGCAGCAGTAGAGTGGTCACGAAACTCGTGATGAGGACTTTCATGGTTGTATTGAGGATGATTGGTCCCAGACAGGGCGCGAGATCCCCTCTTTGTTCACAACGTCTTGCAGGGAGTAATCTGAGGATTCTCAGTTGGCCAGGGCTGCACAAATGTCACGTCAAATCTGTGTAGAGCTCAGAGATAGAGAGAGAGAACAGAGACTGGATAGGGACACAGAGAAAACGTTAATAGCAAACTTGTCATTGTAACACAGCTTTGTTATGGAGCCTTCTTCAATCGCATGGCATGGATCCACTGTGGAAAAAGGTCAGTTAAAACAGCAGTATGAGTAATGGTGACTATTTCTGCAGGCCCACTATATCTAGGTTCTCCCAATTGTCCAAATCGTTTAAAAAGTCGCACCAGCACCTTGTCTCCCACGTGAAAGGGGTGTGTGGGTGCTGCTGGTGGAGACGATATTGTACTATTGACCTTGGCACAAATTTTATGCAACTTATCTATAAGGGCTGCAGAATACTTATCCATATGTGTTTTCAAATCAGAGGTACCCAGAGACAGAGTTCCCTTCTTCCAGGGGTGAGGGAAAGGTCTTCCAAAAATAATTTCGTAGGGGGAGTATCCCCCTAGGCTAGGTCTTGGTGTCATACGAATTTCAGCCAGAGTGGCTGGCAATAAGTCTACCCAATTTTCGAACCTGTGGCCTGTATGGCCTTAGTTTGTCTTTCAATGTTCGATTAGTATGTTCTATGATGCCAGAGGATTGAGGGTGGTACGGAATGTGAAAATGCCAGTTTAGTGAGAGATACTTACAAAGGTTTTGTGTGACTTTTGAGGTAAAAGGAGTACCTTTGTCTGAGTCTATGGTGTCTGGAACCCCATAACGAGGTATTATCTCTTTTGCCAGAATACGAGTAACTACCTTCGTGTTCTCTTGAGAACAGGGAAAGGCTTCTACCCATTTAGAGAATTTGTCCACAATCACCAGGAGATATTTAAACGGACAAAATACAGGCATGCGTGAGAGCATACAACTCAGCTGCCTGAGCCGAGGAGAAAGGAAGAGTGTATGCCTCATGCACAATATCAGGCAGTGAATACACAGAATAACCACAGAGGAAAACACCGTCTGAGGGTTTAGAACAAGAACCATCAACAAAAAGTACTTCCCCCATCCCTAGAGGGCTGGAGGAGAGATCAAGCCTGATACTAGTATTATGTACGATTTCAGACAGACAATTATGCAAAGTGTCATCCAGAGTGTCATCCTGAGAGTTAAGGAGGTGTGCAAGAGCATGACCGACAGTATCGAGAGAGGATGTGGGTCTGTAAATTTTGCAACACCTGTTTAATGTTACGAGTGCAAGATCAGTGGGTGAGACAAAACCAATTTTTCCGCGTCTAAAACCATCAAAGCACATGCGGAGACGGCCCCTAGACACGCAGGTAAGCCTTGAGCAACAGTGTCTAATGTTTTAGATAAAAACCGCACAAGGACGCATCCCCCCCCCCCATGCTTCCGGGCCAACACCGCAGAGGCTGTACCTCGGTGTTCACAGGCATAGAGGTGGAAGGGCTAGGAGTAATCAGGTAAACCCAGGGCCGGGGTGGAACAAAGAGCATTTTGAGGGAGTGATAAGCATCCACCATAGCGTCAGTCCAGGTCAAAGGGTGTTGCAGTGGATCGTGATGAGAGATTGCAGAATGGAGAATCTTGTCATATAAAGAGCAGTCAGGGATCCATTGTCTGCAGTAATTGATAAGACCCAGAAAAGACATCAGTGCATGTTTAGTTGCAGGGCGTTTTGTGTCTAGTATCACCCGCACCCGATCAGATGACAGCTTACGACAACCTTGTGAAAGTTCAAACCCCAAATACTTAACAGTGTCCATGCAATATTGCAGCTTGGCCCTGGAAACCTTAAAGCCCTTGTGCGCCAGATGTTGGCGCAGGCGTAAGGAGGCATCTTGGCAGATTTCTGGTGACTCAGCAGATACCAGAAGATCGTCTGCGTATTGCAGGACCACACAGCCCTGGGGGAGGGAGAGGTCACAGAGTGCGTTATGAATTACAGCTGAAAAAACAGCAGGAGAGTCAATGAAACCTTGAGGCAAACGTGTCCAAGCATACTGTCTCCCCCTGTGCATGAAGGCAAACAAAGGCTGTGTGTGTTCTAATTCAAAGGTTGTGGTTGTTCTTCAACAGGAACGCTGTAAAAGGCAGAACAGAGATCAATAACGGAAAAACAGCAATGATGAGCAGGAACCTGTGACATTACAGAAGAAACGTCAGGTACAATGGGTGCAACAGGGACAATCAGTTCATTAATCTTACGTAAATCCTGCATAAAATGCCAGGTACCATCAGGTTTAGGTACTGGATTGACAGGTGTATTGTACGAGCTGGTACATGGTCTCACCACGCCTTGCTCGAGAAGAGACTATAGGATGACATCAATAAGCACATGTTTAAGCTTAGCGTCATAAGGAGCAATACGTTTAAAGAAAGAAAAGGAGATATAAAACAGGGCAAATTGAAATGACAAACAATTTCACTGAATGTAATTTGAATAAAATTGAATAGCTGATAAGCACTTTTTGTTGGATTCAATATGTGACAGAGACTCAAAATACATTTTTAATTCAATTAAAAATAATGGGAATGAGGGGGTTGGTTGCCTTGGACATTGACTTTATGTATATGGAATTTACCTAGTAATATAAAGAGATTAATTATGATAAATTTATTATTGTGTGAGAAAGTGCCAAAAATCTGTGGCTGCCCATTGCAGATATCTGTGTGTCCTTGTCTGCTGTGCTTGGTTTTGTTTATATTGTTGCTATCTATAACTGGGTCAGTCTATTTTTCTTAATGGTTAAATAAAGATAAACCCAAGTCTCCAATTTATAAATACCACTGGAAAGACAATTTTTTTTCAACATTCTTCAAATAAACTTTTGTTAACTCTGTTTCTTGCTAAAAAAATTATAGTTAACTAAATACATTAAAGGCCTATCCATTCCATATCCTCAGTGGGGTTTTTTTAAAGGCAAAAGAATGGAGGTTTAAAATTCAACAAACAGTTAATCAGAACATTTCATATCAATAGTTCAAAATTGTTCAAAATTAGGAGGAACATGATTGAACTGAAATGAACAAAACAAATTTTAGATTTAACAGATTACACTTACTTGTCTTCTGCTCAAAACTGAAAAAAAAAATCGCCATGAACACGAGCTAGTTAGGATTAGCCTATTATATGTTCATAATTTTCGTTTGCTTGTTTTCAGGTCTGCTTGCCTGTTTGCCTGTGAGGCAGAGATTTATGACTATTACCTAGATAAGAGCACGTGCACACTACAAGTTTTATCAGATGCAGAAGGCTTTTTAAATGCCGTTTTTTTTTCTTTTCGGGCGATAAGGTGCACCGGATTATATGGCGCACTGTGAATTAACGTCTCTATGTTCACACATAAGGCACGCTAGATTGTAAGGCGCATTAAGCAGAACAACACAGTCTGGTATTCCACTCAATTGTAACAACAAATACCGGTACAGAAAAATACACTCACTTATTGATTCATTCCTTCTTCCAACCCGCTTGAAACACACTTCGTAAGCATGCCTCTTAACAGGTCCCATTTTGGGGGTCCTTTTACGTACACACGAATGTACTGTAATATAATGTTGAAGCACAGTACGTACAGACATTACAGTCAGGCAGTCTTGTAGACTGCTCAGGGGTCCTGTTATGAGGACCGTAATGCTCCGAATATCCACTGAGCGAAGCGGCTTTGTTGCTTACCAAAGTTGTACTTACACATTTCGACAAATTTTTGAGCACATTGTACCACATAAAATTGGTCAGTAAGCACAACAAGTAATCATACATAAGGTGCGCTGGATTATAAGGCGCACTGTCAAATTTTGAGAAAATTTAAGGATTTTAAGTGCGGCTTATAGTCCCAAAAATACGGTAATAATAATAATGATGAAATTACAGGCCCATTTGTTTGCCATTAAAAACAAGATTGGATAAATTTAACTTTCTAATAATGTTACAAAACATACGCTAGCTTATCTTGAAAACGCTGACTACATTTGTAGATCACCTCGCGGACCACTCGTGACTTTACTGGTATCTTTCCAGTTACAAGTTTCGGACTATCGACACACAGTGAATATAAAATAAAATACAGATGATCTACTCACCAAACGCTGAAACTAATTGATTAAGAAGCAGATTTTTTTCTCTGATGATTCCATTCTGTGTTGAGGGAGGAGGATCTCTCTCTCTCTCTCTCTCTCTCTCTCTCTCTCTCTCTCCTTCAGTAACAGTGATGAGATTCACAAACGATTCAGATCTTTTTCGAAACAAAACATAAAAATGACTCAATCGAGCTAATCGATACAGACGCATACGAGTTTGTTCTAAAGAATCGATTCAGTGAAGCTTTCGTTGAGATTATAATGCACACCCATGTCAACCTATACAGAATGTCCGTATTTTATATGTATTTGATTCAATAAACATAGTATACGGGCATACAAAAAGTTATACGGATTCTTTAAAAAAACTTCAATATTTATTTAGAGCTATAATCAATTCCCACGATGATAAAAGAGAGTACAATTCAGAACATTAGAGTGACAGTTTGTGTTTTTGTCAAACATTGGAGCTTTGTATTCATTCTGAAGGTTTATTGTTATTAATATTGAATAAAAAGTAACTGGGATATATCATTGTTAATTATCATTTTAGGTAAATGATACAATGGTATCATTTGGTACAAATTTTAGGTAAATTATTTTAATTTGCATCTTATAAGGATTTTATAAGGGAAATAAGGATTTTGGAGGTTGGTTATACAGGTTTGATTGACCAAAGGTTGACATGTATGCACACCAGAAACATAGTTCTGACTGTTCATGTCCAGAGTACTGATTTGTTGTTTCATTATTTTGTGCATATCCAGTAATGCCATATATAAATGCTCAAACAATTAAAAAATAAAATATACATTACACAGCTCCTAGAGACTGCAAATGCCTGCACAAGGATAAATCAAAAACCTAGGCTGGGATTCAGTCCAGCCGGCCAAATTGTCTAGAATTTGTGTAGAATGCTAAACCACAGCGATTCATCCAATCCTGTGGGGTTTCCTCAGGGTCTGGGTACCTTAACACAATTTCTCCCCATGGTGACACGAAAGGATAGTCTCGAGATTAATTATTCTGTGTTAACTCACACAGATGCGCGCGCTCTAATCGTCCCGTGAAACTATTCACGGGGATACACCAATTCTTCCCGTGACAACTATTCACGGGGATACACAAATCGTCCCGTGACAACTATTCACGGGGATACACAAATCGTTCCATGGCAACTCTCACACAGAGATAACTGGGTTTTCAGATACTACCAACCAGGCGGAAGTCCCTTAAAAAATAAAAAGAGATTTACCTTACCTGATTGATGGTAATCCCGGACGAGCCCCCCAAAACTGTTAGGTTTCTCCACCTCTTGCCCTCAGCCTCAGCCGGAGCGATTACACCATCTCGAGATCAGTCCCCCCGTGTCACCCAGAGCAGCTCTGGGATGAGTCGCAAAAAAAGACAGGAACCCCATAAGTTCGCAATCTTTATTCACAAGTCCCCAAAGACGAAAGGGTACAGAGGGCTTTTATATGTCTGTATGTGTGTATATGGGGGGGGGGGGGGGGGTGAGTGACATCATTTTGATATCTCTGTCTATGTGTGTGTGTGTGTGTGTGTGAATGAGTGTGACATCATTGCATGCTTCAGAGACTGTAGTGAAACCTTGGTCTGAGCAGGTCATATCTTAATTACATCACTGTTCTGATGGAATGTTCAGATGTACGTGTGTGTGTGAGTGAAACCTTGGTGATGGTATGCAATAATAAGATGTACAGCCTGTTCTTATGATATATGATATGATATGATAGCAATGTTCATCAAAGGCCATTTCTTACGCACAACCTTAGGTCAGAGATAGCAAAGGGCAATATGTTCTGATAGAATGTTCAAAAAGATATTAATATTACGTCTCGAGCAATATGTCATTACGACAGTACTGTGTCTAGCTGAGACAGAAGGTCACAGAAGATTTCTAGCTGAAATAGTAAAATAGAATAGAGTAGAATAAATCCTTAACAATATTAAGAATAAATCCTTACAAGGGGATATATTATTTATCCTTACAAAGGAATAAATCCTTACACTAAGTGCCCGGCCATGGGATGAAAGTGAGCTGCATGGAACAAGTTCCCTACGGCTCTTAGAGATTAACAGTTGTGTTAACTGTTCACTGATTTGAGTGTCCTGCATCACTTGATACAGCCTATCCTTAATAATAGTGAAATACAGGAAGGCGTGTGCCGCATTTGGCTGGAGAGTTTGACCATCGATTACTCTCACTTGGTCAAACGCATGACGCAGAGTCTCGTCTCACGACTGCTCTAACAGGAAATCCTTGAGGGAATCCTCAAGAGAGGGAGGAGGGGCGAGCTGCTCTTCACTCCTCATATTGCCCTGACACAGTGCTGATGCAGACAGCTCTGTGACAGCTTTCCCAGTCAATGCCACACCAGGCTCTCCCCATGACGGATTATTGCAGGACCCACCCCCTACTATATGCTCCATTAATCTTCTGAACCCTGGCCAGTCAGTCCCCAAAACCAGCAGGTGGGTAAGATGCGGATTAACCGCTGCCTTCAAACTATGTTTTTGTCCCGAAAATAGAATGCAGACGGACAGTAATGGATAATTGTGGACATCCCCGTGCACACACAAAACCTTCACCACTTGTGCTCTCCCCTCTCACCTTGCACCAGGCTTTGGTGGACTGAGGTCTGATTACAGCCGGAATCCACCAACGCATGATACGTATCCCCTTGGACACTCACCAGTATACAATACACTCTGGGCCGATCAGGGGTGGTTTCTGGTGCGTCAGGGATCTGGACCACAGCTCCCACCTCCATCACAGGACACTGACTCTGGAGATGCCCGGGCTCCCTGCAGTGCCAGCATACTGGCCCAGACTTCACCTCTGCACCGATGTTATTGGCATCACTCACCTAGGTGGGAGAAGACACAAACATGGAAGGGGAAGATGGGAGGACGCCGCGGATGTGGTGAGCTGGCTGGGGGGGGTCCAGCCCCTGTCTTCGAAGTGGGGTAATGGGGCGAGTGGGGGAAGGAGAGAGAAAAAGAGAAGATGTGACATGTTCACCTGCCACTAGAACTGCCACCAGATGGTCCTCTGCCAACTCGATGGCTTAATCCAGTGATGCCGGGCGATGACACTGGATCCACTCCGCCGTTCCTTCTGGAAGACACGTGATGAACTGCTCCAGTGTCACCAGATCGATGATCCCCTCAGCATTGCAGTCGTCTGCCCTCAGCCACCAGTAGCAGGCATCCCGGAGCTGTTGGCCAAATGCAAATGGCCGGCCGACCTCCTCCAATGTCAGCATCCAGAAGTGCTGGTGGTGATGTTCCGGGGAGCGGCCGACATGCTGCAGAATGGCTCGCTTTAGGTCCGCGTATATGAGCCGGCTGTTGGTGTGGAGCTGCTGCGTGGCAAGCTGCGCCTCGCCAGTCAGTAATGGAAGTAAGCGTGCCGCACGCTGCTCAACCAGCTACCCCCATGCTTTGGCCGTTTGCTCGAAGAGAGCAATGAAGGCTTCCAGATCATCATGTGGCCCCATCTTCATGTGGGTCACGTGGGGAGGGTCTGCTATGGTGGCGGTCGAGCACCCCACCGATGCGAGCAGGTGCTGGAATGCCTGGTGATCTTCCTGCTAGGCCAGCATCAAGGCTTCAAAGTGTTGCTCCTACTCCTTTAGGAGGGCGATCAGTGCTTGATGCTGGTTTTGTTGGGTGGTGGCGAGGGTATGGATGAGGTCCTTGAACAGGGAGGACTCCATGGGTGGTTCCCTTCAGTATCTCAGGTTTCGGCACCATTGTAGTAAGCCCTGTTGTGGGTGGAGTACTGAAGCACGGCAGGTGGGAGATGATGTTCACACACACTTTATTTTCAAGATTACTGCTTTTCAGCTTCATTCATTCACTCGCTTCACACTTGCACACACATTTGTTCTGGTCGGGAGGGCTCCCTTCTCTTTGCTCTCTCCCTCCTTTTCCATCCTCTGCTGTCACTGCAAAAACACACACACCATTAACTGACAACAGGTGCATTGACTTTGCCACTCACCTTTCCTGACTCCGCCTTCCATTCACAAACCGCCACTTGGCCACACCCATGCTGCCACAAAGACATACTGGAGAAAGTACTGTGATACACTTGGAAACACAACTCAGATAGGAGAAGTATGGGGGATGATAAGAAAGATGGGAGGAGACAGGAAGGAATGGAACTCTCCGGTTCTGACAGATGGAAACAAGACTGCAGTAACAAATGAGGAAAAGGCAGAGTTGTTGGCTAACACTTTTGTCAAAGTTCATAGCTCTAATAATCTACCTGAAGAAGGAAGGAGAGGCAGAGAGAGAACAAAATCAGAAAATATAGAGGCTTTATATAAGAAAAGTAATAATGACGGTGGGCAAAATGCCCCTTTTAGCATGGGAGAATTAAAGAGGGCATGAGATAAAACGGGAAAGTCTGCACCAGGTAAAGATGAAATATGATACAGCATGTTAAAACATGGGCGGCACGGTGGTGTAGTGGTTAGCGCTGTCACCTCACAGCAAGAAGGTCCTGGGTTCGAGCCCCGGGGCCGGCGAGGGCCTTTCTGTGTGGAGTTTGCATGTTCTCCCCGTGTCCGCGTGAGTTTCCTCCGGGTGCTCCGGTTTCCCCCACAGTCCAAAGACATGCAGGTTAGGTTAACTGGTGACTCTAAATTGACCGTAGGTGTGAATGTGAGTGTGAATGTAGGTGTGTCTGTGTCTATGTGTCAGCCCTGTGATGACCTGGCGACTTGTCCAGGGTGTACCCTGCCTTTCGCCCGTAGTCAGCTGGGATAGGCTCCAGCTTGCCTGCGACCCTGTAGAAGGATAAAGCGGCTAGAGATAATGAGATGAGATGAGATGTTAAAACATCTAAGTCTAGAAAGTCTGGAGAAACTACTGATGCTGTATAACAAAGTGTGTGAAGAGGGAAGAATTATTCCGATAAAGAAACCCGGGAAAGATGCCAGCAAGCCTAGAAATTACAGACCAATAGCTCTGACTTCACACATTTATAAACTCATGGAGTGCATGATAAATGAGAGGTTAATGTACATAGAGGTATGGTGACAACGTATCAAAGCGGATTTAGAAAAGGTAGGATTACTATGAATCCAGTACTGTGCCTAGAGGATGAAATAAAGAAAGCTCAATTAAATAAAGAGACAGTGGTTGCAGTATTTTTTGATGTTGAGAAAGCGTATGATGTGTTATGGAAAGAGGGGCTTCTAATTAAACTGCACTTAATGGGAATATGTGGGAAAATGTTTCATTGGATTATGGATTTTCTTGATGGAAGAACCATTTCAGGTGAAGACAGGGTCAAAAGTATCAAGCCAATATGTAGTAGAAAATGGAACGCCTCAGGGGAGTGAAATATTTGCAAATATTCCAATAGACATTGGGACATCACTGTTTGCAGATGATGGAGCACTGTGGAAAAGAGGTTCAAAGGATTTGCAAACAGATGCAACAGGTTCTGCAGTTATTGTGCCCAGTCACCAGGTGGAAATTAGTAAGAGAACTTCTGATGGTTTGAGTCTATATACGGTGGAATTGTTTGCCATATTGTTGGCATTAGAATGGACTGAACAGGTAGACTGGAAAGCCACCAGTACTTTCACCTTTATTCCAATCACAGTTGAATTTGTCACGGACCAACTGACAAAACTTAAAGCTAAGAAGGTGATGGGGTTTGATAACATTGACAACAAGCTGCTGAAAGTGGGAGCGCAAATTCTCGCGCCACCCCTTGCTAAGCTGCTAAACAAATCTTTGAGCTCGGGAATATTCCCGACTAAGTGGAAGTCTGCCAAAATCATCCCTATATATAAAAAGGGAGACAAATCAAACCCCGGAAACTACCATCCTGTGTCTATACTGCCAGGCGTGTCCAAAATATTAGAAAGAGCGGTTCATAATCAGCTATATGAATATCTGAACCAAAACCAGCTCCTTACACAATTCTAGTCCAGTTTCAGGAATCTTCATTCCTGTGAATCTGCTCTTTACTTGGTAGTAGAAGACTGGATTCAGCCTATTGACATACAACAACAAACTGGTGTGTTTTTTGTGATTTATCTAGAGCTTTTGATACTCTCGACCACGATATAATGTTGCTTAAACTCAGAGCTTATGGCGGGAATGACTTAGCCTGTAAATGGTTAAAGTCTTACCTGACTGAAAGATTACAATTCACATACCTTAACTCTGTTTTATCTACAATATCAACTGTAACTTGCGGTGTACCACAAGGATCGATTCTTGGTCCATTTCTTTTCATTTTATATATCAAACTGTATCCAGGCATGCAAGGTGGCAATGTATGCAGATGATACCATTATTTACTTTTCAGATCACAACATCCAGACAATCAAACAGATCATTCAGCAAGACTCTGTTAGACTTGTGCAGTGGTTCACTGGAAACAAGCTTTCATTGAATCCATCTAAGTGTAAAGCCATGCTAGTAGGGTCACCTAGGGCCAAGGCTGTAAAAAGCCACTTACACCTCACACTAGCAGACACTGAACTTGAGCAAGTGGACACTTTTAAGTACTTAGGAGTTGTTCTGGACAGTGGTCTGCGGTGGACCTATCACTATCTCCATGTTACTAAGAAGCAGGCCATTGGTATCATGAAATGTATAAAGCCATACCTGTATGTGGCAGCGGGGGCGTGGTCAAGCGTCGGTCTGTGAATGGAGGGCGGAGTCAGGGAAGGTAAGTGGCGGAATCACTGCACCTGACGGGAATTAACCTGTGTTTGTGTGTCTTCCCCAGTGACCGCGCCCTATAAGAGGAGAGGGAGAGCGGAGGAAGGGAGCTTCTCCCCAACTTGGATACTGATATGCATGCGTGTGTGTGAAATAGTAAGCTGAAAAGCTGTAATAAAGGAGTCTGTTGAGAACTCAGTTCTGGCCTGCCGTGCTTCTGTGCTCCACCCACTTAGACACTTGTTACACTGAATAGACAGGCACTGCTCGCAATCTACACAGCACTGTTCCTCCCTCACATTAAGTACTGCGGTACAGTACAGGACCAGGGAGGTAAGGGGTACCTTGAGAAACTGCAGAAACTTCAGAACAGGGCTGGCAGAGTAATACGAGGATGTGATTACTCCACCCCCTCTGCCATTGTCCTCAGCATTTTAGGCTGGGCATCAGTAGCTGATATACAAAAAAAGGAACAAGACAATACTAGTATACAAGGCCCTTAATGGTTTGTCCCCTCCACACATTTCAGATTTGTTCACCCAGCTAGCTAACACACACACACACACACACACACACACACACACACACACACACACACACACACACACACACCACTCGCCTTAGAACACAAGGAGGTTTTCAATTGCCCAAAGCTCACCTGCAGCAGACACAGAAAGCTTTCTTTCTCTGGAGCAGCACTGTGGAACACACTGCCATCCCAGTTAACATCCGCTAGCTCTCTCTCAGCCTTTAAATGCATATACAGGTAGTCGTCGACTTACAACCTATGCGACTTATGACTGATTGACTTTATGACCGTCTGGTTATGACTGGCAAGTATCTCCCAGCTGAGCTAGCTGAGCATACGAGTTTCCGCCCCAGCTCCCGGCAGCGCCTCTCGCCGCGTACAACAGTTTCTGCCCCAGCTCCAGGCACATACGCAGTCTCTCTCGCGCTCCCTCGCACACTCCGTCATACAGTTTCCGCCCCAGCTCCAGGCACATGCGCAGTCTCTCTCGCGCTCCCTCGCGCACTCCGTCATACAGTTTCCACCCCAGCTCCTGGTTTATGAAATGAGCAAATGCTCCCGCCAGCTCGAGCGCTGCAACAGCTGATGATGACGTAGACGACCCACAGCCAAGCACCAGTGATGCCAGCGGTCACTAAATTTTGCATTTTGCTATGTTTTACATTTGTATTTTGGTATGTTTCAAACTAAAATGTTTTCTATTTTTCACACCTGTATTTCGCATTTTTTGTTTTGCACATATTAAACGAATTGTACTGTACGCAGTGTAGTATGCAGTATTTGACTTAAACCAAATAATGAGCCAAGGTAATGAAATAAGAAAATGTTGATAAAATAAGACTTTAAGATGATTACAATATCATTACACATCACAATATACTTACGTTCATTTAACATAGGCCGACTTACCACCAGATCAGTTTACGACCGGTCAGTCGTAACCAAACACAGTCGTAAGTTAACAACTACCTGTATAAACAAGAGTTCTGATGTAAATATTGTAAATAACAATGTGCAAACTCCTTCAAGTCTTGTTTGTATTCTTTGGGATAGCTTTACTTTGTGTTGTTTACCTGTTTAGTAACTTATGATTTATTTATTGTAACGTTATATTATGTTATTATTTTGTGTATGCAGTATGTTTTATGTTATGATTTTATATTTTTATTTATTATTGTATATTTTCTTATTTCTTACTGTTCGCTCCCCAGGGCTCATTGAAAAACACCTACAGGTGATATGTATCCCCTGGTAAAATAAATAAACTGAAAAACTGAAACTGAACTGAAACTGAAAACTGGAAAAAATATGTAGTGATTCCATATCAGCACTTACAAGCATTAAGACAGGTTCAACTAGAAATCAAGATCTGCTGCATGAAATCTTGTTTACCAATTCAAGATTGATTAATCAAGTGAAAAAGAGCTGGGACCTTCATCTGGGTCCCAGCTCATAAAGGCATCCAGGGGAATGAGAGAGTGGACAAACTTGCAAAAGAAGCAGTCAAAAAAGAAACTGCTGAAGTGAGCATCAAATGATCAAAATCAGAGGGTAAAAGCATAGTGTGTAGAAAGGTAAACCAACAGTGACAAAAGTTATGGGATAACGAAACAAATGGGAGACACTTGCACTAAATCCAAAATAAAATAGATAGATAGATAGATAGATAGATAGATAGATAGATAGATAGACAGACAGACAGACAGACAGACAGACAGACAGACAGACATACTTTATTTTGGTGTCACTCCACAACACACAATAAAAATACAATACAGAGGTATATAAATACAAAATTCAGCCAAATCCCCCCCGACAAAAATAAGAAGTGTTGGGGACCACTCAAAAAGAGAGTTGTGAGACACCAACTAAAAAAATAAAATATATATATAAAAACGTACAATATGGTACCAAGGAGACAAAGCACAACCGGTTGTTTTATAAATTGGAACTCATAAAAAACAGTCTTGTATTTAGAATGAGGTAGCAGGCTTTGACACATTCATTGATGCAATATTTACCAGATAAAATTACACACAATTTATTTGTATCATCAAAATCATTAAAATTAACAATATGCTTAGATAGTGTATGAAATAGTTCATCACGGATGTCCACATAGATGTCACAGTGTAAAAGAACATGGGCTTCTGATTCAATGGAGCCATTATTACATACTGTACAATAACGTCTGTCCACTGGGGTGTTTGTATATCTACCAGTTTCTATTGCTAAAGGAGCAACTCCACATCTGAATTTAGTGAAGGCACTTCGACGCTGTCTTGATAATATATTTTGTACATAGGGCTGTCTCAAATGTATCCTTAAAAAGGCAGTACTGTAAGTGCGAAGTTTGTTACCCTCTGGTTTATTTATTAACTGTAACCATGATTCCTCGTCTGCCTTTGACACTGCCATATCAAAACACTTAAGGTCATTACTAGAATAAACCATATCTGTATGAGCAAGGTGAGATAAATTCATGAAGCTAAAAAATGTTTTAATCGTGTGCGCATAATTTTTAACGTTTGTCAAATGAACCGCCCACTGAAAAACACTTTTACTTAATCGGCTGTCAGGCATACCACAGAGCCTCTGCCAGTTTTTAAAGACACAGGACCACTGCTGTTGCCATGGCGTTTTCCAACCCATATCACCTTGTATAGCAGCATTTGGGGTGTATTTACCCACACCTAAATAAAACCTGCATGCCCGGTTAAACACAGCATTAACACAAGAATAACTTTTGTAACCCCAGACAGCAGCAGCATATGTCAAAATAGGCAGAACCAAAGATTCAAACAATTTTGTATAGCATTTAAAGGGAAAGCCACCCATAGATTTACATTTAGCTATAATTGAACCTAGAGTTCTATTCGCATGCAATGCTAAATGCTTAACAGTTTCATCATAATCTAGAAATTCTGTTAACATCAAACCCAGGTATTTGTACTCTTTAGCTGTTTCCAAAGAAAACAAGCCACAGGAGAAACTAAACTCAGACAGGGGCATTGATGGATTTCTAAAATGCACCACCTTAGTTTTTTTCAGGATTCACGTTCAATTTCCAGCCCTGACACCAGCTATGAGCGACACTGAGCATCTCCTGAAGCCCCGCCTCAGTTTCAGAAATCAAAACGATGTCATATGCATATAACAATATGGATATTTTTTCATCATCAATAGAAACACCTTTACCCAGGGCCTTAATAGCTAAAGACAGATCATTTATATACATGGCAAACAGGATAGGCGATAAAATGCACCCTTGTTTAACTCCAATATCGATTGGGAACCAATCTGTGAAACATCCATTAACCCAAACACAGCATTTGACGTTCTCATACAAGGCAATAAGACAATTCAAAAATATTGCCATGTAAGCCTAATGCAGACAACTTATTCCAGAGCATGTTTTGGTCTATATGATCAAAAGCTTTAGAAAAATCAACAAAAGAACAAAAAGTAGCTTTCTTCAACTTTTTCCTTGTGTCTATAATTGTAGTTAAGGTAACAATATGATCAAGGCAGTTCCATTTCTTTCTAAACCCATTTTGCTCATCTGCTATAATATCATTAGCCTCTGCCCATTCTACAATATGATTATACAGCACAGAACAAAACAGTTTATATACAGAAGATGTTAAAGTAATTCCCCAGTAGTTGAGAGGTATTCTGTTATCTTTTGCCCCAGCTTTGGGGATGGGGTTAATAATACCATATTTCCAGAACTCTGGCACCACACCATTTAAAAAACAATAATTAAAAAAACCTATATAAAATATACAACGTGTTACCATTTTTTAATACATCAACTGGCACTCCATCATATCCATAAGCTTTACCTTTCTTAATTGCTTGCAAAACCCCTATAACCTCATGCTCTGTAATCTGCTGGTTCAGGAAGGAATCCTGGTTATTATGTGCATATACAGGTACAGTAACTCTAACTGTGGTACAAGGGTAACTGTGGTTGTTAGATCGAAACAGGCTAGCAAACTCACCTCTCCAGAACTCTAAAACAGCATATCTATCGGACTGTACAGACCCATCAGGCCTCAAAACGTCCCAGGGAATCTCACGGTGACGTTCACTGCCAACACTGAGCTGATTAACCTGCTGCGAGAAGGCCCTAGGGTTGTTACTCACTAGTTCTAAGATATTTTCCTGCTGTACTGTCCAATACTGTCTTTTAGCAGCTTGGACTGAACGGTCAAACTGCTTCTGTATGTCCTTCATTACAGCTTTAGCCTGCACCTTTACTGGACCAGGGGGGCAAGATGTCCATTCCTTCTCTGCTGAGCATACAGCCTTCCATAAAGAGGAGTGTTGCTCTGTCCACCAGACCTTTCTACTCCTCCTCTTTTTACCAAAGTAGCCATGTTGAATAATGACATCTCTGTGGGGTATCTGTTCTCGCATCTCCTTTTTTACAATGTCACAGAACTGAGTATACACAGCATCCACAGCAAGCTGACTGGCTGCAGAGGCCCCTAACTGTGCTACACAGTCCCTCAATGCTGTTTGACATGTGACACTTGATAGAAAATGGTCAGGAATGCTGGATAAATTAAAAACAGTGAATGAGACCAAATCTTCATTCCTTTGGTTGGTAAACAGGAAAGGAGATGTTAGTCCAGCAGGAAAGGCCATAGAATATGTTAGGCAAGAGTGGTCAGGGATAACTCTGGATGTATCAATAGTGGAGACAGCCTGCCTGTGTGAAGAGATCCTTACTCCTAATTACACTAAAATCACTAAACCAGTGCAAAATTTCATAAGGCTCCAATATGTAGTCAACCACAGACAGCCCCTGAGATGACACACATGTAAAGTCATTATTATGGTAATTTCTCCCATTTAGAATACAACAATTTGCACTGATAAGAAACTGAACAAGTAATTCCCCATACGAGTTAGATAAAACATCCACTATGTTTCTTTCTTCTATTGCATCCACCCCCTCAATGTAATCCTGTACATTTGCACAATGGCTGTTACAATCACCCATAATGCAAAAGAGACCAAGCTTCTGAAATCTAAATACGTCTGAAAGAAGACTCTTGTAAAAGTCTGCTGCATCCACCTGCCTGGTGGAGTTGGCTGGGGGTAAATAGCAAACAGCAACAGAAAACACTTGGTTTACACAGAGGTGGGACTTAGCAGACAGTTTCAACCACAGTATACCTTCCACAGAGTCATCAAGAATTTCACAGTTGTAGTCCATACACATTCTGTCACTAATAAAGAGTCCCACTCCCCCTGATCCAGAGCGAGCCCAATGATGCAGTCTGGTTCTGTTTTGCCCAAACCACCTGTATCCAGCAACAGATGCAACTTGAATGCCAGTCAGATGAGTTTCTGCCACTCCCATTATATCAATGCCCAGATGCTTTATACACTGTGAACGTGTTTTATTATTTTCTGATGATATATCAATGTTCCAGCTTTGTACATTCCAAAACCCGCATAAGACCTAGCTCCGAGCTGCTTCCCCCACTGCAGTATTGCTGCGTATTGGCCGGGTAGTAGGAACACCACGTCCGCCTCGAACAGCGAGTTTGTCCGTTCCAATTTCCTTTAAAATCACATGGAAGCTAGACTCAATAGCTCGCTGTTCATGGGCAATGTCATGATTAATATACACCTTCTTGTACTCCGGGTGTTTCTGTAACATTGCTTTTTTGCTCGTTACAGATTTCTTGTGTTCATGGCAGCTAAATTTAGCGATTATGACCCCCGGTTTGTCATTACGTGATTGTTTCCATTCAGCAGAAACACACTCAACGTCTTTGATTTTAAGTCCGTCTTTAATAAGGCGGTGTGACAGCGGGGGCGTGGTCAAGCGCTGGTCTGTGACAGGAAGGCAGAGTCAGGGAAGTGGCAGAATCACTACACCTGAGAGCAATTAACCTGTGTTTGTGTGTCTTCCCAGTGACCGCGCCCTATATCAGGAGGGAGAGCGAGAGCGGAAGGAGCTCAGCCCTGAACAAGACGCCAGTTGTGTGTGTGTGTGTCTGTTTGAGTGAGAGAAGTATTGTTAAAATGAAAAGTCTAGCAATGCTATTTTGAACCTGATCTCTGTCCTGCCGTCCTCTGTGCTCCACCCACCAATACTGAACCGCGACAGTGGTGCCGAAACCCGGGAGAGTGGAGCACCAACCCAGCAGCCCCATGGAATCCTCCCCGTTCGCCGACCTGGTCCACGCCCTCGCCACGGCTCAGCAAAGCCAGCACCAGGCGCTCGTCACACTCCGAAAGGAACAAGAGGGGCGCTTCGAAGCCCTGGTGCTGGCCCAGCAGGAAGATCGCGAGGCGTTCCGGCATCTCCTCACGTCGGCGGGGTCCACCAGCGCTCTGGCCGCGGGCCCGTCTCCCCTCACTGTCACCAAGATGGGCCCGCAGGACAACCCCGAGGCGTTCCTCACGTTGTTTGAACAGGTCGCCGAAGCCTCGGGGTGGCCGATGGAACAGCGCGCGGCGCACCTCCTCCCCCTGCTAACGGGAGAGGCACAGCTGGCCACGCTACAGCTCCCCGCCGACCGCCGGCTGGCCTACGCGGACCTCCGCCGGGCCGTCCTCCAGCACGTGGGGCGCACACCGGAACAACAGCGCCAGCGCTTCCGCGCGCTGCGATTGGAGGAAGTCGGACGGCTGTTCGCGTTCGGCCAGCAGCTCCGGGACGCCTGCTGGCGGTGGTTGAGGGCCAACGATTGCGACGCCGAGGGAATCATCGACCAGGTGGTACTGGAACAGTTCATCACCCGCTTACCAGCAGGAACCGCGGAGTGGGTCCAGTGCCACCGCCCGGCGTCGCTGGATCAGGCAGTCGAGTGGGCGGAGGATCATCTGGCGGCTGTCCCGGCGGCAGGACAGCAGATGGCATCTTCTCTTCTCTCCTCTTCTCTCTCTCTCTCTCTCCCCCTCCTCCTGTGTCCCGTACTCGCCCCATTCCCCCACCGTGGAGGCGGGGGCCGGCACCACCCCAGCCGGCCCGCCGCACCTGCAGTGCCCTCCCGTTTCTCCCTTCTGTGTCTGTCTCTCCCACACCTCAGGTGAGTAAGCCCCAGATCACCGGTGCAGAGGGAAAGCCCGGGCCGGTTTGCTGGCGCTGCGGGGAGCCGGGCCACCTTCAACAGCAGTGCACAGCAATGGAAGTGGGCACGGTGGTTCGGATCCCCGACGTGCCAGAGGCCGCCCTTGATCGGGCCGGAGTGTATCGCATACCGGTGAGTATCCAAGGGGCTACATATCAGGCATTGGTGGACTCTGGTTGTAATCGGACCTCAATTCGCCAAAGCCTGGTTCAAAACGAGGCATTGGGGGGAGCACAAGGGGTGAAGGTGTTGTGTGTGCACGGGGATGTTCACCGCTACCCTTTGGTGTCGGTTCACATTATTTTCAAAGGGGAAAAATTTATAGTGAAGGCAGCTGTTAATCCTCGCCTTACCCACTCTTTAATTTTGGGGACTGATTGGCTGGGATTTCGGGGTTTAATGACGCGCCTAGTAGAGAGTGGGTCCTGCCATTTGACAGGGGGAGGTCCCGGTGTCGCTTTGGCGGGAGCAGCTGTCACAGAGCCGTCTACGTCATCTCCGCGTCAGAGTGAGGAGCCGCCGGCTCCTCCTATCTCTCTTGGGGAATCCCTCGCGGATTTCCCATTAGAGCAGTCGCGAGACGAGACTCTGCGGCATGTGTTTGACCAAGTGAGAGTAATCGATGGTCAAACGCTCCAGCCGAACGCCACCCCGTCCTTCCCCTACTTCGCGATTATGAAGGATAGATTATACCGAGTGACGCAGGACACCCAAACTAAAGAGCGAGTCACACAGCTTTTAATTCTGAAGAGCCGCCGGAAATTGGTATTCCAGGCGGCTCACTTTAATCCAATGGCTGGACACTTGGGGCAGGATAAAACACTAGCCCGAATAATGGCCCGATTCTATTGGCCGGGGATTCGCGGCGATGTCCGTAGGTGGTGTATGGCATGCCGCGAATGCCAGTTAGTAAACCCAGCAGCCATTCCAAAAGCACCTTTGCGCCCTCTACCGTTAATCGAGACCCCGTTTGAGAGAATTGGGATGGATCTCGTCGGGTCATTAGATCGGTCAGCACGAGGGTACCACTTTATATTAGTTCTGGTGGACTATGCAACGCAATACCTGGAAGCAGTGCCTCTGCGCAATATCTCAGCACGCAGTATTGCAGAGGCACTCTTCTGCGTCATCTCCCGAGTTGGAATCCCGAAAGAGATTCTGACTGATCAAGGCATTACGTTTATGTCACGAACACTGCGCAAACTGTATGGGTTATTGGGGATTAAGCCGATCCGCACCAGCATGTATCACCCACAAACGGACGGTTTAGTGGAACGGTTCAACCGCACCCTCAAAAATATTATTAAGAAATTCGTAAGTGAGGACGCACGTAATTGGGATAAGTGGCTCGAACCCTTGCTGTTCTCAGTGCGAGAGGTCCCCCAAGCCTCCACGGGGTTCTCCCCGTTCGAATTATTATATGGGCATAAGCCGCACGGCATCCTGGACGTGCTGCGGGAAAATTGGGAGGAGGGACCTTCACAAAGTAAGAACGAAATTCAGTACATTATGGACCTGCGCGCAAAACTCCACACGCTCACCCACCTAACTCAGGAGAATTTGTGGCAGGCTCAGGAACGGCAAGCCCGCCTGTACAACAAGGGTACGCACCTTAGAGAGTTCACACCGGGAGATAAGGTACTCGTACTGTTGCCCACGTCGAGCTCCAAATTGATCGCCAAGTGGCAAGGACCCTTTGAGGTCACACGGCGAGTCGGGGACGTCGACTATGAGGTGAGGTAAATGGACAGGGGTGGGGAGCTACAGATTTACCACCTCAATCTGCTTAAACTCTGGAACGAGGAGGTCCCCGTGGTGTTGGTGTCGGTGGTTCCGGAGAAGGCAGAGCTGGGGCCGGAGGTTCAAAAAGGGACATTGGCATCACGTACCTCTCCGGTCCCCTGTGGAGACCACCTCTCCCTGACCCAACTCATGGAGGTCGCCCAGTTGCACACCGAGTTTTCGGATGTGTTCTCGCCCCTGCCCGGTCACACTAACCTCATAGAGCACCACATAGAGATGCCCCCGGGGGTGGTAGTGCGTAGCCACCCTTACAGGCTACCCGAACACAAAAAAAAGGTGGTTCGGGAAGAACTTCAGACCATGCTCAAAATGGGCATCGTCGAGGAGTCCCACAGTGACTGGAGCAGCCCGGTGGTCTTGGTACCCAAGGCCGACAGGTCGGTCCGGTTCTGTGTGGACTACAGAAAAGTCAACGCGGTGTCTAAATTCGACGCGTACCCAATGCCTCGTATTGATGAGTTGCTCGATCGACTCGGCACTGCTCGCTTTTATTCAACGCTGGATTTGACGAAGGGATATTGGCAGATCCCCTTGACTCCACTATCCCAAGAAAAAACGGCTTTTTCCACACCGTTTGGTTTACACCAATTCGTCACCCTTCCGTTTGGGCTGTTTGGGGCGCCCGCTACATTTCAGCGGCTGATGGACAGAGTCCTCCGCCCTCACGCCACTTATGCGGCCGCGTATTTAGATGACATCATCATCTATAGTAATGACTGGCAGCGGCACCTCGAACATCTGAGGGCCGTCCTTAGGTCGCTGAGGCGAGCGGGGCTCACAGCCAACCCAAAGAAGTGTACGATTGGGCGGGTGGAAGTACGGTATCTGGGCTTCCACTTGGGCAACGGGCAGGTGCGTCCCCAAATTAATAAGACGGCAGCAATTGTGGCCTGCCCGAGGCCCAAGACCAAAAAGGGGGTGAGACAGTTCCTGGGGCTGGCTGGCTATTATCGTAGGTTTATACCTAATTATTCGGACGTCACCAGCCCGCTGACTGATCTCACTAAAAAGGGGGCACTAGATCCGGTCCAGTGGACGGAGCAGTGCCAGCGGGCTTTCTCAGAGGTAAAGGCTACACTGTGTGGGGGGCCACTTCTACACTCCCCTGACTTTTCTCTCCCCTTTATGTTGCAGACCGATGCGTCGGACAGAGGGCTAGGGGTGGTTATGTCCCAGGAGGTGGAGGGGGAGGACCGCCCTGTCCTGTATATCAGCCGGAAGCTGTCGGTGCGTGAGGGGCGCTACAGCACCATAGAGAAAGAGTGTTTGGCCATCAAGTGGGCGGTTCTCGCCCTCCAGTACTACCTGCTGGGGCGCCCTTTCACCCTCTGTTCGGACCACGCACCCCTCCAGTGGCTCCACCGCATGAAAGATGCCAACGCGTGGATCACCCATTGGTATCTGGCGCTCCAACCCTTTAATTTCAAGGTGGTCCACAGGCCGGGGGCGCAGATGGTTGTGGCGGACTTCCTCTCCTGTCAAGGGGGGGGGGGGAGTCGGCTGCAGGCCGGACGGCCGCCCGGCCTGAGTCGGGCGGTGGGGGTATGTGGCAGCGGGGGCGTGGTCAAGCGCCGGTCTGTGACAGGAGGGCGGAGTCAGGGAAGGTAAGTGGCAGAATCACTACACATGAGAGCAATTAACCTGTGTTTGTGTGTCTTCCCAGTGACCATGCCCTGTATCAGGAGGGAGAACGAGAGCGGAAGGAGCTCAGCCCTGAACAAGACGCCAGTTGTGTGTTTGTGTCTGTTTGAGTGAGGAAAGTATTGTTAAACTGAAAAGTCTAGCAATAAACGCTATTTTGAACCTGATCTCTGTCCTGCCGTCCTCTGTGCTCCACCCACCAATACTGAACCGCTACAGGCGGTTCACAGAGTTCCGTGTGACTTCATTCACTCCGTGTGGGAGATTTCTAATCACCACATTAAGTGCTAAATCACTCCTCACTGCAGGTGCACTCGGACCCGGTGCCGCAACCGTGGTGTCTTCCAAAACTTTCAAACGTGCATTAAAATCACCAACCTCTGAGCTCAACTGAGGGTCCAAGAGAGGGTAGTCCTTCACGATCGCCTCCAAGTTAGTAACACAACTGTAGAGTTCCACAGTGTCTTCCTTAAAGTGCACCTGACACCAAAAAACATGTTAATTTGTTAATTTCTGCCACATTGAATTGAATAAAATGACAGATTTACTTCACACATCGCGCAACAGAATAGTAACAAACATCGTTTTGAATGGCCTGCCATGCAGATAAATTGATATCACGGCGAGCCAACCCACGGCTGAGGAAGAAGGCGGATATGACGTCACATGCAGAACCGCTGACAGACATTTTCTCAGCTTCTCGTTGTTCACCAGTGCTTTTGCAAGTGAATATTTTTGTGTCTGACTTGTGGATTTTGGTGAATATGCCTGCTCGTTGTGTGGCTGGGTTTTGCTCCAACACCAGGGAAGCCGGGTATAGTCTGTATACCTTTCCTAAGGATCCCATCAGACGCGAAGAGTGGGCAAAACAAGTACGCCGGACATGGGACATGTGGACTCCCAATGACAGATGGGCCTCTGACAGACTTGTGACACTTGTTTGATTAGCTGTTGATTGATGATTTTTCGGTGTAGATCTCCATCTTGTAATGAGATATTTACTACTAAATAATAGCAATAGGTGAATTTGTTCATGATTCAAAGTTCTGCCACAGTTCCGCTGCAATACCGTGTTGGCTGGACCTTATAGGCCTAACATGCAATTGAATTTCATCAGTTCATAGAAGTTTTTATTCTTATCAAATAAAAATGTGAGAAAACGGCCCAAATCTAAAAGACCATGAACTTTCAAGAGAGCATATTTTTTAAAAAGGAAATCAGTGCAGTAATATTGTCAATGATTGTCAATTTTATATGATAGAAGTATTTTATCCTGTTATCATTTACCACCTAAGATACAGCCTATTTTTCAATGAAAAATAACATTTCGTATTATTCATTCATTATAATTCATAATTACACAATAGTTCACAAATTACTGAATCTTCAAATCTTCCATTTTGACGTGAATCGAAGGGTTTGTATGCAAACCTAAGGCGATTTTTGGTAATTATATCAATGAAAACCAATCCAATGGATACAAATAGGATGTTGTCGTATAAGATATGGGCAATCTTACTACTTGCATGGATATTTCACAGTATTGTCTCTTGAGAGAAATATTGAGAGAATTCAACATACTAACTCTGTTTAACAGGAAGTGATTAACACAAACAAGTGAAATGACCTAATCATTATCATGTTGCCATTGATGGCAGGATGTGTAAGGTAAACAAATCCCGCTCAGGCAGAAGCCGGGATGTGTACCTCACCAATCCCACTGTCAACCAGGAAATTGTTGCAGAATAATACAGAATAATACTGACTTGCTACTTGTGTTACAAATTTATTATTATTATTATTATTATTATTATAAATGTTCAATCACTCAGTCATAAACTCTGTACTACACCATACATCTATATCCTAGGTAAGTTTTTAGATGCTTGGTTACAGTAATAGGGGAGAGGCCTGGATTTATGCACCAGTCCACGTCAAGACCCAGTGTGTGTGTGTGTGGGGGGGGGGTGGCGTAGACTGGGCAAGGGGTCATTCCCTGCCTAATCGTCTTCCTCCCCCTGCGCTTTCCTCCCTCATCCTTCACGACCCCCGAGGACTAGATCTATTATTATTATATTACCATTCAGTGCTTTGGAGCCTCCCGATGTCAGCTGGGATCACGATGTCCTCTGCATTGGCCCCGTTGTCGTCGTCTGTGCCCAAGTTGGAAATCTTGCCTTCTGCAGGCAAATTGTCCAGATACGGCTCAAAACGATAAGGAAAAATGCCACCCACTGCTTTGGACAGTAGGACAGGTAGAGAACAATATTAAAAGCATACTAAAGTATGGAGATACTGCCAAGGGGAGGAAATGGCTATTTACATTTTCAAGAACAACTGGATGGGAAAAACGGCTTTAAAATGAAGTGACAAGAATATAGGAAAACCTGTAGATGGCAGTAATGCAACACTGTGGATGCTAGCTGCCGTAAAATCACAAAGAAGAAGAAAATCCACTATATAGTGAGTGATTTCGGACACAGGGGAAGTTTGGCATGGAGAGGAGTTCCGGTAGGGGAGCTTGCTTTCTCGTGTGTTAATGGTGTGCGAGGGCTCGCTGAGGGCTAGCAGCGTTCGCAGTCAGAGCTCGTTGGGCTCTTCAGACTCTGGCGGTTGGCATAAACTGATTTGTGACTGGATTGGGATGACAACACAGGCAGAAGATGAAGATGACAACATGGACTTTAATGACTGGACACCGGTTCCTAGTGGGAGGGGGTGAGGTAAAACAAACATGAGGCAGGATAGGGATGTAAGGGTGTCTGCTAGTCAGGGCTTAAAAGAAGCGTGGAGAATTATAATACAGAAGAAAGTGACCGGGTTGTTCACAGGAAGGTGGAGAGGGAGGAATTTAAAATAATACTTAAATTCAGGAAGGAAGATGAACAGGTGACTCTAGGTCCAATAATGTTGTCTAGGGAGCTGGAAAAAAAAAACTAGGAGAAGTGGAAATGGCCAAGATACTTCGAGATGGGAACCTATTGGTAAAATACAGAAATGAAGAACAGAGAAATAAAGCGTTGCATAGTGAAAGTATTTGTAAAAAGGCAGTATGTGAAAGAAGAGTTCTGGGTGAGAATAAAGTGACCCGTGGAGTTATAACTGGCATTCCCATTCTTGAAGACCTGGAGTAAATAAAGTGAAGCATTCAAGGAGGTGAGTTGAGGAGAGTGAAGATATTGTTGAGAGCAGTGAATGGCGAGAGAGCGGAAAGTCTGTCAGTGCTACTAGAGTTTCAGAACTTGATACTCCCCAAAAAAGTAGATAGGCTGTATGAGTTTCCCAGTCAGGCCTTATGTTCTTCCTCCGCTACAGTATTACAAATGCCAGAGGTATAGGCACATACCAGTGGCCTGCAAAGGAAAGCAAAGATGTCCCAAATGCAGAGATGAACATAGATTTGAGGATTGTGAAGGACATGTACAGGCTAAATATTGTAATTGTGGTGGCCAGCACAGTGCAACATATGGAGGTTGTGAAGTTAGGAAAAGAGCAGTGGAGATTCAGCAAGTGAAAATGGCTAACAACATTAGTTATGCTGAAGCAGCAAAGAGAGTGCAAGGACAAAAGGGAATGAAGGCAACAGATAAAAGTTCAAGATCAGGAGGAGGACAAAGAGAGGAAGCTAATAGGCCTGCAGAACTGGACATGGATAAGCTAACTTTGTTTATTACCTATGTTATCAACTGTACAGATCAAGTTAAACACAAAACAGAGAAAATTAGGATAACTGTGAAGGGAGCTGAAAAATTCTTGGATATGAAAGATCTGTCCTGGGAACAAATCAACAGAAGACTTGAAGCAGATGGGAAACCAGCAGCCTGTGGAGAAAAGACTGGATGATTATTCTTCAGTGGAATGCAAGGAGTTTCATAGCAAATGGTCAGGAATTTAGAGGCTTTATTAACGGTTTCAGAAATAAACCAGAGATTATATGTATTCAGAAAACTTGGCTTAAACCAGAATTAGATTTTATAATTAAAGGATATAAAAGTATACATAGAGATAGAGTGGAGGGAAATGGGGGTGGCTGTATAATGTTTGTACAACAAGAAATGCAATATAGAATTTTGAAGAAAGGTAAACATTTAGAGATGATAGCAATTGAAGTTTGGACAAAAGATGGTATCATTAAAGTACTTAATTTTTATAACCCTTGTAAGAAGCTTTCATTGGGATCACTGGACGAAAACTCTAAATCTAGATGGAAAAAGTATATGTTATGGAGATTTTAATGCACATAGTACATTATGGGATGGGTATAATGATGGGAACGGAGAGGTGATTGAAGAGCTAATGGATATCAAAAGCCTAGCATGCCTCAATGATGGAAATGGTACAAGAATTGATGTCAGAAGTGGTACGGAATCTGCCATAGATCTTACCTTAGTATCAGAATCTGTAGCGGGTATTTTCACTTGTGAAATTATAAAGGAAACAGTAGGAAGTCACCATTATCCTCTAATAATTGAGGTAGGCATGACTCTAGAAGAGTATAGTACTGGAGGATTAAATAGATGGGTTTTCAACAGTGCTGATTGGGAAGAATTCAAACAGATTAGTGATAAAGAAATGCAAAAAGTGGATGTTAGTCAGGATGTTGATGAATTAAACCTGTCTGTCTGTGATGCCATTCTAGGGGCCGCAAAGCAAACAATTCAAAGGAAGAGAGCTAAGCATAAAAAGAAAAATTGTGCCATAGTGGACGAAGGAATGTGAAAGTGCAATAAAATCTTGAAATAAAGCGTTTTGCATGTTAAAACGAACTCTTGACTTCCAGAAGCTTACTGAATATAAAATATTGCAAGCTAATGTAAGGAAAACAATTAAAAGTGCAAAGAAGATTTTTTGTAAGGACATTTTGTAATTCAGTAGGAAGAGAAACAGAAATTGCTAAAATATGTGAAATGATAAAAAGAATGAATGGGATTAAAAGAGAGTATGGATATCCACTCTTAATTGACAACACAATTTCAGCTGTGACAGATGAGGAGAAAGCAGAGATGTTAGTACAGACTTTTGTAAAATAAGTCATATAAATTAATTTCCTCCCAGAAGTACTTTGGATATGCCATGTGTTCCTTCTAATGAAACCAAGCAACTAGATTGTTTGCAAGAGAACATTGCTCCAAGACATACCTATTCCAAATTAAGTTAGTAGAGACCAAAGATTGCGCTCACAGTTGGTTTTCTCAAGAGCAGTACCCTTCATGTTATAAGTCGTAACGATAGGCTTGGTTTTACATGTAATAAGCCAGAAGCAATGGACCAGATTACCAAGTTATATAAATCCTCCTGAAGGGCTTATGCATCATTGGTGGATCTAATTCCTCTAGAAACTTTTGTGTCATCTGCAAATATTGTGACCTTGCTGTCAGTAACTGTGTCAGGAAGATCATTCACATAGAGTAGAAATAATACTGGCCCACAAATTGACCCCTGGGGGACACCTGATTTAGCATGTAACGTGTCTGATGTTGCCCTGAGAACAGTGACACATTGATGATGGTCTGTAAGATAGGAGCAGAACCACTGAAGCAAATTACCCATCCATCCATCCATCCATCCATTATCTGTAGCCGCTTATCCTGTCTTACAGGGTCGCAGGCAAGCTGGAGCCTATCCCAGCTGACTATGGGTGAGAGGCAGGGTACACCCTGGACAAGTCGCCAGGTCATCACAGGGCAGACACATAGACACAGACAACCATTCACACTCACAGTCAATTTAGAGCCACCAATTAGCCTAACCTACATGCCTTTGGACTGTGGGGGAAACCGGAGCACCTGGAGGAAATGCGGACACGGGGAGATCATGCAAACTCCACACAGAAAGGCCCCTGTTGGCCACTGGGCTCAAACCCAGGACCTTCTTGCTGTGAGGCGACAATGCTAACCACAACACCACGGTGCCACCCTGAAGCAAGTTACCTTCAAAACCAAAACCACAAAGTTTTAGAATAAGAAGGCCATGGTTGACTTTGTCGAAGGCCTTGGACATGTCTAAATATATTACATCTATTTGACCTCCACTATCTAACAAGTGTCCAGGGTAGTCCAGAGTTTCAAGAAGGTTGGTAACACAGGATTTTCCAGTTATGAAACCATGTTGGGAATTATTCAGAAGTGAATACAGATGGTTCTTGATGTTGTTCAGTACACAACTTTCTAACACCTTGGAGACCATTGGCAGTAAAGATATTGGCCAATAATGTTTTGCATGCTCTGTCACTTTTTGTAAGGGTTCCCTGACTGGGGTGGACACTGAACAGACAGGCAGGTAGATACTATTCAGATTCTTCTTTCCATTTATTTTTCAAAACCAAACAAAAATATGCTTTCCAGTGGACTACAACAGAACATACACTCACTCACTCATATGACTCCAGCTTTTATCCACTCCCTGTCACTGCACACAAATACACAGACACAGCACACTAATTAACAACAGGTGCTTCCACTTTGCCTCTCACCTTCCCCGGCTTCACTCTCTATTCATAAACTGGTGCTTGACCACACCCCTGCTGCCACATCTTTCTTATGAACAGTGGCAATTATCTACATCATGTGGCAATAATCGTGGTATCTCACTGTTTTCTATCGCAGATAAGATACTTGCCCAGATACTGTCATTCAGATTATCAACTGCATATTACTGAGACAATATTGCCAGAGTTGCAATGTGGATTCAGACCAGGAAGGGGTACTGTTGACATGATTTTTGCTGCACATCAAATACAAGAGAAGTGCTGGGAGCATTATCAGGATTTGTATATGGGTTTCATCGATCTGACCAAGGCCTTTGACTCTGTGGGAAATCCTCGCATGAATTGGCTGCAGCAAGAAGTTCATAAACATTATCAGACTTTTCATGATGACATGCCGGCATCTGTCTTGGTTGATAGGGAAGCTTCTGAAAATTCTGCAGTAAAGATTGGTGTCAAACAGGGATGTGTCATTGTCCCTACACTGTTTTCTGTATTTCTGTCTACAGTACTACATCCAGTAAGGCAAAGGATACTACCTGGAATAGAACTCCAGTATCATTTGGAAGGGCAACTCTTCAACCTGCGGCAACTCAAAGCAAAGACTATGGTATCATACATCACAGTTACGGAGTTACAATATGCAAATGACAATGCCATTGTAGCACACACTGAAAATGACCTACAGCAAATTATGGATACATTCAATTATGCATATTCTGCTCTGGGACTCAGGCTAAATGTTGACAAAACACAAGTTCTTTACCAACCACAACCTGGAAATATACAAGAAATTAACAAGCTTCCCTGTATCTCTATCAACAGAAAACTGCTAGCAAATGTTGACCACTTTACCCATCTTGGTAGTTGTCTATCTTCAAAAGCAGATGTAGATAATGGAATCCAGTGCAGACTCAACGCAGCAAGTGCAGCATTTGATCGTCTCAGAGCTAGAGTTTTTGATAATCGAGATCTTTTCACAAAAACCAAGATCAAGGTCTACTCTCTTATGGATCTGAGACCTGGGTAACCTACGGTCATCATATAAAGAACCTTAAGCAATACCATCAACGATGCCTGCGAAAGATCCTTAACATCAAATGGATGGACAGACACACAAAACAGTGTCTTAGATGATGCTAAAACAACCAGCATAGAAGCTATGACCATCAAAAGTAAACTGCACTGGGCAGGTCATGTGGTGTGTATTAGCAACAATCATCCACCGAAGCAGATCTTGTTCTCAGAGCTCAAAAATGGCAAATGATCTCAAGGAGGACAGCAAAAGCACTTCAAAGACAATCTGAAGCATAACATGAAACAATGCAGTATCAATCCTGACATGCGGGAAGACAAAGCTATTGACAGTTCTGTCTGGAGAGCCACAGTTCACAAAAGTACTCAAAACTTTGAACAACAAAGGAAAGATTATCAGAGCAGCTACAAGCAGCTAGAAAGCAACATTAGCTGTCTACATCAAGCAACACAAATGATGATTTCATCTGTTCTGTGTGCCTAAAGAGATGCAAGTTGAACATTGGACTGTATAGTCACTCAAGATCACATCAACCTTGACACATGAACATAGCAAGCAGAGCTCTTACTCTATACAGAGGGATTGCAGAGAGATGAACAGGTACTATATTTGCCAGTTTCCATTCTCTTGGGACTACACCATAACAGTGATATGTTAAACAGCTGACACAGCAATGGAGCTATAATATCAACTGTTTCCTTAAGTAGCTTTGCTGGTATTCCATCTGCTCTAGTAACTTTTACACAATCTAGGGAGTATAGGGCAGCTTTAACTTCCTCAGTAGATAGTTCCAGATCTCTTAACGTTATGTTTTCTGGCTGTCAGCATTTGTACTGGGTGATGAAACTTTTTATAAACACTAATGCACAATAATCAATAAAGAGACTAGCGATAACTTTGGGATTTTTTGCAGTGATTCTTAAAGAAGGAACTTGATCTGAAGAACCATTACCAGCCATAGAAATTTGCAGGGGAACTGTTCATGATTTCAACTTTTGTTTTAGAACTGACCAAAAGCGCTTTGGATTCTGCTTTAAATCGGTTTTTAGCGAGCCAAAGTACTTTTCACGACTATTGTGTAGTTGTTTAACCTCACTACGTAAGGTCTTAAATTTCTCCCTTAGGTAAATGAATGAAGACATTTTTTGTTTTTTCAGAACTGAATCCTTTTTCTTAATTTTCTTCAGGATAGACCCATTAATTCATGGTAGTAAATGGCGAACTTTAAACCTTTTAACAGGAATATAGTCTGAAACTGCAGCCAGAAATGAGTCTTTACAGTGTTGCCAGTTATCACTGATATCATTACCTAATTTGATTTTCTATTAATTAATCTCAACTGGGCTGTTAATACCTTTCTCCCTATATATCTTATTATGGATATCATCTCACTTAAAAATGTTGATCAACAAAAGATAAAGGGCTTTGGTGAAGTTCAGTAAAGACTCTACCGCATATACAGTTGTGGTCAGAAGTTTACACACGGTGAAATGAATGTCATCTTGGATATGAATGTCATGGCAATATTTTGGCCTTCAGTAATTTCTCTGAACTGTTCTTTTTCTGTGGCAGAATGATTGTACAGTATACATCTTAAAAAAACCTAGAATTCAGTGCACAATTTTCTTTGGGTTTTCTGAAATCAACACAGGGTCAAAAAGTATACATACAGTGTAAAAATGTACATACAGCACACCTAATATTTGGGTAAAATATCTCTTAGCAAGATTCACTTTGACCAAACATTTTTTGTTTACCAAGAACAAGCTTCTGGCAGAATTCTGGTTGGATATTTCATGACTCTTCATGGTATAATTGGTAGAGTTCAATTATTTTTTTTTTCTTGACATGGACTCAACTTATAAGCACGCTCCATATATTTTCAACAGGTTTGAAGTCAGGGCTTTTTTTAAGCTTAATGTTAGCCTGCTTTATCTTCCACAACCAGCTCTGATGTGTGTTTGGGTTCATTGTCCTGTTGTGACTCCCAGTCATGTTCAAGTTTCCAATGGTTTGAGGTTATGCTGAAGAATTCTGAGGTAGTCCTCCTTCATTATTCTATCCACTTTGTGCAATGAACCAGTTCCACTGGCAGTAAAACAGCCCCAGAGCATGATGATCCTACCACCACCAACTAGTACAGTGTCCCTCTGTACATCGTGGTCATTGTGGCCAAACAACTCAATCTTTTTCTCATGTGACCATACAGCTTTCCTCCAGCAGGCTTTTTCTTTGTCCATGTGGTCAGTTGCAAACTTCAGTTAAGCTTAAATGTGTCAACTTTGGAGCAGGGGGTTATTTCTTGGATAGCAGCCTCTTAGTCCATGGTGATATAAAACTCACTGAACTGTAGACAGTGATCCATCAGCTTCCAGTTCATGGCAGGGCTGTGCCATGGTGGTTCCCGGGTTGTTCCTGACCATCTGAATCAATTCCCTTTCAGCTGAGGGTGACAGTTTGGGTTTTCTTGAAGCAAAGTGGCTTGGCAAAGTGACTACACCTCCCAGTAACTTACATACAATTGTTTGAACTGATCTTGGGATTTGCAGTTGTTTAGAAATGACTGTAAGAGACATTCCTGAGTTGTGTATACCTGCAATCCTCTTTCTCGGATCTGCACAGAGCGCCTTGGACTTTCCCATTTTACTGTTTGTTGGTCAATCCAATGAGTGCTGTAAACAAACCCTTTTTATGAAGGCACAGAGAAGCTACCAGCTGTAGTCAATCACAATCACTAACAGGAAGTTAAGAGACCTTGGCAAGATGAGACATTTTGGAAGTTTCAGCACCTCTGAATTAATAATCTAAGTGCATGTATGTAAATTTTTGATCCTGTATGTATAATTTTGACCCTGTGTTGATTTCAGAAAATCCAAAATAAATTAAAACTTCTGCACCAAATTCATGTTTTTTCCTATTAAAGAAATATGTTGTACAATCATTTTGCCACAGAAAACGAACAGTTCAGAAAAATCATTGAAAGCCCAATATTGCCATGACCTTCTTGTCACTCTATGTAAATTTCTGACCACAACTGTAAATCTCTAAGAAATAGAGTACAGAGTGCAAATTTTGCAAGGAGAGATTATACAACAGAAAGACTGAAGACCTGGATAACTCGAACAGCTCATCCTGGTGGAAACTTATTAAGGATCTTGATGGCTTATCAAACAGGTGTGACTGGTTTCAGCCATTATTGGATGAGAATGTTCCTGACCCCCTTTTCCTTCAACACTACATTTATAAACTTCTTGGTTAATTTAGCATCACACTTTCAACCTCTTCAGACTCCTCTTCCTTTATATGGTCCTATGCAGGATGATTTATTTGTGTCAGATTATAAAGTTTTCACTCTTCTAAAACATCTAAAGACCAAGAAATCCCCCTGGTCCTGATATTATTCCTCCCAGGATATGGAAGGACTTTGCTTTTGAACTTGCTCCCATTGTTGCCAACATCTACAATTCATCATTATCTGAAGGAGTCTTCCCAGCACAGTTGAAACAAACCATTGTTGTTCCTATTCCAAAGACCTGGCCTCCAGAATGCATTGAAAATGATCTGTGACCAATATCTCTGACTTCTCCCCTGGCCAAAGTTCTGGAAGACATCACACTTCAATCCCTGCTGAAGTCTGTATTTCATAAAATTGACAGTAAGCAATTTTCTCTTGTTGGTAGTTCAACTACATAGGCATTAGGCTTCTTTCTACATATCATCTTCAAGGCATTAGATAGAGGGAAATGTTATGCTTGAATTTTTTCTCTGATTTTGTGGCTCATAATATTTTACTTCATGAGTGAGATAAGCTGAGTATTAACCCCTTTCTTATTAGGTGGGTAGCCTCCTTTCTGTACAACAGATCTCAGAGAGTTAAGATTAATGATATATTTGCCCCTCCTGTATGTTCTAATGGTGGAATAGCACACGGTACTAAGATTCAAGATGTTTATTTGTCATATACACAATAACAGACACAGCAGTTTATTATTGGGTAATGAAATTCTTATTTTGCAACTACCCGACCAAACTATGCTTACTAATATAAAAAGAAATATATATAAAATACGAAATATAAAATAAAGTGCATATGCAATGCAAAATATAAAAGTAGAATGAAAATAAACAAAAATAAACATAATTAAAAAAAAACAGTCAAACAATATGCAAACATAGAGGTAGATATACTGTGCAATGTCTTGTGCAAAATTGCAAATATAGAGGTAGATGGTGATTATAATCCATGGTTCAAAAGCCTGATGGCCTGGGGTTAAAAACACTGCTTTTGCTCACTAAGCTCACACTGCTTTTGTTCTTGTTAATGATCTATGCTCCAACACTCCCAACAGGATTAAGTATGTTGATGACATGTCAGTTCTTGAATTTATTCCTAGGTGTTCCTTTTCATATTTACAGTTCACAGTGAATGATGTGGAAAGATATGCTTGTGAAAGGGGTATGAAGTTAAATAAAAAAAAAATGCAAAGACATGCTTATTGATTTTTTTTTTTTTTTACATTGTAAGCTTTATGAACCAGGTCCTTTAATGAGTGTGCCTTTGGAATGAGTTTGGGGCTATAAGTCATGAGGCATGTATATTTCTAATGATCTCTCATGGAATATTAATTGTCATGATATTGTTAAGAAAGCTAACAAAAGATTATTCACCATTAGACTGCTTAAGAGGAGTGGTCTCCCTCCCTTGGAGCTGGTTAAGGTTTATTGTGTAATCATTAGGTCCATTCTTGAATATGCATCCCATCTGAGCTACCCCATTCATCTCATCTCATCTCATCTCATTATCTCTAGCCGCTTTATCCTGTTCTACAGGGTCGCAGGCTGACTACGGGTGAGAGGCGGGGTACACCCTGGACAAGTCGCCAGGTCATCACAGGGCTGACACAGACAACCATTCACACTCACACCTATGGTCAATTTAGAGTCACCAGTTAACCTAACCTGCATGTTTTTGGACTGTGGGGGAAACCGGAGCACCCGGAGGAAACCCACGCGGACACGGGGAGAACATGCAAATTCTGCACAGAAAGGCCCTCGCCGGCCACGGGGCTCAAACCCGGACCTTCAGCTCGAACCACAGTACATTTTAAATGAGCCTTGGCCCAGAGAAGACGTCTGCGCTTCTGGATCATATTTAGATACGGCTTCTTCTTTGAACTATAGAGTTTTAGCTGGCAACAGTGGATGGCACGGTGAATTGTGTTTACAGATAATGTTCTCTGGAAATATTCCTGAGCCCATTTTATGATTTCCAATACAGAAGCATGCCTGTATGTGATGCAGTGCCGTCTAAGGGCCCGAAGATCACGGGCACCCAGTATGGTTTACCGGCCTTGACCCTTACGCACAGAGATTCTTCCAGATTCTCTAAATCTTTTGATGATATTATGCACTGTAGATGATGATATGTTCAAACTCTCTGCAATTTTACACTGTCAAACTCCTTTCTGATATTGCTCCACTATTTGTCAGCGCAGAATTAGGGGGATTGGTGATCCTCTTCCCATCTTTACTTCTGAGAGCCGCTGCCACTCCAAGATGCTCTTTTTATACCCAGTCATGTTAATGACCTATTGCCAATTGACCTAATGAGTTGCAATTTGGTCCTCCAGCTGTTCCTTTTTTGTACCTTTAACTTTTCCAGCCTCTTTTTGCCCCTGTCCCAACTTTTTTGAGATGTGTTGCTGTCATGAAATTTCAAATGAGCCAATATTTGGCATGAAATTTCAAAATGTCTCACTTTCAACATTTTATATATTGTCTATGTTCTATTGTGAATACAATATCAGTTTTTGAGATTTGTAAATTATTGCATTCCATTTTTATTTACAATTTGTACTTTGTCCCAACTTTTTTGGAATCGGGGTTGTAAATAAAGTTATTCTTGAACACATTTCTTCTTCTTTGATCAATTTTCACTGTCTCAGCATTGCAAGCCCTTGGTAGATCTTCAGTTTTCAGGACATCAATTACAGTGCTTATGTCAGCTTCTGAAATATCTGCAATTTTTTTTGGAATGACCCTTTGCAGTCAGGCAAGGCACACTTAGAAGCTGAGTTTGGAATATAATTGTGAATTCTCATATGTCTTACATATGCTAATACATTCACTAGCAAAGACCTGGCATGGGAACATTTTGATAGCAAATGCAATAAAAATAAGAAGCGCGAATGCAAAAACACAAATGTTGTAGCTCAGTTTGTCATATTATGACTCAACAGCATCACTGTGGACCAAAAAAAAAAAAAAAAACACTACTTCAGCCTAAGAGTATCATGTTGACTGATACTGTATTAAACATGAACTGAAACATTCCTGCCATACATCCTTTGTAATTACTGCTGTTTCAACTGGCTCAAATTTTAATGTTATGTTATTGCAACCGTCTTGTTGGCCCACTCACAATGTAGGACAATAAATGGTTGTACTGCACAAATCAAACATGACAAAAAAAAAATCAGAAATCTGATTAAAACATTAACTTTTTAAAGTTATTCAACACACACACACACACACACACACACACACACACACACACACACACACACACACATTACAGCACAGTGAATTTATTTATTAATTTTTTTGCATTTAACCCATCTGGGGATGTGAGCACACATACACAGAGCAGTGAGAAGTTGTGCTCTGGGACCCATGGAACACTTGGGGGATTAAGTGCCTTGCTCAAGGGAACTTCAGCCATTCCTGCTGGTTTAAGGAATCCAACCAGTGACTTTTTGGTCCCAAAGGTCTCAAACCTTTAGGCCATGGCTTGCCCTAAAAGCCATGTGGGTTTAACTGTGACATAACCCCTTAAATGTCTCATCCATAATCATACATTTGATGGGGACATTGCTGTGAATGTGAGCAGCTGAGCATTTATTATTGTCATTACGCAAATTTGTCTGTAGGCTAACATTAGCACATCAAATAAACAAGTAACTTGAATTACCATTACGTTAACACTACTAACACTAGTATTAATTTAACTAACACCAAACAAACCATAGCATTACCCAAATGGCAGCAGAGTTTCACTAAGCTCACTGGCTGGAAAAAATTATCAGCTGTAGTGCTGGTGTCACTTTCATCTCATCTTATCTCATCATCTCTGGCTGCTTAATCCTGTTCTACAGGGTCGCAGGCAAGCTGGAGCCTATCCCAGCTGACTATGGGCGAAAGGCGTGGTACACCCTGGACAAGTCGCCAGGTCATCACAGGGCTGACACATAGACACAGACAACCATTCACACCTACGGTCAATTTAGAGTCACCAGTTAACCTAACCTGCATGTCTTTGGACTGTGGGGGAAACCGGAGCACCCAGAGGAAACCCACGCGGACACGGGGAGAACATGCAAACTCCGCACAGAAAGGCCCTCGCCGGCCATGGGGCTCGAACCCGGACCTTCTTGCTGTGAGGTGACAGCGCTAACCACTACATCACCATGCCACCGGTGTCACTTTCAATATATTTTAAATCTAGAATTCAAAAGCCCTTAACAAAAATAATGCCTCTAGCTGCAAACCAACCAACCAAAAACCAATATGATTAACTTATTTGAATTATTCACAAATTAGCCTTAATAATAAAAAAAAGTCAACATGACTGCTGTAGGTACTCTCCAGTCATAGCAGGCCAAGTTAAGAGTAGTGCAATAGGTTGCTGCGACCTAGCTTAGTTACAAATCAGTCTGTTTATTTAAAAATGGTGATAAGCCAAAAAAAAAAGACAAATAAAATGTAATTCATCTTACCATATGATTTATTCATAAAGTGCAAGATTCAGATAGATAATCTTCAATTGGCTCCGTGACATTGTGTTCAGCATGTCTCCTGTAGAAATACAATAGTGTTTTGTATTGGTGAGGTCTCTCTGCTGCTGATTCTAACATCACCCCCAGAATGCAAGATTCTCATCTCATCTCATTATCTCTAGCCGCTTTATCCTGTTCTACAGGGTTGCAGGCAAGCTGGAGCCTATCCCAGCTGACTATGGGCGAAAGGCGGGGTACACCCTGGACAAGTCGCCAGGTCATCACAGGGCTGACACACAGACACAGACAACCATTCACACTCCCATTCACACCTACGGTCAATTTAGAGTCACCAATTAACCTAACCTGCATGTCTTTGGACTGTGGGGGAAACCGGAGCACCTGGAGGAAACCCACGCGGACACGGGGAGAACATGCAAACTCCACACAGAAAGGCCCTCACCGGCCACGGGGCTCAAACCCGGACCTTCTTGCTGTGAGGTGACAGCGCTAACCACTACACCACCGTGCCACCCGAATACAAGATTATTTCACATTATATTACAATATTTTATGGGAAATGATATGCGTTGTTTTCTACAGTATAGTACCATTTTAATGGGTAACAGTATGTTACTGTCAGAATTCGGCTGGGTTTTTATTTAGCAATTTGTTAGTGTTGACATGTTTTGTATTTGCTCTAAATCTATAGTTTATTTCTTATTTGCAAAAAGCATGTCATGAATGTTTGAGGATAGTAAGAGACTATAACCCTAGATCCAGCAGTCTACATCGATGACAAGCAACTGAAAAACACAGATGTTTTTGTGTACTTGGGGAGCATTATGTCAAGTGATGCCCAATTGGACAGGGAGATATGCAACTGCTTTGCAAAGGTTAGCACATCCTTTGGTTGCCTGCGAAAGAAAGTGTGGAGTAGCCATACCATAACTTTATTTACAAAGGCAGCTGTATATTGAACAGTCATCCTGAGTACCTTATTCTACGGAACTGAATGCTGGACAACATACTGCTGCCACATCAAGCAGCTCAAAGCCCTCCAGCAAAGTTGTTTCAAGAAGATCTTGAAGATATCTTGGAATGAGAAAGTGTCAAATCTTGAGATGTTATGTAAAACAAACTGTTCATCTGTTGAAAGTGTTATCAAGCAACAACTTCAATGGACAGGACACCTTGTCCATATGGAGGACCATAGAATCCCTAAACAGCTGTTCTATGGCAAACTAGCTTGTGGCGAGCACAGAGTTGGAAGGCCCAGAAAGCACTATAAATATTCTGTGAAAGATTATCTTAAGAAATGCGGCATCACTGCCTGTGATCTCGAGCTAAAAGCAGAAAACCGTCCACTGTGGAGAGCCACCATCCGGAAGGGGGTAATCCACTTTTAAGGAAAATAGAACATACCAGATAAATCAGGCCTGCCTAAGAAAGGCACCAGAAACTGCTGATGCCCCTTCAGATGCAATGTCTGCTCAAGGCTGTGTGCATTGGCTGCTGGCCTTGCTACCCATACTCGTGCTATCCATCAATAATCATTGGTGAAACTGAGACGTGACATCCATGATGAGGATAATGATGATCCCACTGAGAACTGTGTGGGAACTGTGATGATGGCCTGGTGAAACCACCACCAATGCAATGCACTGTTCCTCACACAACCACTCCCATGGTGCTGAAGAAACAGCCAGAAGTAGAGTGACCACAGGGCGGAGCTGATCACGTGCAGCTGGAGCAACAAAATCAGCACCTTATTTCACCCTCCTTAGGCAGCCAAGGGAATATAAAAAGGCACAACAATGCTCAGAGGATAGTCAATATTTCACCGTGTGCAAGCTCACACACACTCTCCCTCTCTGCCTAGGCAGCCTGGCAGATGCCAAGGACGATGATGAGTTTGAGCTCCACGGACTCTACACTGGCAAGCAGCACCACCTTTGGAATGTTGCAAGGCTTCAGGGCAGCCAGCCCCTGCCTGCAACCTCACCCTAGGCTGGTTTGGGCTCTCTGCCATCTGCACAGACTGCACTCATTTCACCACTCACTTTTCCTGCATTTCCCCATCCCTCTTTATTCATTAAAAATTCTTCAGGTTGTAAACAGAGACCTGATTTGTGTCTGTGTTCTCCCCATCTCGCAATGCGAGTGTTACAGTAGTGGAGAATTTTGAGTATAAGCATGACACTCCCACCCACATGGAACCCTTCCTGCACCATCTCCTGGAGACTAGTCTCCAGCAACAGATGATTCAAGAACTTGTGAAGGGCCTCCAAGTCAACACTCAGGATTTGGTGAGCAGTGAGCCAAAGCCTCTTATTGCTCAACCCTTATGTTTTGTAATTTTCCAGGAATTTTTAAACAAGAGCCCAGTGTGTGTGCGTGTGTGTATTTAAGCTCAGACTCACAGAGTAGGACATGACAAGGTTAATCATGCCTTCCTTATCATCTCCTTGTCTTCCACTCAGGCTGTACCACTCATCAATGACTCTGTCTTTCTTCAAACTCTCCGGAATAGTCACATGAATCCAGGCAATGCGATCATCCCTGGAAAATGCCCTCTAAAAAACAACAACATGGAACAAAGGAGTTCATATCTGAATGCCTAATTTATTTACTTTTTTTTATAAATAAAAAGACATGAGGAAGGCTGAGGCTCAATATGTTCTGGTAAATGGTTCTAGGTTATAATCAAAGTATTCTGTTTCCATTGTGGACACTTACAAATATACCACTAGCTTTAAGGACTTACAGAAGAGGAACTGCTTCTGACTTGTGCCATATTTGGACAATTTTATGAAACTGAATGAATTTGCTTTTAAGTTGTTGTTTCCTAAACGGCCTCAAAATATTAGTGGTAATGAACAAATTAATTTATTGACTTATGGACATCACTGACTGTTGTTTTTGTATCTTTTCTTCACAGCTCTCACAATGTTTCCATCTTCCACTGCTGCAGTTTTTTTTAGTTGACCCGTTTGATGCCTGGTTATTAATGCAGTGAAAACAGTGGTTTCTTTGCTGTATTGGCTGTGACTAATGCTCGTGCAATGGTTCTGATGGATTTCTCTGATTCAACATGGACAGCTGTTCCTCATAGACAGCTCTCTGGTCTTCATGTTGGTTTATCTTTTGAACAATAAATGCAGTCTTTACAATTGAACCCCAGGGCTCAAACCAAGAGTAAACATTCAGAGCTATTAATTGTTTAAATAGCCAATCTAACAGGGTGCACCTGGGCAACAACAGGCACCTCTTCTGATACTTTTGATCACTTTAAGAATTGGTCTGTCACCAAAGTTGCTAAGTTCTAAGTTGTTTAAAACATCTAGGAAATCAGGAGATGGATCAGAATTTCAGCTCTTTTGCGCTCAAACCCAAAGGTCTTCAGTGTATAGCAAAAACAAAAGAATTGGCCTTGTTCCAATACTTTCAGGGGGCTATGTATGCATGCCCCCTGAAATATATATATGATTACAATATGCCTGTGTACTATAGTATAAAATACCTCTGTAATTGTGATTTTCTTCCCATAAGAAATAGTTATAAATAGTCCATAAATAGTCATAATTACAAAAAATGTAAAGTTATGGTAAATGTAATATTTGCAACACCTAGTTTTCACTTCCAGACCACTGACACAAAGGTTTGGATTGGTGTTCGGGGGAGAAAAAAAAAGTATTTTTCTTTTGGCCTGCCTCTTGTTAAAAAACACAGGTGTGTTCATACTGTGAAGTTGAGATGCTAGCAATCAAGTGCAAGTAAATGAAGTGATGAAGCTGAAGCCTGAATGATACAAAAAGTCTACAAATAATATTTCAGACCAGGATAAAAGGTAACTATAATATGAAAATTTATTAGTACCATTAAACTCTTTGTTGTTGCAATAATTATTATTTCTAATGACTTTTTTCAGTTCCACTACATTGAGCTTGAGACTTGTCTCATTTTCTCAAAATAACAAAAGGTTATATTAATGAGAAACAGTAAAACGCCTGCAGTGAAATAGATGTTTCCCCAGCAAGCACCTATTTAAATAAAAAAAAAGAAAGACAAACATCCAGACACTATACTAGCCAGCTAATGTAGTTATAGTCTATAGTTATACTTATAGTTGATCAACTGAACCTCATCAAAGATTTCCAGGTAGAAGCAGTTGACTGTGGGTGGCAAAGGGCACTGAATCACTTTGTGCCAGTATGGGTTTTCAGCTCCATTATATGCTGTACATGTTTCATACATGGTGTAGCCGAGCCAGATTCTACAGTATGGGTCCATGCGCATCATGCCATAGTTCTTAGCCAACTTTGCCTGGAAAAGAAAGAGGAATTCCATTTCCAATGTATACTGTAGAAGACATATAGTGTTGTTGTTTAAAAGAAAACTCGTTCCTGGTAAGTGAAAAATATTCAACAGAACACAAATACTCACGCGTTGTCCATTTAAACTGACTCTAATGGCAAAAATGTGAATCTAAATTTTTTTCTTAATTTTTTTTAGATTCTCTTTATACATTCATTCTCATTCTGTATCTGTCTTTATCTAATATGGCAGTGGAAAGATCATGGACAATCAACTAATCATCCGCAGAAAAGTGCATCATGCAAACTTTCACAATGCTCACTCAAAAAGAGTTGCATGATGACCTGAAAATAGCAGTAACAACATTCCACAGAGAATAATAAGCAATACACAAAGGTAAGCTACACCTCACACAAAAACATTTCTCCTCAAAAAACAAGGACAGAGCATCTTTAGAGCATCTCAAAGCATGAAACAAATCAAAACATTTTTGGAAAAAATATACTCTAGCATCAGATGAAAGAAAAATTTAAGTACAAAGTCCAAAAACATCTCATCTCATCTCATTATCTCTAGCCGCTTTGTCCTTCTACAGGGTCGCAGGCAAGCTGGAGCCTATCCCAGCTGACTACGGGCAAAAGGCGGGGTACACCCTGGACAAGTCGCCAGGTCATCGCAGGGCTGACACATAGACACAGACAACCATTCACACTCACATTCACACCTACGGTCAATTTAGAGTCACCAATTAGCCTAACCTGCATGTCTTTGGACTGTGGGGGAAACCAGAGCACCCGGAGGAAACCCACGTGGACACGGGGAGAACATGCAAACTCCACACAGAAAGGCCCTCGCCGGCCCCGGGGCTTGAACCCAGGACCTTCTTGCTGTGAGGCGACAGCGCTAACCACTACACCACCGTGCCACCCTGTCCAAAAACATTGTGTGTGTAAACATGAAGTGGATATATGCACTGATAGAATATTACACACACACACACACACACACACACACACACACACACACCATTTACAGAGGAGGAATCAATTTAAACATAAAATTATTGGTCACATCACTGGCACAGGGTCTCTACTAATAATCAAGTATTAATAAATCAGATTTTACTGATGCAACTACATGAGAAATGATGCATCATGATTTCATCCCAAACTGCATCTGATGTACACTTCTATTACATTTTGAACTTTTGAATTAGTGCATGGATGCAAATCCCAAATGTAAACCAGATAGAAGTAACAAGTTGCTTGATACAAGACTTCAAGCTGCTCAACAGTCTGTGATCGCCATTGTCTGATTTTCCTCTTCATGATGCACCATACATTCTTGATAGGAACCAGAACTTGACTGGCAGCAGGCCAGTCAAGCACATGTCCTCTATGTCTGTGTGAGTCCACAGGCACTTACGGATGCATGTGCGGTGGAAGACAGCTTTAAAATAGTGAACCAAGCCAAAATGAGAGACAGGAATCAAGGCCAGTAAACACGGTAGGGTCGGGCAATCGGCAAACAGAGTGTCAGAGGAAATCAGGAATCAAGGAAATGAGAAAACACTAGTGAGAGGTCAAAAGGTAGATAGGCAGTCAGAGAGATAACAAGGCTTGGTATGATCGGTGAACCGGAATAATACTTCACGGTGAGTGCTTGTGTGACTAGTGCTTATATATGAGGTAGGTGATGAGGAAATGGATGACAGCTGTGATTTCAGAAGACAGGGGACAGAGGGCGCTGTGAGCTCTGGGAGTTGTAGTTTGAGCTGTCCATGTTTGTAGTCAGCTCTTCACCAGCGGATTTACTAACAAAGCCCCCCCAAGGAGCTACCTCTGGGAGCTAAAGTCTTTTGGGGGCGTCCTCGACCTCTGGGTGCTGGTTTGCTGGGGTGCTGAGCGTGGAAGTCTTGTTTGAGCAGGGGGTCGAGGATGTCCTTGGATTTGACCCAACTGTGTTCCTCTGGCCTGTATCCTTCCCAATCTACCAGGTACTCAATCTGGCCACCTCTGCGCCTGGAATTGAGGATCTTGTTGCCCTGGTAGATAGGTTTTCCATTGAGGTTCAGACAAGGGTAGTCAAGAGTGGGTGTATTCTCGGCGAGTAGACCTGGAATGACGGGTTTAAGATTGGACATGTGGAAAGTAGGAGAGATTCTGCTGTGTGGTGGAAGTTCTAGTCGATAAGAGATGTCGTTGATGCAACGTAGTACCTTGAAAGGTCCAATGTATCATGGTTGGAGCTTCTTACAGGCTTGTGTCTCACGTAGATTCTTTGTTGCCACCCATACTTGATCTCCCGGGAGGTACATGGGGGTCTCTCCTCTATGACGATCAGCGTAGGCTTTGTTTTTCATGTAGACAACTTCTAATCACTGGTGAACCTCCTCCCAAACAGTCTGGCTGTGTTTGAGCCATTTGTCAACTGCTTGGACTTGACTGGGTGCATAGTCCCAGGGGAACAAGGGTGGTTGGTAGCCAAGTATGCACTGAATGGTGTTAGCTGAGTTGCAGAATGCTTCAGTGAGTTCTGTGCATACTCAGCCCATGGCAGGAAATGTGCCCAGCCCTCCGGTTGCGCATACAGTAGATGCGTAGGAAGCAGCCGATCTCCTGGTTGGCCTGCTCTACCTGTCCATTGGATTGGGGTGGTAGCCAGATGTGAGGCTAATGGACACCACCAGTCTCTCCCTAAAGCATGACCAGAACTTGAATATGAACTGAGGACCTTGGTCACTTACAACGTCCTCAGGGATGCCATAGTAGAGGAAGATTTGCTGATACAGAAGTTCAGCCATTTGGGCAGCAGTGGGAATGCCCAGAAGAGGGATGAGTCTCAAGGCCTTCGAGAACTGGTCTATGGTGACCGTGATTGTGGTGTTGTTCTGGGATGCGGGAAGGTCTGTGATGAAGTCAATCACCAAGTGTGACCAAGGTCACTGCGGGACAGGTAGAGGCATAAATTTGCCGGCCGGAGGAGCTTGTGGAACCTTAGCCTGTGCGCAGTTGGAATAGGAAGAGACAAAACGGTTGATCTTGGCTACCATGTTGTCTCACCAGTACCGATTCTTCAGCCTTTGGTAGGTGTGTTGACCGTTGAGGTGACTGGTAGCAGGAGCGGAGTGTGCCCAGGTGATGAGTTTGCCACATAGATGTGGGGGCACAAAGAGGAGACCAGGTGGGATGATGTTAGGAGTGGATTGAGGTTGTGACTTACGAATTTCACTGCCCAGATCCTATGTGATGGATTGGATGAAGTGTTGGGGTAGGATAATGGGTTGGGGTTCTGTGTCTCTGAGAGATGGATCCACAGCCTGGGACAGAGCATCCACCTTGGTGTTCTTAGATCCTGGTCGGAAGGAGATCGAGAAGTTAAACCAGGTAAAGAATAGTGCCCACCTGGCCTGACGTGGATTCAACCTCTTGGCCTTCTTAAGATACTCTAGGTTCTTGTGGTCAGTTAAGATGGTGAACAGGTGAGTTGCTCCCTCCAGCCAGTGTCGCCACTCTTCTAGGGCTAACTTGATGGCCAGCAGCTCACGATTGCCCACTTCATAGTTCCTTTCAGCAGGGGTAAGCTTTTTGGAGAAAAAGGCCACTGGGTGTAGTTTTGGCCTTTCTCCAAACTGTTGGGAAAGGATGACTCCAACTCCCGTGTCAGAGGTGTCCACCTCTACGACAAATGGCTTTGGGGGTCTGGATGTTGGAGAATGGGAGCTGATGTGAATGTGGCTTTGAGCTGGTTGAAGGCTTCTTCCACCTGAGGATTCCACCTAAGGCACATGGGACCCCTTTTTCAGGAGGGTGGTCAGAGGTGAGGCCAAGGTGCTGAAGTTCCTGATAAAATGTCGGTAAAGTTGGCAAAACCTAGAAACCTCTGGAGGTCCTTGACTGACTTGGGTTGTGGCCATAAGATGATGGCCGAGACTTCAGCAGAATCCATGCTGACTCCTTCTGGGCTGATGATGTAGCCCAAGAAGGAGATCTTGTCCAGGTGGAATTCGCACTTCTTGGCCTTGATGTAGAGGTGATTTTCGAGCAGCCGTTTTAGTATGGCTCTGATGACTGTGGAAATCTGAGGAGTAAATCAAGATGTTATCTATGTATGCAATGACATACTTTCCCAGCATGTCCCATAGTACATCGTTGATGAAGTTTTAGAACACGCTGGGAGCTGAAGATAGGCCATACAGCATGACCCGGTATTTGAAGTGACCAGTGGTTGTGCTGAACGCTGTCTTCCACTCATCACCTCATTTGATTCGGCTCAAGTTGTAGGCACTTCTTAGATCCAACTTGGAAAATATCTTGGCTGATCAGAGTTGCTCCAGAGCTGCTGGTACCAGTAGGAGAGGATATGGGTACTCGATCGTGACCTCATTAAGACCTTGATAGTCAATGCAGGGTCGAAGTCCACCTCCTTGCTTCTCTACAAAATAGAATCCGACCAAGGCAGGAGATTTCAACGGCTGGATGTAACCCTGTTTGAGAGCTTCTTGGATGTATTCCTCCATGGTGGCATGCTCTTTCTGGGAAAGGGGACAGATGCACCCTCATGGTGGTGCCGTGCCCAGTACCAGGTCGATGGCACAGTCTCAACTCAACTCAACTTTATTTATATAGCACTTTAAAACAACCGTAGTTGAAAACAAGGTGCTGTACATAAAGACATAAACAATTAAAAGCAATGAAATAAATAAAACAGACAGTAGAACATTTGTTTCATTGTTTTTAAAAGCAATTAGAAACAATAAAACCATAAATAAAAGCAAACCATAAAACATTAAAACAAGAGCAGAGTCTCATGCGGAGTTAAAAGCCAAGGAGTAAAAATGGGTTTTAAGACTAGTTTTAAGACTAGTCATAGGGTCTGTGCAGGGGTAGTCTGCAGGCCTTCCCCTTACTGAAAACCTCAGAAAGATCCTGGTAGCATTCAGGGGAAAGTCCGTAAAAGTCGAGTGCCGAGTGCAGAGGATAGGCTCTGCACTCGGCACTCGACTTTTACAGACTTCCCCCTGAAGATGGTGTCTGGAGAAGAACAACTTCAGGTAAGGTACTGGCTTTGTATTTACTCTTCTACACACTCTGTCCATGCACTTGCAGAGCTAGGGACACTTCGTTTTGTTTGTAGGAACCCTCTACTCACTGCTACAGAACTGTCATGTTGTTTTGAGCTTTGCAATGGTTTTAAAACTAGTGTTTTGTATTGGCAAAAAGACATGCCCCTCGCACTGCCGTGTTAGTGCTTTCCGGTTGAAATCGCAAAAAACGAACTATCTCAAAACACATCCGATTAACGTGATTGTGGTAGCAACTCAACGTATGCACTCCCAATAATGCGAAAATAGACCTAGAAAGCATATCACTCCGAATTATTCCTTTAAGATAAAAAGACAAAGAATCGGAAAGGTAATGAAATTTAGATCCAAGGGCCAAAATTCATAACATACAAATAATTTGGAGTTGAGCTTTAGCTTTTTTTTGGTTCTAAATGTGACTTTTTTTCAGAAAAAAAAATCCATGACATGTACTGGGAAAATGAATGAATGAATGAATTTATTTATTTATTTCGAACATGTATAAAAAATGTATGTAACTATTTGTACATACAAAAGAAAGAACATGAGAAAGTGACAAAAAAATTAATAAATAAAATACATAAAGAGCTCAGACATTACAATACACCGCACATTGTTCAAAAAAGGAGTGGGAAGAAGTACAATACTTTTTTTAATTTCCCACCCCTTTTTAACTACCCCGAAATCCAAACTTCATTAATACATAATACATAAAAGTTCTGAATTCTGGAAGAGTTGGCATGCAATAAGCCTCTACACATTCAAATGACACTTTGAAAGTTGATGTGTTATGTTCTTGCACCATATACCTGCACTACAGTGATTCTGATCTGGCCCCTGGAGTTCAGGCTGCCTCCAAATTTCTGCTGCTGCGCTGTATGAGAGTCCATCTGTACCTGCTGCTCACAAATGAAATAATGGACAATGTATTTGCACAACAGGGTTTTATTTTGTAAAAAGTGATGACAAATTGCAAATAACTCTTTTTTTTTACACATTAAAGCCCATCATCTCTATGAAAGCTATAGTTTCTGAAACATGTTGATAAACATGTTTTGCATTTGCTATAAATCTATAGTTTAGTTCTTATTTGCAAAAAGCATGTCATGAGTGTTTGAGGACAATAGGATATTCATAAAACTAAATAATTAAGTTATAGAAAACATCATGACTTATCTTTCTCATTGTCCCCACTTACCATGTGTGACAACAAACACACTGTATGAAGCTATAAACAAAATTACAGGTGATTGATTCACTTCTCTGTACAACAGGTTAAAACAGTTTCCAGCAAGATGTTAGGTCTATTTCCCCAGATTGCAACACACCAGGAAATGCTGCAATGACAGCCCTTACTTGCGGAACTCTTAGAAAAGTGTACTGAGACACAATAAATTGCAATGTCATGTATTTGTGATGTAATGTTCAGCCCTGATGTTTTGTAATTACCAAGGTATCTTTAAACAAGAGCACTGTGTGTGTGTGTGTGTGTGTGTGTGTGTGTGTGTGTGTGTGTGTGTGTGTGTGTGTGTGTGTGTGTGTAAGCTCAGACTCACAGAGTAGGACATGACCAGGTTAATCATGCCTTCTTTATCATCTCCTTGTCTTCCACTCAGGCTGTACCACTCGTCAACTACAGTGCCTTCACTCAAACTCCTCGGGATAGTCACATGAGTGCAGGCGATGCGCTCATCCATATAAAATGCCCTCTAAAAAAACAACATGGAACAAAGGAGTTTGTATATGAATGCCCACTTTATTTACTTTTTGTTTAAAAAAATACACAGGGAAAGCTGAGGCTCCGTCTGGTCTGGTAAATGATTATATGTCTGTGAAGGTTCTCAGTCATCCAGGTCACCATAATCCGTGTATAATCAAAGTATTCTGTTTCCATTGTGGACACTTCCAAATACACCACTAGATTTAAGGGCTGACAGAAGAGGAATATGTCTGTGAAGGTTCTCCATCATCCAGGTCATTGTAATCCGTAGGCACTAAAGGCGGCAACTGGATTTGCTTGAAATCCTTGAAGATGTTTCACCTCTCATCCGAAAGGCTTCTTCAGTTCTGACTAGTGGGGAGTTTCAGGTATTTATCATCTCATGGGCCAAAACAACTTTAAAAGAGAGTTGTTGAGGTCACATGGGTGACCCTCCAGTGACCCTCTCAGTCATCCTATAGGTTGTTAGTCACTGGAGGCCGGGCATGAATGGTGTTAGCAGCCTAGAGGGTCGTTAGGGTGATTTGTGGCTCATTGGCTCTCTCTCTGCCATCATGTGAGCCGTTGAAGTCAGCTGAGTCTTGGGTGGTGTTTACATTAGTCCATATCCGTCTCGTTTTCGTCGCGGATGCACTGTCCGTTCACATTAAAATGCCGAGAAACGACTCCACAGGCGGAACAACTTGAATCCGCCAGGGCCCACGTATTCAACCCAGTTCGTGTCTGATCCGGTGCTGTGTAAACATTGAGATACGAGGAAATGCAGTGCTGAGCTCTAGCTGACGTCGTCATTGGACAACGTCACTGTGACATCCACCTTCCTGATTCGCTGGCGTTGTTCATGCCACGTTGGTCATGTGACGCGACTGCTGAAAAACGGCACGGACTTCACTTCCTGCTATTGTTTCCGCCTTGTATCACCTTTTTATTTTCATTAAAGAGTATAAAAGTATGAATATAATGCTTTGCTTTGTCATTCTTAATGTTGTTCATGGTAAGATGCAAATACTGCCCATTGTGTAGTTATGATTGTCTTTAGGCTTGCCATCCTTCCACTTGCAAGTGGTGAGTGACTTGCGCATGCCTGATATGCACTGGGATCACACACACAGCGGCTCAGTCCCGAATCACTGCTCGTGCGCTTCATTCGCGTGCTCTGTGAGCTGCGCAGGGCCAGAGTGCGCACCCTCCAGAGGGCACTCGCTGTTCAGGGCGGAGTGATTTGGAGCACAGCCGCTGAGGAGGAAGCGCTGAGCCGCACTGACACATTTCAACTTACGTGCCATCTAGTCATGTGATTAGCGTATCCGTGTATTGGCGTTGCTGTGTGCACGCGAATCGTGTATTGGCATTGCTGTGTGCACGCGAATCGTTTTAAAAACGTTAATCTGATGATCCGTTGATATGGTCTAATGTAAACACCACCTTGGTGTGGATCTGTATTCAGTTGTCTGGGAAGTGTACCAAGGACTGGACTATAGGTGGCTGATAAGTAGCATCTCAGATCTCTGTTCAGTGATGGTCACTCCAGGTTGACAAAAATGGCATCTTTTACACCTCTTTCAAACTGGGAAACTGGAGCAAACCCACACAGACATGGGGAGAACATGCAAACTCCATACAGAAAGGCCCCCGTTGACCACTAGGCTTGAACCCAGAACCTTCTTGTTGTGAGGCGACAGTGCTAACCACTACACCACCGTGCCGCCCATAAAATATATAGTTATGGTAAATGTAATATTTGTGACAGTTAGTTTTCACTTGAAGACCACTGACAAACTTTTGGATTTGTTAAAAAAAAAAGTTCTCTTTTCTTTAGGCCTGCCCTATGTTACAAACCACTGGTGTATTAATATTGCAAAGTTGAGAAGCTAGCAATTGAGTGGAAGTAAAGGAAGTGACAAAGCTGAATCCTCAATGACAATGTCGACAAATAATATTTCAGACCAGGATAAAAGGAAATTAGAAGGTTGTTGATATGATTAACCAAACCTCATTAAAGATTTCCAGGTAGAAGGAGTCAACTGCAGAAGACAAAGGGAACTGAAATCCTTCATTCCAGTGTGGGTTTTTGGCTCCTTTATGTGCTGTAGGTGTGTCGTATACGGTGTAGCCAAGCCGAATTCTACAGTATGGGTCCATGCGCTTCTTGCCGTAGTTCTTAGCCAACTTTGCCTGGAAAAGAAAGAGGAATTCCATTTCCAACACATACTGCAGAAGACATATAGTGCTCTTGTTTAAAGGAAAGCTCTTTATTGGTAAACAGAAAATATTCAAAAGGATGTAAATACTTAAGCTTTTTCCATTTAAACTGACTCAATGTCTAATGGCAAAAATGTTAATTTAATTTTTTTTTTCTTACTTTGTTCGATTTTCTTTCCACATTCATTCTCATTCTGTATATGTCTAGGATATATTTATTTATTATGGTGATGGAAAGATAATAGAACCTCAACTAATCATCTGTGGAAATGTACGTCACGCAAACTTTCACAACGCTCAGTAAAAAAGAGCTGCTGGACTACCGGAAAGCAGCAGGAACAACAGCTCCACAGAGAACAATACGCAATACGTATTGAGCTATGGATGCATAGTGTGATTCTCCAGCTGCACCTCAGAGGAGAGGAAAGATCTGCAGCAGATCATCAGGACTGCATCAAAAATTATTGGTACCCATCTCCAGTCCCTGGAACAGATCTACTCTGCCAGTCTGAGAAAGAGAGCCACAAAGATTAGGATTGGCTGCACTCACCCCGGACAATGTCTTTTTGGCACCCTTCCCTCTGGCAGGCTTAAGGCCTCTGCATGCTCTTGCGACAAGGCTTTCGCAGATAGCTTTTCGCAGACAGTTGTAATTTGTCGTTGAGTGGGGAGTAATAGGCGTGCGCGATGTTATTCACCACCACAATGCAAGGGGGCGCGAAGTCGCGAAATTGCTAGGAGTAGTTGGTGGGTGTGGTTAGTGGAGTGTTTATCCTCCGGTTACTTATAATGACTAGAACTGGAGTCGTATAGATGTACGTACTTCCTCACTTCCTCGATCAACCGCTCTTCGTGCTGCTCCATCTTCGCTCATGTTTTTAAAAATGGCGGTTGTGAAAACAAACCAAACCGGGAAAGTAGGGAAGTGGAAGTGCGTGTACAGCGGATGTAGAGTGGACCAATCAGAGCCCTCTTGTCTGCGACGCTGTCTGCGAGGCTTCTGCAGTGGTCACAATTTTTGGGAGGTGTGCTCAGAGCGTCTGCGAAGGTGGGGGGGCTACGCAGACACTGTCTGCGACGCTATCTGCGAGGACTGGGTTGTCAGCATAAATTGGCCTTTAGGGTCATAAAGTCACAAAAAGCAAGACACCAAAATAGCTTCTTCCCCAGGGCTGTAAAAGCTCTGCTGGAGGCCTGATCCAGACTTGGACTCACACTCTGTACCTGTTATGACTTTGATTTAATTTTTGTGATTTGAATTTGTCTGTTTCGAGTTTAGTCTGTTTCCTTAGCTTCTCTCTGGGCAGAAGCCTTGGATGTAATTTGTGGTGTGTGAGTGCCATCTACTGGTCATAATAGTGTTGCAATGTGGGTTTAGTTCACCGTCACTGACCGGATGTAATGTTTTCAAGTTAGACAGTATGTATGCTGTGCTGTGCGTTCGCTGAATCCTTGGAGTAGATATGCCCGTAAGTTGTTTCGTTGTCTGTTTGAAAGTCTACACTTAAGATGTGCATTTCCGTTGATACTATTAACAAACTGAAAGAGAAATACGTTTAAAGAAAAGGTTAACTGTGCATTTGTCTGGAATCAACATCACTAGTTAAACGAGTTGTGTTATGCTAGCTCTCTAGCAACTTGAATGTATGCTTTACACATGGAACACCTTTGTGATACGTTTATTTGTATTTTCTTTAGTTTTACGGAATTTGGATGAGTTCTACAGTAAAGCTTCTGACACTGACAGCATTAACTGTGCTCCGTCTCTCATTCAACCGTTCACTATCTGTCTGTGCATTGTTGGGACACATCGCTAGGACAGAATAGTAAAAGGGCATCCACTCAGCGGGAAAAGCAACAGCACAGCAGCGTCGCCGTCTGAAGACCCAACATGTCTCAGGAAGACAAGAACAAACTGCAAACTTTAGAGGCGAAGTCTAGAGCCTCATCAGTAAGATCCAGTGCATCAACAGCTAGCAGTGCAGCAACCAAAGCAAGGGCGAAGGCAGAGGCGTATAAGGTGAAAATCGCATATGCAGAGAGAGAAGCCGTAATGTTACGCGAGAAAGCTCGCATTGAGGAGCAGCAACAAAAAACATTGGCTGAAGCAACACGTCGCAGAGGTGGAAGCTGACCTTCATGTGTTGCAGCTAGAGAAGGAAGCGACAGCGGCATCCAGAGAAGCAGAGGTCTATGAAGCAGCGGCTGACATGGAGGATGAACAGCGCCTTGATTTTGGAGAAGAAGAGAGAGCCCAGCGCACTAGGGAGTATGTACAGAACATTTCAGTGCAATACGCTCAGCAGCCTTTTCCTCAATCACAGACACTTCCTCCTCCTCCAACTGCCACTCAGCACTCTCCTCAAGCTCAGCCTCATGCCAGCAACCTCCTTCGGCAAACTCCAGTCAGTTATGCAAGCCAACAGAACAACCTCGCACCACAGTACGCCCCCAACCCTCCTTCACGTGGAACATCTGAGGGCTACACAGATGCACCGCCTCAGCTTCCCGACTTTGCCACCTACTTGATAAGAAGGGAGATGGTGAGTTCAGGACTGACCCAATTTGATGACCGCCCGGAGAATTATTGGGCATGGAAAACCTCATTTCAGAGCATAACGCACAACCTAAGCCTGACACGCAGAGAACAGCTCGACCTACTCGTCAAATGGCTCGGGCCAGAGTCCTCCATGCATGCCAAACGAATCAGGTCAGTCCATGTAACATGTCCAGAGAAAGCAGTCCAGCTAGTATGGCAGCGCCTAGAGGACTGCTATGGGAGCCCTGAAGTCATCGAGCATGCTTTGCTGAAAAGACTTGAAGATTTCCCCCGCATTACAAACAAAAACCCTCAATAACTCAGAGAACTGGGAGACCTGCTACAGGAGCTAGAGTCTGCTAAGTGGAGTGGCCTCACACCTGGGCTCGCATACCTTGACACTGCATGGGGTGTTAACCCTATAGTTGAAAAACTCCCATACGGCCTTCAGGAAAAATGGATGACACAAGGCTCCAGATATAAAGAACAGTTTAAAGTAGCCTTCCCACCATTTAGCTTTTTCGTGCAGTTTATATGTGGCCAAGCGAAAACTAGAAATGACCCAAGTTTCGTTTTCTCCTCATCCAGCTGTGCAAGCAGCATGAAGCCAGACAGAACCATTAAGTCAAACAAGCCATCTGTCTTCGTCAAGAAAACTGAAGTGTCGGCCACTGCCTCAGCCTCTACGTCCAGCCAGCCTGAGAAGAAGTCAGATGAGCCAGACAAACACTGCCCTATCCATGACAAACCCCACCCCCTCACTAAGTGTCGAGCTTTTTGAAGCAAGCACCTGGACGACCGGAAAGCCTATCTGAAAGAAAACTCCATCTGTTACAGATGCTGTGCTTCTACCAAACATATTGCTAAGGACTGCAAGTTATCTGTGAAATGCAAAGAATGTGACAGCGAGAAGCATGTGACTGCTTTACACCCTGGGCCCGCCCTTTGGTCCACTGAAGAGACCAAATGTGAGTCAGAGCAGACAGGTGATCCTCCGAGAGTGAGCTCTAAATGCACAGAGATATGCACTAACTCTCTCCAACCCAGGTCATGCTCGAAGATATGTCTAGTAAGAGTGTACCCCTCCAACCAGCGTGAACGAATGCAGCGTGTCTATGCAGTACTAGATGACCAGAGTAATCGGTCATTGGCTAAGTCACAGTTCTTCGATCTGTTCGGCATTGAAGGTAACTCCTCTCCCTACACTCTGAAGACATGTTCAGGCACGGTTGAGATGGTGGGGAGGAAGGCAAGCAACTTCGTAGTGGAGTCACTTGATGGGAAATCTACAGTAGCACTTCCTGTCCTTATAGAATGTAACACCATTCCTGATGACAAAGTGGAAATTCCAACACCAGAGATAACTCAACACTTCCCCCACCTTGCCCCGGTGGCTGGCAAAATCCCACCTCCAGATCCCAACGCTCAGATCCTTTTACTCCTGGGGAGAGATGTCTTGTGCGTGCAAACATACTCAATAACGGCAGAACCTCATTCTTCACGCCCTGCACCAAGAATGTTCAAGTCAAGGAGCAGATAACTTCTCGCCCCTTCCAGTATGTGCCTGATGTGCCACGCTACTCCAGCCTCAGTTCAGTTCCAAGTCGCCTTGGAGATGTTTTCTCAAGACACGCTGACGATGAAAAAACTGCACTCTCAATCGAAGACAACATCTTCATAGACATGATGAACAAAGAAGTGTACCTTGATGAAGACAACTACTGGGTGGCGCCACTGCCATTTCATTCACCTAGACATTAGCTTCCGAACAACAGGGAACAAGCAATGCAGAGGCTGTCTTCACTGCAACGCACTTTCTCGAGGAAACCAGGTATGAAGGAACATTTCTTTGACTTCATGCAAAAGGTCATTGAAACCCGCCAAGCAGAACTCGTTCCACCTGTGCAGCCAGGTGAAGAGTGCTGGTATTTGCCAATATTTGGCGTTTACCACCCCCAAAAGCCAGACAAAATTAGAGTGGTGTTTGACTCGAGTGCGCAGTATCATAACACATCACTCAATGACGTTCTGCTACGAGGGCCCGACCTCAACAATACCTTAATAGGTGTGCTGATGCGCTTCCAAAGAGAGAAAACAGCCATTACTGTGGACATCGAGCAAATGTTTTACAGCTTCAAGGTGAAACAAGACCACCGCAATTATCTTCGCTTCTTGTGGCACAAAGAAAACTGCCCCGGAGAAGAAATCATCGAGTACAGAATGACTGTGCATGTCTTTGGAAACAGTCCATCACCAGCTGTTGCCATATATGGCCTACAGCGCACAGCAGAACTGGGTGAAGCAGAATATGGCACAGATGGCAAAGAGTTTGTGCTACGCAATTTCCACGTCGACGATGGGATAACTTCTGTTCCCAGTGAAAAGACAGCGATTGACCTGCTGAAAAGAATGCAAAAGATGTTGGCAGCCGCAAACCTGAAACTTCATAAAGTTGCCTCCAACAGTGCTACAGTCATGGAAGCCTTTCCGTCAGAGGAACGAGCAAAGGAGCTCAAGGACTTAGATCTGAGTGCAGACCCGCTGCCTCTCCAGTGCAGTCTTGGTGTGAGCTGGAATCTGAAAATAGACTGCTTCACATTCAGAGTGTCAAGAGAGGTAAAACCATTCACGCGGAGAGGGACACTCTCAACGGTATGACCCCTTGGGGTTTGTCTCCCCGGTCACCATGCAAGGCAAGGCTCTTGTGAGAGAACTCTCATGCGTGCAACAGAACTGGGATGAGCCTCTCACAGCAGACAAAAAGGCTCAGTGGGAAGCATGGACCATGTCTCTTGTAGACCTCGAACACCTACACATTCCAAGACCATATGTTCCAGCGTCGTTCTCTCAAGCTGTTAGCAGAGAGCTGTGTGTCTTTTCAGATGCGTCCGTTCTGGCCATTGCTGCTGTGGCCTATCTGCGGATCAAAGATTTAGAAGGACAGCATCATGTGGGGTTTGTGATGACCAAATCTAAGCTAGCTCCATTTCCTGCTCACACTGTCCTGCGCTTGGAGTTGTGTGCCTCGGTGCTTGCTGTCGAGCTCATGGAGCTCATAAAAGAAGAAATGGATGCTGACCTGCATGTCCAGTTTTACACAGACAGCCGCGTGGTACTTGGCTACATCCACAACACGACAATGAGGTTTCACATGTATGTGGCCAACAGGGTCGCACACATTCGGAAATCCACCTCCCCAGACCAGTGGCATTATGTACGAACTGACCAAAACCCAGCCGACCATGCCACTCGACCTATGCCACCAGCTCAGTTGCACCTCACCAACTGGTTTTCTGGGCCTACCTTCCTTCACCAGCCAGATGTCAAGGAAGACGACACAGAGTGTTTCCAGCTTGTAAACCCAGATCTGGATGTTGAGATCAGGCCTCAGGTAACCACACTTGCAACAAAGGTCGCAGCTCAGTCTCTAGGCACACACAGATTTCAGCGCTTTTCAAGCTGGAATTCACTCGTGAGAGCTGTCACAACACTAATTCACATTGCAAGGTCATTCTCTCAGGCCACACGCACAGACACCTGTAGTAAATGGTACCACTGCACAAAACCTTACACCTCAGAACTTTCACAAGCAAAGTGTACGATCATTAAAGCAGCACAGCAGGACGCTTATATGGAAGAGTTTAAGAGCCTGACACGAGAAGGGAAGGTGTCGTGCCACAGCTCACTCAAGAGACTAGAACCCTTCATCAACAGCGAAGGACTGTTGAGAGTGGGTGGCCGAGTACACATGGCAGGCCTCCCCAACCAAGAGAAGCACCCTTTGGTCATACCACCCAAACATCACCTAGCAAAACTGATTGTGGAACATTACCATGGCCAAGTGGCTCATCAAGGACGCCATCTCACTGCAGGGGCAATACACACAGCAGGCCTGTGGATTGTTGGAGGCAGAGGGCTCATCTCTAGTGTCATCCATAAATGTGTCAGGTGCAGAAGACTGAGGGGAAAGCTGGAAAACCAGAAAATGTCAGACCTGCCAGCGGATAGAGTGTCTGTGGATCCTCCATTCACACACACAGGTCTCGACATCTTTGGCCCATGGAGTGTAGTGACGCGTCGGACAAGAGGAGGTAGTGCTGAGAATAAAAGCTGGGCTGTTCTCTTCAGCTGCTTAACTTCCAGAGCTGTTCACCTGGAGGTGATCGAGTCAATGTCGACTTCAAGCTTTATCAATGCCCTCCGACGCTTCCTGGCCATCAGAGGACCAGTTCAACATCTGAGGTCTGACAGAGGCACGAATTTTATCGGCGCCTGCAGGGAGCTGCAAATCAACACAGAGGATCCGGAGATCAGAAACTTTCTACACGATCGAGGCTGCACCTGGCCATTCAATGCACCACACTCATCCCACATGGGAGGAGCGTGGGAGAGAATGATTGGAGTCACAAGGCGTATCCTCGATGGACTCCTGTTGACAAACAGTTCTACAAGACTCATGCATGAAGTGCTGACCACTTTAATGGCTGAAGTCATGGCAATCATGAACTCCCGACCGTTGACCCCCATCTCGACAGATGCAGAAATGCCTCAAGTTCTTTCACCTGCAATGTTACTGACTCAGAAAGCAAGCGTCGCACCTGCTCCTCCAGGGGACTTCAAAATCGACCATCTGCACAAAAGTCAGTGGCGGCAGGTTGAGTCTGGCAGACGCTTTCTGGAAAAAGTGGAAGCAGGAATACTTGCAGACTCTCCAGCCTAGGAAAAAAATGGACTGAAAACAGAGCTAACCTTCAAGAAGGGGATGTTGTACTGCTTGAAGACTGTCAGGTGAAACGCAGTGAATGGCCAGTTGGACTTATTACAAAGGCCATTCTAAGCAGTGACAACAGAGTCCGCAAAGTCATGGTAAAGACCTCCAAACATGGGACTGTGAAAGAGTATCTTAGGCCCATTAGTGAAGTTGTTGTACTTTTCCCCAAAGAGAATAACTGATAAAAATAACTGCTGACTGTAATGAAACAAATAGTGGTATAATAGAAATCATACCAGGCGGGGAGTGTTATGACTTTGATTTAATTTTTGTGATTTGAATTCATCTGTTTTGAGTTTAGTCTGTTTCCTTAGCTTCTCTCTGGGCAGAAGCCTTGGATGTAATTTGTGGTGCGTGAGTGCCATCTACTGGTCATAATAGTGTTGCAATGTGGATTTAGTTCACCGTCACTGACTGGATGTAATGTTTTCAAGTTAGACAGTATGTATGCTGTGCGTTCGCTGAATCCTTGGAGTAGATATGCCCGTAAGTTGTTTCGTTGTCTGTTTGAAAGTCTACACTTAAGATGTGCATTTCCGTTGATACTATTAACAAACTGAAAGAGAAATACGTTTAAAGAAAAGGTTAACTGTGCATTTGTCTGGAATCAACATCACTAGTTAAACGAGTTGTGTTATGCTAGCTCGCTAGCAACTTGAATGTATGCTTTACACATGGAACACCTTTGTGATACATTTATTTGTATTTTCTTTAGTTTTACGGAATTTGGATGAGTTCTACAGTAAAGCTTCTGACACTGACAGCATCAACTGTGCTCCGTCTCTCATTCAACCGTTCACTATCTGTCTGTGCATTGTTGGGACACATCGCTAGGACAGAATAGTACCTTACTGTGTTTCATAGAATAATCACATACTGCAATTTATACTGCTGCTTATATGCCATTATGCTGCTTTTTAAAAGGTTTTATATATATATATATATATATATATATATATATATATATATATATATATATATATAATTTTATAATTTTTTTAAATTTATTGATATGCTGGTGTGATCTGAGCCCTCAAAGTGTTTCGTTGTATAGTAATGTGCAATGACAAAGAATCTATCTATACACAAAGTTGAGCTACACCTCGTGCAAAAACGTTTCTCCTAAAAATAAATAAATAAATAGATTTTTTTTTTTAAAAAAAAAAGGACAGAGCATCTTCAGAGCCTCTAAAAGCATGAAACAAATCAAAACAAAACATTTTTTGGATATATACTCTGGTAACAGATGAAAGCAAAATTTATAAGTATAAAATCCAAAAATATTCTGTGTGTAAATGTGAAGTGAATACATGCACTGGTAGCATATTAAACAACACACACAGCTTAAATTTGGCTGGACTTCCCTTTTCCATCATCAACCTTCTGGCAAGTTTAAGTTTGTGCTCAGTCACTGAATTCTTATGCAGACATGATAAGCTTGATGGCGCTATAGTAAGCATCTGGACTTGCTTTTGACATGAATAAAATGTGCATTTTCTATTTCACTAAATCAGTAAACCTAAAGAAAGCTATATAGGTCACCAACAAGTACTTCTGGTGATGCAGACAAACTGTAGCATCATCTGTCAAAGTCAGGCTATCTACTTCTCAACTTAGACTATATTTGCTTTATTGTTTTCGATATTTTGTGCAGACACATCTAACAAGATGACATCATCTCATATGGGGAAAAAAAACAAGCCATTTTGGACTAAATGACCAGCAAATCCTATGGATAATTGACTCTCTCACCAACAGGTCACAGAGAGTGCTGGTCAATAACACCTTCTCAGACCTCCTTCACACCTCCACTGGCTCCCCACAGGGATATGTCCTCTCACCTCTGCTCTTCATCCTATACACTGACGACTGCAGGTCCACTCAGCCAAACTGTCACCTGGTTATATATGCAGATGACACAGTGCTCTTGTCTCTGCTCTCTGGCCCCTCACAGCACCACAACTCAGCTCTGCAGGACTTTGTGGAGTGGTGTGACAACTCCTGCCTGGAACTGAACTCCAGCAAGACTAAAGACATGGTAGTGACATTTAATAACAAGCAGAGTGCTGCTGCAGTCATCACCACCATTCATGGGAAGCCGGTGGAGATTGTTGAGGAGCACAATCTTTGATAATAAACTCAGATTTGCCTCCAACACAGAGGAAATCCTCAGAAAGTGCCAACAGCGACAGTATCTCCTGAGGAAGCTTAAGTCCTTTGGGGTCAGCAAGGACATACTGACTACTTTCTACTACTCCTTCATTGAGAATATAATGACGTTTTCCATAACCTACTGGTTCCACTCCCTTAGCTTTCAGAACAAAAACTGCCTGCAGAGCACAGTCAAGGTGTGCTCTAAAATTATTGGTCTCCCTCTCAGGTCACTCTCAACTCTCTGTGAGCAGCAGACAGTAAACTCAGCAAGCAGGATTCTTCAGGACCCTTCACATGTCTTATTCCCTGCATTTGAGTGGCTCCCCTCAGGACACTGGCTCCGTTGTCTGAGCTGCCGAACACATAGGAGAAGAGTGACCTTTGTCCCCAGAGCAGTTCAGCTCCTCAACTCTCTGCCATCCTTGTCCCTCTACTCACCCCTCCAGCCCCTTCCCCCTTCTTCACATGCAGTCTAACCTGTCTGGTGCACTAACCACCCTCTCTGCATACATGCCACTTTAAACATAGATTCTGCTGCTATTGATCCTTCTACCTCATTAGCAAATTGCACCACACAATATTTTTGTATATACTGTTTTTTAATTATCATATTTATACATATTGTACCACTGTACAATTACTTATCCACATAATGACACCTTGCACACTGTCATACTTTAAATTTTTTTAATTGATTGTGTTTAACTGTACTTCTCTGCGTGCCTTTAAATTGCCCCTAGAGGACAAATAAAGTGTTTTGAATTGAATTGAATTACAAGCCATAACTTGAAACCATTGAAAACGAGGTTCAACAGATAATCACATAGAGGCAGAAGACCTTGAAGACAACATAGTAAAAATATCTACCGATAAAATAAAAACACTGAATGTAAGTGAAAATTTGGTTGCAAGAATAGGAAAACCAGTGGAGATATTAAACTTTGAAAATAAATTATTCATTTGGATAGCCAAAACTATTGACAAAAACACGTTGCAAATTATCTTTAGAGTTTTCTTGAATGTTCAGTATAAATTTCAACTTAATCCAGTGAAAAATAAGCAACTGGTGAGGATTAGGATACACACAAAAAGAACCGCAAAGATGACGGAATTTAGCTCAGTGTCATGTCCATGCATGCTGGCGCCCTGAGCGTGCAGCACATGTGACCGCAGACAGGGTGTGCCCCCCTGCAGACAATGTGCACACAGAGCCATTAGGACTAATTACCATGCATCTGTTCCAGATTGGTGTGCAATCAAAGTGCACGCTTATTAGGACTCTCACAACACACAGATTTTCCAAAGAATGTGTGTTGTATGTAGAGTCTCATGTTACTAAACCTTGTACTCTGTGTTGCTTTCCTGGTTTTTCAGTCATGTTTGTTGTTTCTCCATATTGTCCTTTGCCTTTCCTCTGATAATCTGCTTGTGCCTCAGTCAAACATTGCTTGCTTTACGACCCTCCCTTTGTTTAACATTTTGGATCTGTTAGCGTGCCTGTTTTATAAATAAATACTCCTCCAGCAATTACATCTGTCCATTGCCTCCTTTACATAAGACTCAAAGGGCCAAAGGTCACAACGAAAAAGTATTTGGAGTCAAGCTTTATGATTTCTCTATGTGATTTTTTTTTTAATCCATGACGTGTACTGGGAAAAGTTCTGAATTCTGGATGAGTTGGCATGGAATGAGCCTCTACATATTCGAATGACACTTTGAAAGTTGAAGTGTCTTGTTTGTGCACCACATGCCTGCACTACTGTGATGCTGATCTGGCCCCTGGAGTGGGTGCTGCCTCCGTACTTCCACTGCTGCGCTGCATGAGAGTCCATCTGTACCTGCTGCTCAAAAAAGAGATAATATACAACGTATTGTAAAACAGTTTTTTTTAAAGTGATGACCCATTTTAAAATCACTCTATTTTTATTTTTTTGCATTAATGTCCATCATCTGTATGAAAGCTACACTTGCTGAACCATGTATTTGTGAAATAGACATGTTTTGCATGTTATAAATCTATAGTTTATTTCTTATTTGGAAAAAGCACGTCATGAGTGTTTGAGGATTGTAGGATATTCATTAAACTCAATAACTAAGTGATAGAAAACACGACAACTTATCCTTTGTCATTATCTCCACTGAACATATGTGACAACAAAACGCATTGCATGAAGCTATCAACAAAGTTACAGGTGAGTGACTCACTTTTCTGTACGATAGGTCAAAACAGTTTACAGAAGGTGTCAGGACTGTTTCCCCAGATTGCAACACACCAGGAAATGCTACAATGACAGTTCTAAAGATACTGGCCCCCACTCGCAGAACTCTTAGAAGTGTATTAAGACAAAATAAATTGCAATATCATGTATTTTTATTGCTCAGCCCTGATGTTTTGTAAATTCCAAGGAATTTTTTATACAAGAAGTGTGTGTGTGTGTTTAAGCTCAGACTCACAGAGTAGGACATGACCAAGTTAATCATGCCTTCTTTATCAACTCCTTGTCTTCCACTCAGGCTGTACCACTCGTCAACTACACTGCCTTCCCTCAAACTCCTTGGGATAGTCACATTAGTGCAGGCGATGCGATGATCCATGGAAAATGCCCTCTAAAAACAACATAGAACAAAGGCGTTCATGCCTGAATGCCCACTTTATTTACTTTTTTTTTAATAAAAAAGACATTAGGAAAGCTGAAGCTCAGTATGTTCTGGTAAATGATCATAGGTTTGTGAAGGTTCTCAGTCATCCAGGTCACCATAATCCGTGTATAATCAAAGTATTCTGTTTCCATTGTGGACACTTCCAAATACACCACTAGATTTAAGGGTTGACAGAAGAGGAATATGTCTGTGAAGGTTCTCAGTCATCCAGGTCATCATAATCCGTAGATGCTAAAGAAGGTAATTGGACTTGCTTGAAATCCTTAAAGACGTTTCACCTCTTATCCGAGAGGCTTCTTCAGTTCTGTCTGACTAGTGGGGAGTTTCAGGTATTTATTGTCTCATGGACCAAAAGCAACCGTAAAGAGAGTTGTTGAGGTCACATGGGTCAATGACCCTCTTAAGGGCTGTCCACACGGCAACGGATTCAGGTGACTCCGATACAATTGCTTATTGTTTAGGCCTGGCGTCCACACGGCACCGGCGTTTTGGGTGCCCAAAACACAATCTTTTTGAGAACGGGCTCCAGAGTGGAAAGATCTGGCAACATTGCCGTTGTGAAGTCGTCTGGATGAGTAGAACGGATTTGTTTACGATGACGTCACAACCACATGACTGTGAGTGCTTCACGCCGGGTAGAAGTGTAACGAATATCACCAGGATATCACCAGGAAAAAGCTTTACAGAGCACTAGTGAGAGTGAAACACGAGCTTGGATATTATTATTATTATTATTATTATTATTATTATGTTCAGTGTTAGTTCACAGTAGTAATGCAAGAAGCAGAATAGTGACAGTAATAGTGAAGCAAAAACATGCAATTGTACAAACACTGCAGCTCTACAGCAAAATATTCATTTATGAAATCGTCTGATTCTTAACACCAGTAGTGCCAATGATCTTCTCATTGCGATGCGATGCGAGTTGTCAACAAATCCTATAACTTGGTTCATGAAACGCGCTTACAAAATATTTTCACTGTGAATATTTATTGTGTAATGGTGCAAAGTGAGAGAGAGAGAGAGAGAGAGAGAGACTCTGCCCTTAGGGCAGAGTCAATCCCGCCAGCAAAAATAGGGAAAAAAATGAGCGATCTCACCTCTTCAGATGTTGGTTTAAGTCCGACAATACATTCCTCAAAAAAGGCGTAGAGGAGCAAATTAATCCATCAACGTGTAGCATTCAATTTATTCCGGACCATTAAAGACGCCGCCTTCCGCGTAGAATCATACGTCATCCTCGCCGCCATATTGGATAGGTCAAAGCGGAGAATAAAGATTCATGCGCTGCCTTTAACTGTACCAACAGGTTTATCATCTAAACGAGATCACATGGGATTACCTTTCACAGGTGAGAAACAACAAATTAGTCCATCAATGTGTAGTATTCAATTTATTCCGGACCATTAAAGACGCCGCCTTCCGCGTAGAATCATACGTCATCCTCGCCGCCATATTGGATAGGTCAAAGTGGAGAATAAAGATTAGCTGCGTTTAACTGTACCAACAGGTTTGCCGTCCAAACGAGATCACATGGGATTACCTTTCACAGGTGAGACTGGAAAAATACTTTTCATTGTACTTGGTCATTATAATGTAATTTTACGAACAGATTTTCCTGACTTTGTGGCTAATATGAAGTCTCGCGCATAATAGTTTATGCGCATGCGTCCTTACTTCTATTGTTCTGGTGTCTCTGAAGGGACCGTCTTACAGCGCCCCTAGAGGTGTGGCATGTGTATTACATTGTTTTCAGCAAGCGTTGTGTTGCCATATGGACCTGATATTTTACTGATCGTTGCCCATTTGGACGCGATATATTTTTAAATAACATCTCATTGCCGTTGTCGTGTGGATGTAGCCTCAGTCATCCTGTAGGTTGTTAGGGTCACTGGAGGCCAGGTGTGAGTGGTGTTAGCAGCCTAGAGGGTCATTAGGGTGATCTGTGGGTTGTTGGCTCTCTCTGTCATCATGTGAGTCATTGAAATCAGCTGAGTGTTGGTGTGGATGTGTATTCAGTTGTCTGGGAAGCATGCCAAGGACTGCACTGTAGGTGGCTGATAAGTGGTGTCCTACTGGAATGACCATCACTGAAAAGAGGAGGTGGTCTGAGACACCACCTCCTCTGTTCAGCGATGGTCATTCCAGTAGGACACCACTTATCAGCCACCTACAGTGCAGTCCTTGGCACGCTTCCCAGACAACTGAATACACATCCACACCAAGATTGTTTTAAGTCGACTTGTTTGATGCCTGGTTGTTCATGCTGTGAAAATAGTTATTTCTTAGCTGTATTGGCTGTGACCAATGCTTGTGCAATGAACAAGCTTACAACCCCGATTCCAAAAAAGTTGGGACAAAGTACAAATTGTAAATAAAAATGGAATGCAATGATGTGGAAGTTTCAAAATTCCATATTTTATTCAGAATAGAACATAGATGACATATCAAATGTTTAAACTGAGAAAATGTATCATTTAAAGAGAAAAATTAGGTGATTTTTAAATTTCATGACAACAACACATCTCAAAAAAGTTGGGACAAGGCCATGTTTACCACTGTGAGACATCCCCTTTTCTCTTTACAACAGTCTGTAAACGTCTGGGGACTGAGGAGACAAGTTGCTCAAGTTTAGGGATAGGAATGTTAACCCATTCTTGTCTAATGTAGGATTCTAGTTGCTCAACCGTCTTAGGTCTTTTTTGTCGTATCTTCCGTTTTATGATGCGCCAAATGTTTTCTATGGGTGAAAGATCTGGACTGCAGGCTGGCCAGTTCAGTACCCAGACCCTTCTTCTATGCAGCCATAATGCTGTAATTGATGCAGTATGTGGTTTGGCATTGTCATGTTGGAAAATGTAAGGTCTTCCCTGAAAGAGACGTTGTCTGGATGGGAGCATATGTTGCTCTAGAACCTGGATATACCTTTCAACATTGATGGTGTCTTTCCAGATGTGTAAGCTGCCCATGCCACATGCACTAATGCAACCCCATACCATCAAAGATGCAGGCTTCTGAACTGAGCGCTGATAACAACTTGGGTCATCCTTCTCCTCTTTAGTCCGAATGACATGGCGTCCCTGATTTCCATATAGAACTTCAAATTTTGATTCGTCTGACCACAGAACAGTTTTCCACTTTGCCACAGTCCATTTTAAATGAGCCTTGGCCCAGAGAAGACATCTGCGCTTCTGGATCATGTTTAGATACGGGTTCTTCTTTGAACTATAGAGTTTTAGCTGGCAACGGCGGATGGCATGATGAATTGTGTTCACAGATAATGTTCTCTGGAAATATTCCTGAGCCCATTTTGTGATTTCCAATACAGAAGCATGCCTGTATGTGATGCAGTGCCGTCTAAGGGCCCGAAGATCACGGGCACTCAGTATGGTTTTCCGGCCTTGACCCTTACGCACAGATTCTTCCAGATTCTCTGAATCTTTTGATGATATTATGCACTGTAGATGATGATATGTTCAAACTCTTTGCAATTTTACACTGTCGAACTCCTTTCTGATATTGCTCCACTATTTGTCGGCGCAGAATTAGGGGGATTGGTGATCCTCTTCCCATCTTTACTTCTGAGAGCCGCTGCCACTCCAAGATGCTCTTTTTATACCCAGTCATGTTAATGACCTATTGCCAATTGACCTAATGAGTTGCAATTTGGTCCTCCAGCTGTTCCGTTTTTGTACCTTTAACTTTTCCAGCCTCTTATTGCCCCTGTCCCAACTTTTTTGAGATGTGTTGCTGTCATGAAATTTCAAATGAGCCAATATTCGGCATGAAATTTCAAAATGTCTCACTTTCGACATTTGATATGTTGTCTATGTTCTATTGTGAATACAATATCAGTTTTTGAGATTTGTAAATTATTGCATTCCATTTTTATTTACAATTTGTACTTTGTCCCAACTTTTTTGGAATCGGGGTTGTACCATGAACAAGCTTCTGGCAGAATTCTGGTTGGATATTTCACAACTCTTCATGGTAGAATTGGTAGAGTTCAATTAAATTTTTTTTTTTTTTCTTGGCATGGACTCGACTTATAAGCACGGTCCATATATTTTCAATAGGGTTGAAGTCAGGGCTTGTTTTAAGCTTAATGTTAGTGTCAGTCCTGCATGCTGTGGTGCATGCACCTGAAGGCATGCCCAGACTGCACGCATGTTGAGTGGACTCTAGCAAGCGTGCTGTTAATGACGCACACCTGAACACAATTAAGGCGCTATATACATACCTATATAAGGACAGTTCAGACGCACTATCAGTGTGAAGTATTACACTAGGTCAGTAGGCATTACTGAGTCTTTCTACCTGAGTGTGATTTCCTGGTTTCCTGATTCCTCTACCTGTTCCTCATTCTTGCTCTGCCTCTGATATCCTGTTTGTGCCTCGCCCGACCCTTTGCTTGTTTAACATTTTGGATTTAGCCTGCCGATTTGGACTGTTTGCCTATGTGTGGTTCTCACTTGTGTGTATATATACGCACACACCTCACGCTTTGTAAATAAACATCACTTCTGCACATAAGTCTGCTTATCTCGTACCTGACAGTTACCCTGCTTTATCCTCCACAAACAGCTCTGAAGCATGTTTGGGTTCATTGTCTTATTGTAACGCCCAAGTCCCAAGTCGTGTTCAAGTTTCTGATGGTGTATGCTGAAGAATTCTGAGGTAGTCCTCCTTCTTCATTATTCCATACATTTTGTGCAATGAACCAGTTCCACTGGCAGCAAAACAGCCCCAGAAAATGATGGTCCTATCATCACCAGCTGATACAGTGTTCCTCTGTACATCGTGGTTATTGTGGCCAAACAACTCAATCTTTGAGTTACAGCTTTCCTCCAGAAGGCTTTTTCTTTGTCCATGTGGTCAGCTTCAAACATTAGTTAAGCTTGAAGGTGTCAATTTTGGAGTAGGGGGTTATTTCTTGGAATAGCAGCCTCTTAGTCCATGGTGATCTGAACTGTAGACAGTGATCCACCAGCTTCCAGTTTATGGCAGGGCTGTGCCATGGTGGTTCCCAGGTTGTTCCTGACTGTCCAAACCAATTTCCTTTCAGCTGAGGGTGACAGTTTGAGTTTTCTTGAAGCAAAGTGGCTTGGCAAAGTGACTACACCTCACAATAACTTGGATACAATTGTTTTGAACTGATCATGGAATTTGCAGTTGTTTAGAAATGGCTCCAAGAGACATTCTGGAGTTGAGTATATCTGCGATCCTCTTTCTCAGATCTGCACTGAGCTCCTTGGACTTTCCCATTTTACTGTGTGTTGTTCAATCCAATGAGTGCTGTAAACAAACCCTTTTTATGAAGGCAAAGAGAAGCTACCAGCTGTAGTCAATCATGATCACTAACAGGAAGTTAAGCGACCTTGGCCTTGGCAAGATAAGAAATGTTTTGGAAGTTTCAGCACCTCTGAATTAATAAGCTACACGGGCAATTGCTCTAAGACAATGAGGGAGGCTCAGCCTCCTCTAAAAATGATGAACATCGTGTAGGATGAATTGTGCTAGGCTTATGTTATAGCCGACCTTATAACATTGCTATTTCAGATCCAGAATCATAGAAATATATGTGCTCAACCCAACTACAGTGCGAAATCATTCCATTATAACTTTCCCCAGTTCGCCTAATGTCTCGTCTCATCTCGTCTTCTTCCGCTTTATCCGGGACCGGGTCGCAGAGGCAGCAGTCTAAGCAGGGAAGCCCAAACTTCCCTTTCCCCAGACACCTCGGCCAGCTCCTCGGGAAGAACACTGAGGCGTTCCCAGGCCAGCCGAGAGACATAGTCCCTCCAGCGTGTCCTGGGTCTTCCCTGGGGCCTCCCCCTGGGGGGACATGCCTGGAACACCTCCCCAGGGAGGCATCCAGGAGGCATCCGAAAAAGATGCCCGAGCCACCTCAGCTGATTCCTCTCGATGTGGAGGAGCAGTGGCTCTATTCCGAGCTCCTCCCGAGTGACTGTGCTTCTCATCCTATCTCTAAGGGAGCGCCCAGCCACCCTGCGAAGGAAACTCATTTCGGCCGCTTGTATCCGCGATCTTGTTCTTTTGGTCATTACCCAAAGCTCATGACCATAGGTGAGAGTCGGAATGTAGATCAACCGGTAAATTGAGAGCTTCGCCTTTTGGCTCAGCTCCTTCTTCACCACGACGGACTGGTAAAGCGACCGCATCACAGAGGAGGCTGCACCAATCCACCTGTCGATCTCACACTCCATCCTTCCCTCACTCGTGAACAAGATCCCGAGATACTTAAACTCCTCCACTTGAGGCAGGACTTCTCCACCAACCAGGAGAGGACAAGCCACCCTTTTCCAGTCGAGAACCATGGCCTCGGACTTGGAGGTGCTGATTCTCATCCCAGCTGCTTCACACTCGACTGCAAACCGCCCCAGTGCATGCTGAAGGTCCTGGTTTGAAGAAGCCAACAGGACATCATCATCCACAAAAAGCAGAGATGAAATCCTGTGGTTCCCAAACAGGATTCCTTCCGGCCCCTGGCTGCGCCTAGAAATTCTGTCCAGAAAAATTATGAACAGAACCAGTGACAAAGGGCAGCCCTGCCGGAGTCCAACATGCACTGGGAACAGGTCTGACTTACTGCCGGCAATGCGAACCAGACTCCTGCTCCATTCGTACAGGGACCGGACAGCCCTTAGCAAAGAGCCCCGAACCCCATATTCCCGAAGCACCCCCCACAGAATACCATGGAGGACATGGTCGAATGCCTTCTCCAGATCCACAAAGCACATGTGGACTGGTTGGGCAAACTCCCATGAACCCTCGAGCACCCTGTGAAGGGTATAGAGCTGGTCCAGTGTTCCGCGACCAGGACGAAAACCGCATTGTTCCTCCTGGATCCAAGGTTCGACTATTGGTCGAATTCTCCTCTCCAGTACCCTGGAGTAAACCTTCCCTGGGAGGCTGAGAAGTGTGATTCCCCTATAATTGGAGCACACTCTCCGGTCCCCTTTCTTAAAAAGAGGGACCACCACCCCAGTCTGCCACTCTAGAGGCACTGTCCCCGACCGCCATGCGATGTTGCAGAGGCGTGTCAGCCAAGATAGCCCCACAACATCCAGAGACTTGAGATACTCAGGGCGGATCTCATCCACCCCCGGTGCCTTGCCACCGAGGAGCTTGCTAACCACCTCAGTGACTTCGGCTTGTGTAATGGACGAGTCCACCTCTGAGTCATCAGCCTCAGTCTCCTCAGTGGAAGACATGATGGTGGGATTGAGGAGATCCTCAAAGTATTCCTTCCACCGCCCGACAATGTCCCCAGTCAAGGTCAACAGCTCCCCACCCGCACTGTAAACAGTGTTGGCAGAGTACTGCTTCCCCCTCCTGAGGCGCTGGACGGTTTGCCAGAATTTCTTCGAGGCTGACTGATAGTCCTTCTCCATGGCCTCCCCGAACTCCTCCCAGTTCCGAGTTTTTGCCTCCACAACTGCCCGAGCTGCAGCACGCCTGGCCTGCCAATACCCTCAGGAGTCCTGGAGGTCAACATGGCCCGATAGGACTCCTTCTTCAGCTTGACGGCATCCCTTACTTCTGATGTCCACCACCGGGTTCGGGGATTGCCTCCACGACAGGCACTGGAGACCTTGCGGCTACAGCTCCGAACAGCTGCATCCACAATGGAGGTAGAGAACATGGTCCACTCAGACTCAATGTCCCCCGCCTCCCTCGGAAGCTGGGAAAAGCTCTCCCGGAGGTGGGAGTTAAAGACCTCCCCAACAGAGTGCTCGGCCAGATGTTCCCAGCAGACCCTCACCATACGTTTGGGCCTGCTAGGTCTGTCCAGCTTCCTCCTCTGCCAGCGGATCCAACTCACCACCAGGTGGTGATCAGTTGACAGCTCAGCCCCTCTCTTCACCCGAGTGTCCAAGACATAGGGCCGGAGATCAGATGAAATGACTACAAAGTCGATCATCGACCTCCGACCTAAGGTGTCCTGGGGCCACGTGCACTTATGGACACCCCTATGCTCGAACATGGTGTTCATTATGGACAAACCGTGACTAGCACAGAAGTCCAATAACAAAACACCACTCGGGTTCAGATCGGGGAGGCCGTTCCTCCCAACCACGTCCCTCCAGGTGTCACTGTCATCGCCCACGTGAGCATTGAAGTCCCCCAGTAGCACAATGGAGTCCCCAGTCTGAGCACCCCTCAGTACCTCTCCCAGGGACTCCAAGAAGACTGGATACTCTATACTGCTATTTGGGCCGTAGGCACAAACAACAACAAGAGCCCTCTCCCCAATCTGAAGGTGCAGAGAGGCGACCCTCTCATTCACTGGGGTAAACTCCAACACATGGTGGCTGAGCTGGAGAGCTATAAGCAAGCCCACACCAGCCCGCCGCCGCTCACCACGGGCGACTCCAGAGAAGTGGAGAGTCCAGCCCCTCTCGAGGAGCTGGGTTCCAGAGCCCAAGCTGTGCATGGAGGTGAGCCCGACTATCTCTAGCCGGTACCTCTCAACCGCCCGCACAAGCTCAGGCTCTTTCCCCCCCAGCGAAGTGACATTCCATGTCCCAACAGCCAGCCGCTGTGTCCGGGGATCAGGTCGTCGAGGCCCCTGCCTTCGACTGCCACCCAATCCACACTGCACCAGTCCCCTACTGCTACCTCTGTGGGTGGTGAACCCACAGGAGGTCGGGCCCACGTCACCTCTTCAGGCTGAGCCCGGCCGGGCCCCATGGGCAAAGGCCTGGCCACCAAGCGCTCGCATACGAGCCCCAACCCCGGGCCTGGCTCCAGGGTGGGGCCCCGGCTGCGTCATACCGGGCGACGTCACGGTCCTCGTTTTTTTCTCCATAGGGGTTTTGGTGAACTGCTCTTGGTCTGGCCTGTCACCTAGGACCTGTCTGCCTTGGGAAACCCTGACAGGGGCATAATGCCCCTGACAACATAGCTCCTAGGATCATTCAAGCACACAAACCCCTCCACCACAATAAGGTGGCAGTTCAAGGAGGGGTTCGCCTAATGTGTGTGTGTTTTTCCCCCTTGTGACAATGTGATGCAGCCCAGCCTCAGTGGACTTTAATGGCATTTGGGAGCTATGCGCTTTTCAATATCAAAATGCAAGACGATTATTGGACAAATACTGCGAAAACGCCCACCCACGGACTCCCATGGACTCCCAGCCTCACAGTGGGAGGGACATGGCAAAGCTTTCCATGGGGAGACTGGTGATTGGTGAAAGCGGCTGGATATTTTCTTTGATTGACAGCTCGTTTCAAATATAGACAGGCAGCGGTGAATTTCAGTTCAGTCCCATGCGGATTCGCAAGTGGTGTGGTGTATTGTAAGAGATCATCTTACATTTTGATTTCATTCATTACATACGGTTTCTACCAGCTTTTTTAGTTTGTATATATTTTCATTGTAAATAAAGTGTAAATATAGTGTTGTCAAGTTTGCTATCTTAGTTCCAGAAATTTTGTTTATTTGAGTGACTGAACTTGAACTTGAGGGGGCTAGTCAGCTAGCAAGAAAGCTGCGCACGGATGCCAAGCATTGTTGATTTAATTTTGGCGAAGCCATTTGCCAGTCTTCCTTTTGAGGAAAAAATTAAAATTAAAGAGCAGGGTAGACCAATGCCTCAAATTGACTTGGTGAAAAAGGTAGGGAATAATACTCATTCCTTTCACTTCTCCTGGTACGAGAAAGTGAATTGGCTAACAGCAAGTTCAGTGACGAGGAAAATGTATTGTTGGCCATGCCTCTTGATTAAACCCGGATCCGTGATTTGGTCAAATGTGGGCTGGTGACCCACATCAACAACAGTAAATAGGCTACTTTAGTAATATGTCATGGATGGACCAAAAATATAGAATCTATTTAAAATGTTTATGCTGAGTATATTATATTGGAATATATATTTCTCTGGATATGAATTAAACACAGCTACAATTTGGAAAACATTTTTAAACAAAAACACAGCCAAGAACATTTCACACTACAGACCTGGATTAAAAGTGAAGGGTTATCAAAATTGTCAATAAAACATTTCTCAGTCAAAATATGTAAAATATAGGGAAAGTGTCATTGAATGAAATGTGTGGCACCCAGCTCTATGTTTGGCTCCCCAAGGTCAGTGCTTGTGCCTATTCCAGAACACTCTGCTGTTACTGCTGAGGTTCCTGACAAAGAGCTGCTTTCAATAATGATCAATTTTTAAACAACATGCCACGTCACAATTTTAAAATATAAAATGTTAAAATATTACACACACACCCCAACACCACCATCATGTATATTGGACAGTAGGCTAATGGGCCAAAAGAACCTGTTATTTCACAGTTTGTGACCTTGCCAACAATCAGCCAGATCAGAGGCAAGAGTATGGGCAAAATTGATGTGTTTTTTCTTTTTTCTTTTAAAATCTGGAAATATCGTAACTGACCAGCCTCCCCTCTTTGAAAGACTACCAGGCGCCACTGATAAGCTAAGTAAGTGTATGTAATTTTTTGATCCTGTATGTATAATTCTGACCCTGTGTTGATTTCAGAAAACCCAAAGAAAATGAAAACTTGTGCACCACATTCTAGTGTTTTTTTTTTAAATTAAAGCTGTATGCTGTACATTCTGCCACAGAAAAAGAACAGTTCAAAGAAATTCCTGAAAGCCCAAATATTGCCATGACATTCATATCCAAGATGACATTCATGTCACTGTATGTAACTGTATGTAAACTTCTGACCACAACTGTATATATCTGTTATATAATATGCCTGTGTACCATCATATAAAATACCTGTGGAATTGTGATTTTCTTACCAATACATGTCCACAAATACCCCTCCTAGAACTGCCACCTTATTGTGGTGGAGGGGTTTGTGTGCTTGAATGATCCTAGGAGCTATGTTGTCGGGGGCATTATGCCCCTGTCAGGGTTTCCCAAGGCAGACAGGTCCTAGGTGACAGGCCAGACCAAGAGCAGTTCACCAAAACCCTTATGGAGAAACCATCAAGGACCGTGACGTCGCCCGGTATGGCGCAGCCGGGGCCCCACCCTGGAGCCAGGCCAGGGGTTGCAGCTCGTATGCAAGCGCTTGGTGGCCGGGCCTTTGCCCATGGGGCCCGGCCGGGCTCAGCCCGAAGAGGTGACGTGGGCCCGACCTCCTGTGGGTTCACCACCCACAGAGGTAGCAGTAGGGGACTGGTGCAGTGTGGATTAGGTGGCAGTCGAAGGCAGGGGCCTCGACGACCTGATCCCCGGACACAGAGGCTAGCTGTTGGGACATAGTCAGAATTATATAAATAATAAAGTTATGGTAAATGTAATATTTGTGAGGGCTAGTTTTCACTTCCAGACCAGTGATACAAAATTTTGTATTGGTCTTGTAATAAAACAAAATTCTTTTTTGGCCTGCCCTTTGTTAAAAACACTGGTGTATTAATATTGCAAAGTTGAGAAGCTAGCAATCGAGTGCAAGTAAAGGAAATGACAAAGCTGAATCCTGAATGACACTTAACATCTACAAATAATATTTCAGACCAGGATAAAAGGATCTTTGTTGTAAGATGAAAATGCATCAGTACCATTAACCTATTTATTGTTGCAATCATTATTACTACTGACTTTTTCAGATCCACTATCCTGTGATCATTACCTCAAAATAACAAAAATTATATTAATGAGAAACAGGAAAACACCTGCAGTGAAATTGATGTTTCCCCAGCAATCACAAGACAAACATCAAGCCACTATGCTACCAAGATAATATTAGATAGGTAACTATCATTATAGTAGATATGATCAACCAAACCCTTTTGGGAGGGTTCCCTCAGGGAAAATAAAAAGATACAGTCCACAGCCTGGTAAAAAGCAGCCAAAGTAGAGTCCAAAGTAGTATGTAACTTGACTATAAGTCAAGTCACACACTACTAAAGTCCCCAGAAATTATGATAAATGCCTCAGGGTGCTGTGTCTGCAGCTTTGCTGGGACAGAGTGAATCCCATTACATGCAGCGGCTGTGGCTGCCCTCGGAGGGGTGTAAACACAGATGGTGATGCTAGCAGCTCCAAGTCCGGGCCACATTAGACTGTCTTTACGGAGAAATGTCCCGGGTTACACCAGTGGTTGTTCACATAAATGATGAGTCCCCAACCTTTGCCTTTCCCGCATGCTTTAGTGTCTCTGTCAGCTCTCACAGCAGTGAATCCCCACAGGTCCACATTAGCATCTGGTACAAGGTGTGTTAGCCATGTCTCTGTAAAAATAAATAAGCTGCTCTCCCGGTAAATCCGCTGGTTGTTCAGTGCGGTTAGCTCGTCGACTTTATTTGGCAGCGAGTTCACATTCCCCATGATAACAGCGGGAATGGATGGTTTGTAGCACCGCCGGTTGTCTGCTAGCCTAGCCTTTAGCTTAGCCCCAGCTTTGCAGCCCCTGGGCTTCCTCCTCAGCTCGGCTGGGACGGGGTGTCGTATCCAGGCTAGTCCCGTTGTTTTCAGGGCCAGCAGCTCCTCTCTCGAATAAGTGAGAAAACTGGCTCCTGGTTGCGTGTTAAAAGTTAAAAATATCCATGGGATATGAAGAAAAACACACTCTGTCTTCGTAAGAAGAGCAGAAAAGTAAAAATGTGGGAAAAAAAGAGGTTTAAAGAGCTAAAAAATACAGAGCTACTGGAGAGGCAGCCGTCTTCCACAGCGCCCAAGGTCACGTTTTCTTTACATTTTACTTCACATGTATCAAGGGATATACGGCATGTCAGGGCTTGAGACCTTGGGACCTGTCAAACACATTAAATGTATATACAACCCTGCTTAGCTGATTCCATGTGTGTAGCTTATGAAATCTTTCTCCTACAGTAGCCAGTACTCTTCTAAATGAAGAAATATATAAATACATAATAGTAATTAGAAAAAAATATGATTTATGTAACAATAGATAGATGAGCATTGATACATGAATCCATGGGTTTAGAAGCTCAGGTGACAATTCTATATTTCAATGCAAAATCGCTCACTGCTAAACTTGGTCTACACAGACTGTGCACTGAAACCGTGCAAGCTTGCGCAGCCTGCTGGCGCTTCCGCACATGACGTCACGAATCTGGCTCCAGACTCCCTTGGGATTTTTCCAGAAGTGTTTTATTATTTTATTTTTTTCTGCTGTGGACAGATGGCCTTGTGCAAATTTACCCTTCTGGATGAGTGTGTAAAGGGACATACTTTCATATAAAAAAACGAAATTGGTCCAGGATATGCCCTTTAAGATCGAGACTTCTCATTATCTCAAAATAACAAAAGTTGCATTAATGAGAAACAGTAAAACACCTGCAGTTAAATAGATGTTTCCCCAGCAATCACAAGACAAACATCAAGACACAATGCTAGCTAGCTTATGCTAGATATATAATTATCATTATAGTTGATATGATCAACCAAACCTCATCAAAGATTTCCAGGTCAAAGGAGTTGACTGTAGGAGGCAAAGGACACTTAATCACTTTGTTCCAGTATGGGTTTTTGGCCACTTTATGTGCTGTCGGTGTGTCATATAAGGAGTAGCCAAGCCGAATTCTACAGTATGGGTCCATGTGCTTCTTGCCGTAGTTCTTAGCCAACTTAGCCTGGAAAAGAAAGAAGAATTGCATTTCCAACACATACTGTAGAAGACATATAGCACTAATGTTTAAAGGAAAACTCTTTATTGGCAAGCAGAAAATATTCAAAAGGAGGCAAATATTTACAGTTTGTCCATTTAAAATGACTCAATATCTAATGGCAAAAATGTCAATAAAAATTTTTTTCTTACTTTTTAAAAAAATGTATTTCCACATTCATTCTCATTCTGTATCTGTCTAGGACATCTTTATCTAATATGGCAGTGGAAAGGTCATCGAACCTCAACTAATCATCTGCAGAAAGGTGCATCACGCAAACTTTCATAATGCTCACTCAAAAAGAGTTGCAGGATGACCTGAAAGCAGCAGGAACAACAGCTCCACAGAGAACAATACGCAATACACAAAGTTGAGCTACACCTCACCCAAAAATATTTCTCCCAAAAATAAAGACAGAGCATGCTGAGAGCATCTAAAAGCATGAAACAAATCAAAACAGTTTTGGAAAAATCTATTCTGATAGTAGATGAAAGCAAAATTTATAAGTACAAAGTTCAAAAACATTCTGTGTGTAAATGTGAACTGGATATATGCACTGGTAGTATATTAAACAACAACAACAACACACACACACAGCTTAAACTTGGCTGCACTTCCCTTTTCCATCATCAACTTTCTAGCAAGTTTAACCTCGTGCTCAGTCACTGAATTCTTATGCAGACATGATAAGCTTGATGGTGCAATACTAAGTATCTGGACTTGCTTTTGATGTGAATAAAATGTGAATTTTCTCATCTCATCTCATTATCTCTAGCCGCTTTATCCTTCTACAGGGTCGCAGGCAAGCTGGAGCCTATCCCAGCTGACTATGGGCGAAAGGCGGGGTACACCCTGGACAAGTCGCCAGGTCATCACAGGGCTGACACATAGACACAGACAATCATTCACACTCACATTCACACCTACGGTCAATTTAGAGTCACCAGTTAACCTAACCTGCATGTCTTTGGATTGTGGGGGAAACCGGAGCACCCGGAGGAAACCCACGCGGACACGGGGAGAACATGCAAACTCCGCACAGAAAGGCCCTCGCCGGCCACGGGGCTCGAACCCGGACCTTCTTGCTGTGAGGCGACAGTGCTAACCACTACACCACCGTGCTGCCCCATGTGAATTTTCTATTTCACTAAACCAGTAAACCTGAAGAAAGCTCCATATATCTAATCAAAAAGTACTTCTGGTGATGCAGATAAACTGTGGCATCATCTGTCAAAGTCAGACTATCTACTTCTCAACTTAAGCCACATTTGCTCCATTGTTTTCTATATTTAGTGCAGATGCATGTAACAAGACTTCATCATCTTGTATGCAACAAAAACAAGCCATTACAAGCTGTAACTTGTAACCACTGAAAAAGAGGCTCAACAGATAATCACATGATTAAGCAGAAGACCTTGAAGTAAAAATAAATAAATAAATAAAAAGACATTGAAGTCAAGAACAAAACAGACTTAGTGTTACAATTATAATAAATTTCCTGGTTACACAGTTAAACTTCGTGACTATATAGGACACCATTATAGAAGCAAATGATTTATAGCCATGCTATCGGTTATCACCCAAATGAGGATGGGTTCCCTTTTGAGTCTGGTTCCTCTCAAGGTTTCTTCCTCATGTCATCTGAGTGAGTTTTTCCTTGCCACTGTCACCTTGCTCATTGGGGATATATTTAGGATAAAATTAGCTCATGTTTAAAGTCTTTAATTTTCTGTAAAGCTGCTTTGCAACAATGTCTGTTGTTAAAAGCACTATACAAATAAACTTGATTTGAAGTCAACATAGTACAAATATCTACCAATGAAATAAAACCACTGAATGTAAATGAACATTTAGTTGCAAGAAAGTGAAAACTAGTGGAGATATTAATTTTTGAAAATGAATGACTTAATTTGGGTAAAAATAATATTTTTCATAATTTGATTACTGTAAAGCATTCAGCAAAAACTATATACAAGAATACATGCTGCAAATTATCTTTAAAGTTTTCATGAATGTTCAGGATATTTCAACCCAAGCCAGTGAAAAATAAGCAACTGTCAAGGCTTGGGTACATAAAGAATTACAAACATGATGAAATTTTGCTCAGTGTCACATGCATGCATGTACTCTTACATGCACTCTTAGCATGTAGCATATGCCCCCACAGACAACGTGCGCACAGAGCCATGAGAACTAAGTACCATGCATCTGTTCCAGATTAGAGTGCAATCAGAGGATGCTCTTAAAAGGACTCTCACAACACACAGACTTTGCGAAGTACATGCACTGTACCTAGTGTCTCACACTGTACTCTGTATTGCATTCCTGTTTTGTGACTCTCCATTTTGCCCTTTGCCTTTCCTCTGATACTCTGTGCCTTGATCAACCATTGCCTGTGTTATGACCCTGCATTTGTTTAATGTTTTGGATCTGTTTGCATGCCTGTTTATAAATAAATACTCTTCCAACGATTACATTTGTCTATCACCTCCATTACATGTGTCAGTAATGGCACTGAGAGTTGAAACTCTAACTGAACTACAAACATGGCTTCCCAAGACTACAATGCCCAAAGTTGACAGCACCCCCTGTCTCCCTCTTAAGCTCAGGTAACTGTCATTAACTGTGAATCAGCAGTGCTACTTAAGCCTCTCCCTCACACACCTTCAGTGAGAAGTATCATTGTGTTTACCCAGTCATACGAGCCTTTCTTGTCTGCCTGCCTCCCTCTAGTTTCCTGAACCTTTACTATGTTTACCTGTTTAACTCTTTAGTCTGCTCTCTACTATTCTGCTTGCCAATCGACCGACCCCTTCATGCTTTCTGACTGAGTTTGCTTACTGATTGTACTACGCTTCCTGTTTGCATCCCTGCTCTCCCCTGCATTTACATCCATGAGTGCCTGCAATTGGACAGAATATTTCACCTCATTATGGATGTAGCGCAGGAGGTGAAGCAAACAGCTTTAAATGCTCGAGAGCACCTCTTAGGATAACATCAGCAGATGCTCACCAACCTCTACACCAGGATGGCACAGTTAACTGCTGTGATGTCACAGGCCTTCCTAACGCGCTCTGATGCCTCTTCAATTTCCATGCAGCTTCTCCCAACTCCCAAGAAATATGCTGGTGATGCCCTTAACTGTAGGGGATTTCTGGTTCAGTTCTCCATGTACTTCGCTACCATGCCAAACCTCTCTGACGAACGTAAGATTGCAAAGTTTCTCTCTTTTCTCACCGGTAAGGTGCTACAGTGGGCTAGTGCAGTATGGAAGAGTGGAGAGGAGCACACCACCTCATATGAGCATTTTCTAGAACTATTCAAATGAGTATTTGATCATGAACCTGAAGGGATAGAAGTCAGCAAAAGTCTACTCACCATCACCCAAGGGGCAAGAGAAGTAGCCAAGTATGCGCTGGATTTCCGAACTCTTGCAGCTGCTAGTGGATGGAATGAGCTGGCTCTGAAAGCAGTGTTTCACCAAGGTCTTCGTCCCAAAATATTGAGTGAACTGGCTTGTACAGATGAACATCTCACTTTGGACTCCCTCATAGACCTCGCTATTCGAATCTACTTTCTAGCCGACCCTCTCTCAAGGAGGACACCAGACCAGCTCAGTCAGCTGATATTTGAGAAACCTCCATGGGTGTAGACACTAGGCTGAAATGTTCGGAATGAGAGAGTAGGTGACGCGAGAGGCTATGCTTCTATTGTGGGAGTTCCAACCATTGTATAACACAGTGTCCAGTCTGCCCTACTCGCAGCAACAACTCTGAACCTGCTCCTGACGTGGTGAGTCCAGTGAGAAAATTTAACTCACAATCATTGAAAGTACCTGTGTTGTTCAAACTGCCAGCGTCGACCCACGTGTTATCTGCATTTGTTGACTCAGGGGTGGGGGAGAACTTTGACAGTTTGATCATCCAGGAGTTCAACCTGTCCACAACCCCTCTGCAGAGTCCACTCACCATCAGGACCATCGACAGAGGACCTATAGGAGATGGTCTCGTCACAACTAGAATCACTCCCATTTGTATCCAAGTAGGAGCTCTCCATTCTGAACTCATTTCACTTTTTGTGACTTATACAGTTAACCACGACATCATCCTGGGTTACCCTTGACTACAGCTCCATGACCCTCTGATATCTTGGCAAAACAAGGAAATCCTCCAATGATCCCCTACATGCTTTCAGAACTGTTTGTTGCACCAGCTATACATTTTGTCTACTTCTGTTGAAAGTCCTCAACTGGATTCATTGGACAATGTACCAGAATGTTATTCTGACCTGAAGGAGGTCTTTAGTAAGGGTAACGCTTGTGGCCTACCGCCACATCGCCCTTACAATTATGCCATTGATCTCCTCCCAGGCACGTCACCTCCACGCAACCACATCTACCCACTTTCCCAGAAGGAACAGGCTGCAATGGAGAAGTACATTCAGGAAGCACTCAAACAGGGTTACATTCGTCCCTCCAAGTTACCTGCCTCTGCAAGATTCTTCTTTGTGGAGAAGAAGGGGGGAGGCCTTTGACCTTGTATAGACTTCAGAAGACTAAACCAAATATCTGTAAAGTACCCATATCCACATCTGCTGGTTCCCTCTGCTTTAGAACAACCACGTTCTGCTGAAATCTTCTCTAAGCTTGATCTGCACAGTGTATACAACCTCATCAGAATCTGAGAGGGCAATGAATGGAAGATGGCTTTTAGCACCACCGCCAGCCATTTTGAGTACTGGGTCATGCCATATGGCCTTTCTTCAGCACCCAGTGTTTTCCAATGTCTTATAAACAACGTGCTCTGGGACATGCTGGGGAAGTTTGTAGTTGCATACATCACCAACATTCTGATCTACTCCCCTGATGAAGCAAGTCACCTAGAACATGTCAGGTCAGTTCTGAAGTGTCTATTCAAGAATCACCTCTACATTAAAGCTGAGAAGTATGAATTCCATTTGTCAAATTTTGTTTCTGGGTTATGTCATCAGTGCAGGAGTCAGCATGGATTCTGCCAAGGTGTCTGCCATCATGTCCTGGCTGGTACCCACATCTGTGAAGGCGCGTCAACATTTTCTAGGTTTTGCTAACTTCTACTGATGTTTTATCAGAAGTTTCAGCACCATTATGGCTCCCTTAACCGCCCTGCTAAAGAAAGGTCCCAAACGTCTTCTCTGGAACTCTGCAGCTGAGGAAGACTTCGGGATGACTCATGACTGCATTCACCTCAACCCCCATCCTGCAGCATCCTGACCCAACCAAGCCTTTCACAGTCAAGGTGGATGCCTTGGAGACTGGAGTGGGAAGGGTGCTATCCCAGTGCTTCGGCGAGAAACCAAAGCTTCACCCTGTGGCATTTTTTTCTAAGAAGCTCTTGTCAGCTGAGAGGAACTATGATGTCAGGAATCATGAACTACTAGCCATTAAGCTCACCCTCAATGAATGTAAGTGCTGATTAAAGGGAGCTACACATCCCTTTGTGATACTAACTGACCACAAAAACTTAGAGTATCTCAAGAAAGCAAAGAGACTGAACCCACGTCAGGCCTGATGGGCTGTCCTTCAGGAGGTTCAATTTCACAATCTCCTTCCATCCTGGGCATAAGAACACTAAGGCTGATGCTCTGTCCTGAACCTTTAGTCCAGCACCTCATAACCCTGAACCTCATCCCATTCTTGCACAAGAATGTTTCATTCAGTCAATCACTTGGGAATTGGATAAGGAGATAAGAGCCTCTCAACCCCGAAGGCACCCAGAGGAGTGCCCACCTGACTTGCTATACGTCCCCAAGCCACTTTGAAGTAAACTCATTACATGGTCACATGCATCTCCTGTCACAGGTCACCCTAGTAGTCAAAGAACTTACCAAATGCTAAGGAGTAAGTACTGGTGGGAGAAGATGCGGACCAAAATTAACTACTTCATAACTTCCTGCTCTGAATGAACCCAAGCAAAGGTTCCATGAACCCCTTCATCTGGTAAGCTGTGTCCCTTCCCTGTACCTCAGAGGCCAAGGTCCCACCTGGCCACTGACTTCATCACAGACCTACCACCATCTCAGGGTAACACAGCCATCATGGTTACTGTGGACTGACTTTTGAAGGCCCTGAGACTTATTCCCTTACCAGGCATTCCTACTGCATTTCAGACAGCAGAACTGCTGTTTCAAAAGGTATTCAGGTACTTTGGTATACCTGAGGATACTGTCAGCAACCATGGTCCCCAGTTCATATCATGGCTATGGACTTGTTTCATGGAATGTCTTGGAGTCTCAGTAAGCCTCACATCTGGATATCACCCACAGTCCAACGACCAGGTGGAACAGGCCAACCAGGAGATTGGTTATTTTTGGAGAATCTTCTGCATGAACAATCAGGGGGACTGGCCTTGTTTCATCCCATGGGCAGAGTATACACAAAATTCACTCAAGCACTCAGCTACACAGTTCACACCCTTCCAGTGCATCCTCTGTTACCAACGACCCTTGTTCCCGTGGGATGACTCACCAGCACAGGTACAAGCAGTGGAGGAGTGGTTTTCCAGAAGCCAAGCAGTATGGGAGGAGGTTCACTAGCACATTGAGGCAGTGAACTCCATGTACAAGGAGTATGCCAACAAACACAGAGGTAACAATCCAGAATTTTCACCAGGCAACAGAGTATGGGTGTCCACATGTGACCTAAGGGAACCCAAATTCATGCAATAAACTTTATGCATGCTACATCAGCCCATACAGGGTGCTACATCACATCAACAAGGTCTCCTACAGACTAGAGCTCCCACCACACAGTCACATTGCCCCTACATTCCATGTGTCATGTCTGAAACCCGCTAATGAAGGTCCACTTGCTGAGCATGCTCTCGTCCAGGAACACCAGCCTCTGAGTCTTGAGGGAGAACCCATCTATCAGGTAAACAGAATCCTTGATTCCAGAAGGAGAAGAGGACAGTTGGAATACCTGGTAGAGTGGGAAGGCTATGGACCAAAGGAACATACAGTGGTGCTTGAAAGTTTGTGAACCCTTTAGAATTTTCTATATTTCTGCATAAATATGACCTAAAACATCATCAGATTTTCACACAAGTCCTAAAAGTAGATAAAGAGAACCCAGTTAAACAAATGAGACAAAAATATTATACTTGGTCATTTATTTATTGAGGAAAATGATCCAATATTACATATCTGTGAGTGGCAAAAGTATGTGAACCTTTGGTTTCAGTATCTGGTGTGACCCCCTTGTGCAGCAATAACTGCAACTAAATGTTTCCGGTAACTGTTGGTCAGTCCTGCACACTGGCTTGGAGGAATTTTAGCCCATTCCTCCATACAGAACAGCTTCAACTCTGGGATGTTGGTGGGTTTCCTCACATGAACTGCTCACTTCAGGTCCTTCCACAACATTTCAACTGGATTAAGGTCAGGACTTTAACTTGGCCATTCCAAAATATTAACTTTATTCTTCTTTAACCATTCTTTGATAGAACGACTTGTGCGCTTAGGGTAGTTGTCTTGCTGCACGACCCACCTTCTCTTGAGATTCAGTTCATGGACAGATGTCCTGACATTTTCCTTTAGAATTCGCTGATATAATTCAGAATTCATTGTTCCATCAATGATGGCAAGCCGTCCTGGCCCAGATGCAGCAAAACAGGCCCAAACCATGATACTACCACCACCATGTTTCACAGATGGGATAGGGTTCTTATGCTGGAATGCACTGTTTTCCTTTCTCCAAACATAACGCTTCTCATTTAAACCAAAAAGTTCTATTTTGTTCTCATCTATCCACAAAACATTTTTCCAATAGCCTTCTGGCTTGTTCATGTGATCTTTAGCAAACTGCACACAAGCAGCAATGTTCTTTTTGGAGAGCAGTGGCTTTCTCCTTGCAACCCTGCCATGCACACCATTGTTGTTCAGTGTTCTCCTGATGGTGGACTCATGAACATTAACATTAGCCAATGTGAAAGAGGCCTTCAGTTGCTTAGAAGTTACCCTGGGGTCCTTTGTGACCTTGCCGACTATTGCACACCTTGCTCTTGGAGTGATCTTTGTTGGTCGACCACTCCTGAGGAGGGTAGAAATGGTCTTGAATTTCCTCCATTTGTACACAATCTGTCTGACTGTGGATTGGTGGAGTCCAAACTCTTTAGAGATGGTTTTGTAACCTTTTCCAGCCTGATGAGCATCAACAACGCTTTTTCTGAGGCCCTCAGAAATCTCCTTTGTTCGTACCGTGATACACTTCCACAAACACGTGTTGTGAAGATCAGACTTTGATAGAGCCCTGTTCTTTAAGTAAAACTGGGCGCCCACTCACACCTGATTGTCATCCCATTGATTGAAAACACCAGACTCTAATTTCACCTTCAAATTAACTGCTAATCCTAGAGGTTCACATACTTTTGCCACTCACAGATATGTAATATTGGATCATTTTCCTCAATAAATAAATGACCAAGTATAATATTTTTGTCTCATTTGTTTAACTGGGTTCTCTTTATCTACTTTTAGGACTTGTGTGAAAATCTGATGATGTTTTAGGTCAAATTTATGCAGAAATATAGAAAATTCTAAAGGGTTCACAAACTTTCAAGCACCACTGTAGCTGAGTAGAAGCTGAGGACATTCTAGACCCCCTGCTGACACAAGAAGTCCACACCCAGCACCCTGACAAACATGCACCAAGGGGGAGAGGACATCCCAAGAAGAGTATAGCTCCCAGAGGGAGCTCCTCAGGTGTGTGTGTGTGTGTGTGTGTGTGTTCTGTCAGTAATGGTGTTGTGAGTCGAAACTCTAACCGAACTACAAACATGGCTTCCCAAGACTACAACACCCAAAGTTCATAGCGCCCCATCTCCCTCTTAAGTTCAGCTGACTGTTGTTAACTGTTAATCAGCAGTGCTACTTAAGCCTCTCCCTCACACACCTTCAGTGAGAAGTATCGTTCTGTTTACCCAGTCATACCAAGCCTTGCCTGCCTGCCTCTAGTTTCCTGAAACTTTGCTAAGTTTACCTGTTTAACTCTTTAGTCCGCTCTCTACTATTCTGTTTGCCGATCGACCGACCCCTGCATGCTTTCTGAATACGAGTTTGCTTACTGATTTTACTATGCTTCCTGTTTGCATCCCTGCTCTCCCCTGCACTTACATCTGTGAGTGCCTGCATTCTGACAACATGACACTGAGAGGGCCAAAAGTCATAACTAAAAAGTATTTGGAGTCAAGGTTTATGATTTTTATACGATTTCTTTTTTTTCAAAAAAAAAAATCCATGATGTGTACTGGGAAAAGTTCTGAATTCTGGATGAGTTGGCATAGAATGAGCCTCTACACATTCAAATGACACTTTGAAAGTTGAAGTGTCATGTTTGTGCACCACATACCTCCACTACTGTGATGCTGATCTGGTCTCTGGAGTGGACGCTGCCTCTGTACTTCCGCTGCTGCACCATATGAGCGTCCATCTGTACCTGCTGCTCACAAATGAAATAATGTGTAATGTGTTTGTAAAACAGGTTATTCAAAAAACTAAATAATTAAGTGATAAACATGACTACTTATCTTATTATCCCCACAGACCATGTGTGACAACAAACACACTGCATGAAGCGATCAACAAAATTACAGGTGATTGACTCACTTCTCTATACGACAGGTCAAAATAGTTTACAGCAAGATGTCAGGAATATTTCCCCAGATTTCAACACACCAGGGACATGCTGCAATGACAGCCTTTAAAGGTACTGGCCCTTACTCATGGAACTCTTAGAAGTGTATTAAGACACAAAAATTGCAGGGTCGTGTATTTTTATTGCTCAGCTGTGATGTTTTGTAATTTCCAAGGAATTTGTATACAAGAACAAGGTGTGTGTGTATGTGTGTGTTTAAGCTTAGACTCACAGAATATGACATGACAAGGTTAATACTGCCTTCTTTATTGTCCCCTTGTCTTCCATTCAGGCTGTACCACTCGTCAACTACACTGCCTTCCCTCAAACTCGCCGGGATAGTCACATGGTTCCAGGCGATGCGATTATCCAGGGAAAAAGCCCTCTAAAATAAATATGGAACAAATGAGTTGATGTCTAAATGCCTATTTTATTTACTTTTTTAATAAAAAGACATGATAAAAGCTGGGGCTCAGTACGTTCTGGTAAATGGTTCTAGTTTATAATCAAAGTATTCTGTTTTCATTGTGGACACTTTCAAATACATTACTAGCTTTCAGGGTTTACAGAAGAGGTATTGCTTCTGCCATTTTTGGACAACTGTGATTGAATTTGCTTTTAAGCCGTAGTTTCTTAAACTGCCTCAAAATATTTGTGGTAATGCACAAGCTAATTCATTGAGTGTCAATGTACATCACTGATTTTGGTTTTTCTTCACAGCTCTCACAATGTTTGTCATCCACTACTGCTGTTTTTTAAATCGACCTGTTTGAGGTCTGGTTGTTAGTGCTGTGAAAACTGATTTCTTTGCTGTACTGGCTTGGACCAATGCTTGTGCAATGGCTCTGATGGATTTGCCCTCTTTTTTCAGCTTCAACATGGCTTGCTTTTTACCCCCATAGACAGCTCTCTGTTCTTCATGTTGATTTATCCTTTTTAACAAACATAGCCTTCCCAGGTGAAACCCAGGGCTCAAACTAAGAGTAAACATTCAGAGCTATTAACTGTTTAGACAATCTAAAAGGGTACAGCTGGGCAACAAGAAACACCTGTTCTGATACAAGTGTTTTTTTATCACCTTAAAAATTGGGTGGTCTGTCAAATGTGCCATGGTCTATGTTGTTTGACACATCTAGGAAATCAGGAAATGAATATGAAATGATCGATCAGCATTTCAGCTTTCATCTTTTGAGCTCAAACCAAAATGTCTTCAGTGTATAGAAAAAACAAAAGAATTGGCCTTGTTCCAATAATTTCAGAGGGCAATGTATATATGTGTTATATAATCTATGTACCTATGTACTATTGTATAAAATACATGTGTAATTGTGATAACATTATAGTAAATGTAATATTTGTGATGGCTAATTTTCAGTTCCAGACCACTGACGGAAAATTCTGGATTTGTCTTGAAGAAAATGTTTCTTTTTGAGGCCTCCCGTTTGTATTTAAAATAAATAAAAAATACTGCCATATTAATACTGCAAATTTGTAAAGCTAGCAATCGAGTGCAAGGAAGTGACAAAGCTGAATCTTGAATGACACTTAACCTTTACAAATAATATTTCAGATAAGGATAAAAGGTGATTGTTGTAATATGAAAATTTGAGTCCCATGAACCTCTTTGTTGTTGCATTAATTATTATTTCTACTGAATTTTTTCAGTTCCACTATCTTGAGATCAAGACATATCATTATCTCAAAAGATCAAAAGTTATATTAATGAGAAACAGTAAAACACCTACAGTTAAATAGATGTTTCCCCAGCAATTAAAAGACAAACATCAAGACACTATATTAGTGAGCTAATGTTAGATCTGGAACTCTAGTTATAGTTGATGTGACCAACCAAACCTCATTAAAGATTTCCAGGTAGAAGGTGTTGACTGCAGGAGGCAAAGGAAACTGAATCACTTTGTTCCAATGTGGGTTTTTGGCTCCTTTATGTGCTGTAGGTGTGTCATACAGAGTGTAGCCAAACCGAATTCTACAGTATGGGTCCATGCGCGTCATGCCATAGTTCTTAGCCAACTTTGCCTGGAAAAGAAAAAGGAATTCCATTTCCAATGCATATTGTAGAAGTCATATAGTGTTATTGTTTAAAGGAAAACTCTTTATTGGTAAGCAGAGATTATTCAGCAGGAGGCAAATATGTACACCTTTTCCATTTAAACTGACTCAATGTCTAATGGCAAAAATGTCAATTTAATTTTTTTTCTTACTTTATTCAAATTTCTTTCCACATTCATTCATTCTCATTCTGTATCTGACTAGGACAACTTTTCTAATATGGTGGTGGAAAGATCATAGAACCTCAACTAATCATCTGCAGAAAAGTGTATCACGCAAACTTTCACAATGCTCACTCGAAAAGAGTTACAGGATGACCTGAAAGCAGCAGGAACAACAGCTCCACAGAGAACAATATGCAATACACAAAGGTGAGCTACACCTCACCCAAAAATATTTCTCCTAAAAAGACCGGCAGAGCATCTTGAGAGCATACCCACAAAATCCAAGAAATTATCTGAGAGATTTAAAATCATTGGGTTGCTTCCAATGTTTAAAAGCTTCCACCTTCTCTGGATCACTTGCTATGCTGGCCTCAGAGATGATGTGACCAACATATTTGACCTGCACCTGATAGAACTGACACTTGTCAATGAAAATCTTGAGGCCAACTTCTTCAAGCTGGTCAAGCACTTTCATTAGGCACTCCTCATGCTCTTTGAGGGTCCTGCCAAAGACTATTATGCCGTCCAGGTACACAACGACCTGAAGAAGATGCATATCTCCAACTGCTTTCTCCATCACTCACTGGAATGTTGCTGGGGCTCCAGTTATTCCTTGCAGCATTTGTTGGAACTCGTAGAACCCAAGAGGACAAATGAAAGCTGTTTTATCTTTATCCTCTCGAGCCATCACTATCTGATAATAGCCACTGCAAAGGTCCAAGACTGAAAACTATCGACTTCCTGACATGTAATCCAGTGCGTCATCAATTCAGGGCATGGTATATTGGTCAGGGACAGCGTGGCTGTTCAGTGTGCAATAATCAACGCACATCCTGATGTTTCCATTAATTTTCCTGGCATTGACAATTGGAGAGGCATAAGGACTACATGACTCTTTGATTATACCAGTGGCAAAAAGCTCTTGTAGGTGCCAGCGCACATCATCAATGTCAGCAGAAGCCAAATGGCGGGACCGCTCTCTGAATGGTCGAGAGTCTTTCAGATGGATATGATATCCACCTCCCTTGGCCAATCCCATGTCCCATTCATTCAGAGAGAAGGCATTCCTTTTTGCTGCTAACTTGTGCTTTAATCTCTCTTTCCAGGTTTCCAGGATGGGGGATGCACCCAAGTCAAAGAGATTAGGGTCCTAGGCTGATTGGTAATAACCAGCTTGCTGTGGGACTGTCACAGTGTCAGCTGTGTGTAGGTGATCAACCACGGTGCTTGCAGGTACTGTCATTTTTCTCTTCAACTCATTGTGCAGGAGCACTTTAAAGCAGCTAACATTAAGGTGTGAAGCAGTATCACAGGTTCCACAAGCACACTAGCAGGAAGGGTAAGCATTTCTGTTGCTTCAGCGAGCAGTATATCTTTGGACCCAAACTTTCTTTTTTCTACTTTGCAAGAAGCCTACTGTTAACCCTTAGGTTCAATGGTAAGTGGACCTGGACCTAGCCATTTTATTTCTCCCACTGTATTAATGGTAGGGGTCAACACAGGCACAGACATAATTTGACTAAGAATCCACATAAACTGAGGGTACTGGGTCTCAGTAGTCTTGTGGCATAAGTCTGCAAAATGTCTAAAGAGGTTGGCATTCGTGCCTATGAGGAGGGGGACCTGAGCCGGCTTTGGAGCTCAAGGCAGACCAGGGCCAAGACTGAAATAAGTCCTTTTATGTCTGAAAGACTCTTGAGGAACTCTGTCAAGGACGATGTAGCCCTTATATGGATAACTGGACTCACTCAAGCCCCATATTGATAAACCTGAAAGAAGATGGATTGGAATGTGGCTCTACACCACTACGCCGCCCAGGAGGATTCTTCTTTCGCTCTCTTAAATGAAGATGAAGACTCATGAGGTCAGATTCAGTTGATCACCTGATGAGCTACTCTACTCTAGATTTGTCTGCAGAGCTAGCAGGAAGACCCCCTCTCTTCACCACTTTAGTTAGTGCCATCTCAGTTCTCCTGAGGAACTCTGATAATTACTTTCCAGACTGTTGGTGTAATAATCGAAAGTCAAAGTAAAGATCTTCACCTGAGACAGAAGTTCCAAATGAACACTCAAAAAACTTGAATGTACTCCATAGCTTCAGCCTTTGGATGATTTATCCTAACAGCTATGATGGTCTAGACCAGGGGTCTTCAATCCTATCCGCAAAGGGCTGGTGTAGCTGCAGGCTTTCATTACAGCCAAATTGGAGGCTCACTTGATTGTTGACTGGAGACGAGGGTGAAATGATTAAACAAGTGAAATCAGGTGTAGCTCCTGCTTGGTTGGAATGAAAGCCTGCAGCCACACTGGCCCTTTGTGGATAGGATTGAAGACCCCTGGTCTAGACCTTTAAGACTAAATAATTCTCTTCTTCTCTTTATCAGAACAACTGCATTCCTCTACCATTATAGTAGCTTGCTCTATCCAGTTTTCTAGGTTTTCTTCCCTTGCTGAGTAGGGCTGACACCAGAGAATGTTCTGTGATGCCTAAAAGCATTTTCACTTGAAGGCCTGTTAGTTTTCTCTATCAGATCTCCAATTGCTCTGATGATGGATGTCCTGTGATGTGCTCTTTGATGTGCTCTATGCACTTAAAGCTTGAATATCATTGCGAGTCTTTCCTTCTTGTTGAAGTAATCTTGACAATTTCTCAGCCAAACTTCCAGGACTCCTCTGCAATGACTATCTTCCATGTAGTTTCTCCCATTAGGTATCTGACTTCTGGGGGAATTACATGAGGCTTAATCTTTTCTCTGCATTCACATAAAACCAACAGGCTTCCTAGGTGAGGATTAAACATTTTACCTCTGATGAAACTGCACCCAAAGGCCTTTATAGCAGACATGCTCTCTTCAGTGTCTTCTATTTTGGTGTTTTCTGACACACCAAGGAGTATGAATTCATGTGATGGGTCAATGCCTTCTCCCCTACACCAGTTTAAGGGTGTTTTCACACTTGGTCCCTTTCAGCCATCTAACCGAACTCAGATCGATGACTCAGCATTTTTTGCACATATGTGAACACTCCAACCGTACCCAGACCCCTTTAAAGCGAACCGAACTGAGACCACCTCAGGAGGTGGTCTCAGTACGGTTTGCTAAAAATCAATGGTACGGTTTGCCTAATCTGCGCATTATGAACAAAAAGCGCACAGGGTTCACTTCGCCTTTTTCACTGTAGTTTAACCTTCTTCGTTTGCCGTAGTTGGTCACGTGACTGTAGCAGGGAAACTCAACTTCCTTTTGGAACTTACCACAGCCATTCTCTGAACTTACTGACTGATGAGTCGGCCACAATAATATAACTATATTATAAATATATAATATAATATATATAAATAGAAATATATATATAAATATATAATATAATACATTTATTTTCCTTAATCCGCCCTATTTTGATCAAAGAATACAGCAGGGCAAGCATGGCAGCAGACATTTTGATTCAAGAGAAAATTACCCAGAATTCCGTGCACTGGGGGTCTGAGGGCTCTAGAGGACCTGGTGTGAACAGAAAGAGGACTGAGGCCCCATCAAAGCTTAACTGGACCAGAAAGAGAACCCAGTCCTCTTTGTAATAAATTCACAGTGTGAACACAAAAAGAACTGAGTTCTTTTTCTGTTGGTCCACTTTTTGGTCCACTTAAAGAGGACTGAGTCTGGTTCCTTTAAAGGGGACCAGGTGTGAAAACACCCTAAGAGGTCCTGAGACCATGAGCTACTAACTTACATATTGGTATTTATTGTATTAAAGAGGATAAATTTATATTTTAGAATGATTATATATACAGCAATGAGTATGTTTTTACTAAGACTGTAAGCTAATGAAGTAGAAATTTTAACAATCCCAGTGGTGCCTTCACTTATGTAATGCCCCTTTACCTCTAATTTTGTTCAAGGCAAAGGCCTGAGTTCTTTTAAAGGTGGATGTCTCCTTATTTTCTTGTCAATACTTCTGAGAGCACAGTTAAGTAAATAAGCTATACTAAAAGTTACTGTGAAAATTACTCATTAATTAGTATCCTACCCATTAATTAATAAAGATCCCCTCAACAAGGACAAATGCCGCTTTTCCACTACCAACGCGGCTGAGTTGGGCTGAGCCGTGCCGTGCTGAGTTGGGCTGAGTCGAGCTGAGTGGGGCTGTTGGAGTTGCATTTCGACTACAACTGCACTGAACCGTGCTGGCTGGAAGTGGGTGGACACATTGGGTGGAGTTAGCGAAAGTGGGTGGACGTCACGTGATGTCGTTAGGTGGCGCAAACAGTGACATCAGTGACCTTTTAAGCGGTAGTCTCATGCCCCGGATAGTAAACAATAAACATGGAGGACATGGAGTCGTTAGTGTTGCTGGTCTTGGTGCTGTGGCTTGTTGTCACCGACAACGCCAACAGATACTGGCAAGAGCGTATAGATGAGGCGAGGCGCATAAGGCTTCAGAAATTCTCGTAATTCGTAATTCTTCTTCTTCCGGGTTTACGGTGTTTACAGATCCCAGCGTGCTCGCGGGGCGTGTGTGGGCATGTGAGGACACTCCTCCTCACCAATCAGTGCACAGGGGAGTGTCTGCTCACGCCCCTAGCTCCACTCGGCTCGGTTTGGCTCACTTCAGCCCCACTCCAAAACCGTGCGAGTTTTGGGTGCTGAGTAGGGCTGAAGCGAGCCGAGTCGTGCTGCTCTAAGGTAGTCGAAACGCAAGCCGTGTCGGGCTGAAGTGAGCTGAAGTGAGCTGAAGTGAGCTGAAAAAGGGTAGTGGAAAAGGGCCAAAAGGCTTTTTTGGGAATACAAGTGGCTGATTATTTATTGCTCAGTCAGATTCACTTTTGTCAAGTCAAGTCAACTTTATTGTCAAATATGCTATACAAGCTCGACATACAGCACAGATGAAATTTCAGTCCTCTCTGACCCACGGTGCAAACAGGCAATGCAATAAATAAAAATAGAACAACTGAAATAAACAATATAAACAGTATAAACACTAGATAAGAAATAGACATAGACTAAACACTCACAGGTGTGTGTGTGTATACTGTATATATATATATATATATATATATATATATATATACACACACACACACACACACACACACACACACACACATATAAATTGAAGCAAAAGGACATAAAATAAACGCCTCACCCACAAAGCCATCAGGATTGCGGGTGACCCCACCCACCCATCTCACAGTCTCTTCAGCCTGCTGCTGTTGGGGAGGAGACTGCGGAGTCTCCGGGCCAAAACCAGCAGGAGGCTCAACTCCCTCCCTGTTCTGCCCCTCCTCCCCCCTCTGCCCCCTGCCACAGATTCTGCCCGTACACCCCCCTGCTTTACTTAACATAGGAATAAATTAATTTGGTGGTATGGCTCTGTTCTGGGACCTCCCTGCCTTTCCACATGCCTATGTGGAAAGCCTTGAGGCAGGGAAAGCACAATTCCCTGCCCTTCCATGTACCTACATGGAAAGGCTTAAGATGGGGAGAGCATCAGCAGCAAAGATCCCCATGGGGCACAGAACAGAACAGGCATCGATGATAGAGATGACATTGATAAAATTCAGAACATGAAACCTCCCTGCCCTTCCACGCCCATACGTGGAAAGCCTTGAGGCAGAGAGAGCACACCTCCCTGCCCTTCCATGTGCCTACATGGAAAGCAGCAGAAATGACCCCACCTGAGGTACAGAATGAGCAGGCATTAATGGCAACAGAAATGACATTAAGGTCAAAGCAGCAAAAGGAGGAGCTGGAGTGGAGGTGGGTTGCAAAAATGGCTTGCAGAGGAAGCAGGCAGGTTAAAGCAACTTAAATAAGGTGCCCTATGAGGGATTTACTAGTAGAATGCTTCAAAGGGAATTGGCTGAGCTGTCAGCTGATGTGGGCTGGCTTGAGACCAGCTGCAGTCAGCTGATGTAGCTGTGATTGAGGGCTAAGCTTGACTTTGTTACCTTCCTGAATTATGCTACACTCGATTTCAGTCAGGACCACTTTTGTCAAATAATTTTATTTCCACCACAACAAATTAATTTGGTGGTGTGGCTCTGTTTGGGGACCTCCCTGCCCTTCCACATGCCTATGTGGAAAGCCTTGAGGCAGGGAGAGCACACTTCCCTGCCCTTCCATGTGCCGTGTACATGGAAAGGACAGGGAGAGCAGCAGCAAAGACCCCCACATAACTGCTACACCAGGCAGACCTCCCTGCCCTTCCATGCACTTATATGGAAGTGCCAGCAGGAGGTGCAAGCTAAGATATTTAAGTAGGTAGCAAGTTAATTTGAGATGAAATGCAATAAGGCAAATTGAAGCAACAGCAGAGAGCATGTAAGTTTGCAGGGATGTGCTTAATCTAGCACAGTTTGAATGAATGGGGGCAGGGGCAGGCTGGATGGTGCTGTCTCCAGGCACAGTTGGTGGAATTTCTGAAAATCAAAGTAGTAAAAAAAGAATCAGCAATTTTGTTATCCAAGCCTGGAACATGAGCTGCTCGAACAATGAAATTACATAACACAGAGGACCATGTGAGGTGCCTCATAAATCTATTAATAAATGGAACTGAGGAGCACCCTTTCTTAATGATGTTTATGGCTGCCTCATTGTCACAAAAAGACAGGATTTGTTTCCTTGACCAGCATTTACCCCAGAGGAGACAAGCTACAATGATTGGGTAGATTTCCATTAAAGCAATAGAAGAAGTGTTAGCTGGCAAGGATGACAGTTCTTTTGGCCAAACAGACCGTTCTTTTGGACACCCTTTTCACCAGCTTGTTCAGCCTTTTCCTGTCCCTCTCAGTGCTTCCACATCCTCAACAGACCACAGCAAAGAAGATAGTAGATGCTCCCACAGTGTCGTAGAATGTCCTCAACAGAGTCTTGAACACTCAGGAGGACCTCAGTCTCCTCAGCAGGTGGAGACGACTTTGGCGCTTCTTGTACAAAGCATCTGTGTTGTAGTCCAGTCCAGTTTATTGTTAAGGTGAACACCCAGGTATTTGTATTCCCTCACAATCTCAATGTCTGTACCCAGGATGTTCACTGCTGTAATCTGTGGTGCTCTCCTGTGGAAATTGATCACCAACTCCCTTGTCTTCCTGGTATTGATGTGGAGGTTGTTATTTCCACACCAGTTGACAAAGTCATTGATGACCCCCTGTATTCCTGTTTGTTCCCCTCTGACACACATCCAACAATGGCTGTATCATTTGAGAACTTCTGGAGATGGCAGGTGTGTGTGTGTTATATCTGAAGTCTGAGGTGTACAGAGTAAAGAGGAAGGGAGAGAGTACTGTACCCTGGGGGGCTCCTGTGCTGCAGACTACTACATCAGACACACAGTTATGAAATTGGACATACTGTGGTCTGTTAGCGAGGTAGTTGATGGTCCATGCAGCCAGGTGACAGGCAACTCCAACTCCTTCCAGCTTCCCCCTGAGCAAAGATGGCTGAATCATGTTGAAAGCACTGGAGAAGTCAGAAAAACATGACCCTCACAGTACTTCCCGCATCCTCCAGATGTAACAGGGATCTGTGTAGCATGTAGATAACAGCATCCTCCACACCGATGCCTGGTTGGTACGCAAACTGCAGGGGGTCCGATTTCACACTCACGAGGGGTCTGAGGTGATTGAGAATGATCCTCTCCATAGTCTTCAACAGGTGAGAGGTCAAGGCTACAGGTCTAAAGTGCTTTGGCTCCCTGGAGTGTGCAGTCTTTGGAACCAGAACCACACAGGAGGTTTTCCACAGGACAGGAACCTTTTTCAGACTGAGGCTCAGGTTAAAGATGTGCAGAATCACTTCACAGAGCTGGTCTGTACAGTTCCTCAGCATTCTGGAGCTAATGCTATCAGGACCTGTAGCCTTCCTTGTTTTGTTCTTCTTCAGCTCCTTTCTCACCTGATCAATCAATCATTATGGAGAGGCTGCAGAAGGGAGGGGTGATGGGTGGCTCCAGTCGTAATAGGTGGGGGAAGGAGGTAGTACAAGAGGGGGAGTTTTGGGTCTGAGAAGGGTGCAACTGATGTCTGTGATGACCTGGGGGGGAGGAGGTGTGCCAGTAGGAGGGTGAGAGGGGCACCAATTGGTCTGGGCTCTGGTGGTGGGTGGGGGGAGGGAGTGGGGGCAGAATCAAACCTGTTGAAAAACAGATTCAGTTTGTTTGCCCATTCCAGGTCTTCAGATTCAGGGCCCCTCCCACTGTCTTTGCTGTGGCCAGAGATGGTTTTCAGGCCCCTCCTCACCTTTTGTGTGTTTTTTCTGTTGCAGGCTTTCCTCCAGCTTCCTCCTATAGCACTCCTTGCTCTTTCTTACCTCCCTCTTAAGCTCCTTCTGCACTCTCCTCAGCTCCTCTTTGTCCCCAGATCTGAAGGCCCTCTTCTTCTCATTCAGCAGGGTTTTCAGGTCAGGAGTCACCCATGGTTTGTTGTTGGGAAAACACCATACCTTCCTGGTTGGCACAGTGTTCTCCACACAAAAATTAATGTAGTCCATGATGCAGCATGTCAGACTGTCAGTATCAGCCTTAGCTATCCACATGCCCCAATCTGCTTTCTTAACAAACTTAATAGCATCGTCCACAGAAGCAGAAAACAGGGAGAAGGGTGCCAAAGAAATGAGACTATTGATGCTCTGAGCTCTGTCATTATGAAGAACAGATACAGTCAAGCTGGAAAGTCTGCACACCCCTTTCACCTTCTCCACATTTTATTACGTTACAGACTTATTCTACAATAGATTGAGTTCTCTTTTTTTGCCTCAAACATCTACACACAATTTCCAATAATTACGAAGTGAAAACAGGTTTTTAGAAAATATGCAATTTTATTTTACTGACAAAATTAGGTTATTTAGGGGTTACATATCTGTACACACCCTTAGCCTAATACTTGGTTGATGCACCTTTGGCAGCAATTACAGCTTCAAGATGTCTTGAGAAAGATGCTATGAGCTTGGCACACTTGTTTCTGGACATTTTTGCCCATTCCTCTTGGCATATCCTTGCAAGCTCTGTCAGGTTGGATGGGGAGCATCGATACACAGCCATTTTCAGCTCCTTCCATGGATGTTCAATTAGATTCAGGTCTGGGTTCTGGCTGGGCTACTCAAGGACATTCACAGACTTTCTCTGAAGCCACTCCTTTGTTCTCTTGGCTGTGTGCTTTGGGTTGTTGTCATGTTGGAAGGTAAACCTTTGCCCCAGTCTGAGGTTGAGTGCTCTGGAGCAGGTTTTCTTCAAGGATCTTGGTGTACTTAGCTGCATTCATCTTTCCCTCTAACAGGACTAGTTGCCCTGTTCCCACTGCTGAAAAACATCCCCACATGATGCTGCCACCGCCATGCTTCATTGTAGGGATGGCATTAGCCAGGTGATGAGTGGTGCCTGGTTTCCTCCAGACGTGATGCTTGGTATTCAGGCCAAAAAGTTCAATTTTGGTTTCATCAGACCAGAGAATCTTGTTTCTCATGGTTTGAGAGTCCTCTAGGTGCCTTTTGGCAAACTCCGAGCTGTCATGTGCCTTTTACTAAGGAATGACTTCCATCTGGCCACTCTACCATAAAAGCCTGATTTGTGGAGTGCTGCCTGGATGGTTGATCTTCTGAAAGGTTCTCCCATCTCCACAAGGATACATTGGAGCTCTGTCAGAGTGACCCTCAGGTTCCTGCTCACCTCCCTGACCAAGGCCTGCCTTCCCTGATCGCTCAGTTTGGCTGGGTGGCCAGGTCTAGGAAAATTCTTGGTGGTCCCAAACTTCTTCCATTTATGACTGATGGTGGCCATTGTGCTCTTTGGGACCTGTAAAGCTGCAGCAATTTTTCTGTACCCTTCTCCAGATCTATGCCTTGACACAATCTTGTTTCTGCGGTCTGCAGATAATTCCTTTGACCCCATAGCTTGGAGTTTGCTCTGACATGCACCATCAACTGCAACCTTTTATAGGCAGGTGTTGGCAATCCCCAATCATGTCCAATCAATTGAATTTACCACAGATGGACTACAATTAAGTTGTAGAAACATCTCAAGCAGTATCAGTGGAAACAAAATGCACCTCAGCTCACTTTTGGGTGTCATATCAAAGGGTTTGCACACTTGTATACATATGATATTTTACATTTTGATTTATAATAAATTAGCACAAATGTCTAAAAACCTGCTTTCACTTTGTCATTATGGGCTATTTTGTGTAGAATTTTGTGACAAAAAATTAACTCAATCTATTGTAGAATAAGTCTGTAACATAACACACAGAGAAGGTAAAAGGGGTGTGCAGACTTTCCGGCTTGACCGTAAGTTAATTATTTGGCATTTTTCCTGGAATATTTATGAGTAGCTATACCTATCGGGTATATCACTTATGGCTCCCTCTAGTTCAGACGGCTGTTGGGAGTCCATGATGCCATTGATCTATCAGGGATTGTTATTGTTGGTGGGGATCGACATGATGAGCAGTGAGGTAAGTTGCACCATAGACAGCTTGGGCATTCGCATGTAGACAGCCTGCAAAAATGGCTTGCAGAGGAAGCAGGCAGGTTAAAGCAGCTTAAATAAGGTGCCCTATGAGAGAAGGGAATTGGCTGAGCTATCAGCTGATGTGTGCTGGCTTGAGACCAGGTGCAGTCAGCTGATGTAGCTGCAACTGAAGGGTGAGCTTGACGTTGTGACCTACCTGAACTATGCTATGCTTGATTACTGGCAAGGGTAAGGAAAGTTGAAAGTTGAATCAATAATAATAGATATGTAATAAACAATTATGTAAATAAACATATAAATGTGTCAATGGGGGATATAAATAACTCTGAAAAGAGTTGGTTAGTTACTTTCTTATTGACCTCTCTTGCCATTCAAATTACCCTGAAGGATAAATAAATAGGATTCTTCAAATGTGTAAAGTTACAAAACTGACCAATTCAAGTACCAAGTAGATAAAACCTCATCTCATCTCATCTCATTATCTCTAGCCGCTTTATCCTTCTGCAGGGTCGCAGGCAAGCTGGAGCCTATCCCAGCTGACTACGGGCGAAAGGCGGGGTACACCCTGGACAAGTCGCCAGGTCATCACAGGGCTGACACAGACAACCATTCACACTCACACCTATGGTCAATTTAGAGTCACCAGTTAACCTAACCTGCATGTCTTTGGACTGTGGGGGAAACCGGAGCACCCGGAGGAAACCCACGCGGGCACGGGGAGAACATGCAAACTCCACACAGAAAGGCCCTCGCCGGCCCCGGGGCTCGAACCCAGGACCTTCTTGCTGTGAGGCGACAGCGCTAACCACTACACCACCGTGCCGCCCTAGATAAAACCTCATTCAATATAATTTCATATATAAAACAACTGCTATATTAGTACCCTCAGAATCAGGTCAAAGTTATTTCAAAAGATTCTATACTCTGAGTAAGAGAAAATAGATCACACTATGTCAATCAACACTTCAGCAAAATACTAGAATATATAAATAAATAACATATCAGTTTAAACCTTGTAGACAAATCCAATCAGTAACCCAGTTAGCTATCACGCTCAGTGGCAATGACAAACAGTAAGGCTATCAATCTTGACATTCAAATAAACAGTCAGGCTATCAGGATACAGAAACACATAGGTTAAACTTTGTTACCTAAGGCACAGTGTAAACCAATTTTCAATAGTATGGTTATTGCATTTTTAAAACAAATCACACAGGACAGACAAATACTGTGTGGGCCCACACACACACACACACGGAACAGACGAGTCCACTTAACATTGCAAGCCTGTGTCATTGCTTGTGCTCAGTGAAGCTACAAACCAGCTAGCCATTTTGTTCATCAGAGCCTGAAAACAAAAGGGTAACGTTACTGCCAGTGGCTCATGGTGGCAATGAAGCGAAGCAAACCACGAGCACTGACAGTCCAGCAGTGGGGTGACAGTGGAGAGAGAGAGAGAGAGAAAGAGAGAGATGTCCGATGTTACCAGAGGTGGTATTAGGCAGCCCCAATAGCCTAAACCGCTATCTGGTTCTCCTTCAATGTCCAAGGATGAAGATGAACCTGACTGAGCTAACGTTAGCCATTACCATTTAACTAAGGCTGTAGTTTGCTAGCTGAGTTAGCTTGTTAGCTACACAACAGGCCAAGTCCACACACAGATAAATACTAACAAGATTTTGGTATCTATACTACTACAAAGTAAACATCAATATAAACATAGTTCTTGAGCACACAACTGATTCCCCCCCCAAAAAAAAAAGCTTTTCTTAAGTGACTTTGTGTTCACATCTTGACCCATTCATCTTCAGTCTGACTGACTACTCTTCAGGCCTCTTTTTTTTTTAACCGATCTCTCTCTTGTGCACCTCTGCCCCAAACCCTGGGAGAGCCCCGTGTCAACTGTGATTGGCTATTATTCATTCAGAGCATTAATATGACTTAAAAGACCTACATGTAGAACTTTGCTATTCTTTACAAACTAATTAATTTGACTAATAAAACTAACGAAGTTTAAAAAGCTCCATTACGTGTAAATAGGACTTTATTTATTTATTTATTTTACAAATATGGATTCCACCCATTTGGGTAAAAAAAATTTCTAATGATTTAATTATTGTAAAGCACTGAGCAACAATGATTTATAAGAACAAATGTTGCAAAATATCACAAAGATGAAATTGAGCTCAGGGTCACGTCCATGAATGTTGGCACTCTTAGCGTGCAGCGCACACCACCACAGACAATGTGCGCACAGAGCCATTAGGACTAATTACCATGCATCTGTTCCAGATTAGAGGACAATCACAGCACAGGCTTATCAGGACTCTAACAACACACAGACTTTGTGAAGTATGCGCACTGTACCTAGTGTCTCACATTACTAAACCTTGTACTGTGTGCCACTTTCTTGGTTTTTAACTCATGTTTGTTGTTTCTCCAGATTGCCCTTTGCCTTTCCTCTGATAGTCTGTTTGTACCTCACTCAACCTTTGCCCGTTTTACGACGCTACATTTGTTTACTGTTTTGAATCTGTTTGCCTGCCTGTTTGTAAATAAATACTCTTCCAGTGATTACATCTGTCCATCATCTCCTTTACATGACACTTAGAGAGTCAAAAGTAACAAATAAAAATTGAGTCGAGCTTTATGATTTTTATACATGACTTTAAAAAAAATCCATTATGTGTACAGGGAAAAGTTCTGAATTCTGGAGTTGGCATGGAATGCGCCTCGACACATTTGAATGACACTTTGAAAGTTGAAGTGTCATGTATGTGCACCACATACCTCCACTACTGTGATGCTGATCTGGTCCCTGGAATTGAGGCTGCTTCCATACTTATGCTGCTGCGCCGTATAAGAGTCCATCTGTACCTGCTACTCACAAATGAAATAATGTGCAATGTATTTGAAAGGAGATATTTCTGTAAAAACTGATGACCCATTTTAAATCCCTCTATTTTTTTAACATATTCATGCCCATCATTTATTTGAAAGCTACACTTTCTGAAGCATGTATTTGTTGAATAAGACATTTTGCATTTGCAAAAAATCTATAGTTTGTTATTTGCAAAAAGCATGTCACGAGTGTTTGAGGATTGTAGGATATTCATTAAACTCAATCATTAAGTGATAGAAAACACGACAACTTATCCTTGTCATTATTTCCACAGACCATGTTTGACAACAAAACACACTGCATGAAGCTATCAACAAAATTACAGGTGAGTGACTCCTCTACACGACAGGTCAAAAACAGTTTACAGCAAGATGTCAGGACTATTTCCCCAGATTGCAATACACCAGGAAATGCTACAATGACAGTTCTAAAGATACTGGCCCTCACTCATGGAACTCTTAGAAGTGTATTAAGACAAAATAAATTGCAATGTCATATAAATTGCTCAGTCCTGATGTTTTGTAAATTCCAAGGAATTTTTAGACAAGAACTGTGTGTGTGTGTGTGTGTGTGTGTGTGTGTGTGTGTGTGTGTGTGTGTGTGTGTTTAAGCTCAGACTCACAGAGTAGGACATGACAAGGTTAATCCTGCCTTCTTTATCATTTCCTTGTCTTCCACTCAGGCTGTACCACTTGTCAACTACACCGCCTTCCCTCAAACTCTCCGGGATAGTCACATGAGTGCAGGCGATGTGATGATCCAGGGAAAATGCCCTCTAAAAACACAATAGAACAAAGGAATTCATGTTTGAATGCCAATTTACTTTTACTTTATTTAAAAAAAAAACATGAGGAAAGCTGAGGCTCAGTATGTTCTGGTAAATGGTTCTAGTTTATAATCAAAGAATTCTGTTTTCATTGTGGACACTTCCAAATATCTTTAAGGGCTTACAGAAGAGGAACTGTTTCTGACTTATGCCATATTTGAATGATTTTAATTTTATGAAACTGAATGAATTTGCTTTTAAGTTGTTGTTTCCTAAACTGCCTAAAAATATTAGTCATAATGAACAAGTTAATTCAATGATTTGAACATGTCACTAACTGTTGTTAACTTTTTCTTCACAGCTCTTCCAATGTTTGCCATCCACTGCTGCTGGTTTTTAGTCGACCTACAGTGGTGCTTAAAGGTTTGTGAACCCTTTAGAATTTTCTATATTTCTGCATAAATATGACCTAAAACATCATCAGATTTTCACACAAGTCCTAAAAGTAGATAAAGAGAACCCAGTTAAACAAATGAGAGAGAAATATTATACTTGGTCATTTATTTATTGAGGAAAATGATCCAATATTACATATCTGAGTGGCAAAAGTATGTGAACCTTTGCTTTCAGTATCTGGTGTGACCCCCTTGTGCAGCAATAACCGCAAATAAATGTTTCCAGTAACTGTTGATCAGTCCTGCACACCGGCTTGGAGGAATTTTAGCCCATTCCTCCATACAGAACAGTTTCAACTCTGGGATGTTGGTGGGTTTCCTCACATGAACGGCTCGCTTCAGGTCCTTCCACAACATTTCCATTGGATTAAGGTCAGGACTTTGATTTGGCCATTCAAAAACATTAACTTTATTCTTCTTTAACCATTCTTTGGTAGAACGACTTGTGTGCTTAGGGTCGTTGTCCTGCTGCATGACCCACCTTCTCTTGAGATTCAGTTCAAGGACAGATGTCCTGACATTTTCCTTTAGAATTCATTGGTATAATTCAGAATTCTTTGTTCCATCAATGATGGCAAGCCGTCCTGGCCCAGATGCATCAAAACAGGCCAAAACCATGATACTACCACCACCATGTTTCACAGATAGGATAAGGTTCTTATGCTAGAATGCAGTGTTTTCCTTTCTCCAAACAGAACACTTCTTATTTAAATCAAAAAGTTCTATTTTGGTCTCATCCATCCACAAAAATTTTTCCAATAGCCTTCTGGCTTGTCCACATGATCTTTAGTAAACTGCAGATGAGCAGCAATGTTCTTTTTGGAGAGCAGTGGCTTTCTCCTTGCAACCCTGCCATGCACACCATTGTTGTTCAGTGTTCTCCTGATGGTGGACTCATGAACATTAGCCAATGTGAGAGAGGCCTTCAGTTGCTTAGAAGTTATGCTGAGGTCCTTTGTGACCTTGCCAACTATTACATGCCTTGCTCTCGGAGTGATCTTTGTTGGTCGACCACTCCTGAGGAGGGTAACAATGGTCTTGGATTTTCTCCATTTGTACACAGTCTGTCTGACTGTAGATTGGTGGAGTCCAAACTCTTTAAAGATGGTTTTGTAACCATTTCCAGCCTGATGAGCATCAACAACACTTTTTCTGAGGTCCTCAGAAATCTCCTTTTTCGTGCCATGATACACTTCCACAAACATGTGTTGTGAAGATCAGACTTTGATAGATCTCAGTTCTTTAAATAAAACAGGGTGCCCACTCACATCTGATTGTCATCCCATTGATTGAAAACACCTGACTAATTTTGCCTTCAAATGAACTGCTAATCCTAGAGGTTTGCATACTTTTGGCACTCACCGATATGTAATACTGGCTCATTTTCCTCAATAAATAAATGACCAAGTATAATATTTTTGTCTTATTTGTTTAACTGGGTTCTCATCTATTTTTAGGACTTGTGTGAAAATCTGATGATGTTTTAGGTTATATTTATGCAGAAATATAGAAAATTCTCAAGGGTTCACAAACTTTCAAGCACCACTGTATTTGATGTCTGGTTGTTAGTGCTGTGAAAGCAGTGGTTTCTTTATTGTACTGGCAATAACCAATGCTTGTGCAATGGCTCTGATGGATTTGCCCTCTTTTCTCTGCTTCAAAATGGCTTTCCCCCCATAGACAGCTCTCTGGTCTTCATTTTGGTTTGTCCTTTTTAACAACAAATGTAGCCTTCACAGGTGAAACCCATGGCTCAAACCAAGAGTAAACATTCAGAGCTATTAATTGTTTAACTATCCAATCTAATAGGGTACACCTGGGCAACAAGAAACACCTGTTCCAATACTTTTGATTGTCTTTAAAATTGGGTGGTCTGTCAACAAAGGTGCCATATTCTATGTTGTTGAACACATCTAGGAAATCAGGAATTGAATATGAGACAAGAGCATTTTGGATTGGTCTTGCAAAAAAAAAAGTTTTTTTTTAGATCTGTTCTCTGTTAAGCACTACTGCCGTATTAATATTGCAAAGTTGAGAAGTGAGCAATTGAGTGCAAGTAAATTAAGTGATGAAGCTGAATCCTGAATGACACTTCACCTCGACAAATAATATTTCAGACCAGGATAAAAGGTGATTGCTGTAATATTAAAATTTATCATTACCACTAACCTCTTTGTTGTTGCAGTAATTATCATTTCTACTATTTTCTATTCTATTATCTTGAGCTTTAGACTTGTATCATTATCTCAAAATACCAAAAGTTATATTAATGAGAAACAGTAAAATACCTGCAGTTAAATCGATGTTTCCCCAGCAATCAAAAGACAAACATCAACACATTATGCGAGCGAGGTAATGTTACATACGATTGTTGTAGTTTATATGATCAACCAAACCTCATTAAAGATTTTCAGGTCGAAGGATTTGACTGCAGGAGGCAAATGGGACTGAATCACTTTGTTCCAGTATGGGTTTTTGGCTCCATTATATGCTGTAGGTGTGTCATACACGGTGTAGCCAAACTGAATTCTACAGTATGGGTCCATGCGTCTCATGCCGTAGTTCTTGGTTAACTCTGCCTGGAAAACAAATAAGAATTCCATTTCCAACACATACTATAGAAGACATATAACACTATTGTTTAAAGGTATGTACATAATCTTCCACAGGAGGCAAATACTTACACTTTGTCCATTTAAACTGACTCAATATCTAATGGAAAAAAATTTCAATTTAAATTAATTTTTCTTATTTTGATTTTCTTTCCACATTCATTCTAATTCTGTATATGTCTAGGACATCTTTAATGTGGCTGTGGAAAGATCATAGAACCTCAACTAATCATCCACGGAAAGATGAGTCATGCAAACTTTCACAACGCTCACTCAAAAAAAGTGCAGGATGACCTGAAAGCAGCAAGAAAAACAGCTCCACAGAGAACAATAAGCAATAGCCTAAACAAAGGTGAGCTACACCTCACCCAAAAATATTTCTCCTAAAAAACAGAGGTGGACAAATTACCCAACTTCATTACTTAAGTCAAAATACAGATCCCACTAGTCAAATGTTACTCCGATACAAGTGAAGGTTGTCCAGTCAAATTTTTACTTAAGTTAAAGTACTGAAGTGCTTGCTTTTAAAAATACTTAAGTATTAAAAGTACATTTTCTGTCAATGCATTGTTGCCATAATGTTTACAATACCTAATGCCTCGAGCAACTGACTGGATTTACTGACTATCTTGTAGAATCTGTAGAATAAAAACCTGGTAGAATGTTACAAAATGAAAAACAACTGAACTGAAAAAGAGCCATTGTCTTTTCTTTCTTTTTTTTTATAATTGTAACACTCCTCCCCACCCCCACAAAGCAGCATGGTCGTGTTCTGACCCAGCTCCGGCAGCGTGTGCAGTGTGTGCACACATGTATGTGTATGTTAATCAGGAAGACAGTGGAATAGCTGTAAATACAGCTTGCTCAGAAAATAAAAATGACAGTCCAACTTGATTAAAACCCAGGTCCACACTTCGAGCTTAATAACTGCCCAACAGTAACACTGCTTTAAGCAAGACATTCAAGTCCTGTTTTTCTTTTTTGGTATTGTCATTAGGACCCCCTTGAAAATGAGATGCCACATCTCAAGGGGTTATCCTCAAAATAAATAAATAAAAAATAATAAATAAAAATAAGACGACAAAAATAAATAAATAAATAAATAAATAAAAAGCAAGACCATCATCTGACATCAAAACAAAAAATTCCAACAATTTGTTGTGACTGACGAGTACAATACTGTCCATCTCACAGGTCGCACGCGCATGTGTGTGTGTGTGTGTGTGTGTGTGTCAGTGTATGTACTCATGCACATATGAATCTGCCTGTGGAATCATGGTAGTTTAATGTTAAGCTAGCCAGTCAGTGAAGCGCCACTTGACATCTCATCTCATTATCTCTAGCCGCTTTATCCTTCTACAGGGTCGCAGGCAAGCTGGAGCCTATCCCAGCTGACTATGGGCAAAAGGCGGGGTACACCCTGGACAAGTCGCCAGGTCATCACAGGGCTGACACATAGACACAGACAACCATTCACACTCACATTCACACCTACGGTCAATTTAGAGCCACCAATTAGCCTAACCTGCATGTCTTTGGACTGTGGAGGAAACCAGAGCACCTGGAGGAAACCCACGCGGACACAGGGAGAACATGCAAACGGCACACAGAAAGGCCCTCGCTGGCCACGGGGCTCGAACCCGGACCTTCTTGCTCTGAGGTGACAGCGCTAACCACTACACCACCGTGCCGCCCCGCCACTTGACATGCTAGCAAAAAAATTTTTTTAAATCATATTGGGTAGCTAACATTACTAGAACAGAAAGATTTCTACATTTTGTTTATTTGGCAAAATTATGCTAAAACATTTCTGAAAGCACTTCAGATAAGTTCATGTTATTCATGTTAGCATAACTCCATGTTTACATGCTAACTAACCGTGTCCAAGTTAACTAGCTATGTGTTAATGTTAGCTGTGGACAAGGCTATGGCAACTTGGCGAGAAAATCCAATAGAACATTATTTGACTAACCAGATTGCATAGCTATTGCAACGTTATTGCTAGCTCTAAAAGCACATACACTGTGTGCACAATTATTAGGCAATTGAGTACTCTGACCCTACCATTATTTCTAGTGGTGCAACGGATCACAAAACTCACGGATCGGATCGTTCCTCGGATCAAGAGTCACGGATCGGATCATTTTTCGGATCGGCAAAAAGCAAAAAAAAAAAAAGAAAAACAAGACAAATAAACATACGTACTTACATTTTGTTTGTTTATAACACACTTAAATTATTAAAATTAAAATATATAAAAATAGTGCACAAGGCATAATTATTAATGAAAAACAACTTAAAGTGCAATATATTGGCATATCTCCTTCCTTTAAAATGTAACAATGAACCAAAAATCTACTTAAAGTGCAACAGCAACATAAAAAGGCATATCTTCTTTTAATATTGGTTCAAAAGGTCATTAGAACTCAAAGGTAAACATAAGAAGACATCTTCGTTGAAACAAGGGCAGTGAAAGAACCTGAGTTTATAATTTCAGATTTTTTTTCAAGAAGACAAGGATGTCAACATTGTCGGGAGAGAGTGTGGACCTCTTAGCTGTCACTATGTCCCCTGCAGTTGAGAACACTCTCTCTGATGGTACTGAAGATCCTGGCACAGCGAGGTAGCATCTTGCCATCTTTGCAAGACAAGGGTATTTGCATTCATTGGTTTTCCACCATGTCAGTGGATCACCATCCACTGACATGCCACCTGCTGCCTGGTAGGATGCCACCTCCTCTTTGATGAGGTCAATGCCAGGAGCCTTGGTGTACATCTCTTTGCTGACAAAGGTCTCTCCAAAGAGCTCGGCCATCCAGTTGTTACTGGAATATTAGTACTGGGCCTCCTTAACTTCCATTCTTCAACTGCTTGTGTCAGTACCTGCGCAAGATGAGTGCCTGTGTGACTCTCGTAGAGGGGGCGTGTCTGCAGCACTAGACTTCTCATCTCCCAGTCTTCGGTGATAAAGTGAGCCGTTATCGTCACGTAGCTCTCCGTTCCCCTGGACGTCCACCCGTCTGTCGTGAGCGCAACAGCCGACGCTCGGGATAGTTCATCCACAACTTTCTTCTTCTCCCGCTCATAGAGATCTGGCACTACCTTCTCACTGAAGTGTGTGCGCGATGGGATGTCGTAACGTGGCTCAAGCACTTTCAGCATGTTTTTAAAGCCCTCGTTTTGCACAACTGAATATGGCCTCATGTCTGTAGCTATAAACACGCCGATAGCGTTTGTGATCGCTTTAGCCCGGTCGGATTGCGCAGGGAGAGGCTGCTTAAATGCTGCGGTGATGAGCGGTTGTTGGCCAGCTTTCGTTTTTTCTCCGATCAGTGAAACACCCGGGTGATGTCGCTTCAAATGAGTGAACATGCTGGATGTGTTTCCACTGTCATATGGCTTTCTTGTGCCACAATGCCTACACACAGTCGCAGTTTTGTCCACTGACCTCTTTCCTTCGTCATCATAGTTGACAGGGAAGCCAAAATGCTCCCATACAGGGGATTTAAGTGTCGCGGGGCGTTCAAGCTCCTCCTTTCCGCTCGCCATGTCTACACACCTCCTTTTTCCGCTCGCCGCAAGCTGTATGCGGATGGAGCACAACTTTTTTTTTTCCAGAAATCAATCCGCGGATCACGTGTGTCCCGAACCGATGACGTCGATCCGAACGGATCACGGATCAATGATGATCCGTTGCACCACTAATTATTTCTATGCATGTTTTCCAACCGCAAGCTAGATACACTTGAATGCTAATTGGATTTAAGCATTCTCAGGTGGTATTTATTTGTGTAATGAGGGAGGGTGTGACCTAAAGTCATTAATACTCTATATTAAGTTGTGCATAATTATTAGGCAGCTTCTTTATCTCAGGCAAAATGGGCCAAAAAAGAGATTTAACAGACACTGAAAAGACTAAAATTGTAAAATGCCTATCAGAGGGATGCAGCACTCTTGAAATAGCTAAGCTATAGAAATGTGAGCACAGAACAATCAAACGTTTTGTTGCAAATAGTCAACAGGGTCGCAAAAAATGTGTGGAGAAGAAAAGACACAAATTAACCGCAAAAGACTTGAGAAGGATTAAACATGAAGCTACCAGGAACCCATTATCCTCCAGTGCCACAATATTCTAGAACTGCAACCGACCTGGAGTGTCCAGAAGGACAAGGTGTTCGGTGCTCAGAGACATGGCCAAGGTAAGGAAGGCTGAAACACGACCACCACTAAACAAGACTCACAAGTTGAAATGTCAAGATTGGGCCAAGAAATATCTGAAGACAGATTTTCTAAAGGTTTTATGGACGGATGAAATGAGAGTGACTCTGGATAGACCAGATGGATGGGCCCATAGCTGGATAACTAATGGACACAGGGCACTTTGACTCAGACACCAGCAAGGTGGTGGAGGGGTAATGGCATGGGCTGCTATTATTAAGGATGAGCTAGTTTGACCATTTCAGGTTGAAGATGGACTTAACATCAACTTCCAAACCTACTGCCAGTTTCTAAAAGATACATTCTTCAAGCAGTGGTATGGGAAGAAGTCTGCATCATTCAAGAAGGCCATGATTGTTATGCAGAACAATGCACCATCACATGCACCCAAGTACTCCACTGCTTGGCGAGCCCGCAAAGGCCTTAAAGATGACAAAGTAATGACATGGCCCCCTTCCTCACCTGACTTAAACCCTATTGAGTACTTGTGGCCCCTTCTTAAGCATGAGATTTACAGCGAGGGAAGACAATACACCACTCTGAATAGCATTTGGGAGGCCGTGGTTGCTCCTGCACAAAAAGTTGATCGTCAACAAATCAAAAAACTAACAGACTGGATGGAAGGCTCATGGCAGTTATTGAAAAGAAGGGTGGCTATATTGGTCACTGAATATTTTTGAAATGCTAGAAGTGTTTATTTGTTAATTCTGAGTTGTTTATTTGTTACACTGAAAATTAAAATAAACAAGTGAGATGGGAAACTTTAAGCTTTTCATTTAGTTGCATAATAATTCTGCACACTAAATGTTGCCTAATAATTCTGCACACTTGTATATTCCCCTGAGAAGGCCTAAACTCCCATTTCCTTTGTTAATCATTCTGGTTTTAGGTTTATTAACAATTTGGATTGACTGAGAGCACTGTATTTGTTCAACGATAAACTTAATCATCAGGAATACAACTTGCCTAATAATTGTGCACACAGTGTAAAACTTCATTGCAAGCTTTCTCTTGGAATAAAGCATTTACAGACCTCACTATGCTTCCACAGGTTGGACAAGTTTTTGTAGGCTGTGATGTGGTCCATTTTAGGCAAACAAAGCAAACATTTAAAACAAAATGACCCTTTCTTCCTTTCAGAAAACTGAAACATGGGTTCTAGCTATCGCCATGAGTGCATGCATTCCCCAGAAGAACCGCCTCCTTTCATTCTGTCATCAACTGATCATGTTAAATAACGCTGCTAAGAAATCACTGAACTTGATTTTATTCAGTCTATGGACGTGACATGACCCTAGTGATTACTGATAGGCTGCTGTGGCAGTGGGGGCATGGCCCAGCATTGGTTTGTGAATGGAGGGCAGAGTCAGGGAAGGTGAGTGGCCAAATCGCTACACCTGTTGTCAATTAATGTGTGTTTGTGTGTCTTGCAGTGATGGCGCTCCATAAAAGGAGTAAGAGAGCAGAGGACGAGAGATTGGGCCCAGAGCATGACGGTGGTCTGAGTGTCTGTCCCAAATGAAAGAAAGTTTTGTGCTGAAAAGCCAAAATAAACAATCTAAACGTTAACAACAGTCTGCCATACTTCTGTACTCCCAGGTTTCAGCACCACTGTAGAAGCTTTCCAGATGTGGGTGGAGCACAGAAGTACGAAGTACAAAAACATTCTGCATCAGGGTGGAGGTTGCATCCAGTTGCAGCACAAAACACCACAGGTAGAGCTGGTAATGACCTTCATTGCAGATAAAGGCAGGTATAAAGGATAACAGGAGGACTGCAGCAAAGTTCAGTTTGTTAGGCAGGGGAATCGCGTTATGTGAAGTAATAGCAGCAGAATGCCAAACAGCCACAGGGACAGATGGATAGAAACCTGGAGGTATGGAGGCAGAACTCGTGGTTGTGAACAGAAGGCTAAGGTATTTACCGGGACAGAGACGAGGCAGGAAGGTCAGAAACAGGCAGGGTTGGCAACGGAAGATCAGTCCAGTGAAGAGTGCTGATGAGTCTTGCATGGGAGTGTAAAGAACAATCTGGCAAAGAGTGAGCAGGCAGGAGAAGCATATATCTGCTTGATGCACATGAGCTCCAGGTGAACAGAGTTGGCTGATGAGGTGGGTGTGGCTTACTGGAAGAGTGGAGGTGAGTGAAAACATACCCGAACAGCAGGTGAAGAGGAAAGCGGCCTGTGACAGAACCTCCCCCCCCAAGGGATGGCTTCTGACATCCCCAAAAAGGACCAGTCAAGCCCGGTGGGAGGAGGGGGCCAAGATGGTGGGCCTAAAACTCCTCAGAGCCCAACCAGTCCATCTCCTTGTCCAAGGTGTCGGATGGAGAAGCAGGATGAGCTTTAAGATGGGGATTAGCAGAAGCTGCCGAGGTGCTAGTGGGCTGGTTAGGGTTCTGCTGATGGAATTCCCTGATGAGGCAGGAATCCAAGATGTTCCGAGTAGGGACCTGGGACCTCTCTTCAGGCCCATACACCTCCCAGTCGACCAGGTCCTGGAAGCCCCTCCCACGACAGCAGGAGCGATTGAGGTGATGAACAGTGTAGGTGTTGAAGCCTATCATTGAAGTCAGGAGATGGTGGAGGTGGAATGACAGGGATAAATTGGCTCTCTCAGACCGGTTTGACCCTAGAGACATGGAACATCAGGTGGACCCACATGGACCGAGGCAGCTTGAGCCTCACTGCCACAGGATTGACAACCTTCTCAATGACAAAGGGGCCAATGAATCTAGGTGCTAACTTATTGGACTCAACCCGTAGAGGAAGGTATCGGGTGGACAGCCATGCCTTCTGGCCAACCTAGTAGGTGGAAGCTTGAGAGCAGCATCGGTTGGCTGAGGTAGTGTAATGGTCAGCAGAGCAAAGGAGGAAGGCTTGTGCTTGGGACCAGGTTTGGCAGCCTGGACAGACAGGCAAGAGACCTCTTCTTCCTAGTTTGGGAAGAGAGGATGTCGGTACCCATAGGAGCATTGGAAGAGGGAAAGGCTCGTGATGGAACTGGTCAGGTTGTTTTGGGTATAATCAACCCACAAGAGCTGTTGGGACCAGGATGAGGGATTCTGGGAGACCATGCAGCAGAGAGCCATCTCCATCTCCTGGTTCTTACACTCCATCTGGCCATTGGATTGGGGGTGGAATCTGGAAGACAGGCTGACAGTGGCCCCAAGCTGACCATAGAACTTCTTCCAGAAAATGGACGTGAACTAGGGTCCTCGATCCGAGACCACATCAAGGGGGAGCCCACGGAGCCAGAAGACGTTGAGGACAGCCAGCTGGGCAGTCTCTTTGGCCAAGAGGAGTTTGGGCAGGGGCACAAGTCAACAACAGTGAGGATGGTTATGTTGCCATCAGATGGCGGAAGGCCTGTGATAAAGTCCAAAGAGATGTGGGACCAAGGGCAATGTGGCACAGGGAGGGGCTTCAGGAAGCTAGCAGGAACCTGACATGATGGCTTGTACTTGTTGCAGACTAGGCAGGCATTGACAAAGTCCTGCGTGTCTTCAAGAGTGGCCCACCGGAACCGCTGGAGGAGAACATCACATGTTCTATGGATCCCAGGGTGTCAGGTGAGCTTGGAGCCATGGGTCTAATGGAGCACGTCACACCTCAGAGCCAGAGGGACAAACAGGCGGTTAGACGGGCAAGCACTGGGCCCAGGCTAGATTTCTGAAGCCCCTCCCTGTGCCACATTGCCCTTGGTCCCACATCTCTTTGGACTTCATCACAGGCCTTCCACCAACCAGGAGATGGAGATGGCTCTCTTCTGCATGGTCTCCCAGAATCCCTCATCCTGGTCCCAACAGCTCTTGTGGGTTGAGTATGCCCAAAACAACCTGACCAGTTGAAGTGGAAGCAGGAGAAGAACAGGGACCACTGGGCCTGATGTGAGTTCAGTCTCTTGACTAGTCAGATGTATTTGAGGTTCTTGTGGTCAGTCCATACTAAAAAAGGTTGTTTGGTCCCTTTGAGCCAGTGTTGCCACTCCTCCAATGCCAGCTTGACAGCCAGCAGCTCCCTGTTGTCAATGTCATAATTTCTCTTGGCAGGTGACAGTCGCTGAGAGAAAAAGGCACAGGGGTGGAGCTTCTGGTTGGTGATCACATGTTGGGGCAAGATGGCCCCCACCTCCACAACAAACTGATGATCAGGATCTGGTACTTGGAGAATGGGAGCAGAGGTGAACCAGGACTTGAGGGCTTGACATTCTTATTGGGTGGCCGGACACTCATCACAGTGTCTGTGTATACTCAACCGATGCCCGAGTCCATGCCCATGTTCAGGTCCATACCTAAGCTGATGCCAGGGTCCATGCTCATGCCCAAGTCTATGCCTGAGCCAATGACTATGCTCAAAACTATTTCCATGTGTAAACCCATGACTCTACCTGTAGCTGCCGTCCTGTCAAAGTACAAGCCTGAACCAAAGCCTCCACCTGCATCCACGCTCCCATTCAAAGCCCAACCAGAACCCAATGCTCCGGCTAAGCAAATATCCCATTGCCATGTCCATCCTGAGCCACAGCGGAGCTCCAAGGGTACTTTGTCCAGCTTCTTTTTTTTTTGGGGGGGGGGAAGGGGTGTCCGTCAGGTCCACAGGTGTTGGTGCTCAGAGTGTGCAATGCATGCCCCTGCAGTCAGCATGTGTGCAGCACCATTAAGAGTAACTACCAGGCACCTGTTCCGGATTAAACTGCAATCACAGCGTGTGCTTATAAGGACTCTCACAACACACAGACCTTGCAAAGTATACATTCTGTACCTCGTGTCACATACTACCAAACTTTATAGTCTGTCTTGCTTTCCTGTTTTTTGACTCATGTTGGTTGTTTCTCTTTATTGCCTTTTGCCTTTCCTCTAATACTCTGTGCTTTGCTTGACCATTGCCCGTTTTATGACCCTGCCTTTAGTAAATGTTTTGAATCTGTTTGTGTACCTGTTTATAAATAAATACTCTTCCAGTGATTATATTCGTCTATCACCTCCTTTACATGACATTCAGAGGGTCGAAAATCATAACTAAAAAGTATTTTTTGTTGAGCTTTATGATTTTTATACTTTTTTTTTTTTTAAATCCATGACATACACTGGGAAAACTTCTGAATGCTGGATGAGTTGGCATGGAATGAGCCTCTACACATTCAAATGACATTTTGAAAGTTGAAGTGTGATGTTTGTGCACCACATACCTGCACAACTGTGATGCTGATCTGGTCCCTGGAATGGACGCTGCCTCCATACTTCCACTGTTGCATCATATGAGAGTTCATCTGTACCTGCTGCTCACAAATGAAATAATGTGCAATGTATTTGTAAAACAGATATTTTTGTAAAAACTGATTACCCATTTTAAATCACTATTTTTTTACATATTAATGCCCATCATCTGTTTGAAAGCAACACTTTCTGAAGCATGTATTTGTTGATAAATATGGTTTGCATTTGCTATAAATCTATAGTTTATTTCTTATTTCCAAAAAGCAGGAGTGTTGGAGGATAGTAGGCTATTCATAAAGCTAAAGGATTAAGTGATAGAAAACATGATGACTTATCCTTCTCATTGTCCCCACTTAGCATGTGTGTCAAAAAACAAACTGCATGAAGCTATCAACAGAATTACAGGTAATTGACTCACTTATCTGTATGACCAGTCAAAACAGTTTATGGCAAGATGTCAGGAATATTTCCCCAGATTACAATACACCAGGAAATGGTACAATGACAACTCTAAAGGTACCGGCCCTTACTTGCGGAACTCTTCGTAAGGTATCTTGAGACACAATAAATTGCAATGTTATGCATTTTTAATGCTCAGCCCTTATGTAATTTCAGAGGAATTTTTATACAAGAACAAAGTGTGTGTGTGTGTGTGTGTGTGTGTGTGTGTGTGTGTAAGCTCAGACTCACAGAGTAGGACATGACAAGGTTAATCATGCCTTCTTTATCACCTTCTTGTCTTCCACTCAGGCTGTACCACTCGTCAACTACAGTGCCTTCCCTCAAACTCTCTGGGATAGTTACACGCGTGCAGGCGATGCGATGATCCATGGATAATGCCCTCTAAAAACATGGAACAAAGGAGTTCATGTCTGAATACCTATTTACTTTTTTTTTCTTAAATTAAAAGACATGAGGAAAGCTGAGGCTCAGTATGTTCTGGTAAATGGTTCTAGTTTATAATCAAAGTATTCTGCTTTCATTGTGGACACTTCCAAATACACCAGTAGCTTTCAGGGTTTACAGAAGAGGTACTGCTTCTGAATTGTGCCATATTTGGATAATTTAGTTTTATGAAATTGGATAAATTAGCTTTTTAGTCACTGTTTCCTAAACTGTCTCAAAATATTTGTGGTAATGAACAAGTTAATTTGCTGACTTATGTACATCACAGACTGTTTTTGTGTTTTTCTTCACAGCTCTCATAATGTTTCTGTCATCCGGTTATTTTTTTAGTCAACCTGTTTGACGCCTGATTATTAGTGCTGTGAAAACAGTTGTTTCTTTGTTGTATTGGCAATGACCAATACTTGTGCAATGGCTCTGATGGATTTGCCCTCTTTTCTCTGCTTCAACATGACTTGCTTTCCCCCCCATAGACAGCTCTCTGGTCTTCATGTTGGTTTATCATTTGAACAATAAATGCAGTCATCATAGATGAAACCCAGGGTTCAAACAAAAAAGTAAACATTCAGAGCTATTAATTGTTTAAATAGCCAATCTACAAGGGTACACCTGGACAAGAAACATATGTTCCAATACTTTTGATCACCTTTTAAAAAAATTGGGTCATCTGTCACCAAATGTGCCATGTTCTATGTTCTTTAACACTTCTAGGAAATCAGGAAATGAATATGAGATGATAGATCAGCATTTCAGCTTTCATCTTTTGTGCTCAAACCCAAATGTCTTCAGTGTATAGCAAAAACAAAAGAATTAGCCTTGTTCCAATACTTTCAGAAGGGAACATATATATCTGTTATATAATAGACCTGTGTACTATAGTATAAAATACCTGTGTAATTGTCATTTTCTTACCAAAACATGTCCATCAATAGTCATAACTACATAAAATATAAAGTTATGTAAATGTAATATTTGTGAAGGCTAGTTTTCACTTCCAGACCACTGACACAAAATTTTGAATTGGTCTTTAAAAAAGTTTTCTTTATAGGCCTGCTCTTTGTAAATAACCACTAGTATATTAATATTGCAAAGTTGAGAAGCTAGCAATCGAGTGCAAGTAAATTAAGTGACAAAACTGAATCCTGAATAACATCTAACCTCTGCAAATAATATTTCAGACCAGGATAAAAGGTAATTGTTGTAATATGAAAATTTATCAGTACCATTAACCTCTATGTTGTTGCAATAATTATTTCTACTGATTTTTTTTTTCAGTTCAACTATCTTAAAGTGCATCTTGCGGGTAAATTCAGGAGCAAGATCAATGTAATTCTCCTATTTTATATTAAACTTTGATCAAATATCTGTCACATTTTGTGCAATTTTTTCACCTTGTGCAGTACCAGAAATATTCAGTTGAAATCAAGCCATTTGAGGTGAATTGGTCTGCCTCTGAAAAAACTTGGCATTTGGATTTCCCGGCAAACATTGATTTTCGTGACGTCACGTGCAGGACGCCTCCTTCTGAATCCTACGTCAGCGCTGGTTTGTTTATGAGAAAACGACCTGGTGGTTTTCTGTTAGGACTTGGGACTATCTTGGCCTCTAGAGGCCACTATTTCATCTTTGTCTTATGTTTGTTTTGACAGCTAGGGGGTTTGTGTTTTGTTTTGACAGCCATGTGCTTCTTTGTTTTTCATGTGCCTTGTGCCCCACCTAGTCTTAATTACCTATTTTCACCTGTGTTCAATTACTTTTGGGTATTTATACTTCCTCAGTTGGGTTTCTAGTCACTGAGTCTTTGTGCTGTTCATGGCTAGTAACCTCTGTTCCGTGTACCTTGCCTATGTCCTTCTGTTTTGGGTATTTTGCTTTCTGGGGACTTTTTGGACTGTTTTTGTTAACTAGAGACTTGCCACTTTTGTATCTTCTGAGCATTTGGGTTTTTGCCTCTTCTTCTTTGGTTTTGCATTTTTGGACTTGAACTTTTGGATGTTTTGTTTTCCCTTGTTTCTTCTGTGCATTTGAATATTACTTTTGTGGATTTTTGCGTTTGGATTTTCCTGATCTTCTGAGCTTTGGCAATAAACTGTTTTGAACTCTACCTTCGTCCCACTCTTCTGTACGTGAGTCATTCCCCTGGTGGCCTAGTGGGGATTTGCTGGGTTACCACACCAGCGACCTGGGTTAGATTCCCAGCAAAACCTAACAGAAAGACTCAGTCATGACCGACTCAGCAGAGGCTTCTTCAACTGTCTACCCAGCTAACCTTCAGGAAATTATGGCTGCTTTAACACGCTTTGGAGCTACCATGGACACTCATGGACGAACACTTGCAAGCCAATGTGAGGCCCTTGCTCGCCACGATGCATTGCTTCAGCAAATTGGGAATGCCCTGGCACAACTGACTCCTCTGCCCCCATCTCCTCCTCCTGATCCTCCCCCTGCTCCTGCGCCACCATCTGCTCCTGCTCCAGTGCCTCCTGCCACGCTGCCTCCTTCACCTCACGAACCCCGCCTTCCTCCAGCACAGAGGTATGACGGCAAGCACGGTGAGTGCCGGGAGTTCCTTACCCAGTGTCAACTCACCTTTGAGCTCCAGCCTACCACCTACACTATGGACCGCCGCAAGATTGCATATGTAATAACTTTGTTAGCTGATAAGGCACGAGCTTGTGCAACAGCCATCTGGCAGAGACAGGGACCCGAGTGTTCTGATTTCAAGATGTTTACGGAGGAGATGCTTCATGTTTTCGATCAGGCGGACATCAGCAAAGATGCAGCCAGGAAGCTCATCTCCATCCGGCAGGGAGGAAGTGTCACAGACTATGCCATCTCGTTCCAGATGCTTGCAGCAGTCAGTGGATGGAATGAGACTACCCTGGTTTCAGCCTTCCACCATAATCTGTCTGACCCCATCAAAGATGGTCTGGCCTCTATCGGATGCCCAAGTGACCTCGAAACACTGATCTCATATGCCATTCATCTTGATAACAGGATTAGAGAGTGTCGCCAAGTCCTGAGCTTCCCCTGCCTCACTGCCTCAACCTGGAGTCCGTCCACCTCCTCCAGTGACTGTCCGTAGCCCATGCAAGTTGGCCGTACTCGTCTCTCCACATCTGAGAGGGAGCGCAGAAGGAGGGACAAGTGCTGTATCTAGTGTGGCAAGCCTGGTCATTTCCGAGCATCTTGTCCTGAGCTCTCAGGAAAAGGACCGCCCTGTCCAGCTGAGAGAGGGTTGTGATGGGGACTACCCTCTCTCCCGAACTTCCTGGCCAAGGAGTCTACATCCCTGTCTGCATCTCCTGGGGTGAGTCCGTCCACTCTTGCCAGGCCTTGTTAGACTCTGGGGCGGCTGGAAACTTTATGGATGTCCACTTCGCTCGAAGAATCAATGTCCCTACTGCACCTCTTGAAGTTCCGCTGTCTGTGTCTGCCCTGGGTGGCCAAGCTTTAGGTGACGGAAGAGTCACCCAAGTAACTTCTCCAGTCTCAAGGTCACAAAGAAGAAATATCCCTGCACCTGATTCATTCACCAGAGTTCCCAGTGATTCTAGGCCTTCCTTGGCTTACCCTCCACAACCCTCGCATAGACTGGGTAACAAGCCAGGTTGTGGAATGGGGCCCTGCATGCCATGCCTCTTGTCTGCTCTCTAGCCCTCCTGTGTCTCCTGCCAAGCCCCCTGATCTCACCCAGTTATCTCAAGTTCCCACAGAGTACTGAGATCTGAAGGAGGTTTTCAGCAAGAGTAGGGCCGCCGTTCTTCCTCCGCACTGTGCGGTTCCGACTTGCTCCCCAGGGCTACCCCTCCTTGGGGCAGGCTGTTCTCCCTCTCTCAGCCAGAACGCAAGGCCATGGAAGAATACATCAAGGATGCCCTGGCCTCTGGATTCATCCGACCCTGCACCTCACCTGCTGGTGCCGGCTTCTTCTTTGTCGGCAAGAAGGATGGGGGGCTCCGACAGTGTATTGACTACAGGGGCCTGAACAAGATCACTGTGCACAACCGTTATCCCCTTCCACTGATGTCCACAGCGTTCTACCTGCTCCAAGGCGCTACAGTCTTCACCAAGTTGGATTTACGGAATGCATACCACCTCATCCATATCCGACAGGGAGACGAGTGGAAGACTGCCTTTAACACCCCATCAGGACACTATGAGTACCAAGTGATGCCCTTCAGACTCACCAATGCACCAGCAGTTTTTCAGGCCCTTATCAACAGAGGTGGAAAAACCCGGGTGCAGAAAGTAAAAACCCTGCCACATTTTTGCTCCAGCCAATTCAATGAACCAGCTGATCCTAATTACCACATCCCCTAAGCCAGGTTGATGAGCTAATTGGTGAAATCACCTGTGTTGAGAGCACAGGCAGAAGGAAAACCTAAGCAGGACTTTTACTTTGTCAATCCAGTTTTTCCACCTCTGCTTATCAACGACGTCTTGAGGGATATGATCAACCAATACGTTTTTGTCTACCTTGACGACATTCTGATATTTTCCAAGACCTTGCAGGAGCACCGCCACCATGTCCGTCAGGTTCTTCAGAGGCTGCTACAGAACAATCTGTATGCTAAGGCCCAGAAATATGAGTTTCATGTCCCCGAAGTCTCCTTTCTGGGTTTTATTGTATGGACGGGACAACTCCAGATGGATCCAGCCAAGACCCTGGCCGTCCGGGACTGGCCCACTCCCAAGTCCGTGAAAGAAGTTCAGTGGTTCTTAGGATTTGCTAACTTCTACTGCAAGTTTGTCAGGAACTTCAGTTCTGTAGCAGCGCCCATATCAGACCTCACCAAAAAGACAGGTGGGTCTTATGTCTGGTCTCCTCAGGCGGAGAAAGCTTTCAAGGACCTCAAGCGCCGTTTCTGCACGGCACCCATTCTGGTCCTCCCTGACACATCGCAACCCTTCATCGTCGAGGTGGACGCTTTGGACAGTGGCGTCGGCACGGTCCTCTCTCAATGCTCAGATGGAAGGTTGCACCCCTGCGCATACTTCTCCCACCGTCTGAGTCTTGCAGAGTCCCGGTATGATGTGGGGGATCGAGAACTGCTCGCGGTTAAACTGGCCCTTGAGGAGTGGAGGCACTGGCTGGAGGGAGCGCAACATCCATTCCTGGTTTGGATGGACCACAAGAACCTGGAGTACCTCCAGCAAGCCAAGAGACTTAATCCACGACAGGCTAGGTGGGCCTTGTTCTTCAGTCGGTTCAATTTCACCCTATCGTATCGCCCCGGCTCTAAGAACACCAAACCTGATGCTCTTTCCAGGCAGTTCTCTTCCACTAGCAGGGAGAGTGAAGTTGGGCCTATTATCCATGTCCCGGATTGTGGCCCCTGTCCGCTGGGGTGTTGAGGAGGCCATCCAACAAGCTCAACGCCAGGACCCCGGTCCTGGGATGGGGCCACCGGGTCTCTTGTACGTCCCACATCAACCCCGGGCCAAGGTTCTCCAGTGGGGTCATTTGTTCCCTCTCACTGCCCACCCGGGAGTTCAGAGGACCCTGGACTTCTTGAAAAGATGCTTCTGGTGGCCAAGCATGGAGATGGAAGTGAGGTCATTCGTCCTGTCCTGTGAAGTGTGCACCAGAAGCATGAACCCACGGCAGCATCCCCAGGGCCTCCTGCATCCTCTGCCCATTCCCCGGCGTCCCTGGTCTCATGTGGCGGTCGACTTCATCACAGGCCTTCCAGATTCACAAGGTAACACTGTCATTTTAGTCATAGTCGACAGGTTCTCTAAGGCCTGCCGCTTCATACCGCTATGCAAGCTCCCTTCTGCCCTTGAGACAGCCAAACTAATATTCACCCATGTTTTCCGAGTCTTCGGGCTCCCACAGGACACTGTCTCTGACCGGGGGCCCCAGTTCTCCTCCCGAGTGTGGCAGGGGTTCTGCAAGCTTATTAGGGCCACTGCCAGCCTCTCCTCTGGGTTCCACCCCCAGTCCAATGGCCAGACTGAGAGGCTCAACCAGGACCTGGAAACCACCCTGCGAAGCCTGGTGATGGATAACCCGACATCATGGAGCACCTGGCTGCCATGGGCAGAGTATGCCCATAACACCCTGCAGTCATCGGCCACCAGGTTGTTGCCATTCCAATGCCAATTCGGGTTCCAGCCACCTCTGTTTCCGGAACAGGAGGAGGAGGCTGGGGTGCCCTCGGTCAACCAGTACTTGAGACGGTGTCGTAAGACCTGGAACAAGGTTTGGAGGACTCTCATCCAGACTTCCAGGGCCAACCAGACTCAGGCCAACCGCCATAGACGGCCTGCCCACATCTTCCGCCCTGGGCAGCGGGTTTGGTTGTCCGCGAAGGACCTTCCTCTACGGGTGGAGAACTGCAAGCTTGCCCCTCGTTATGTTGGCCCCTTCAAGGTAGTGCGCAGGGTGAACCCTGTCGCCTACCGGCTCCAGTTGCCCCGGTCTCTAAGAATCAACCCCACATTCCATGTGTCCCTGTTGCGGCCCGTACTGTCATCCTCTTACGCCCCTGCCCCTAGGAATCCCCCGCCTCCCCGCATCCTCCATGGTCAGACCGTGTTCACTGTGCACCGCCTGCTGGACTCCCACCAGGTCCGTGGTGGGCTTCAGTACCTAGTGGACTGGGAGGGCTATGGCCCTGAAGAGTGCTATTGGGTCCCTGCTTGGGACATCTTAGACAAGGAACTTTGTTGGGACTTCCATTTGGCCCATCCTGATCGCCCTGGGAACGTCAGGAGACGCTCCTTGGGGGGGGGGGGGGTCCTGTTAGGACTTGGGACTATCTTGGCCTCTAGAGGCCACTATTTCATCTTTGTCTTGTTATGTTTGTTTTGACAGCTAGGGGGTTTGTGTTTTGTTTTGACAGCCATGTGCTTCTTTGTTTTTCATGTGCCTTGTGCCCCACCTAGTCTTAATTACCTATTTTCACCTGTGTTCAATTACTTTGGGGTATTTATACTTCCTCAGTTGGGTTTCTAGTCACTGAGTCTTTGTGCTGTTCATGGCTAGTAACCTCTGTTCTGTGTACCTTGCCTATGTCCTTCTGTTTTGGGTATTTTGCTTTCTTGGGACTTTTTGGACTGTTTTTGTTAACTAGAGACTTGCCACTTTTGTATCTTCTGAGCATTTGGGTTTTTGCCTCTTCTTTGGTTTTGCATTTTTGGACTTGAACTTTTGGATGTTTTGTTTTCCCTTGTTTCTTCTGTGCATTTGAATATTACTTATGTGGATTTTTGGTTTGGATTTTCCTGATCTTCTGAGCTTTGGCAATAAACTGTTTTGAACTCTACCTTCGTCCCACTCCTCTGCACGTGAGTCATTCCCCTGGTGGCCTAGTGGGGGTTTGCTGGGTTACTGGGGATAGATTAGGGATAAAATTAGCTCATGTTTTAAGTCGTTCAAATTCTGTAAAGCTGCTTTGCGACAATGTTTATTGTTAAAAGCGCTGTACAAATAAACTTGATTTGATTACCACACCAGTGACCTGGGTTAGATTCCCAGCAAAACCTAACAGTTTTCTGCAAATTTCTTTAACGTTATCACGTAATTATTAAAATGGTTAACAGATGTATCGTAGGAGGGTGTAGCAACACCAATCTTGATGGGATTAGTACTCATTGTTGTCCAAAAGACCAGACAATCTCATACATGTCAACCTTTAATTACCCATGCCCTTACAAAATCTATACTTTTCCCTCACATACACCCATGAGCCCTTATACACGAGAAAAAAATTCCAATATATAATCCAAAACACCGATTGTTTTATTCCACATTATACACTCCTATTGTAATAGGCATATTTATCACACTGCATCAAGTTAAAGGAATCAAATAAGCATGTACTGAATAAAAATAAATTTTAGATCCCAGAGAAAACAACTGAATTAAAAAGCACTATATGTACAGTCAAGTAAACAGTTATCTACTAAAGAGAATGACTGAACTATAAACTTAATTATTTAATATACATTGAATTAGTAATACCAGAATTATTGATGTAAATTTTGCAAATAAAATGTATTAATATTAAATAGTTCATAAAAATTACACAAAGTTCTATTTGACAAGTGTTGATATCACCTACATTACATTCCACCAAAGAAAATTACTTGAAATATAACAGCAGTACTAAGTAGGTATATTAATTAAAATAGTAGGTTACATGTAATAAATTATATATAATCATGTCAAACAGTAAATGAAGGTTAGTAAAAGTTCCATTTGAGAAAAAAGTGTTGACACCACAAGCAGTGTTCGATCCAACTAAAGATGACCGAACCACATCAAGTGTATTATGTAAACAAGGATAAGCGAAAATATTAATAAATTATGAAGTTAAATTGAAAATCTTCCCAGTAATTTATAACAAGAATTTAAATCTTATTGCTTTTTGGAGTGTTCTTTGTTGTACAAAGATGTTGCAGATTTGGCACTAGCTATAATATTACTGCTTGGGTAGCAGTTGTAGCTCCTCATCACACTTCATTTTAATTTGCAGATATGCAGTTAATGTGTCTGCAGCCATATTTTTTCTGTACTCAGAATGAATTTTTCTAACGAATGAAAAAGCCCTCTCACTATCTGCATTGCTCTGTGGGAGGCACAGCAAAGCAGTAAAAAGTTGTTTCAGCATTGGAAACCTGGCAACACCCAGAGCAGTTTTTACATCGAAGACCTTTCCCCAATATATATCTATTATTTTCCTGGTCAATAAAAGAAAATCAGAGCATGGCAAACATGTAGATGGTGTTAAATTGCTTCCATCCCATACTACACATTTTAGAGACAGGTTACCAATGGTCGTTACCACCATTACTCTTCATTCAATACTTTTCCAGTTTACTGACGACTGATGGTAGTAATGAGTGTTGGTCATCTGTGTCTACATATAATGTCTATCAGCAATTAAAAAGTTTAGGGAAGCGAAACCAGAAATGGCCGGGTAACTACAGTTGCCGTTGTATAAACGGTGACTCCCAGTATCATCTCCCTAAATTATCATGATAATGGAGAAAGCTTTCCTACATGCAAACAGTAAAAACTTAAAAAAAAAATAAATGCTTACCTGTGCAGTCTTTGAATCGGGAAAAAAAAATTTCTCGCTAACTACGAAAAATGGTCTGCCACAGTCGGGGGGATGTTGTGTTCCACAGTCGGGGGGATGTTGTGTTCCACGAGAAATTGGCAGAACATGACTTCTGCAGCTGTCACAGAAGTCTGGGCAGTCCGAGCCGATGGACTTAAATAACTGAGAAAACCACATGCAACTATAAAACCACATAAATTGAAAATAGTTCCATTTCATTGTGCATGCGTGTTTGAAAAAATAAATTGTGGATGCTAAGAAAATTTTCTCAGAGTAACGGAAAAAATCTCTGATACAAAACGTAATTTTCCCATATGAAAATCAGTGTAAGCCATATTAGCCAAAAAAATTGCATTTTCCCATACAAAATACAGGGAAACCGTATAACTTGACATGTATGCAATGAGAGAGAAATGGGAGCACTTCGTGCGAGGCTCCCGGAAGCCAAGGACCAAAGCAGAGCCGAGAAAAAGACCAAGAAAACCGGCGATTCACAAGTTGACTGTTGCCAGGGTAAGAAATAAGAGATACTATACTCTAAATTAGGTGTTCCTGTGTTTGTGTGGTACACGGATAATGTTATTTATTGACACACACAAAAGTAAACAACACGAAAGCACTGGGCGATCATACACTTATTTAGATTAGATTAGATAGAACTTTATTGATCCTTTTGGGAGGGTTCCTTCAGGGAAATTAAAAAGATACAGTCCACAGCCTGGTAAAAAGCAGCCAAAGTAGAGTCCAAAGTAGTGTGTAACTTGACTATAAGTTAAGTTACACACTACTAAAGTCCCCAGAAATTATGATAAATGCCTCAGGGTGCTGTGTCTGCAGCCTTGCTGGGACAGAGTGAATCCCCTGACATGCAGCGGCTGCGTCTGCCCTTGGAGGGGTGTAAACACAGATGGTGATGCTAGCAGCTCCAAGTCCGGGCCACATTAGACTGTCTTTACGGAGAAATGTCCCGGGTTACACCAGTGGTTGTTCACATAAATGATGAGTCCCCCACCTTTGCTTTTCCCGCATGCTTTAGTGTCTCTGTCAGCTCTCACAGCAGTGAATCCCTGCAGGTCCACGTTAGCATCTGGTACAAGGTGTGTTAGCCATGTCTCTGTAAAAATAAGCTGCTCTCCCAGTAAATCCGCTGGTTGTTCAGTGTGGTTAGCTTGTCGACTTTATTTGGCAGCGAGTTCACATTCCCCATGATAACAGAGGGAATAGATGGTTTGTAGCGCCGCCGGTTGTCTGCTAGCCTAGCCTTTAGCTTAGCCCCAGCTTTGCAGCCCCTGGGTTTCCTCCTCAGCTCGGCCGGGACGGGGTGTTGTATCCCGTCTCGTCCCGTTGTTTTCAGGGCCAGCAGCTCCTCTCTCGAATAAGCGAGAAAACTGGCTCCTGGTTGCATGTTAAAAGTTAAAAATATCCATGGGATACGAAGAAAAACACACCCTGTCTTCGTAAGAAGAGCAGAAAAGTAAAAAAAATGGAAAGAAAGAGGTTTACAGAGCTAAAAACTACAGAGCTACTGGAGAGGCACCCATCTTCCACAGCGCCCAAGTTCACGTTTTCTTTACATTTTACTTCACATGTATCAAGGGATATACGGCATGTCAGGGCTTGAGATCTTGGGACCTGTCAAACATATTAAATGTATATACAACCCTCCTTAGCTGATTCCATGTGTGTAGCTTATGAAATCTTTCTCCTACAGTAGCCAGTACTCTTCTAAATGAAGAAATATATAAATACATAATAGTAATTAGAAAAAATATGATTTATGTAACAATAGATAGATGAGCATTGATATATGAATCCATGGGTTTAGAAGCTCAGGTAACAATTCTATATTTCGATGCAAAATCGCTCGCTGCTAAATTTGGTCTACACAGACTGTGCACTGAAACCGTGCAAGCTCGCGCAGCCTGCTGGCGCTTCCGCACATGACGTCATGAATCTGGCTCCAGACTCCCTTGGGATTTTTCCAGAAGTATTTTATTATTTTATTTTTTTCTGCTGTAGACAGATGGCCTTGTGCAAAATTACCCTTCTGGATGAGTGTGTAAAGGGACATACTTTCATATAAAAAAAATGAAATTGGTCCAGGATTTGCCCTTTAAGATTGAGACTTCACATTATCTCAAAATAACAAAAGTTGCATTAATGAGAAACAGTAAAACACCTGCAGTTAAATAGATGTTTCCCCAGCAATCACAAGACAAACATCAAGACACAATGCTAGCTAGCTTATGCTAGATATATAATTATCGTTATAGTTGATATGATCAACCAAACCTCATCAAAGATTTCCAGGTCAAAGGAGTTGACTGCAGGAGGCAAATGGGACTGAATCACTTTGTTCCAGTATGGGTTTTTGGCTCCATTATGTGCTGTAGGTGTATCATACGTGGTGTAGCCAAATCGAATTCTACAGTATGGATCCATACGTGTCATGCCGTAGTTCTTGGCCAACTTTGCCTGGAAAAGAAAGAAGAATTCCATTTCCAACACATACTGTAGAAGACATATTGCGCTATTGTTTAAAGGAAAACTCTTTACTGGTAAGTAGAAAATATTTAACAGGAGGCAAATATGTACGTTTTGTCCATTTAAACTGATTCAATATCTAATGGCAAAAATGTAAATTTAAATTTTTTTCTTATTTTTTTCAATTTTCTTTCCACATTCATTCTCATTCTGTATCTGTCTAGGACATCTAGATCTAATATGGCAGTGGAAGGATCACAGAACTTCAACTAATCATCCCTGTAAATGTGTGTCACACAAACTTTCGCAATGCTCACTCAAAAAGAGCTGCAGGACAACCTGAAAGCAGCAAGAACAAAAGCTCTACAGCAAACAATAAGTAATACACAAAGGTGAGCTACACCTTGTGCAAAAAGATTTCTCCTAAAAATATGGTCGGAGCATGTTGAGAGCATCTAAAAGCATGAAACACATCAAAACGTTTTTGGAAAAATACACTCTGGTATCAGATGAAAGCAAAATTTATAAGTACAAAGTCCAAAAACATTGTGTGTAAATGTGAAGTGGATATATGCACTGGTAGTATATTAAACAACACACACACACACACACACACACACACACACACACACACACACACACACCTTAAATTTGGCTCCACTTCCCTTTTCTATCATCAACTTTCTGGCAAGTTTAACTTTGTGCTCAGTCACGGTGGTAATTCTTATTCAGACGTGATCAGTTTGATGGTGTAATACTAAGTATCTGGACTTGCTTTTGATGTAAATAAAATGCAGATTTTTTATTTCACTGAACCAATAAGCCTGAAGAAAGCTATATATTTCACCAAAAAGTACTTCTGATGATGCAGATAATTGTACCATCATCTGTCAAAGTCAGAAAATCTACTTCTCAACTTAGCCCAGATTTACTTTATTGTTTTCTATATTTTATGCAGATGCATGTAACAAGATGACTTCATCTCATCTGCAACAAAAACAATCCAGTACAAGCTGTAACTTATAACCAGTGAAAAAGAGGTTCAACAGATAATTTGGTTGCAAGAAAGTGAAAATTATTGGAGATATTAATTTGTGAAAAATGAATGATTCTTCTTTTGGGTAAAAAATGTAGTTTTAATAATTTGATTACTGTAAAGCATTCAGTAACAACTATTTACAAGAACACATGCTGCAAATTATTTTTAGAGTTTTTCTGGATGTTCAGTATAAATTTCAACCCAATCCAGTGAACATTACCAAGCCTTGTACTTTCTTGGTACAAGCAAGTACAGATGCTTTCCTGATTTCTGATTCATGTTTGTTGTTTCTCTATGTTGCCCTTCACTTTTCCTCTGATATTTTGTTTGTGCCTCAATCGATCACTGCCTGTTTTACAGCCATGCCTTTGTTTAACATCTTGGATCTGTTTGCCTACTTGTTTATGAATGCTGTTCCAACAATTACATCCATCCATTGCCTCCTTTACATAACAGAATAATTCCCCTTCAATATGGATGCAGGGGAAGAGAGCAGGTATGCTGAGCAATGCCACGTCATGCCAAAGTCAAAGAGGGAATGACCCCTGGAAATTTTTTTTTTGGGGTGGGGGGGCCTGATACCTGTAAGGCTGACACAGCGGCAGATAGGGAGGCCTTCGCTCCAGGCTTCAAAGATGTCATCAATCCTCCACCTGGCTTCAGTGAGGACGAAAACATCGCTCAGCTGCCTGGCTTCAGGGAGGATGAGACCATTGCTCTGCCGCCAGGCTTCAGCAAGGATGAGAACTTCGCTCCACCACCAGGCTTCAGAGACTGTGTAATCTCATGAACTCACACCTCATTAGCCACAGGCCATTTAGGCATCCAGGGCATGTACCAGGTACTCAGGGCAAAGTACTGGTGGTCTGAAATGCTCATCGACACACATAATTATGTCTCGTCCTGCACCGAATGTGCCTGTGCTAGAAACTCAGAGCTCACGCCCATGCCTCAGCCCGTCTCTGAGCCCATGTCTGAGCATGAAGCCCCATGTATCTTGACACCAAAGTCCATGTCCATACTGATGCCAGGGTCCATGCCCATACTAAAGCCCAGGTCCATGCCTGAGTCCATGCCCATGCCTAATCCCATCTCTGATCCCATATCTGAGCATGAAGCCCCATCTATGCTGACACCAGAGCCCATGCCCAGGCTCATGCACACACCAATGCCAGAGCCCAAGCCAGAGTCCAAGCTCATGTCCATGCTAAGGTCAGAGTTGAAGCCATTGTACAATCCCATGCTCAAACCTGTGTCCATGCCTGACTCCATGCACATGTTGATGCCCATGTTTAGGTCCATGTCCAGACTGATGACAGGGTCCATGCCCATGGTCAAGTTTATGCCTGAGCCCATGCCCAAGTCTATGCATAAACCAATGTTAATGTCTATGTAATCTCATGTGTTAATCTCATGTGTAATCTCATGTGTTAATGTCTGTGTAATCTCATGAACTCACACCTCATTAGCCACAGGCCATTTAGGCATCCAGGGCATGTACCAGCTACTCAGGGCAAAGTACTGGTGGTCTGAAATGCTCATCGACACACATAATTATGTCTCGTCCTGCGCCGAATGTGCCCGTGCTAGAAACCCAGAGCTCACGCCCATGCCTCAGCCCATCTCTGAGTCTATGCCCGAGCCCATGACTATGCTCAAAACTATGTGCATGTCAAAACCTATGCCTCCACCTGCATCTATGTCCCAGTCCAAGGCCAAGCCTGAACCAAAGCTTTCACCTGCATCCATGATCCCATTCAAAGCCCAACCAGGACCCAAAGCTCCACCTAAGCCCATGCCCCATTTCTACATCCTTCCTGAGCCATAGGGAAGCTCTGAGAGGACTTCCTCCAGCTCCAGGTCCTCATCCCCGGGGCCGACCAAGGAGGTTTTTAACTCCCGGAGGGGACTCTTTTTTTTTTTTTTGGGAGGGGGGGGGTTCTGTCATGTCAATACATGTTGGTGCTCTAAGAGTGCAATGCGTGCCCCCACAGACGACATGCACATAGCACCATTAGGATGAATTATCAGGCACCTGTTTCAAATTAGAAAAGCAATCACAGCACATGCTTATAAGGACTCTCACAACACACAGACTTTGTAAAGTATACGTGCTGTACCTAATGTCTCATGTTACCATGCCTTGTACTCGGTGTTGCTTTAACTGTTTTTTGACTCATGTTTGTTGTTTCCCGATATTGCCTTTGCCTTTCCTGTGATACTCTGTTTCTGCCTCACTCAACCATTGCCCGTTTTATGACCCTGCCTTTGTTTAACATTTTGGATCTGTTTGCGTGCCTGTTTATAAATAAAGACTCTTCCAGTGATTACATCTGTCCATTGGCTCCTTTACATGACACTGAGAAGGCCAAAAGTCACAACTCCAAAGTATTTAGAGTATTATGATGTTTATACATTAATTTAAAAAAAAATCCATGACACGTACTGGGAAAAGTTCTGAATTCTGGATGAGTTGGCAAGGAATGAGCCTCTACACATTTGAATGGCACTTTGAAAGTTGAAGTGTCACGTTTGTGCACCACATACCTGCACTACAGTGATGCTGATCTGGCCCCTGGAGTGGATGCTGCCTCCGTACTTCCACTGCTGCGCCGTATGAGAGTCCATCTGTTCCTGCTTCTCACAAATGAAATAATTTGCAATGTATTTGGAAAACAAGTTTTTTTAATGTAAAAAAAAAGACCCATTTTAAATCACTCTTTATGTCTTTACATATTAATGACCATCATCTGTTTGAAAGCTACACTTGCTGAACCATGTATTTGTTGACAGACATGTTTTTCATTTGATATAAATCTATCGTTTACAACCCCGATTCCAAAAAAGTTCGGACAAAGTACAAATTGTAAATAAAAACGGAATGCAATAATTTACAAATCTCAAAAACTGATATTGTATTCACAATAGAACATAGACAACATATCAAATGTCAAAAGTGAGACATTTTGAAATTTCATGCCAAATATTGGCTCATTTGAAATTTCATGACAGCAACACATTTCAAAAAAGTTGGGACAGGGGCAATAAGAGACTGGAAAAGTTAAAGGTACAAAAAAGGAACAGCTGGAGGACCAAATTGCAACTCATTAGGTCAATTGGCAATAGGTCATTAACATGTCTGGGTATAAAAAGAGCATCCTGGAGTGGCAGTGGCTCTCAGAAGTAAAGATGGGAAGAGGATCACCAATCCCCCTAACTCTGCGCCGACAAATAGTGGAGCAATATCAGAAAGGAGTTCGACAGTGTAAAATTGCAGAGAGTTTGAACATATCATCATCTACAGTGCATAATATCATCAAAAGATTCAGAGAATCTGGAAGAATCTCTGTGCATAAGGGTCAAGGCCGGAAAACCATACTGGGTGCCTGTGATCTTCGGGCCCTTAGACAGCACTGCATCACTACAGGCATGCTTCTGTATTGGAAATCACAAAATGGGCTCAGGAATATTTCCAGAGAACATTATCTGTGAACACAATTCACCATGCCATCCACCGTTGCCAGCTAAAACTCTATAGTTCAAAGAAGAAGCCGTATCTAAACATGATCCAGAAGTGCAGATATCTTCTCTGGGCCAAGGCTCATTTAAAATGGACTGTGGCAAAGTGGAAAACTGTTCTGTGGTCAGACGAATCAAAATTTGAAGTTCTTTATGGAAATCAGGGACGCTGTGTCATTCAGACTAAAGAGGAGACGGACAACCCAAGTTGTTATCAGCGCTCAGTTCGGAAGCCTGCATCTCTGATGCTATTGGGTTGCATTAGTGCGTGTGGCATGGGCAGCTTACACATCTGGAAAGACACCATCAATGCTGAAAGGTATATCCAGGTTCTAGAGCAACATATGCTCCCATCCAGATGATGTCTCTTTCAGGGAAGTCCTTGCATTTTCAACATGACAATGCCAAACCACATACTGCATCAATTAAAGCATCATGGCTGCGTAAAAGAAGGGTCCGGGTACTGAACTGGCGAGCCTGCAGTCCAGATCTTTCACCCATAGAAAATATTTAGCGCATCATAAAACGGAAGATACGACAAAAAAGACCTAAGACAGTTGAGCAACTAGAATCCTACATTAGACAAGAATGGGTTAACATTCCTATCCCTAAACTTGAGCAACTTGTCTCCTCAGTCCCCAGACGTTTACAGACTGTTGTAAAGAGAAAAGGGGATGTCTCACAGTGGTAAACATGGCCTTGTCCCAACTTTTTTGAGATGTGTTGTTGTCATGAAATTTAAAATCAGCTAATTTTTCTCTTTAAATGATACCTTTTCTCAGTTTAAACATTTGATATGTCATCTATGTTCTATTCTGAATAAAATATGGAATTTTGAAACTTCCACATCATTGCATTCCGTTTTTATTTACAATTTGTACTTTGTCCCAACTTTTTTGGAATCGGGGTTGTACTTCTTATTTGCAAAAAGCATGTCAGGAGTGTTTGAGGATAGGAGGATATTCATAAGACTAAATGACTAAATGATAGAAAACATAACTTATCCTTCTGATTGTCCCCACTTACTATGTGTGAGAACAAACACACTGCATGAAGCTATCAGCAAAATTACAGGTGAGTGACTCACTTTTGTACAACAGGTCAAAACAGCAAGATGTCAGGACTATTTCCCCAGATTGCAACACACCAAGGAAATGCTGCAATGATAGATGTAGAGCTACCAGCCCTTACTCGAGGTACTCTTAAGTGCTTTGAGACACAATAAATTGCTCAGCCCTTATGTTTTGTAATTTCGCAGGAATTTTTAAACAAGTACGTGTGTGTGCGTATATATATATATATATATATATATATATATATATATATATACATACATACATACATATATATATATATATATATATATATATATATATATATATATATATATATATTAGTGCTGTCAAGCGATTAAAATATTTAATCGCGATTAATGTCGTGACTGTCATAGTTAACTCGCGATTAATCGCAATTTAATCGCACATTTTTGTCACATGAAAAACCATTGTAATTCTCTTATCAGCATAAAAAAGTGAATGGGCTTGCTTTGTACCAATGTGTTTTTTTTATTGCAGAGCATAACACTACGGAGCCGTAGAGGGGACATGGTGAATAAAAAAATAACAAAACGTGGGAATGACTTATAAGGCATATGCACGAGATATTAATGCGCGCGCACGAGTTATAACCCATGCGCACGCTTTGAGTCAAGGCGTGCGCTCGGGTAATTAAAAGTGAGGGGATGAGTTACTACGGCTCCGTATAACACGTCTTGTCACAGCCACTGCAAAGTCGGGCTGAAGCTGCTGATGGGAAAACGAAACCTAAGCCGAGCACCGTGGCTCTTCATCCCGAGGCGCGGCAGCACGAGCTGCCTGCGCTGGTTCTTTGGGGGGAGGGCAGAGGACTCTGGCTGTGCGGGGCGTGGCATTACAGTCTAGCTGCTATCGTTTTTCTAAGCAAAGTCTCTGTTCTGTTCCAAGTTCCCGGCAGTTTCAAAAGCTTATGAAAAACCTACATCATGTCACAGAGCGTTAATCTCGCGATAAAAAAATTATCGCCGTTAAAATTGAGTCAAGTTAACGTGTTAATAATGCGACATTTTTGACAGCACTAAAATATATATATATATATATATATATATATATATATATATATATATATATATATATATATACACACAGGGGCGGCATGGTGGTGTAGTGGTTAGCGCTGTCGCCTCACAGCAAGAAGGTCCGGATTCGAACCCTGTGGCCGAAGAGGGCCTTTCTGTGTGTAGTTTGCATGTTCTCCCCGTGTCCGCATGGGTGTGCTCCGGTTTCCCCCACAGTCCAAAGACATGCAGGTTAGGTTAACTGGTGACTCTAAATTGACTGTGGGTGTGAATGGTTGTCTGTGTCTATGTGTCAGCCCTGTGATGACCTGGTGACTTGTCCAGGGTGTACCCTGCCTTTTGCCCATAGTCAGCTGGGATAGGCTCCAGCTTTCCTGAGGCCCTGTAGAAGGATAAAGCGGCTAGAGATGATGAGACATACATACACACACACACACATATATATATATATATATATATATATATATATATATATATACACACACACACATATATATATATATATATATATATATATATATGTTTACATACGGCGGCACAGTGGTGTAGTGGTTAGCGCTGTCGCCTCACAGCAAGAAGGTCCGGGTTCGAGCCCCGTGGCCGGCGAGGGCCTTTCTGTGTGGAGTTTGCATGTTCTCCCCGTGTCCGCGTGGGTTTCCTCCGGGTGCTCCGGTTTCCCCCACAGTCCAAAGACATGCAGGTTAGGTTAACTGGTGACTCTAAATTGACCATAGGTGTGAATGTGAGTGTGAATGGTTGTCTGTGTCTATGTGTCAGCCCTGTGATGACCTGGTGACTTGTCCAGGGTGTACCCCACCTTTCACCCGTAGTCAGCTGTGATAGGCTCCAGCTTGCCTGCGACCCTGTAGGACAGGATAAAGCGGCTAGAGATAATGAGATGAGATGTTTACATACATGTACTTGTTTAAAAATTTCTGCAAAATTACAAAACATAAGGGCTGAGCAATGTCAACCACGGTAATGTCAACCTTTGGAAACTTAGGTCTCCTAAGGTTGTCATTGCTGGGGTGGGATTAGGCCTGAGAATCTACTCTCTTATAAAATGCTCCAAATGGCATGCGTCTCTTATAGCCTCTGACAACGAAGCCCAGCTCCTGGCCTTCTTGTGGCGGAGATGTTTGGAACCAACAAGGAGAAGGGGCGATGGCAAATTTTTGGCGCCTTAAAATCAGATTCTCTGGGTCAGCAGAGCTCGTTAGCCTTGGTTGGCAGTCTGCCTAGGAGAGGGCTAACTCAGATTTCAAAAGCCATCATTATGCGCCGGGACATAGAAATACTCGGGTTGCTGTCCGAGGGTGCAGTAAGCCCACTGGGAGTGTTGGGCCCCTACTCTTTGTCAAGGCATCCCTCTAGGAGAAGGCTAAGTCATATATAAAACCCGCTGTTGTACTAAGCTGGATATCTTGTGTTTTGCTTATCTCTGGGTTGTCAATTAATGTGTGTCTGTGTGTGTGTCACTGTTTGTTACAGGGACGGAGCATAAAAGGAGAGAGAGAGAGAGAGCAGAGAAAGGGAGCTCTCTCCCCAACCACAATACATGTGTGAGTGAGTGAGTGAGTGAGTGAAGAAAGGAAGCAAGCAAGCTGAAAAGCTCAATAAAGTATTTGTGTAAACATCAACTCTCACCTGCTGTGCTTCTGTGCTCCACCCACATCAGGAAGTATTACAGTGGTGCCAAAACCCGGGAGCACAGAAGGGAACCACCCCATGGAGTCCCTGCCATTCGAAGAGCTCATCCTTGCCCTCGCTACCGCACAGCAGAACCAGCATCAAGAGCTGATCACCCTACGAAAGGAGCAGGAGCAATGCTTCGAAGCCTTGATGCTGGCCCAGCAGGAAGATCGCCAGGCGTTCCGGCACTGGCTCACATCAACAGGGGCGTCGACCACCGCTGCCGCCACCCTCACAAAGATGGGACCGCAGGACGATCCGGAAGCATTCCTCGCTCTTTTTGAGCAAGCAGCCAAGGCGTGGGGGTGGCCACAGGAGCAGTGCGCGGCATGCCTTCTCCCGCTCCTGACTGGCAAGGCGCAGCTCGCAGTGCAGCAGCTCCCTGCTGACAGCCGGCTGGTCTACACTGACCTAACAAAAGCCATCCTGCAGCGGCTCGGTCGCTCCCCGGAGCAACATCACCAGCACTTCCGGACGTTGGCATTGGAGGAAGTCAGCCGGATGTTTGCATTCAGCCAGTAACTCTGGGATGCCTGCTGGCGGTGGTTGAGGGCAGAAAACCACGACGCCGACGAGATCATCAATCTGGTGGCACTGGAGCAGTTTGTTTTTTGACTTCCGGAAGGAACGGTGGAATGCGTCCAGTGTCATCACCCGGCATCGCTGGAGCAAGCCATCGAGCTGGCGGAGGACCATCTGGAGGCGGCTTCGACGGCAGGCAGATGAGGCATCTCCCCTCGCTTCTCTTCTCTCTCTCTCTCTTTTCTCCCCCTGTCTCTCGCCCCCCTCCCCACCCCGTTCCCCTGCCATGGAGGCGGCGGCTGGCTCCTCCCCAGCCGGCCCGTCGCACCTGTGGTGTCCTCCCCTCTCCCTCTCCTGTGTCTGTGTTGTCTCCCCCTCAGGTGAGTGACACCCATAACACCAGTGCAGAGGGAAAGCCTGGGCCGGTGTGCTGGTGCTGTGGGGAATCGGAGCATCTCCAAGGTCAGAGCTCCGCAAGGGAGGTGGGTGCTGTAATCCAGATCCCTGACGTGCCAGAAACCACCCCCGATCAGGCCGGAACGTATCGCATACCGGTGAGTATTCAAGGGGCTACATATCACGCTTTGGTGGATTCTGGTTGCAGTCAGACCTCAATTCACCAATGCCTGGTGCAAGGTGAGGCATAGGGGGGAGCACAAGCGGTGAAAGTGTTGTGTCTGCATGGGGATGTTCACCATTACCCTCTAGTGTCAGTCCAAATTCTATTCCGGGGCCAAATGCATAGAATCAAGGCAGCGGTTAGTCTCCGTCTCACCCACTCATTGATTTTGGGTACTGATTGGCAGGGATTTAAAAACCTAATGGAATATTTAACACGCAGTGGGTCCTGCACTAGTAGGTCATGGGAAGGTCCTGGTGTGGCGTTGACTGGAGAAGCTGTCACAGAGCCGTCTACATCAACACCGCCACAGAGTGAGGAGCAGCCCGCTCCTGCTCCCTCTCTAGGGGATTCCCTTGGGGATTTCCCGTTAGAGCAGTCGCGAGATGAGACTCTGTGGCATGCGTTTGACCAAGTGAGAGTAATTGATGGTCAAACTCTTCAGCCAAGTGCAGCACCGACCTTTCCCTATTTTGCCATTATTAAAGATAAATTGTACCGAGTGATGCAGGACACTCAAACCAAGGAACAAATAATCCAGTTGTTAATCCCAAAGAGCCATAGGGAACTCATGTTCCATGCGGCTCACTTTAATCCCATGGCTGGGCACTTGGGGCAAGATAAAACACTAGCCCGAATAATGGCCCGATTCTATTGACCAGGGATTCGTGGGGATGTCTGTCGGTGGTGTGCAGCATGCCGTGAATGCCAATTAGTAAATCCCATGGCCACTCCAAAAGCACCTTTGCGCCCTCTTCCTCGAATCAAGACCCCATTTGAGCGAATTGGGATGGATCTCGTCAGGCCATTAGATTGGTCAGCATGGGGATATTGCTTTATTTTAGTTCTAGTGGACTATGCAACGCAATATCCGGAAGCAGTGCCTGTCCACAATATCTCAGCACGCAGTATTGTGGAAGCGCTCTTCCGCTTTATCTCCCGGGTCAGGATTCCAAAAGAAATCCTGACAGACCAAGGCACTTTGTTCATGTCATGCACACTGCGCGAGCTGTATGGGTTACTGGGGATTAAGTCTATCTGCACCAGTGTTTATCACCCACAAACGGATGGCTTAGTAGAGCGATTTAACCAGACACTCAAAAACATAATCCGTAAATTCGTAAATGAAGATGCACGTAATTGGGATAAGTGGCTCGAGCCCCTGTTGTTCACAGTATGAGAGGTCCTGCAAGCCTCCACGGGGTTTTCTTCCTTCGAATTATTATATGGGTGTAAGCCGCATGGCATTCTGGACGTGCTATGGGAAAATTGAGAGGAGGGACCTTCACTGAGTAAAAATGAAATCCAGTACGTTCTTGACCTGCGTGCAAAACTCCACACCCTCACGCACCTAACCCAGGAGAATTTATGGCAGGCACAAGAACATCAAAGCTGGCTGTATGACAGGGGCACATGCCTTAGAGAGTTCACGCCGGGAGACAAAGTGCTCGCATTATTACCCACGTCGAGTTCTAAATTAGTCGACAAGTGGCAAGGGCCCTTTGAGGTCACACGGTGAGTCAGGGACGTTGACTATGAGGTGAAGTGAATGGATAGGGGTGGGGCACTGCAAATTTACCACCTCAACCTTTTAAAATGCTGGAATCAGGGGGTCCCCATGGCGTTGGCGTCAGTAGTCCCGGAGAAGGTGGAGCTGGGGCTGGAGGTAAAAAAGATAACATCTTGGACCACTCCGGTCCCTTGTGGAGACCACCTCTCACCGGCCCAACTCATGGAGGTAGCCAAGTTGCAGAAGGAATTTTCTGACATGTTCTCGCCCCTTCCTGGTCGTACCCACCTCATAGAACCCCACATCGAAACGACCCTGGGGGTGGTAGTGCGTAGCCACCCTTACCGCTTGCCTGAACACAAGAAAAAGGTGGTTTGGGATGAACTCAAGGCTATGCTCGAAATGGGCATAGTCGAGGAGTCTCACAGTGACTGGAGCAGCCCAGTGGTCCTGGTTCCCAAGACCGACGGGTCGGTCTGGTTCTGTGTGAACTATAGAAAGGTCAACGCGGTGTCTAAATTTGATGCATACCCAATGCCTCACGTTGATGAGTTGTTTGATCAGTTAGGTGCTGCTTGCTTTTATTCGACACTGGATCTAACAAAGGGATATTGGCAGATCCCCTTGACTCCTCTATCCCGAGAGAAAATGGCCTTTTCCACACCATTTGGATTACATCAATTTGTCACGCTCCCTTTTGGGTTGTTTGGGGCACCCGCTACATTTCAGCGGCTTATGGACAGGGTCCTCCGCCCTCACGCTGCCTATGCTGCCGCCTATCTAAACGACATTATCATCTATAGTAATGATTGGCCACGGCACTTGGAACACCCGAGGGCTCTCCTAAAGTTGCTGAGGTGAGCGGGCCTCACACCTAACCCAAAAAAGTGTGCGATTGGGCGGGTGGAAGTACGGTATCTGGAGTTCCACTTGGGCCATGGGTAGGTGCGTCCCCAAATTGAGAAGACCGCAGCAATCGCGGCCTGCCCGAGGCCCAAGACCAAAAAGGAGGTGAGACGGTTCTTGGGGCTGGCTGGCTATTATTGTAGGTTTATACCTAATTATTCAGACGTCACCAGCCCACTAACCGATCTCACTAAAAAGGGGGCTCCAGATCCGGTCCAGTGGACGGAGCCGTGCCAACAGGCCTTCTCTGAGGTAAAAGCTGCACTGTGTGGGGGGCCACTTTTACACTCCCCTGACTCCTCTCTCCTGTTTATTTTGCAGACTGATGCATCGGACAGAGGTCTGGGGGCCGTTTTGTCCCAGGAGGTGGAGGGCAAGGAATGCCCTGTGCTGTACATCAGCCGGAAACTCTTGATGCGTGAAAGCAGGTACAGCACAATCGAGAAGGAGTGTCTCGCCATCAAGTGGGCAGTCCTTGCCCTCCGATACTACCTGCTGGGGCACCCTTTCACTCTCTGTTCGGACCACGCGCCCCTCCAGTGGCTCCACCGCATGAAGGATGCCAATGCGCGGATCACCCGTTGGCATCTCGCCCTCCAGCCATTTCAGTTCGAGGTGATCCACGAGCCGGGAGCGCAGATGGTGGTGGCGGACTTCCTGTCCCATCGGGGGGGTCAGCTTCAGGCCGGACGGCTCCCCGGGTGCCGGGGTGTTCTTGTGCCTGCCGTAAATTCTCCTGGGTTAGGTGCGTGAGGGTGTGGAGTTTTGCACGCAGGTCAAGAACGTACTGGATTTCATTTTTACTCAGTGAAGGTCCCTCCTCTCAATTTTCCCATAGCACGTCCAGAATGCCACGCGGCTTACACCCATATAATAATTCGAAGGAAGAAAACCCCGTGGAGGCTTGCAGGACCTCTCATACTGCGAACAACAGGGGCTCGAGCCACTTATCCCAATTACGCGCATCTTCATTTATGAATTTACTGATTATATTTTTGAGTGTCTGGTTAAATCGCTCTACTAAGCCATCCATTTGTGGGTGATAAACACTGGTGCAGATAGACTTAATCCCCAGTAACCCATACAGCTCGCGCAGTGTGCGTGACATGAACGAAGTGCCTTGGTCTGTCAGGATTTCTTGTGTGTGTGTGTTTGTGTCACTGTTTGTTACAGGGACGGAGCATAAAAGGAGAGAGAGAGAGCGGAGAAAGGGAGCTCTCTCCCCAACCACAATGCATGTGTGAGTGAGTGATGAAAGGAAGCAGGCAAGCTGAAAAGCTCAATAAAGTATTTGTGTAAACATCAACTCTCGCCTGCCATGCTTCTGTGCTCCATACACATCAGAAAGTATTACAGCAGTGTTTCATGGACAGGTTGTCCGAGTCATGCAAAGCTTTTGGTCTGATAATCAGTTTGGATAAGACAGTCGTCATGTTTCAATCAGCTCCAGGTGCAGCCTATGTAGAACCTTCCATTTATGTGGATGGGAAGAAGCTGAAAGTCATTGATAACTTTACCTACCTTGGTAGCATGATAAATTGTCAAAGTTCTCTTGACGATGAAATTTCTCTCTGGCTTAAGAAGGCCACTGATGGCTTTTCTGCATTTCAAGACTGTGTATGGTCTCAGAAAGGCTTGAAGAAGAAAACAAAATTAGATGTCTATAATGCTTGTGTTCTTACAAGCCTTCTATATTCTAATGAAACATGGGTGACTTGTAGGAAACATTTAGATCTTCTGGAGCGCTTTCATCAGGGTTGTCTGCAATCAATCCTTGGCATCCAGCGCATCGTGCATGTTCCAGACACAGAAGTACTGGAGCGAGCCGATACACTTAGCATAGAAGCTCAAATACACAAGCACTGCCTTTGCTGGGCGGGACATCTGGTTCGGCTGGATGACAGCCATATCCCCAAGCAGATGTTTTATGGAGAGCTAGCTGAGGGAAAGAGACCTCAACAAAAATCTAAGAAGCGTTTCAAAGACTGTGTTAAAGATTCCCTGTTAAAATTCGATCTTAATACCATAAACTGGGAAGGACAGGCTGGTGATAGGAATACTTGGAGGAAAACGATACATGGACGCTGTTGTTCATTCCATGCTAAGTCAGTAGGCTGGGCCAAACCCAAAAGACCTGCCTGTAAAGGAGAGGAAGTAGATACAGATATGCCTCAGTTTCACTGGAATGAGTGTGGCCGTATATCCTCCACCCGACGGAACCAACCGTCAGGCCACAACCACAGACCTAGTTTGCAGTATTTGCAGCAAACTCTGTAAATCACTCACTGGCTTCAAAAGTCACTGTTGATCTCATGTGCATAGGAATAATCAGCAATAGGTCAACCTGTCAGCAATGGTCTTGCTCGTCTAAAGAGTAGACAGCCATCATATGTGTGTGTGTGTGTGTGTGTGTGTGTGTAAGCTCAGACTCACAGAGTAGCACATGACAAGGTTAATCCTGCCTTCTTTATAATCCCCTTGTCTTCCATTCAGGCTGTACCACTCGTCAACTACACTGCCTTCCCTCAAACTCCCCGGGATAGTCACATGAGTCCAGGCGATGCGACGATCCATATAAAATGCCCTCTAAAAACAACAACATGGAACAAAGAAGTTTAAGTCTGAATGCCCACATTATTTACTTTTTGTTTAAAAAAAAGACACAGGGAAAGCTGAGGCTCAGTCTTGTCTGGTAAATGATCATATGTCTGTGAAGGTTCTCAGTCATCCAGGTCATCGTAAACTGTAGGTGTTAAAGAAGGCAAGTGGACTTGCTTGAAATCCTTGGAGACGTTTCACCTCTCATCTGAAAGGCTTCTTCAGTTCTGTCTGACTAATAGGGTGTTCCAGGCATTTATCCTCTAGTGGATCAAAAGCAATCTTAAGGAGAGTCATTGAGGTCACATGGGTCATTGACCCTCTCAGTCATTCTGTAGGTTGTTAGGATCACTGGAGGCCAGGTGTGAACAGTGTTAGTAGCCTAGAGGGTGGTTAGGATGATCTGTAGGTTGTTGACCCTCTCTGCCATCATGTGAGTCATTGAAGTCAGCTGAGTCTTGGTGTAGATGTGTATTCAGTTTTCTGGGAAGTGTGCCAAGGACTGCATTGTAGGTGGCTGATAAGTGGTGTCTCAGACCACCTCCTCTGTTCAGTGATGGTCACTGGAGGTTGACAAAGATGGTTTCTTTTACTACTCTTTCAAACCACCAGTCTTCTCTGGCTAAAATGCATACATTGCAGTCCTGAAATGAGTGTCCTTTGTTACTGAGATGAAGATAGACCTGCAGAGTCCTGGCCTGAGGAACTGTCTCTCCTGTGTTGAGCCATGCACTTGTGAAGCAGTTGTTTCGTTTCCCCAGTGTACAGGTCTGTGCATTCCTCACTGCACTGAATTGCATACACAATGTTGTCCTGTTTGAGTCTGGGTATTCTGTCCTTAGGATGGACCAATTTCTGCCTCTGAGTGTTATTGGGTCTGAAGTGTACAGGTAAATTGTACAGGTAAAGTGAACAATGCAGTCTTTGGCATACTTCCTAGAAAACTCAACACACATCCACACCAAGACTCAACTGATTTCAATGACTCACATGATGGCAGAGAGAGCCAACGAGCCACAGATCACCTTAATGACCCTCTAGGCTGCTAACACGATTCACACCTAGCCTCCAGTGACCCTAACAACCTACAGGATGACTGAAAGACTCAACAACCCATATGATGTCAATGACTCCCCTTAGGTTTGCTTTTGGTCCACTAGAGGATCAATACTTGGAACTCTCCACTAGTCAGATATAACTAAAGAAGCCTTTTGGATAAGAGGTGAAATGTCTTCAAGGATTTCAAGCAAGTCCAGTTGCCTTCTTTAGCACCTAAGGTAAATGGTCATAGTTTATAAAGTATTCTGTTTTCATTATGGACACTTCCAAATACACCACTAGGTTTCAGGGCTTACAGAAAAGGTACTGCTTCCGACTTATGCCATATTAGGATGATTATGATTTTATGAAAGTGAATGAATTTGCTTTTAATTCTGTTTCCTCAACTGCCTCAAAATATTAGTGGTACAGAACAAGTTATTTCATTGACTGTTATGTACACCACTGACTGCTGTTTCTGTGTTTTTCTTCACAGCTCTCACAATTTTTTCCATCATCCACTGTTGACCTGTTTGATGCCTGGTTGTTAGTACTGTGACAACAATCTTTTCTTTGTTGTATTGGCAATAACCAATGCTTGTGCAATGGCTCTGATGGATTTCCCCTCTTTTCTCTGCTTCAATATGGCTCCTCCGTCTCTCTAGACAGCTTTTCAGAATTTTTTAGATCAGAATTTCAGCTTTCATTTTTTGAGCTCAAACAAAAATGTCTTCTAAATATAAAATATTATAAAAATATAAAGTTGTGGTAAATGTAATATTTGCTACAGCAAGTTTTCACTTCCAGACCATAGACACAAAATTTTGGATTTTTTTTTTTAAGTTTTCTTTCTTTAGGCCTACCCTATGTTAAAAACCATTGATGTATTAATAATGCAACGTTGAGAAGCTACCAATCAAGTGGAAGTGGCAAAGCTGAATCCTGAATGACACTTAACATCTACAAATATTATTTTGGACCAAAATAAAAAGCTACCACTGTAATATGAAAATAAATCAGTACCATGAACCTTTTTGTTGTGGCAATATTATTTATTTCTACCAACGTTTTTCAGTTCCACTATTTTGAAATCTAGACTTGTCCCATTATCTCAAAATAACAAAAGATATATTAATGAGAAACAGTAAAACACCTGCAGTAAAACAGATGTTTCCCCAGCAATCAAAAAATAATCAAGACACTATGCTAGCTAGCTTATGTTAGATAGGTAACTATCATTATAGTCGATATGGTCAACTCAACCTCATCAAAGATTTCCAGGTCAAAGGAGTTGACTGCAGGAGGCAAAGGGGACTGAATCACTTTGTTCCAGCATGGGTTTTTGGCTCCATTATATGATGTAGGTGTTTCGTACATGGTGTAGCCAAGCCGAATTCTACAGTATGGGTCCATGCGTGTCATGCCATAGTTCTTGGCCAACTCTGCCTGGAAAAGAAAGAGGAATTCCATTTCCAATGTGTACTGTAGAAGACATATAACACTAAAGGAAAACTCTTGACTGGTAAGTGGAACATATTCAACAGGAGGCTAATACTTACACTTTATCCATTTAAACTGAATGTTTCATGGGAAAAATGTTAATTGAAATCTTTTCTTACTTTTTTAGATTCTTTTGATGCATTCATTTACATTCTGTATCTGTTCAGTACATCTTTAACTAATATGGCAGTGGAAAGGTCATAGAACCTCAACTAATCATCCATGGAAAAGTGCATCATGCAAACTTTCACAATGCTCACTCAAAAAGAGCTGCAGGATGACCTGAAAGCAGCAGGAACAACAGTTTCAAAGAGAACAATAAGCAATACACAAAGGTGAGCTACACCTCGCGCAAAAACATTTCTTCTAAAGAAAAGGACGGAGCATCTTGAGAGCATCTAAATGCATTCAACAAATTAAAACTTTTGTGGAAAAATTTACTCTGGTAACAGATGAAAGCAAAATTTATAAATACAATGTCCAAAAACATTGTGTGTAAATGTGAAGTAGATATATGCACTGGTAGAATATTAAACAACACACACACACACACACACACACACACACACACACACACACACACACACACACACACACATATATGATGGCTGTCTACTCTTTAGACGAGCAAGACCACCACTGACAAGTTGACCTATGGCTGATTATTCCTATGCACATGAGATCGACAGTGACTTTTGAAGCCAGCGAATGATTTACAGAGTTTGCTGCAAATACTGCAAACTAGGTCTGTGGTTGTGGCCTCACGGTTGGTTCCGTCAGGCTACAACCACAGACCTAGAGGAGGATCTTTATGAGTTTTGAAATGTCTTGTAAGTCCAGAATGGCTCTTGCAGACTTTGCCACAGATATGACACATAAGTGGGTCTGCTGGAATGAACTGAGCATAGTCTGTAGGGAGGTGGTCTGTATGACTTCTGAGATGGCTTCGAAGCCCTGCATGTGACAAGCAAATATGGCCACACTCATTACAGCAGAACTGAGACACACACACACACACACACACACACATATATGATGGCTGTCTACTCTTTAGACGAGCAAGACCATCGCTGACAGGTTGACCTATGGCTGATTATGCACATGAGATCGACAGTGACTTTTGAAGCCAGCGAGTGATTTACAGAGTTTGCTGCAAATACTGCAAACTAGGTCTGTGGTTGTGGCCTGACGGTTGGTTCCGTCGGGTGGAGGATATATGGCCACACTCATTACAGCGGAACTGAGGCATATCTGTATCTACTGTACTTCCTCTCCTTTACAGGCAGGTCTTTTGGGTTTGGCCCAGCCTACTGACTTAGCATGGAATGAACAACAGCGTCCGTGTATCGTTTTCCTCCAAGTATTCCTATCGCCAGCCTGTCGTTCCCAGTTTATGATATTAAGATCGAATTTTAACAGGGAATCTTTAACACAGTCTTTGAAACGCTTCTTAGATTTTTGTTGAGGTCTCTTTCCCTCAGCTAGCTCTCCGTAAAACATCTGCTTGGGGATATGGCTGTCATCCAGCCGAACCAGATGTCCCGCCCAGCAAAGGCGGTGCTTGTGTATTTGAGTTTCTATGCTGAGTGTATCAGCTCACTCCACACAGTTTACAGAGGAGGACTCCATCTAAATGTAAAATTATTGGTTAGATTTCTAAATAATAAAGGTATAGGGCCTCTACTAATACACATATATTAATAAATCAGATTTTACTGATGCAACAACATTAGAAATGATGCATCATGATTTCATCCCACAATGTATCCGATGTACATGTGGATTGCATTTTGAACTTTTGAATCGGTGCAGTGATGCGAATCCCAAATGTAAACCAGATGTTACAACAATGGAGTGGAAAACAGCCATGAAGTATTTGGATAAAACACTGAAATGTGTGAAATGTGCAACTCAGACGTCATACATTTTCGTCCCGCTCACATCCTACAGGTTTCACACATTTTACAAAGTAGTTTGAAGGTCATCTCTTACTATGTTTTTCTATTGCTGGAATTAGAATAGGTTCAGTGTTTAATCAAGTCTGAGACATTCACTACACCTCTTCTACTACATTATATTAACAGTATCAATGAACTCAGTAAGCCAATTACTTATTTAAAATGTACAAGCTTTTATCTGGTAACAGCTTTATATTATATATGTGCTGCTCATTAATACCTGAACTACTTAAATACTCCATACTACTCCATACTCCTCCATACATGCAGTATGGATAATAGCATACATGCTTTATGGATGTTGTAAATCTCCATCTTATTAGGAACTAAGCGTCATTGCATTACAGTATATTACATTACAGGCATTTAGCAGACACTCTTATCCACAGCAACGTACAATGAGCACACACACACACACACACACACACACTGGGATCTTGTCTGGGGAGCAATCACGGGTTAGGTGCCTTGCTCAAGGGCACTTCAGCTATGGATTTTCCTGCCGGTCCAGGGAATTGACCCGCTGACCCTCTGGGCCCAAGGCTGCTTCTGTAACATTCAGGCCATGTCTGCCTCATATTGTATTTAGATCTACTTTCTAAGTGCAAACATGCTTTACATTGTTTTATTAGATTAATATCTCTGCCAGTTCTAAAACATGAGTCTGATTTTTTGAATAAAACTTGATATTGTCCAGTTGTTCTCCAGTTGAAACATTTCATTGTTATTTGTCATCATTTCATCAGCCCTTCTGAAGTATGACAAAAACACACACCACACTGAACTGAAATCATGAAATGAGTGACTCAAATGTCATGCACTCGCGTCTCACCCAGATGAGACGGACCATCATGAAAAAAAAAAAAAATATATATATATATATATATATATATATATATATATATATATATATATATATATATATATGTGTGTGTGTGTGTGTGTGTGTGTGATATATTATTCCTATCCACTTTTGGTTGTCATCTGTTCTCAGTGACCTATCACTCATTCCACACTGGTGCTGAGAAAAATTACTGTATACTTACCCACCTCAATCAAAGTCCTAGTTTATAATTAAACATGTAGGCTAATTAACATCAAACCATTAACCAGAAAGATGTCCACTGGGTTGACTGGATCAGTCCAGTCTTTCTCTCACTCTGTTTTGTCAAGTAACACAGTAATATGGAGTGACGTTTTAACGTACAATTACTAACACGTGCTGTATTGGACAGGATTTCATACATTAGTACAGAATAGTTCTTTTTCTATTAATATACAGTTCCACTCAAAAGTCTGGACACACTTTGTAATGCAAGGTGTTTATTTTTATGAATTAAAAGTAATTTCATGTCTTAAAGTAATGATGCATGTCGTTTCTCTTTACTTACTTGAGCGGTTCTTGACATAATATGGATTACTACAGGGATGGAATAGGGATATTTACTGTATTTTTATTATTTACTATTTGATCTCAAGTGCATTAAGTAGGCAAGAAATTCCACTAATTAACTTTTGAAGAGACACATCTGTTAACTGAAAAGCATTCCAGGGGACGACCTCAGGAAGCTTGTTAAGATAATGCCAATAGGGTGCAAAGCATCATCAAGGTAAAGACTGGCTACTTTACTATGCTTGGGACGCATCCTCAGTGATGTATCCTGGGGTCCTCGGGTGTTTTGGGTCTTGCAACATCATACACCCTCACCCAGGCGACCCAGCCGGGGTTGATCAAGCCCCGACTTGTGTCCCAGTAGCAGTCCACGAATCACCCCTTTTAATCCAAGGCCACCGTGTGGCTTTCTCTGCGGCTTTGCTTGCGGATGCAATGGCCCTCTTCTTAGCTGCTCCTACTATGCCCAAGCAACTCAGGACTTTGCAGAGGGAGCGCCCTGCAAAACCCCTACAGCCGACTTCTATGGGCTCGTAGAAGGTTCTCCAACCTCTCTCCCTGCACTCCTCCACCAGCTCCTGGTACTTGGCTCTTTTCCTCTCATTGGCCTCCTCAAGATGCTCTTCCCAGGGAACTGTTAGTTCCAGAATGATGAGGTGTTTTGAAGCCTCAGATATTATCACCACGTCTGGACGAAGAGTTGTTGCTGCCACATGTTGGGGAAACCTCAGCTGCTTTCCCAGGTCGGCCTGCAGCTGCCAGTCATTTGCCGTGTGGAGGAGGCCTGTTGTTATATGTTGGCATGCTCGGGGTTTCTCTCCAGCTTTTACGAAGGAGACTGCCTTCTTTGGGGCATGATGGTACTTGCAGGAGCTGATGGCAGAGGTTAAGCTTTCAGCAACTGCCTTAAGCACCTGGTCATGGCGCCACCAGTAGCGGCCATCAGCCAGGGCCTTTGGGCAGCAGCTGAGAAGATGTTCTAAGGAGCCTCTACCAGAGTGCAGAAGGCAGGAGAGTGTCTCACTCTTTCCCCAGACATGGAGGTTCACTGGGCTAGGCAGGGCATCATAGACAGCTTGCACTAGGAAACAGACCCGATGGAAGTCTGCCTGCAAGATGTTTGTCCAGGTGATCCTGCGCTATTGTGCACTCTCCCACCTTGTCCATGCTCCCTGTTGCCGGAGTCCCACCTCCCTGCTCACATGCTCTTCCTCCACGCCGGCTCGGACCTCCTCCTGGATCAGGTGGTGTCTCTCCTTACCGCGGGTCTGGCTGATCAGGGTCTTTGGGTAGTAACCCAGGCCTGCTCTTCCTGTTGCCACGGTGCCCACCAGTGCCTTCTGTCTTAGGCGAGAGTCTGCCACCTCCACTGCTCTCCCAGCCTTCCACTTCCTTCCTGTCCTCACCTCGATGCCAGCTGCTGACACCTTGCAGTCCCTTGAGTCCCTGTACTGTAAGGCTTCTCTGGTGCGTACCACCATGAACTCCTTGGTGAGGCCACTGAAAGGAAGCTGCAGAGCGTTACTCGCCCCATACAGTGCCGCATTGGTGAGACTACGTGGGAGGCCTAGCCATTTTCAAAGAAACTGGAACCTGTCAATCACTTTCCCCTTCTTCAGCACCATCGATCTTGACTTGGAGGGCTTGAAACTCATCCTTGCCCAGGTAATGAGTCTCTCAAGCCCTTGCAGGATCCACCTGCACCCTGGGACCAATGTTGTAGTGACGGTCAGGTCATCCATGTAGGCCCTTATCAGGGGCTGCCGTACACCTGACTTAGTCAGGGGCCCATTGCATTCCACCTTGGCTGACTTGACCACCATGTTCATGGCTAGCGCAAAAAGGATAACAGAGATGGTACAGCCTGTTATTATTCCTTTCCCAATGCGATGCCAGTCTGATGTTTCTGACCCAGAAGTGACCCTCATCCTGAAATTATTGTAGTAATCCAAGATGAGGTCCTTGATCTTAATGGGAACATGATGGAGGTGCAACGCAAGCTTGACCAGCTTATGCGGTATGGACCCATAGGCATTGGTCAGGTCCAACCACAAGACTGCTAGGTCGCCTCTGTTCTCATGAGCCTCTCTAATCAGCTGTGTGATGACTCCAGTATGCTCCAGACAGCCGGGTATTCCAGGGATCCCTCCCTTCTGCACTGATGGGTCGATGTAGTTGTTCTTGAGGAGAAACTCTGTCAGTCTCCGAGAGACAATGCTGAAAAACACCTTCCCTTCAACACTCAGGAGTGAGATAGTCCGAAACTGGTTGATGTTTTTCGAGTTCTCCTCTTTGGGGATCCATACTCCCTCAGCACACCTCCACTGGTCAGCGACTTTTCCCCTTCTCCAAATCACCTTCAGGATCTTCCACAGGTGCCGTAGAAGCTCTGGACAGTGCTTGTAAACCAGATAGGGAATACCACTGGGGCCTGGAGCAGATGCTGAGCAAGCTGCCTTGATGATATCCTCAACCTCTTTCAGGCTTGGCTCCTTCAGGTTGAACTCTGTTGCTGGGGGGGCGGGGCTGATGAGAGATTTGTTGGGTTTCAGGTCTTGTTCTCTCAGAGGATCACACACTGTGTCCTGGAGGAAGCGATTCACTTGCTCTATTGAGCACTCAAGCTGGCCACTGCGCTTGTCCCCAAGCAGTTGTTTTGTAAAGCCAAAGGGATTGGCAATGAACGTAGCTCGCTTCCGCACTCTCTCTCTTCCCCGTCTCCGGTGCCACTCTGCTCTGCGAAGGGTCATCAGCTTCTTCCATAGGATGTTTTTCAGCTCTGTTAAAGGTTGCTTCTCCTCATCAGCAGCAGTCTTGTACTGCTTCTTCAGAGTGTGAAGCTCCTGGCACAGGCGATATATCCTAGTGGCCCTGCGGTTCATTGTGTAGGAGGTGGGCTTAGATCCTCCTTTCTCTACCTGCCCAAATCTCTCTGAGGCATAGCTGAAGATGATGGTGGTCATCGATTGGAGTCGGCTGTCAACATCTCCTTTGGCTGTAGTTTGGATGATGTTGGATACATCCTGGTCAAACGCCAACCACTCACTCCGCTTGCTGGCTGGGGGCCACTTAATCCGCTGCTGTGGAATTACTCTGCTGGGATTGGGAGGCTCTAAATTATCAAACATTTTATTTAACACATTTTTCTTTACCACATAATTCCATATGTTATTTCAGAGTTTTGAAGAGGTATTGCTCTACAATGTAGAAAATAGTCAAAATACAGAAAAACCTATGAATGAGGGATGTACAAACATTTGACTGATACTGTAGTTGCTTTGTTATAGTTCAGTAAAATATTTGTGTACTCCAGTCATAAGTTGTCAACTTATACAGATTGTGTTCCTCACTATCCAACTGTAATGCTCTCAGAGGACCTCAGAGCACAAAACAAGCCAATCTTATCAAGAGGATGAATTTCTTTGTAATTTAGGTTGAGTTCATTCAGATTCATGAGGATGAGTCTCTTCTGTTTTCTCGTGTGTTTAACCTCCTCCATTCGTCATTGTCACTGCTGGCTTGAGGCAAACCATGTTTGGTTGACTTGGCCAGAAGTGTAGCAGTACAGTGGCCGGTTCCTTTCTGTGCATGCACACACACATTCACACCTATGGGCAATTTAGAGTAGCCAGTTAACCAAACTGTATGTCTTTGGACTGTGGGGGAAACCCACACAGACATAGGTAGAACATGCAAACTCCACACAGAAAGGACACCGTTGGCCAATGGCCTCGAACCCAAAACCTTCTTGGTGTGAGGCAACAGTGCTAACCACTGTGCTAACCACTGTGCCACCCAACCTCCTCCATTACAGACCTGTAACCCTTTGCTCCTGGCACAAATATGGAATTCTGGTCATCCCTGTAAAAATGTTTCACTTGCAGTTCAATGTCCTTAGACAGAGGTCTGCTTAACCTTTCTTAACTTAACTTTTCCACTTCCCTTTTCTTTCATCAACTTTCTGTCAGGTTTAACCTTGTGCTCAGTTACTGAATTCTTATGCAGATTTGACAAACTTGATGGTTCTAAAGGAAGTATCTGGACTTGCTTTTGATGTGAATAAAATGTGGATTTTCTGTTTCACTCAACCAATAAACCTGAAGAAAGCTATACATTTCATCAAAAAGTACTTCTGGTGATGCAAACTGTGGCATCATCTATCAAAGTCAGAACACCTGCTTCTCAACTTAGACCTCATTTGCCTTATTGTTTTCTATATTTTGTGCAGATGCATGTAACAAGATGACATCATTTCGTCTGCAAAAAAAACAAGCCATAACTTGTAACCAATGAAAAAGAGGCTCAACAGATAATCACACAAAAGCAAAAGACCTTGAAGTCAACATAGTACAAATATCTACCTATGAAATAAAACCACTGAATGTAAGTGAAAATTTGGTTGTGAAAGTGTGAAAATTAGTGGAGATATTAATTGTTGAAAAGGAATGAGTCTTCGTTTGGGTAAAAAAAATTAATAATTTGATGACTGTAAAACATTCACCAACAACCATTTACAAGAACACATTGGAAATTTTCTCTAGAGTTTTCTTGGATGTTCAGTATGAATTTCAACCCAATCCACTGAAAAATAAGCAATTGATGAGGCTTAGGATACATACAAAAAGAATTGCAAAGATGATGAAATTTAGCTCAGCTGCACTCAATTTAAATTATGCACATTTATATTCTAAGCATGCAGTGCATGCCCCTGCAGATAGTGCATGTGCCCCCACAAACAACATGTGCACAGAGCCATTAGGATTAATTACCATCCATCTGCTATGGATGACAGCGCAATCACAGCACATGCTTATAACGACTCTCAAAACACAGAGACTTTGTGAAGTATACACACTGTACCTAGTGTCTCATGTTATCAAGCCTTGTACTCCGTGTTACTTTCCTGCTTTTTGACTCATGTTTATTGTTTCTCTATATTGCCCTTCGCCTTTCCTAGGATACTTTGTTTGTGCCTCACTCGATCACTGCCTGTTTTACAACCCAGCCTTCATTTAATGTTTTGGATCTGTTTGCCTGCCTATTCATAAATAAATTCTCTTCCAGCAATTATATCTGTTCATCACCTCCTTTACATGACAGAATACTTTGCCTTCAAAATGAATGTAGTGGAAGAGAGCAGGCATGCTGAGCAATGCCAATCCATGCCAGCGTCAGAGACAGAACAACCCCTAGAAACTTTTTTAGGGTGGGGTGGGGCTGATACCTGTAAGGCTGAGACAGTAGCAAATGGGGAGGCCTTTACCTCAGGCTTCAGTGAGGATCAGCCCTTCACTCCTTCACCTGGCTTTGAAGATGTTGTCACTCTGCCGCCTGGCTTCTGAGAAGACGGGTTCATTGCTCCACTGCCTGGCTTCAAGGAAGATGAGGTCGTCAGTCCGCTGTCTGGCTTCATAGCGAGGACAAGACCATCACTCTGTCGCTAGGTTTCAGAGGCTGTATAATCACATGAGCAGAGGTGGAAAAACTGGATTGACAAAGTAAAAGTCCTGCTTAGGTTTTCCTTCTGCCTGTGCTCTCAACACAGGTGATTTCACCAATTAGCTCATCAACCTGGCTTAGGGGATGTGGTAATTAGGGTCAGTTGGTTCATTGAATTGGCTGGAGCAAAAATGTGGCAGGGTTTTTACTTTCTGCACCTGGGTTTTTCCACCTCTGCACATGAGCTCACACCTCACTAGCCACAGGCCATTTAGGTATTAAGGGCATGTACCAGCTCCTCAAGGCCAAATACTGGTGGCCCTACCTGCTCACTGACACACATAATTATGTCTCGTCCTATGCAGAATGTGCCCATGCTAGAAAGCCAGAGCCCATGCCCAAGCCATGACTAAGCATGAAGCCCCACCTATGCGGTCATGAAAGTTCATGCTGATGCCAGGGTTCATATGCCCATGCTCAAGTCCAAGTTCATGCCTGAGTCCATGCCCATGCTTAAGCCTATGCCCGTATCTGAGCCCATGTCTGAGCATGAAGCCCTGCCTATGCTGATACCAAACATCTTGCCCATGCTCATACTGGAGCACACATCAATGCCAGAGTCCATGTAAGAGTCTAAGACTATGTCCATGCCTAAGTCTAAGCCGAAGCTAATGCTAGAGCCCAAGCCAGAGTCCAAGTCCATGTCAAGGTCAAAGTCTAAGCCAGAATACAAGCCCATGCTCAAGCCCATGTCCACACCTGAGTTCATGCCCATGCTGATGCTTGAATCCATGCCCAGACTGATGCCAGGGGCAATGACCATGATCAAGTCCATGCATGAGCCCATGCCCAAGTCTATGCTTGAGCCCATGACCATGCTCAAACCCAGAGGTGGAAAGTAACGAATTACATTACTCACGTTACTATACTTGAGTAGCTTTTTCATGTACTTATACTTTTTCAAGTAATTTTTAAAGAGTGTACTTTTACTTTTACTTAAGTATGTTTTCTTTTAAGTAGTATACTTCGGTACATTTTACATCACAACCGTTACTGAGTAAAAAAAAATAAAATAAAATAAATAAATAAAGGCTAAAACGGAGAAGGGGAAATGCGTTCTGGAAATGAATCACGGGAAGGACAGTTGTCGCGCGCGCGAGTCTCACACAGACGATGCACGGGCGCAGATAGAGGGGGGGACGAGTGGGATTCGTCCCACCCAGATTTAAATTCACCTTGTTCGTTCCCCCCCAATTATAGGGAGGAAAAAACATCTATGCTGTCTTTCTTTGCATAAGGCAAACCTCATGGAAAAATCAAAAGACTAATTACCATTCGGTTTATTGAGGTGCACAGCAGTATATACATAGTTGCAACAACTCACATAAAACAAAACCAAGACTGATATTCAGTTGGTTGAGCTGCGCAGACTGCACAGGTTGCGAGCTCGAGCTTGGTTGCTATGGTTACCCACAACAAGTTTGACAGGCATATCAGGGTTGGGGTTGGTTTGCTGGCAGCTTTGTCCCCCCAAGTTTTTTGTCCCCCCCAGTTCAAAAAACGTATCTGCGCCGCTGAGATGATGGCGGACATGGAGGAGACCGAGGAACCTGTGGTGGACGACCCTGCAGAAAATGCAATTTCTTCCAGTAATGAAGTGCACCCCTGGCCCTACATTCGTGATCACTTCAGCTTCGTAGAGAAAAGGGGTGACAGTTTCATTATGCAATGCAGATTATGTGTGCCCAAGAAGACAACCATTGCGGCATACAAAAATTCGACGTCTAATCTGCGCAAGCATGTTGAGGTAAGTATTGTCATTGGCATCATAATGTTTCCTTTCCATAGTAAAACCGACAATAGGCTGGCTATATTCCAAAAATAGTGGATGGCATTGCTAATGTTGAAGTAGCAACCTGTTGGTACTGTAACATAACGGTAACTAGTCTGTTATTCAGTTGGCTAATCATGCAAGCAAGTTAGCTCGCCAACCTGACATGATCAGTCCTCCTACCAGTCTACATCCAACAGGCCAGAAAGGAATACTAAGCAAAAGAAATAATGTTTGAATTGAAACGGTTGCAACGGTTTTCGGTGCTGAAACCAACCTTTCGTTACCCCTAGCATGGTTTATTAATCCTTTTAATTTGTTCAATAACACACAGTGCACACAGGCAAGCTACGAGATTTTGGCACAACATTTCACTTTCATATTTCGTGTACAATGCTTTGTGTGTGGTCAGGGCGATGTAAACGACATGACTGTGTGTAGTGGGTCATATTCAAGGCTGTGTTGCACTCGGCCACAGATTTGAATTGAAGCATAGCACACTCATTGTTCTCATTGTAGCTAGTACAGATGAACCGGTGCCACAAAAGACAATGCCTTAAATCACACAAAAGTTAAAAAATCTCATAAAAAATCTATGGCTTGGCCATGGTATTGTATTGACCTTTTTTGTTTGTCTCAGTTTTAATGCAGCATTATCCTAAGCAATCAATTTGATACACTTCCTTTAAATAAAACATCTGGGTTGAGATGTACATATATCCTTGTTTCCTCTTCTTTTTCATTTTTGCACAACACAATGGAGGCAGAAAACACCCATTGTTAAAAGTAACGTTTTACTTTTACTCAAAGTACATTTTAAATGATCTACTTTTTACTTTTACTTGAGTAGATTTTTTTGTCTGGTAACTTTACTTGTACTTAAGTAAAATTTCATCAGAGTAACAGTACTTGTACTTGAGTATAATATTTTAGTACTCTTTCCACCTCTGCTCAAACCTACATCCATGTTTAAACCCACACCTCAACCTGAATCCATGGCCCAGTCAGAATCCAAGCCTAAACCAAAGACTCCACCTGCATCCAAGCTCCCAATCAAAGCCCAATCAAGTCTCCACCTAAGCCCATGTTCTGGTGCCAAGTCCTTCCTGAGCCAGAGCAGAGCTCAGAGGGAACGTCATCCCAACTCCAGGTCCTTATCCCCGGGGTCAAACAAGGAGATTTTTAGCTCCTAGAGTAAGCTCTTTGGGGGGAGTTGTGTCACATCCATGTGCATTGGCATTCTGAGCATGCAGTGCACAACCCCATAGACAATGTGTGTGCAGTGCCATTAGGACTAACTACCATGCACCTCTCCTGGATTAGAGCACAATCACAACACATGCTGAAATAACTTTTACAGCACACAGACTTTGTGAAATATATGCGCTGTACCTCGTGTCTCACATTACCAAGCCTTGTACTCTGTGTTGCTTTCCTAGTTTTTGATACACATTTGTTGTTTCTCAATATTGCCCTTTGCCTTTCCTCTGATACTTGGTTTGTGCATTGCTTGACCATTGCCTGGCTTACAGCCCCGCCTTTGTTTCAAGTTTTTGATCTGTTTGTCTGCCTGTAAAATATATATATATATATATATATATATATATATGCACTGTATATATCATCTCATTATCTCATTATCTCTAGCCACTTTATCCTGTTCTACAGGGTCGCAGGCAAGCTGGAGCCTATCCCAGCTGACTACGGGCGAAAGGCGGGGTACACCCTGGACAAGTCGCCAGGTCATCACAGGGCTGACACATAGACACAGACAACCATTCACACTCACACCTACGGTCAATTTAGAGTCACCAGTTAACCTAACCTGCATGTCTTTGGACTGTGGGGGAAACCAGAGCACCCGGAGGAAACCCACGCGGACACGGGGAGAACATGCAAACTCCACACAGAAAGGCCCTCGCTGGCCACGGGGCTCGAACCCAGACCTTCTTGCTGTGAGGCGACAGTGCTAACCACTACACCACCGTACCGCCATATATATATATATATATATATATATATATATATATATATATATATATTACACACACACACATATATACACACACACAGTGGTGCTTGAAAGTTTGTGAACCCTTTAGAATTTTCTATATTTCTGCATAAATATGACCTAAAACATCATCAGATTTTCACACAAGTCCTAAAAGTAGATAAAGAGAACCCAGTTAAACAAATGAGACAAAAATATTATACTTGCTCATTTATTTACTGAGGAAAGTGATCCAATATTACATATCTGTGAGTGGCAAAAGTATGTGAACCTTTGCTTTCAGTATCTGGTGTGACCCCCTTGTGCAGCAATAACCGCAAATAAATGTTTCCAGTAACTGTTGATCAGTCCTGAACACTGGCTTGGAGGAATTTTAGCCCATTCTTCCATACAGAACAGCTTCAAATCTGGGATGTTGGTGGGTTTCCTCACATGAACTGCTCTCTTCAGGTCCTTCCACAACATTTCCATTGGATTAAGGTCAGGACTTTGACTTGGCCATTCCAAAACATTAACTTTATTCTTCTTTAACCATTCTTTGGTAGAATGACTTGTGTGCTTAGGGTCATTGTCTTGCTGCATGACCCACCTTCTCTTGAGATTCAGTTCATGGACAGATGTCATGACATTTTCCTTTAGAATTCACTGGTATAATTCAGAACTCATTGTTCCATCAATGATGGCAAGCTGTCCTGGCCCAGATGCAGCAAAACAGGCCCAAACCACGATACTACTACCACCATGTTTCACAGATGGGATAAGGTTCTTATGCTGGAATGCAATGTTTTCCTTTCTCCAAACATAACGCTTCTCATTTAAACCAAAAAGTTCTATTTTGGGGCGGCACGGTGGTGTAGTGGTTAGCGCTGTCGCCTCACAGCAAGAAGGTCCTGAGTTCAAGCCCCGGGGCCGGCGAGGGCCCTTCTGTGTGGAGTTTGCATGTTCTCCCCGTGTCTGCGTGGGTTTCCTCCGGGTGCTCCGGTTTCCCCCACAGTCCAAAGACATGCAGGTTAGGTTAACTGGTGACTCTAAATTGACCGTAGGTGTGAATGTGAGTGTGAATGGTTGTCTGTGTCTATGTATCAGCCCTGTGATGACCTGGTGACTTGTCCAGGGTGTACCCCGCCTTTTGCCCGTAGTCAGCTGGGATAGGCTCCAGCTTGCCTGCGACCCTGTAGAAGGATAAAGCAGCTAGAGATAATGAGATGAGTTCTATTTTGGTCTCATCCATCCACAAAACATTTTTCCAATAGCCTTCTGGCTTGTCCACGTAATCCTTAGCAAACTGCAGATGAGCAGCAATGTTCTTTTTGGAGAGCAGTGACTTTCTACTTGCAATCCTGCCATGCACACCATTGTTGTTCAGTGTTCTCCTGATGGTGGACTCATGAACATTAACATTAGCCAATGTGAGATAGGCCTTCAATTTCTTAGAAGTTGCCCTGAGGTCCTTTGTGACCTCGCCAACCATTACACACCTTGCTCTTGGAGTGATCTTTGTTGGTTGACCACTCCTGGGAAGGATAACAATGGTCTTGAATTTCCTCCATTTGTACACAATCTGTCTGACTGTGGATTGGTGGAGTCCAAACTCTTTAGAAATGGTTTTGTACCCTTTTCCAGCCTGATGAGCATCAACAACACTTTTTCTGAGGTCCTCAGAAATCTCCTTTTTTCATGCCATGATACACTTCCACAAAAATGTGTTGTGAAGATCAGACATTGATAGATCCCTGTTCTTTAAATAAAACAGGTTGCCCACTCACACCTGATTGTCATCCCATTGATTGAAAACACCTGACTCTAATTTCACCTTCAAATTAACTGCTAATCCTAGAGGTTCATATACTTTTGCCACTCACAGATATTAATATTGGATCATTTTCCTTAATAAATAAATGAGCAAGTATAATATTTTTGTCTCATTTGTTTAAGTGGGTTCTCTTTATCTACTTTTAGGACTTGTGTGAAAATCTGATGATGTTTTAGGTCATATTTATGCAGAAATATAGAAAATTCTAAAGGGTTCACAAACTTTCAAGTACCACTGTATATATTCTTCCAGCAATTATATCTGTCCATCTCCTCCTCTACATGACACTCAGAGAGCCAAAAGTTCATAATTCAAAGGATATGGAGTAGAGCTTTCAGATTTAGATATTTGGGCACCCTTGCTGAAAATGTCTGTTACTGTGATTAGTTAAGTGAGCAGAAGATGAACTGATCACCAAAAGGCATAAAGCTAAAGACGAGACATTTCTTTTCAGCGTTTTATGCAGGATGTGTGTATTATTTTTGTTTTGTACAATTGGAGAGTGAAAAAGGAAAAGGAACAACTTGCAAAAGTTTGGGCACACCAATACATTTGAATTCTCAGGTAACTTTTACCAAGGTTCCAGACCTTAATTTGCTTATTGAGCTGTGGCTTGTTCAAATTCTTTGTTAGGAAAGGTCAGATGATGCAGACTTCAAAGCTGTATACATTTTCTGACTCCTCAAAATTGTCCCTAAAATCAACAGCCATGGGCTCCTCTAAGCAATTCCCTAGCATTCTGAAAAAATAAAATAATTGATGCTCACAAAGCAGGAGAAGGCTACAAGAACATAGCAAAGAGTTTTTAGGTAGCTGTTTCCTCAGATCGTAATGTTATTAAGAAATGGCAGTTAACAGAAACAGTGGAGATCAAGGTGAGGTCTGGAAGATGAAGAAAACTTTCGGAAAGAACTGCTCATTGGATTGCTAGAAAGGCAAATAACCCCCCCCCCATTTGACTGCAAAAGACTTTCAGAAAGATTTAGCAGACACTGGAGTGGTGGTGCACTGTTCTACTATGCAGCGACACCTGAACAAATATGACCTTCATGAGAGAGTCATCAGAAGAAAACCTTTCCTGTGTCCTAGCCACAAAATTCAGTGTCTGAAGTTTGCAAATGAACATCTAAATAAGCCTGATGCATGTTGGAAACAAGTCCTGTGGACTGATGAAATCAAAATAGAACTTTTTGGCCACAATGTGCAAAGGTATGTTTGGAGAAAAAAGGGTGCCAAATTCCAGGAAAAGAACACCTCTCCAACTCTGAAGCATGGGTATGAATCGATCATGCTTTGGGGTTGTGTTGCAGCCAGTGGCACAGGGCACATTTCATTGGTCGAGGGAAGCATGGATTTGAATAAATACCAGCAAATTCTGGAAGCAAACATCACATCATCTATAAAAAAGTTGAAGTTAAAAAGAGGATGGGTTCTACAATAAGACGATGATCCAAAACACACCTCAAAATCTACAATAGAATACCTCAAGAGGCACAAGCTGAAGGTTTTGCCATGGCCCTCACAGTCCCCTGACCTAAATATCATTGAAAATCTGTGGATAGATCTCAAAAGAGCAGTGCATGCAAGACAGCCCAAGAAACTTGTAGAACTGGAAGCCTTTTGCAAGGACGAATGCATGAAAATCCCCCAGGTAAGAACTGAAAGATTATTAGCTGGCTACAAAAAGTGTTTACAAGCTGTGATACTTGCCAAAGGGGGTGTTACTAAGTACTGACCATGTCAGGTGCCCAAACTTTTGCTTCAGGTCCTTTTCATTTTTTGGTATTTTATGCCTGTAAATGATGGAAATAAAAATGTAATCTTGAGGAAAATATTCAAGAAACGTGTCATCTTTACCCTTATGCCTTTTGGTGATCAGTTCATCTTCTGCTCACTTAACTATTCACAGTAACAGACATTTTCAGCAAGGGTGCCCAAACTTTTGCATGCCACTGTATATTTAAAATCCAGCCACTGGGGGTGCATAAGTGTGCTTTTGGTGCCGGTCCCATGCCCGGATAAATTGGAGAGGGTTGCATCAGGAAGGGCATCCGGCGTAAAACTGTGCCAAATCTAACGTGGAATGAAAAGAGAAATACTATACTGGATCAGTCGGGGCCTGGCTTAACAACGACCGCCTCCGGTACTGTTGGTCAACAGGGTGCTGGTGGAAAGTATGCTACTGTTGCATCAAAACGGAGAAGGAGAAAGAGAGGGGGGAGGCGTGTTAGGAGAGAGCATGAAAGATGGAAGGGAAGGAGCTTAGAATTGAGGGTAGGAACACTGAATGTGGGAACATTGACTGGCAGAGCGAGAGAGTTAGCAGGTATGATGGAAAGAAGGAAGTTGGACATTTTGTGTGTGCAGGAGACGAGGTGGAAAGGAAGCAAGGCCAAGAACATTGGAGGTGGATGCAAGTTGTTTTATTATGGATCAATGGAAAGAGAAATGGTGTTGGTATTGTTTTGAGGGGAGAGTTGGTCAACAGTGTGATTGATGTGAAGAGGGTGTCAGATAGAGTGGTAGGCATGAAGTTGGAGATGCAAGGATCAATCAATGTTGTGTGTGCATACGCCCCATAGGTTGGATGTGAGAATGAAGAGAAAGAGTCTTTCTGGGAAAAGATGGATGAAGTGGTAGAAAGTATACCGAGGGAGGAGCGTGTGCCGATAGGAGCAGATTTCAATGGACATGTTGGTGAGGGAAACAGAGGAGATGAGGACGTGATGGGCAGATATGGTGTGAGAGAGAGAAATGTGGAAGGGCAAATGGTAGTTGATTTGTCAAAGAGGATGAATTTGGCAATAGTCAATACACACTTCAAGAAGAAAGAGCAGCACAGGGTGGCGTTTAAGAGTGGAGGAAGATCTACACAGGTGGACTACATACTCTGCAGAAGGGGTAACCTGAAGGAGATTGGAGACTGTAAAGTGATGGCAGGGGAGAGTGTAGCTAGACAACATCAAGTGGTCGTGTGCAGGATGAGCTTGAAAGTGAAAAAGAGGAAGTGTGATATAGTGGAGCCAAAGATTAAGTGGTGGAAACTAAAAGAGGTTGAACATCAGAAGGAGTTTAGGGAAGAAATGAGATGAGCATTGAGTGGTAATGGAAGTCTGCCAGAAGATTGGGATACGACTGCTATACTAATAAGAGAGGCAGCAAGGAAGGTGCTAGGGTGGTCATCGGGAAGGAGGAAGGAAGACAAGGAGACATGATGGTGGAACAAAGAAGTGCAGGAAATTATAAAAGAGAAGAGGCTAGCAAAGAAGAATTGGGATGAGCAGAGAGACAAGGAAAGCAGAAGGTTATACAGAGAGACGAGACAGAAGGCAAAAAGAGCGGTAGCAAAGGTGAAAGCAGATGCATACCAGGAGTTGTACGAATGATTGGAGACAAAAGAAGAAGAGACATACTTGTACAGACTAGCTAGGCAGAGAAACAGAGAAGCGAGGGATGTACAGCAGGTAAGAGTGATGAAAGATGTAAATGGAAATGTGCTGACAAACAAAGAGAGTGTATTAAGAAGATGGAAAGAGTACTTTGAGGATTTATTAAATGAGGAGAATCGAAGAGAGAAAAGGTAGATTCATTGGAGACAGCAAATCAGGAAGCAGAGTTGGTTAGTAAGGATGAGGTGAGGGCAGCCATGAAAAGATTGAAGACTGGGAAAGCAGTCAGACCAGATGGCATCCTGATTGAGGCTTGGAGATGTTTGGGTGAGACGGCTGTGGAGTTCCTAACGAGATTGTTTAATAAGATCCTAGAGAATAAGAAAATGCCAAATGAATGGAGAGTGTGCTAGTCCCAATATATAAGAATAAGGGAGATGTACAGAGCTGCAGTAATTACAGAGGGATAAAACTGATGAACCGCACCATGAAGTTATGGGAAAGGGTATTGGAGGAGAGATTAAGAAGAGAGGTAGCAATCTGTGAACAGCAGTATGGGTTTATGCCAAGGAAGAGCACGTCGGATGCAATTTTTACTTTAAGAATGTTAATGGGGCCGGCACAGTGGTGTAGTGGTTAGCGCTGTCGCCTCACAGCAAGAAGGTCCGGGTTCAAGCCTCGTGGCCAGCGAGGGCCTTTCTGTGCGGAGTTTGCATGTTCTCCCCGTGTCTGCGTGGGTTTCCTCCGGGTGCTCCGGTTTCCCCCACAGTCCAAAGACATGCAGGTTAGGTTAACTGGTGACTCTAAATTGACCGTAGGTGTGAATGTGAGTGTGAATGGTTGTCTGTGTCTATGTGTCAGCCCTGTGATGACCTGGCGACTTGTCCAGGGTGTACCCCACCTTTCGCCCATAGCCAGCTGGGATAGGCTCCAGCTTGCCTGCGACCCTGTAGAACAGGATAAAGCGGCTAGAGATAATGAGATGAGATGAGATGAGATGAGATGAGATGAGATGAGATGAGATGAGATGAGATGAGATGAGATGAGATGAGATGAGATGAGATGAGATGAGATGAGATGAGATGAGATGAGAATGTTAATGGAGAAGTCCAGGGAAGGCCAGAGAAAGCTACATTGTGTGTTTGTAGACCTGGAGAAGGCATACGATAGAGTGCCCAGAGATGAGTTATGGTATTGTATGAGAAAGTGCGGACTGAATGAGAAGTATATTCGAGTGGTGCAAGACATGTATGAGAACAGTGAAACAGCAGTGAGGTGTGCAGTTGGAACAACTGAATGGTTCAAGGGGAAGGTGGGACTCCATCAAGGATCTGCTTTAAGTCCTTTCTTGTTTGCCATAGTGATGGATAGCTTGACTGACGAAGTGAGGCAAGAGTCACCATGGAACATGATGTTTGCGGATGATATTGTGATATGTGGTGAAAGTAGAAAGGAGGTTGAGTTGGGTTTGGAGGGATGGAGGTATGCATTGAAACGAAGAGGAATGAAGGTGAGCAGTAGCAAAACAGAATACATGTGCATCAATGAGAATGGGGATGAGAGTGTAGAGAAGATGCAAGGAGTGAAGAAAGTTGGTGAATTCAAGTACCTGGGGTCAATTGTGCAGGAAAATGGGGGCTGCGATGGTGAGGTGAGAAGGAGAGTATAGGCAGGGTGGAGCAGTTGGAGAAGGATTTTGGGAGTCATTTGTGATAGGAAAGTCCCAGTAAAAGTGAAAGGTAAGATGTATAAGACAGTAGTGAGACCAGCTGTGATGTATGGATTGGAGACCGTACCCTTAACGAAGAGACAAGAGGCAAAGTTGGAGGTGGCGGAGTTGAGGATGTTAAGGTTTGCGATGGGAGTGACAAGGTTGGACAGGATAAGGAACAAGCACATCAGAGGGACAGCACATGTGGAGAGCTTGGGAATGAAGCTAAGAGAGATGAGACTGAGATGGTATGGGCACATCCTGAGAAGAGATGCAGAGCATGTTGGAAGGAGAATGTTGAGGATGGAGCTGCCAGGCAAACGAAAATGAGGAAGGCCAAAGAGGAGATACATGGATGTGGTGAGAGAGGACATGAAAGTGGCAGGTGTGGTCGAGAAGGCAGGGAGCAATGGAGATGAAAGATCCGCTGTGGCAACCCCTAATCAGGATCAGCCAAAAGAAGAAGATATCAGAATCAGAATCACTTTTATTGCCAGGTATGTGGACACACACAAGGAATTTGACTCCGGTTTCACTTAGCTCTCATAGTACTAAACAGATAAAAAGCGTATACGCAAAACAAACAAACAGAAAAAAATGGTGCAATAGGTACATAGTGCAAAGTAATCCAAGTAAGTCAAGTATGGAATAGATACAGTGTGCACAGAATTATGATATGAGTGTGCAGATATTTTACAAGTGATATTACTGATATATGAATCTGGATTTTAGCTGTTCATCACAGAAAGGATTTTCCCTTTTGGTGCAATATGGTGCATAGTGCAAAGATGAAATAGTAAATATAAATAAGTATAAATATAAATATGAGTAACAGTGAGCACAGAATGACAGTATGAGTGTGCAGATATTTTGCAAGTGATATTACTGATATATGAATCTGGATTTTAACTGTTCATCACAGAGACAGCCTGAGGGAAAAAAAAATTATTGTGTCTGGTTGTTTTTGCATACAGTGATCTATATCGCCTCCCTGAGGGGAGAAGATTAAACAGATTGTGACCAGAGTGTGATGGGTCCGCAGAGATGTTACCTGCCCGTTTCCTGACTCTGGACAGGTATAGGTCTTGGATGGAGGGCAGGTTGACACCAATAATTTTCTCTGCAGACCTTATTGTCCATTGCAGTCTGTTCTTCTCCTGTTTCGTGACTGATCCAAACCAAACAGTGATGGAAGAGCAAAGAACAGACTGAATGATGGCAGAGTAGAATTGTCAGCAGCTCCTTAGGCAGGTTGAGCTTCCTGAGCTGGTGCAGAAAGTACAACCTCTGCTGAGCCTTTTTGATGATAGTGACTGTGTTGGTCTCCCACTTCAAGTCTTCAAGATTGTGGAACCCAGAAACCTGAAGCTTTCAACAGCAGTCACAGTGTTGTTGGTGATGGTGGTGGGCAGCAGAGTGGGGGGCTCCTCCTAAAGTCCACTGTCATCTCCACAGTTTTGAGCGTGTTCAGTTCCAGATTGTTCTGACCGCACCACCAGACCAGCCGTTCAACCTCCTGTCTGTATGCAGACTCGTCACCATCTCGGATGAGGCCGATGACCATTGTATCGACCGCAAATTTCAGGAGTTTAACAGACGGGTCTCTTGAGGTGCAGTCTTTGGTATAAAGGGAGAAGAGCAGTGGGGAGAGCACACACCCTCGGGGGGCACCAGTGCTGATAGCTCCCCATCCTCACCTGCTGCTTCCTGTCAGTCAGGAAGTTTGTAATCCACTGACAGGTGGAGGAGGGCACAGTGAGCTGGGTGAGCTTGGTGTGGAGGATGTCTGGAACAATGGTGTTGAATGCCGAACTGAAGTTATATAATAAATAAATAAATAAATAAATAAATGTATTTATTTATTTTATTTAAAAAAAAATCCATAACGTGTACCGGGGGAAAGTTCTGAATTCTGGATGAGCTGGCATGGAATGAGCCTCTATACGTTCGAATGACACTTTGAAAGTCAAAATGTTATGTTCGTGCACCACATACCTGCATGACTGTCATTCTGATCTGGCCCCTGGAGTTGAGGCTGCTTCTGTTCTCCCACTGCTGTGCCGTATGAGAGTCCATCTGCACCTGCTGCTCACAAATGAAATAATGTGCAATATATTGGTAAAACAAGTATTGTTTTGTTTGTAAAAAGTGATGAACCAGTTTAAAATCACTATCTATTTACATATTAACACCCATCATCTGTTTTAAAAACTATACTTGCTGAACCACATATGTGTTGATTGACACTGCATTTGCTATAAATTGATACTTTATTTGCAAAAAGCCTGTCATGTGTGTTTCAGAATAGTAGGGCATTCATGACTAAATGGCTAAGTGTTAGAAAATATGACAACTTGTCCTCATTATCCCCACTGACCACGTGTGACAAACAACACTGTAAGAAGCTATCAACAAAATTACAAGTGAGCGACTCACTTCTCTGTATGACAGGTCAAAACAGTTTAAAGCAAGATGTCAGGAATATTTCACCAGATTGCAACACACTAGAGAATGCTGCAATGACACTTTAAAGGTACCATGTGTGTGTGTGTTTAAGCTCAGACTCACAGAGTAGGACATGACAAGGTTAATCACGCCTTCTTGATTATCTCTTTGTCTTCCACTCAGGGTGTACCATTGGTCAACTACACTGCCTTCCATTAAACTCTCCGGAATAGGCACATGAGTCCAGGCAATGCGATTATCCAGGAAAAATGCCCTCTAAAAACAACAACATGGAACAAAGGAGTTCATGTCTGAATGCCTAATTTATTTACTTTTTTTAAATAAAAAGACATGAGAAAAGCTGAGGCTCAATATGTTCTGGTAAATGATTCAAGTTTATAATCAAAGTATTCTGTTTCCATTATGGACACTTCCAAATACACCACAAACTTTAAGGGCTTACAGAAGAGGAACTGCTTCTGACTTGTGCCATATTTGGACAATTTAGATTTTATGATATTGAATGGATTTGTTTTTAAGTCACTGTTTTCTAAACTGCCTCAAAATATTAGTGGTAATGCGCAAGCTAATTAATTGATTTATGCACATCACTGACTGTTTGTGTTTTTCTTCACAGCTCTCTCAATGCTTCCATCATCCACTACTGATGTTTTTCAGTTGATCTGTTAGATGCCTGGTTGTTAGTGCAGTGAAAACAGTGGTTTCTTTGTTGCACTGGCTCTAATGCTTGTGCAATAGCTCTGATGGATTTCCCCTCTTTTTTCCTGCTTCAACGTGGCTTGCTTTTCCCCCCATAGACAGCTCTCTGGTCTTCATGTTGGTTTATCCTTTTTAACAATAAATGCAGTATTCACAGCTGAAACCTGGGGCTTAAACCAAGAGTAAACATTCAGAGCTATTAATTGTTTAAATATCCAATCTAAAGCTACAGTCACACTACAGCTTGCGATGCTTTGCGATGGGTTATCAATGAAAATGAGGCATTTTGGTGGTGATGCATGGTGATGTCCAGGCAAGTTTAAAGTTGTGGTCACGCAGTAGGTGAATACTGACTGCCATGCCTTTGCGGGCTCAAGCCTGGTGCAGCTAAAGTGGCCGCACTCGCTCATGGAGTGCATCTTGGGACCTACTCATTATGGAAAACACCTGATGCTGATTTGAATGCAATCAGCGTGCATATATAAAGAAGCTGTTTTCACAGAGACTTTGTGAAGTATTATCATTATCCCTGTCATGTTTGTTTCTAGCCATGTTTATGACTCTGGTTAAATAATCTGCTTTATGACTGCTTTCTGTTTTGCTTTCATTTGTATTTTGTTACTCTGACCTTGCCTCACATTTTGTTTTGTAAATATCATGCCTTCCAATAAACACGACCTGCACTTACATCCATCTCCCACTGCATACCTGACAGAATACTTTCCAAACTCTCTGTGAAAACAGCGTCCTCATATGCACATGCTGATTGCTCTCAAATCAGCATTATGCGTTTCCCATAATGACCAGGTCCCAAGAGCTACACCAGGCTTGAGTGTGCGAAGGAGTGACATTGATCATGTTCTTTTGAGGAGACCTGGCATTTTTCTAGGAGGCATGCTTGAGGGTTTTGTTCATATCAGTGTCTGGCAGGAGAATGATCGCCAATGCCTTGCTCAATAGATTTCAACAATGTGTGACATCAGCGCCAATCAATCAGTGATGATTACAAATGTGTTGTCTAACGGTCACCAAACATTTGCCGGATATTCATGAACCCTTCACCCAACCAATTAGGAACCTCGGTGAAGGATCGCTGAATGTAAATGCACTTTTCAAGTCTCGGCGAAGGTCACTGCTGTGTCACCAAGGATCCCATGAGCATTGGGGATATGGATTTGAGACAAATAAAAATAATTTTATTTATATAGTGCTAAATCACTAATTGTTCTAAGCGCTTAACAATGCTAAAATAATTCTTACAAATGAACGACTGAAAAAAAAACCTTAACAACTTCTAAATTAAACTATCTATTAAAACAAACTTACATATGACACAATAGGGACTGAAAATATAGGATTTCAAATATTATTAATCATTTCTATATATTATACACTAATTCAAAAAGGTGAGTCTTCAAAGCTCTTTTAAAAATATTTACATTCTCAATTTGCCTAAGGTTAAGAGGCAGTTGGTTCCATAACTTTGGAACAGCAATAGAGAAAGCACGGTCGCCATATGTTTTCGTGTGTGATTTAGGTACTTGCAAATAATTAATTGATGCTGCTCTTAAGGAGCTCGAATAATTACTAAAATGTAAAAGCTAAGTTATATAAAGTGGAGCAATACCATTAAGTCCCTTATAGACTAATAACAATATCTTAAAGACAATTCTAGAGTTAATAGGGAGCCAATGTAGATCTACAACCCCGATTCCAAAAAAGTTGGGACAAAGTACAAATTGTACATAAAAATGGAATGCAATAATTTACAAATCTCAAAAACTGATATTGTATTCACAATAGAACATAGACAACATATCAAATGTTGAAAGTGAGACATTTTAAAATTTCATGCCAAATATTGGCTCATTTGAAATTTCATGACAGCAACACATCTCAAAAAAGTTGGGACAGGGGCAATAAGACGCTGAAAAAGTTAAAGGTACAAAAAAGGAACAGCTGGAGGACCAAATTGCAACTCATTAGGTCAATGGGCAATAGGTCATTAACATGACTGGGTATAAAAAGAGCATCTTGGAGTGGCAGCAGCTCTCAGAAGTAAAGATGGGAAGAGGATCACCAATCCCCCTAATTCTGTGCTGACAAATAGTGGAGCAATATCAGAAAGGAGTTCGACAGTGTAAAATTGCAAAGAGTTTGAACATATCATCATCCACAGTGCATAGTATCAGCAAAAGATTCAGAGAATCTGGAAGAATCTCTGTGCGTAAGGGTCAAGGCCGGAAAACCATACTGGGTGCCTGTGATCTTCGGGCCCTTAGATGGCACTGCATCACATACAGGCATGCTTCTGTATTGGAAATCACAAAATGGGCTCAGGAATATTTCCAGAGAACATTATCTGTGAACACAATTCACCGTGCCATCCGCCGTTGCCAGCTAAAACTCTATAGTTCAAAGAAGAAGCCATATCTAAACATGATCCAGAAGCGCAGATGTCTTCTCTGGGCCAAGGCTCATTTAAAATGGACTGTGGCAAAGTGGAAAACTGTTCTGTGGTCAGACGAATCAAAATTTGAAGTTCTTCATGGAAATCAGGGATGCCGTGTCATTCGGACTAAAGAGGAGAAGGATGACCCAAGTTGTTATCAGCACTCAGTTCAGAAGCCTGCATCTCTGATGGTATGGGGTTGCATTAGTGCGTGTGGCATGGGCAGCTTATACATCTGGAAAGACACCATCAATGCTGAAAGGTATATCCAGGTTCTAGAGCAACATATGCTCCCATCCAGACGACGTCTCTTTCAGGGAAGACCTTGCATTTTCCAACATGACAATGCCAAACCACATACTGCATCAATTACAGCATCATGGCTGCGTAGAAGAAGGGTCCGGGTACTGAACTGGCCAGCCTGCAGTCCAAATCTTTCACCCATAGAAAACATTTGGCGCATCATAAAACGGAAGATATGACAAAAAAGACCCAAGACAGTTGAGCAACTAGAATCCTACATTAGACAAGAATGGGTTAACATTCCTATCCCTAAACTTGAGCAACTTGTCTCCTCAGTCCCCAGATGTTTACAGACTGTTGTAAAGAGAGAAGGGGATGTCTCACAGTGGTAAACATGGCCTTGTCCCAACTTTTTTGAGATGTGTTGTTGTCATGAAATTTAAAATCACCTATTTTTTCTCTTTAAATTATACATTTTCTCAGTTTAAACATTTGATATGTCATCTATGTTCTATTTTGAATAAAATATGGAATTTTGAAACTTCCACAGCATTGCATTCCATTTTTATTTACAATTTGTACTTTGTCCCAACTTTTTTGGAATCGGAACTATAGAGTTTTAGCTGGCAACGGCGGATGGCATGGTGAATTGTATTCACAGATAATGTTCTCTGGAAATATTCCTGAGCCCATTTTGTGATTTCCAATACAGAAGCATGCCTGTATGTGATGCAGTGCTGTCTAAGGGTCCGAAGATCACGGGCACCCAGTATGGTTTTCTGGCCTTGACCCTTACGCACAGAGATTCTTCCAGATTCTCTGAATCTTTTGATGATATTATGCACTGTAGATGATGATACCGTATGTCCAAATGCTTTGCAATTCTACACTGTTGAACTCCTTTCTGATATTGCTCCACTATTTGTCGGTGCAGAATTAGGGGGCCCCGGAACTCAGCTCCTCGAGAGGGGCTGGACTCTCCACTTCTATGGAGTTGCCCATGGTGAATGGCGGCGGGCTGGTGTGGGCTTGCTTATAGCTCCCCAGCTCAGCCGCCATGTGTTGAGGTTTACCCCATTGAACGAGAGGGTCGCCTCTCTGCACTTTAGGATCAGGGAGAGGGCTCTTGCTGTTGTTTGTGCCTACAGGCCGAATAGCAGTCTAGAGTATCCGGCCTTCTTGAAGTCCCTGGGAGAGGTACTGAGAGGTGCTCAGACTGGGGACTCCATTGTTCCACTGAGGGACTTCAACGCTCACGTGGGCGACGACAGTGATACTTGGAGGAGTGTGATTGGGAGGAATGGCCTCCCCGATCTGAACCCGAGTGGTGTTTTGTTATTGGACTTCTGTGCTAGTCACGGTTTGTCCATAACGAACACCATGTTCGAGCATAGGGGTGTCCATAAGTGCACGTGGCACCAGGACATCTTAGGTCGGAGGTCGATGATATGTCTTGGACACTCAGGCAAAGAGAGGGGCTGAGCTGTCAACTGATCACCACCTGGTGGTGAGTTGGATCCGCTGGCAGAGGAGGAAGCCGGACAGACCTGGCAGGCTCAAACGTATGGTGAGGGTCTGCTGGGAACGTCTGGCCGAGCACTCTGTCAGGGAGGTCTTTAACTCTCACCTCCGGGAGAGCTTCTCCCAGCTTCCGAGATAGGCAGGGGACATTGAGTCTGAGTGGACCATGTTTTCTGCCTCCGTTGTCGACGCAGCTGTTCGGAGCTGTGGTCAAAAGGTCTCCGGTGCCTGTTGTGGTGGCAATCCCCAAACCCGGTGGTGGACACCGGAAGTAAGGGATGCCATCAAGGTGAAGGAGTCCTATCGGGCCATGTTGGCCTCCGGGACTCCTGAGGCAGCTGATGGGTATTGGCAGGCCAGGCATGCCGCAGCTCGGGCAGTTGTGGAGGCAAAAACTCGGAACTGGGGGAAGTTCAGTGAGGCCATGGTGAAGGACTATTGATCGGCCTCAAAGAAATTCTGGCAAACTGTCCGGCGCCTCAGGAGGGGGAAGCAGTACTCTGCCAACACTGTTTACAGTGCGGGTGGGGAGCTGTTGACCTCGACTGGGGACATTGTCGGGTGGTGGAAGGAATACTTCAAGGATCTCCTCAATCCCACTGTCTCGTCTTCCATTGAGGTAGCGGAGGCTGATGACTCAGAGGTGGACTCATCCATTACCCAAGCCGAAGTCACTGAGGTGGTTAGCAAGCTCCTCGGTGGCAAGGCACCGGGGGTGGATGAGATCCGCCCTGAGTATCTCAAGCCTCTGGATGTTGTGGGGCTATCTTGGCTGACACACCTCTGCAACATCGCGTGGCAGTCGGGGACAGTGCCTCTGGAGTGGCAGACTGGGGTGGTGGTCCCTCTTTTTAAGAAAGGGGACCGGAGAGTGTGCTCCAATTATAGGGGAATCACACTTCTCAGCCTCCCAGGGAAGGTTTACTCCAGGGTACTGGAGAGGAGAATTCAGCCAATAGTCGAACCTCAGATACAGGAGGAACAATGCGGTTTTCGTCCTGGTCGCGGAACACTGGACCAGCTCTATACCCTTCATAGGGTGCTCGAGGGTTCATGGGAGTTTGCCCAACCAGTCCACATGTGCTTTGTGGATTTGGAGAAGGCATTCGACCGTGTCCCTTGTGGTATTCTGTAGGGGGTGCTTCGGGAGTATGGGGTTCGGGGCTCTTTGCTAAGGGCTGTCTGGTCCCTGTACGAACAGAGCAGGAGTCTGGTTCGCATTGCCGGCAGTAAGTCAGACCTGTTCCCAGTGCATGTTGGACTCTGGCAGGGCTGCCCTTTGTCACCAGTTCTGTTCATAATCTTTATGGACAGAATTTCTAGGTGCAGCCAGGGGCCAGAAGGAATCCTGTTTGGGAACCACAGGATTTCATCTCTGCTTTTCGCAGATGATGATGTCTTGTTGGCTTCTTCAAACCAGGACCTTCAGCATGCACTGGGGTGGTTTTCAGTCGAGTGTGAAGCGGCTGAGATGAGAATCAGCACCTCCAATTCCGAGGCCATGGTTCTCGACCAGAAAAGGGTGGCTTGCCCTCTCCAGGTTGGTGGAGAAGTCCTGCCTCAAGTGGAGGAGTTTAAGTATCTCGGGATCTTGTTCGCGAGTGAAGGAAGGATACAGCGTGAGATCAACAGGCAGATCGGTGCAGCCTCTGCAGTGATGCAGTTGCTTTACCGGTCCATTGTGGTGAAGAAGGAGCTGAGCCAAAAGGCGAAGCTCTCGATTTACCGGTCGATCTACATTCCGACTCTCACCTATGTTCATGAGCTTTGGGTAATGACCGAAAGAACAAGATCGTGGATACAAGTGGCCAAAATGAGTTTCCTTCGCAGGGTGGCTGGGCGCTCCCTTGGAGATAGGGTGAGAAGCACAATCACTCAGGAGGAGCTCGGAGTAGAGCCGCTGCTCCTCCACATCGAGAGGAATTAGCTGAGGTGGCTCGGGCATCTCTTTCGGATGCCTCCTGGACGCCTCCCTGGGGAGGTGTTCCAGGCATGTCCCCCCGGGAGGAGGCCCTGGGGAAGACCCAGGACATGCTGGAGGGACTATGTCTCTCGGCTGGCCTGGGAACGCCTCAGTGTTCTTCCCGAGGAGCTGGCCGAGGTGTCTGGGGAAAGGGAAGTTTGGGCTTCCATGCTCAGACTGCTGCCTCTGTGACCCAGCCCCAGATAAGCGGAAGAAGATGAGACAAGACAAGAATTAGGGGGATTGGTGATCCTCTTCCCATCTTTACTTCTGAGAACCACTGCCACTCCAAGATGCTCTTTTTATACCCAGTCATGTTAATGACCTATTGCCAATTGACCTAATGAGTTGCAATTTGGTCCTCCAGCTGTTCCTTTTTTGTACCTTTAACTTTTCTAGCCTCTTATTGCCCCTGTCCTAACTTTTTTGAGATGTGTTGCTGTCATGAAATTACAAATGAGCCAATATTTGGCATGAAATTTCAAAATGTCTCACTTTCAACATTTGATATGTTGTCTATGTTCTATTGTGAATACAATATCAGTTTTTGAGATTTGTAAATTATTGCATTCCGTTTTTATTTACAATTTGTTCTTTGTCCCAATTTTTTTGGAACCGAGGTTGTAGAACACCTTAGGGCCATCCTAGAGTCACTGAGGCAGGTGGGTCTCACAGCCAACCCGAAAAGTTTGCAGTTGGGCGGGTTGAAGTACGGTATCTGGGTTTCCACTTGGGTCATGGGCAGGTGCATCCCCAAATTGATAAGACAGCAGCGATGGAGCACTTGCATGTGATGTCACATCCGATCCAGATTGTAAACAGATGCCACCTTGTCGGTCAAACGCCATATTTCCGCCTTCTACTTCTACTTCTACCTTTTCTTCTGGAAAACCCTACTATATACAATTCTACTACAACGTCAACTCCACTGAAAATTAATAAAACATAAGACGAGTGGAATCCTGTGTCCGAGTCCTTCCCTTTCAAGTGTGGGAAACCCATGATGCTCACATACACTTGACAGTAGGCTGCCACGGGACCCTGACAGGCGTGCAAAATGGATTGCTGCTATCAGGTATACCATATATACAGTAATAGTGATAGACTACTGATACTTGATCTAACTGATAATATAAAATATTCAACCATAATAGTGGATATGGCGGCGCATGATGGGGATGCTGCGACTACAAGCTCTCCCTACCTGTGCACGTTTTTTATGTTTTTTTGTGTGTATTTTTGCATGTTGTTCATCTGTACCGGACTTCAATATCCACTACAACCGTATGGACTTACTGGACATTGGTTTCCAGCAGAAAATGACGGTTTGTAGCGATTTCCATCGCATGCACAACATTCCGGACGAGATAGCAAGACCAGCGGGGTCTCAATACTCAAGTGACTTACCCATCCAATGAGGATTGTTATTTTCTTGTTTACAAGATGCCACATCTGAGGGGGGCTGACAAATCCTGAATTTCTGTAAAGATAACTGTCCAGAGATTTAGAAGCATGCAGTGCTTCACCACTGAACAGTGAGGGAAAGTTAATGAGGTAATTATACACATCTGGGTATTCTGCTGGCAGTTCAATATCCACTGACACAGTCGTGAAAACTACGTCCGGTAATCGATAAGGGTCACTAATCTGTAGGTCGTTTATTTTAGACATATATCTAGTTATCTGTTCATTAGAAAAATGAGCCGTGTAGTCCGTTGTTTGAAATTCATCCATTTTGTACACGAGTGCAGCAATATTCAGCTGTGTTTTTTACCGACAAGATGGCGGCTGTTTACATTCCGGTCATGTGACTGCAAGAGGTCTATTGCGGCCTGCCAGAGGCCTAAGACCAAAAAGGGGGTGAGACATTTCCTGGGGCTGGCTGGCTACTATCGTAGGTTCATGCCTAATTGTTCAGACATCACCAGCCCACTGACTGATCTCACTAAAAAGGGAACACCAGATCTGGTCCAGTGGACAGAGCAGTGCCAACAGGCTTTCACCAGGGTAAAGGCTGCACTGTGTGGGGGGCCACTCTTACACTCCCCTGACTTCTCTCTCCCCTTTATTTTGCAGACAGACATATCAGACAGAGGGCTGGGGGCTGTTTTATCCCAGGAGGTGGAGGACAAGGAACACCCCATGCTGTAAATCAGCCGCAAACTCTCGATGCGTGAGAGTAAGTACAGCACCATTGAGAAAGAGTGCTTGGCCATCAAGTGGGCAGTCCTCACCCTCCGATACTACCTGCTGGGGCGCCCTTTCACCCTCTGTTCAGACCACGCACCCCTCCAGTGGCTCCACCACATGAAAGATGCCAATGCGCGGATCACCCATTGGTATCTAGCCCTCCAGCCATTTAAATTCGAGGTGGTCCACAGGCCAGGGGTGTAGATGGGATCGGCGGACTTCCTGTCCCGTCAGGGGGGTCCGTTGCAGGACGGCTCCCCAGCCTGAGTTGGGCAGTGGGGGTATGTGGCAGCAAGGGCATGGCCTAGCATCAGTTTGTGAATGGAGGGCAGGGCCAGGGAAGGTGAGTGGCAAAGTCAATGCACCTTTGTCTAATTAATGTGTGTTTGTGTTGCAGTGGCAGAGGATAGAAAAGGAGGGAGAAAGCAGAGAGAAGGGAGCCCTCCCAACCAGAACACACACACACACATACATTTTTTATATATATGTGGTATATATGTGAGTGAGAGAGAGAGACTGGGAGAGTGTGAGACGTGGAAAATAAAATTAAATAAAGAGTGTATGTGAACATTAATTCCCGCCTGCCGTGCTTCTGTACTCCACCCTCATCAACGAACTGTTACAATAACAAAAACAAAAGAATCGGCCTTGTTCCAGTACTTTCAGAGGGGAACATATATATCTGTTATATTTAACAATTATTCCACAAAGTCGAGTCATACATGAGCTGATAGCTGACAAGATGCTTTGCACGGAGTTGGTTCTAAGCCATGTATGACAAGATTGAGTGGAATAATCGTTTTATTTTTTCCAAATTCACTGGATTTTGAAAAACAGCTTTTGAACCAGTCTTAAAAAAATTAATGCTTAAAGATGAAGAATGTAAACAAACCAATGAAATGACAGTAGCAATTTGTTAAAAATGCTATAATCATTCTTGAAAAATAAAAAAAAATTTAAAAGATACATTCTTACCATCAAATACTTTCATTCCATATTTTGTTTGTTTTTTGTATTTTGGGGGATTTTGTTTTTGAGTAGAGTTTTTATTTCATCCTCAATTGGTTCAGCAAAATGCTCCTCCATTTTGTTTTTCTCTACTCATGGTATACGAGCTGATAGCCTAGTAGTAGAGTAGCCAATCAGAGCGCATGATTGCTCATATCCAGTGAATGTGAATATAATAATATAATATACCTGTGAACCCATGTATAAAATAACTGTAATTGTGATTTTCTTGCATTTTCATACATGTCCATAAACAGTCATAACTATATAAAATATAAAGTTATGGTAAATGTAACATTTGCCATTTTTCACTTCCAGACCACTGACACAATTTTGGATTGGACTTAAAAAAGTTTCTTTTTTTTTTTTTTAGGCCTGCCCCATGTTTAAAAAAAAAAACAAGCAAACAAAAAAAACCACTGGTGTAATAATATTGCAAAGTTGAGAAGCTAGCAATCAAGTGCAAATAAATGAAGAGATGAAGCTGAATCCTGAATGACATTCAATATCTACAAATAATTGTCAGATTGCAGGTACTCATGGATGTATATGCAGGGGAGAGCAGGGATGCAAACAGGAAACCTAGCCAAATCGGAAAGCAAACTGATAGTCAGGAAACAGGCAGGGGTCAATCAATCAGCAGAGTGTAGTAGAGAACAGACAGAAGAATAACATGGGGAAACATAGCCAAGGTTCGATATCAAAAAGGCATGTAGACAAGAAAGGCTTAGTATGACTGGTAGAAACACAGAATGATACTTTGTACTAACTGTGTGTGAGAGAGAGGCTTACGGTAAGTAGCGTAGCCAATTAACAGAGTTAACGAGAATCAGCTGAATCTAATAGGAGGGAGACAGGGGGCATTGTGAACTTTGAGCATTGTAGTCCTTGGAAGCCATGTTTATAGTTTGTTCAGCGCTTTGGCTCACAACACCATTACTGACAATATTTCAGTTCAGGGTAAAAGGTAATTGTAAAATGAAACTTTGTCAGGACCATTAACCTTTTTATTGTTGTAATAATTATTATTTCTATTGACTTTTTATTTTCATGATACTGAGATCCAGCCTTGTCTCATTATCTCAAAATAAGAAATGTTATATTAATGAGAAACAGTAAAACACCTGCAGTGAAACAGATTTTTCCCCAGCAATCAAAAGACATACATCAAGACACTATGATAGCTAGCTAATGTTAGATCTGTAGCTATCATTATAGTTATAGTTGATACAATCAACTGAACCTCATCAAAGATTTCCACGTTGAAGGAGTCAACAACAGGAGGCAAAGGGCACTGAATCACTTTATTCCAGCGAGGGTTTCTGGCTCCATTATATGCTGTAGGTGTTTCGTACATGGTGTAGCCAAGCCAAATTCTACAGTATGGGTCCATACGCGTCAAGCCATAGTTCTTAACCAAGTCTGCCTGAAAAAGAAAGACAAATTCCATTTCCAACATGCACTGTAGAAGACATATAGTGTGACTGTTTAAAGTAGCTTCCTGGTCTAGGGATTCACTTCCTGGCCAGTGAAGGTGAATGGCAAAGTGACCACACCTGTGTCATATTAATGGTGTGTGTGTGTGTGTGTGTGTGTTTCTTGCAGTGACAACTGAGGGCTTATATGGAGGGAGGAAGCAGAGAGGAGGAGAGCTTCCCTGCACTCCATGTTTGTGTGTGTAAAACAAAATGCTTCTTTGCAAGCTGAAAAGCTAAATAAAGTTACCAATGTAACTAACCTGCCTGTCCCAGTGCTTCAGTATCAGTATTCATGACTCCCAACGAAGGTGTAATACTTGTGCCGAAACCCGGGACACTGAAGTGAACCACCATACATGGAGTCCTCGCTGTTTAAGGAGCTCATCCATGCCCTCACTGCTGCCCAACAGAACCAGCACCAGGTGCTGGTCGCACTGCACAACAAGCAGGAGTAGCACTTTGAAGTGCTGCTGCAGAGCCAGCAGAAGGATTGCTAGGCTTTCCGGAAACTGCTTGCATCGGCGGGTACCCCAGCCGCAGCATCAGTAGGCTTCCCCCATGTCATGCTGACAAAGATGGGGCCTCACAACAACCTGGAAGGCTTTCCTCACTCTCTTTGAGTAATCCGCAGTGGTGTGGGGGTGGTTGGTTGAGCAGCAAGCGGTACACCTACTGCTGCTCCTGACTGGAGCATTACCCCCGGACAGGAGACTAGATAATCCAGACCTGAAGCAAGCCATACTACAATGGGTCGGCCACACTCCTGAGCAACATAGCCAGAACTTCCATGCGCTGACTCTAGAGGAGGTCAGCTGGCCATTTGCATTTGTTCAGCAGCACCAGGACACCTGCCAGCAGTAGCTGAGGGTGGAAGATTACAACGCCAAGGGTACTATCGACATGGATGCACTGATGCAATTTATTGCTCAGCTGCCAGGAGGAACCTCTGAGTAGGTCCAGTACCACCACCCAGCGTTGCTGGATAGGTGCATCGCTCTGGCTGAGAACCATCTGGTGGTGCTTCTGGCAGCAGGCGGGCAGCCTGCTTCCTCTCCCCCCTACTCGTCCCCTGTCCCTGCACCATGGAAGTGAGGGTTGACTCCTCCACAGCTAGCTCATCGAGCCCGTGGTCCCCCCCCCTTCCCTCTTCCCCTTGTGTTTCTATCCTCCCCCTCAGGTGAGTGATCCCCAAGCCACCAGTGGTCAGGGCCAGGTAGGTGTGCTGGTGCTTTGGGGAACCTGGGTACTTCCAGGACCAGTACTATGCAATGGAGGTAGGGGCAGTGGTCTGGATCCCCAATGCACCAGAAACTGTCCCTGATCAATCTGGAGCATACTGCATACTGGCGAGTATCCAAGGGAGTGCCTACCACATGTTGGCGAATTCAGGCTGCAATCAGACCTCTATCCACCAAAGCTTGGTGCAAGGCAAGGCATTGGGTACAGCATGTTTGGTGAAGGTTTTGTGTTTGCACAAGTACAATCCTGATTCCAAAAAAGTTGGGACAAAGTACAAATTGTAAATAAAAATGAAATGCAATAATTAACAAATCTCAAAAACTGATATTGTATTCACAATAGAACATAGACAACATATCAAATGTCAAAAGTGAGACATTTTGAAATTTCATGCCAAATATTGGCTCATTTGAAATTTCATGACAGCAACACATCTCAAAAAAGTTGGCACAGGGGCAATAAGAGGCTGGAAAAGTTAAAGGTACAAAAAAGGAACAGCTGGAAGACCAAATTGCAACTCATTAGGTCAACTGGCAATAGGTCATTAACATGACTGGGTATAAAAAGACCATCTTGGAGTGGCAGCGGCTCTCAGAAGTAAAGATGGGAAGAGGATCACCAATCCCCTTAATTCTGCGGCGACAAATAGTGGAGCAATATCAGAAAGGAGTTCGACAGTGTAAGATTGCAAAGAGTTTGAACATATCATCTACAGTGCATAATATCATCAAAAGATTCAGAGAATCTGGAAGAATCTCTGTGCGTAAGGGTCAAGGCCGGAAAACCATACTGGGTGCCCGTGATCTTTGGGACGTTAGACGGCACTGCATCACATACAGGCATGCTTCTGTATTGGAAATCACAAAATGGGCTCAGGAATATTTCCAGAGAACATTATCTGTGAACACAATTCACCATGCCATCCGCCGTTGCCAGCTAAAACTCTATAGTTCAAAGAAGAAGCCATATCTAAACATGATCCAGAAGCGCAGATGTCTTCTCTGGGCCAAGGCTCATTTAAAATGGACTGTGGCAAAGTGGAAAACTGTTCTGTGGTCAGACGAATCAAAATTTGAAGTTCTTTATGGAAATCAGGGACGCCGTGTCATTCAGACTAAAGAGGAGAAGGACGACCCAAGTTGTTATCAGCACTCAGTTCAGAAGCCTGCATCTCTGATGGTATGGGGTTGCATTAGTGCATGTGGCATGGGCAGCTTACACATCTGGAAAGACACCATCCATGCTGAAAGGTATATCCAGGTTCTAGAGCAACATATGCTCCCATCCAGACGACATCTCTTTCAGGGAAGACCTTGCATTTTCCAACATGACAATGCCAAACCACATACTGCATCAATTACAGCATCATGGGTGCATAGAAGAAGGGTCCGAGTACTGAACTGGCCAGCCTGCAGTCCAGATCTTTCACCCATAGAAAACATTTGGCGCATCATAAAACGGAAGATACGACAAAAAAGACCTAAGACAGTTGAGCAACTAGAATCCTACATTAGACAAGAATGAGTTAACATTCCTATCCCTAAACTTGAGCAACTTGTCTCCTCAGTCCCCAGACGTTTACAGACTGTTGTAAAGAGAAAAGGGGATGTCTCACAGTGGTAAACATGGCCTTGTCCCAACTTTTTTGAGATGTGTTGTTGTCACGAAATTTAAAATCACCTAATTTTTCTCTTTAAATGATACATTTTCTCAGTTTAAACATTTGATATGTCATCTATGTTCTATTCTGAATAAAATATGGAATTTTGAAACTTCCACATCATTACATTCTGTTTTTATTTACAATTTGTACTTTGTCCCAACTTTTTTGGAATCGGGGTTGTATGTTCATGAATACGTATCCGCTGGTGTCGGTCCAAATTCAATTTCTCGAGAAAAAGCATAGTGTGAAAGCAGTGGTTCGTCCATGCCTCACCCACCCACTAATGCTAGGAATAGATTGGCCAGGGTTTAAGTGTGTGATGGAGCGACTAGTGATGGGTCGGTTCTACAGTAACAGGTCACTGGGAGATCTTAGCATAGCGTTGGCCAAGGCAGCTGTCCCAGAGCCATCTAGGTTAGCTCTACATCATGTAAGATTATTTTATACCTCAGTATTGCTGTTTAGAACATCAGAATGTCTTAGGATTCCTGTTTCAGTAGCTACAGTTACCTTATCTTGGTAACAGGCTCTGTTTTACAAGGGTCAGACTGGAATGTATCTTTGTTACATCAGACTGTGGAATGTACCATTGTTAGCCAGTTTAGAAAGTCAGTACTCTCATTTCAATATTTTATGGGCCTGACACACTACTGCATTAGTTTGCTACAATTATTTTTTTAATGATCATGGATAAATTATGTGGTATTATTCAGCCTGAATTTATGATATACTTAGGAGGTATTCTGACACTAGGCTCCATTAAGCTGAGCATAGGAACAATTTATGAGTTTAAATGTTTAGAGGATCTTGTGCGTGTAACCATCTTTTGTTCTTCACTACTGATTGCTATCATGGTAAGAGCATTTCGTGTGACAAACACATACTCACTATTAAGTTGTAAAACCTTTAAAATGTCATATGGTAAGAAATACAAGTAGGTCTATTTTCTTTTGAAGATAGTGGAAGGCATGTTTCAGCCACTGAGAAGTCTGCATTGGGCAGCCAGTCAGAAGTAAAGTGGTGCTTGAAAGTTTGTGAACCCTTTAGAATTTTCTATATTTCTGCATAAATATGACCTAAAACATCAGATTTTCACACAAGTCCTAAAAGTAGATAAAGAGAACCTAGTTAAACAAATGAGACAAAAGTATTATACTTGGTCATTTATTTATTGAGGAAAATGATCCAATATTACATATCTGTCAGTGGTAAAAATATGTGAACCTTTACTTTCAGTATCTGGTGTGACCCCCTTGTGCAGCAATAACTGCAACTAAACATTTCCGGTAACTGTTGATCAGTCCTGCACATGAACTGCTTGCTTCAGGTCCTTCCACAACATTTCAACTTGATTAAGGTCAGGACTTTGACTTTGCCATTCCAAAACATTAACTATATTCTTCTTTAACCATTCTTTGGTAGAACGACTTGTGTGCTTAGGGTCGTTGTCTTGCTGCATGACCCACCTTCTCTTGAGATTCAGTTCATGGACAGATATCCTGACATTTTCCTTTAGAATTCACTGGTATAATTCAGAACTCATTGTTCCATCAATGATGGCAAGCCATCCTGGCCCAGATGCAGCAAAATAGGCCCAAATCATGATACTACCACCACCACCATTTTTCACAGATGGGATTCCAGTTCTTATGCTGGAATGCAGTGTTTTCCTTTGTCCAAACATAACGCTTCTCATTTAAACCAAAAAGTTCTATTTTGGTCTCATCCATCCACAAAACATTTTTCCAATAGCCTTCTGGCTTGTCCACATGATCTTTAGCAAACTGCAGACGAGCAGCAATGTTCTTTTTGGAGAGCAGTGGCTTTCTCTGTGCAACCCTGCCATGCACACCATTGTTGTTCAGTGTTCTCCTGATGGTGGACTCATGAACATTAGCCAATGTGAGAGAGGCCTTCAGTTGCTTAGGAGTTACCCTGAGGTCCTTTGTGACCTTGCTGACTAATACACACCTTGCTTTTGGAGTGATCTTTGTTGGTCGACCACTCCTGGGCAGGGTAACAATGGTCTTGAATTTCCTCCATTTGTACACAATCTGTCTGACTGTGGATTGGTGGAGTCCAAACTCTTTAGAGATGGTTTTGGAATCTTTTCCAGCCTGATGAGCATCAACGCTTTTTCTAAGGTCCTCAGAAATCTCCTTTGTTCATGCCATGATACACTTCCACAAACATGTGTTGTGAAGATCAGACTTTGATAGATCTGTTCTTTAAATAAAACAGGGTGCCCACTCACACCTGATTGTTATCCCATTGATTCAAAACACCTGATTCTAATTTCACCTTCAAATTAACTGCTAATCCTAGAGGTTCACATACTTTTGCCACTCACAGATATGTAATATTGGATCATTTCCCTCAATAAATAAATGACCAAGTATAATATTTTTGCCTCATTTGTTTAACTGGGTTCTCTTTATCTACTTTTAGGACTTGTGTGAAAATCTGATGATGTTTTAGGTCATATTTATGCAGAAATATAGAAAATTCTAAAGGGTTCACAAACTTTCAAGCACCACTGTATGTGTTCAGACAAAGAAATACAATTATTTCAAAAGGAGCTGCTGTTTTGTTTTGGGGTGGTTCTAGGGTTGGTCTCTTGGAGTGGGAAAAAAGATTTAAAAAGCTAATGGTAGAACCTCAGAGTTCAGTGCATGTTCTGGACCCACTCAAGTGCCTGGATTGTTTTATACAATAAATGTGCTTCAAGGTAACTTCTTTCATGTAAATGCATTTTTGGCTACTTTTGAGGTTCAGATTTCCACAACAGCCATAGTGACATGGAGAGTTGGGAGTGTCCCAGACCTCCCCCACTCTCTTGGGGATTCCCAAGATGATTTTCCTCTCAAGCAGGCACAGGATGAGACTCCGCAACATGCATTTCACCTAATGAGAGTAATCAATGGTCAAACCCTCTAGCTCAATATTGTGCTCACCTGCCCGTACATTTCAGTAATTAAGGATAGGTTATATCTACTGATGCAGGACATGAAAAGGTAACACAGTTGTTGGTTCCAAAGTTCCGCAGGGAACTCATATGCCATGTGGCTCATTATAACCCTATGGCAGGACACTTAGGGCAGAATAAAACACAGACCCATCTTATCGCCCATTTCTACTGGTCAGGGATTCGCGGGGATGTCTGCAGGTGATGTGCAGCATGCCATGAATTCTAGCTGGCAAATCCAGTGACAATCCAAAAACACCATTGCACTCTCTTCCTCTAATTGAGGACCCTTCAAACAAATTGGGATGGACCTCATTGGGCAATTAGATTGGTCTGCACGAGGGCATTGCTTTATTTTAGTCCTAGTGGACTATGCAGTGTGATACCTGGAAGCAGTACTACTGCATAATGATAATGCAGAGGCACTATGAAAAATTATCTCCCAAGTTAGGATTCCAAAATAAATCCTGGCTGATCAGGGCACTACCTTTATGTCGCGCACCCTTTGTGAACTCTACAAGTTACTGGGGTTTAAATCAATCTGCAAAATAATTTGTTACCCACAGATGGTTTAGTTAAGTCATTTATTCAAACCCTTTAAAATCTTAATTCAAGTTTGTGAGCAAAGACACACATAACTGGGATAAATGACTCAAGCCCCTGTTATTTGCAAGAGAGGTTCCGCAAGTGTCCATGGGGTTTTCCCGGTTTGAATTATTGTATGGGAGAAAGCTGTGTGACACTCTAGATGTCATATTGAAAAATTGGGAGGAGGGACCATCTACTCATTAAAACAAAATTCTTTATGTTCTTGACCTGCATGCAAAACTCCACACAATCAGTCACCTAACCCAGGAGAATTTGCAGCAGGCACAGGAACATCAGTCCTGGCTGTACCACAGTGGTGCACACCTGCGGAAGTTCACATTGGGAGATAAAGTACTCATGCTATGACCCGCGTCAAGCTCTAAATTGCTTGCCAAGTGGCAAGGGCCCTTTGAGGTCACACAGGGTGAATTGGGAACATCGACTATGAGGTGAAGCGAATGGTTAGGGGCGGGACGCTGCAGATTTACCACCACAATCTGCTTAAACTATGAAACAAGGGGGTCCCTGTGGCATTGGCAACAGTAGTTCTGGAGAGGGAGGAGCTGGGGCTGGAGGTAAAAACAAATGCAGCCACCCTGGACCCCTGTGGAGACCACTTCTCGCTGTCCCAACTTGTGGAGGTTGCCAAGTTGCAAACAGAATTTTCCAACATGTTCTCACCCCTTGCAATTTGCTCCTACATGATAGAACACCATATTGAGACACCCATGGGGTGGTAGTACGTAGCCACCCAGACCGCTTACCCGAATGCAAGAAAACTGTAGTTCGGGACGAATTCAAACCCATGCTCAAAATCTGAATAATTGAGGAGTTGGACAGCAACTGGAACAGTCTGGGGGTCTTGGTTCCCAAGGCAAATGGGTCAGTCTGGTTCTGTGTGGACTACAGAAAAGTCAATGTGGTGTCTAAATTTGAGGTGTACCCAATGCCTCGCATTGACAAGTTACTCAAATCAGTTAGGCACAAATCATTTTTGACACCGGATTTAACAGAGGGGTATTGGCAGATCCCCTTGACTCCCCTATCAAGTGAAAAAAATGGCCTTTTCCACCTCATTCGGTCCACACCAATTTGTCACCCTTCCGATTGGGTTATTCAGGACCCTGGCGATGTCCCAATGTCTCATGGACAAAGTCCTTCACCCACACACTGCCAATGCTAGGGCCTACCTCGATGACATCATTATATATACAACCCCGATTACAAAAAAGTTGGGACAAAGTACAAATTGTAAATAAAAACAGAATACAATGATGTGAAAGTTTCAAAATTCCATATTTTATTCAGAATAGTACATAGATGACATACTATCAAATGTTTAAACTGAGAAAATGTATCATTTAAAGAGAAAAATTAGGTGATTTTAAATTTCGTGACAACAACACATCTCAAAAAAGTTGGGACAAGGCCATATTTACCACTGTCAGACATCCCCTTTTCTCTTTACAACAGTCTGTAAACATCTGGGGACTGAGGAGACAAGTTGCTCAAGTTTAGGGATAGGAATGTTAACCCATTCTTGTCTAATGTAGGATTCTAGTTGTTCAACTGTCTTAGGTCTTTTTTGTTGTATCTTCCGTTTTATGATGCGCCAAATGTTTTCTATGGGTGAAAGATCTGGACTGCAGGCTGGCCAGCTCAGTACCCGGACCCTTCTTCTATGCCCCCATGATGCTGTAATTGATGCAGTATGTGGTTTGGCATTGTCATGTTGGAAAATGCAAGGTCTTCCCTGAAAGAGACGTCGTCTGGATGGGAGCATATGTTGCTCTAGAACCTGGATATACCTTTCAGCATTGATGGTGTCTTTCCAGATGTGTAAGCTGCCCATGCCACATGCACTAATGCAACCCCATACCATCAGAGATGCAGGCTTCTGAACTGAGTGCTGATAACAACTTGGGTCGTCCTTCTCCTCTTTAGTCCGAATGAGACGGCATCCCTGATTTCCATAAAGAACTTCACATTTTGATTTGTCTGACCACAGAACAGTTTTCCACTTTGCCACAGTCCATTTTAAATGAGCCTTGGCCCAGAGAAGATATATGCGCTTCTGGATCATGTTTAGATACGGCTTCTTCTTTGAACTATAGCGTTTTAGCTGGCAACAGCGGATGGCACAGTGAATTGTGTTCACAGATAATGTTCTCTGGAAATATTCCTGAGCCCATTTTGTGATTTCCAATACAGAAGCATGCCTGTATGTGATGCAGTGCCGTCTAAGGGCCCGAAGATCATGGGCACCCAGTATGGTTTTCCGGCCTTGACCCTTACGCACAGAGATTCTTCCAGATTCTCTGAATCTTTTGATGATATTATGCACTGTAGATGATGATATGTTCAAACTCTTTGCAATTTTACACTGTCAAACTCCTTTCTGATATTGCTCCACTATTTGTCGCCGCAGAATTAAGGGGATTGGTGATCCTCTTCCCATCTTTACTTCTGAGAGCCGCTGCCACTCCAAGATACTCTTTTTATACCCAGTCATGTTAATGACCTATTGCCAATTGACCTAATGAGTTGCAATTTGGTCCTCCAGCTGTTCCTTTTTTGTACCTTTAACTTTTCCAGCCTCTTATTGCCCCGTCCCAACTTTTTTGAGATGTGTTGCTGTCATGAAATTTCAAATGAGCCAATATTTGGCATGAAATTTCAAAATGTCTCACTTTCGACATTTGATATGTTGTCTATGTTCTATTGTGAATACAATATCAGTTTTTGAGATTTGTAAATTATTGCATTCCATTTTTATGTACAATTTGTACTTTGTCCCAACTTTTTTGGAATCGGGGTTATAGCAGTGATTGGCCACAGCACGTAAAACACCTCAGGGCTGTTCTTGAGTTGTTGAGGCATGTGGGGCTCACTGTTAACCCAAAGAAGTGTGCAATTTGGCAGGTGGAAGTACGGTATCTGGGCTTCCACTTGGGTCATGGGCAAGTGTGTCCCCAAATTGATGATTGCAGCAATTGCGACCTGTCCAAAGCCCAAGACCAAAAAGGGGGTGAGACATTTCCTGAGGCTGACTGGCTATTATCATAGATTTGTGCCTAACTATTCAGATGACACCAGCCCACTGACTAATCTCACCAAAAAAGGGGGCACCAGATCTGGTCCAGGGCGGCACGGTGGTGTAGTGGTTAGCGCTGTCGCCTCACAGCAAGAAGGTCCTGGGTTTGAGCCCCGGGGCCGGCGAGAGCCTTTCTGTGCGGAGTTTGCATGTTCTCCCCGTGTCTGCGTGGGTTTCCTCCGGGTGCTCCGGTTTCCCCCACAGTCCAAAGACATGCAGGTTAGGTTAACTGGTGACGCTAAATTGACCGTAGGTGTGAATGTGAGTGTGAATGGTTGTCTGTGTCTATGTGTCAGCCCTGTGATGACCTGGCAACTTGTCCAGGGTGTACCCCGCCTTTCGCCCGTAGTCAGCTGGGATAGGCTCCAGCTCGCCTGCGACCCTGTAGAAGGATAAAGCGGCTAGAGATAATGAGATGAGATGAGATCTGGTCCAGTGGACAGAGCTGTGCCAATGGGCTTTCACCCAAGTAAAGGCTGCAGTGTGTGTTGGGTCACTATTACACTCCCCTGACTTCTCTCTCCCCTTTATTTTGCAGACTGACACATGGGACAGAGGGCTGGGGGCCATTTTGTCCCAGATGCTGGAGGGGGAGGAGCACCCAGTGCTGTCCATCAGCCACAAACTCTTGGTGCAAGAGACTAAGGCTACATCCACACCACAACGGCAACAAGATGTTATTTAAAAAAATATCGTGTCCACATGGGCAACGATCAGTAAAATATCAGGTCCATATGGCAACGCAATGCTTGCTGAAAACGATGCAATACACATGCCACACCTCTAGGGGCGCTGTAAGACGGTTCCTTCAGAGACACCAGAACAATAGAAGAAGTAAGGACGCATGCGCATAAACTATTATGCGCGAGACTTCATATTAGCCACAAAGTCAGAAAAATCTGTTCGTAAAATTACATTATAATGACCAAATACAATGAAAAATATTTTTCCAGTCTCACCTGTGAAAGGTAATCCCATGTGATCTCGTTTGGACGGTAAACCTGTTGGTACAGTTAAACGCAGCACATGAATGAGGCATCTTTATTCTCCGCTTTGACCCATCCAATATGGCGTCGAGGATGACATATGATTCTACGCGGAAGGCGGCGTCTTTAATGGTCCGGAATAAATTGAATGCTACACGTTGATGGATTAATTTGTTCTTCTACGCCCTTTTTGAGGAATGTATTGTAGGACTTAAACCAACATCTGAAGAGGTGAGATTGCTCCTTTTTTCCCTATTTTTGCTGGCGGGATTGACTCTGCCCTAAGGGCTATTCTCTCTCTCTCTCTCACTTTGCACCATTCCACAATAAATATTCACAGTGAAAATATTTTGTAAGCTCATTTCATGAACCAAGTTATAGGATTTGTTGACAACTCGCATCGAGTTCGTTACACTTTTACCCGGCGTGAAGCACTAACAGTCATGTGGTTGTGACGTCATCATAAACAAATCCGTTCTACTCATCCAGACGACTTCGCAACGGCAACGTTGCCAGATCTTTCCACTCTGGGACCCATTCTCAAAAGATTGCGTTTTGGGGCACCCAAAACGCCGGTGCCGTGTGGACGCCAGGCCTAAACGATAAACAACTGTATCGGATTCACCTGAATCTGTTGCCGTGTGGACAGGGCCTAAGTATAGCACCATTGAGAGGTAGTGTCTGACCATCAAGTGGGAGATCAGCTGCAGGCTGGATAGTTCCCTGGCCCGAGTCAGGCAGTGGGGGTTTGTGGCAGCAGGGGCATGGTCTAGCACCAGTTTGTGAATGGAGGGCAAGGCCGGAGAAGGTGAGTGGCAAAGTGATCACACCTGTGTCGTATTAATGGTGTGTGTGTGTGTTGCAGTGACAGCTGAGGGCTTATATGAAGGGAGGAAGCAGAGAGGAGAGCATCCCTGCATGCCATGTTTGTGTGTGCACACGTGTAACAAAGTACTTATTTGCAAGCTGAAAAGCTAAATAAAATGACCAAAGTAATTAACCCACCTGTCTCAGTGCTTCAGTATCCCACCATTCCAAACTAAGGTGTAAAACTCAACATTTTTTTTTTAAATCCATGACATGTACTGAAGAAAGTTGGCACAAAATGAGCCTCTACACGTTCAAATGAGACTTTGAAAGTTGAAGTGTCATGTTGGTGCACCACATACCTGTACGACTCTGATGCTGATCTGGCCCCTGGAGTTGACACTGCTTCTGTACTTTGGTTGCTGTGCCATGTGAGAGCCTGTCTGTACCTGCTGCTCACAAATGAAATAATGTGCAATGTATTTATAAAACAGGGTGGTTGTTTTTGTTTTTGTAAAAAGTGATGACCCATTTTAAATCCTTTATTTCTTTACATATTAGTGCCTATCATCTGTTTTGAAAACTACACTTGCTGAACCATGTATGTGCTGATAGACAGGCTTTGCATTTGCTATAAATCTATAGTTTATTTCTTATTTCCAAATAGCATGCCCTGTGTTTGAGGATCATAGGATATTCATAAAATGAAGTAATTAAGTGATAGAAAACATGATGATTTATTTATCCTTCTCATTGTCCCCACTGACCATGTGTGACAACAAAACACACTGCATGAAGTCATCAACAAAATTACAGGTGACTGACTCTGTACAACAGGTCAGAACAGTTTACAGCAATATGTCAGGACTATTTCCCCAGATTACACCACACCAGAAAATGCTGCAACAATAGCTTTAAAGGTACTCTGTGTGTGTGTGTGTGTGTGTGTGTGTGTGTGTGTGTGTGTGTGTGTATTTCTGCTCAGACTCACAGAGCAGAACATGATAAGGTGAATCATGCCTTCTTTACTGTTTCCTTGTCTTCCACTCAGGCTGTACCACTTGTTAACTGAACTGCCTTCCTTCAAACTCTCTGGAATAGTCACATGAGTCCAGGCAATACGATCATCCCTGGAAAATGTGCTCTAAAAACAACAACATGGCACAAAGGAGTTCATGTCTGAATGCCTACTTTATTTACTTTGTTTTTTTTTTAAATAAAGAGACATGAGGAAAGCTGAGGCACAGTATATTCTGGAAAATGGTTCTAGTTTCTAATCAAAGTCTTCTGTTTTCAGTGTGGACACTTTGAAATCAAGTCAAGTCAACTTTATTGTCAAATATGCTATACATGCTCGACATACAGCACAGATGAAATATCAGTCCTCTCTGACCCACGGTGCAAACAGGCAAAGCAATAAATAAAAATAGAATAACTGAAATAAACAATATAAAGAGTATAAACACTCATATATACACACACATATACATACACATATGGAGGTTCTAATCAATGGCACCTAATCTAATTTTTTTTTTCCGTCGTTTCCGGTTGAGAGTACGTCGTGCGCGTTCTGGCTGCCGCTTCTCACCAGAGCTTTTTTTTTTCTATTTTCATTTTATTTAGTTAGTTATTTTTTTTTCTGTGTGTTTGTGTAGTTTGATGTTTGTTTGAGTGTTTTTGTCCACCGGTTGTGGTGTAGCTCTGGACCTAATTTGGGTGTCGGTTCCCTCCAGGCCTTGGTTCACCGTGGGCGATGCCTGTGCTCCCAGCTGTGGACTGCAGTGAGCTCGTTGCTCATTTTACATCGTGGTTGTCCAGCGCTCTGCGGTTTAACGCTTGGCATGGTGTTCCGAGTAGTGTTGCTCGGTGGTGTCGCGGCGGCTGTGCAGGCGGTTTGGACATACCAGCGCTCTGCGTGGCAGAGCTTCTCTGCTCGCTTTGTGGATCCATGGTGTGGTGTTTGAGCGATGTTGCTGATGGCGTCACGGCGGCGGTGCTGGAGATGTGGGACTCGTTTTCGTGCGCCTTTTGGTGGGACTGTGGCCGCTACACCACGGGAATTACATCCTGACCCCTACTTGGTGGACTTTACTTTTTTTATTTATTTATTATTTTTATTATTATATATATATATATATATATATATATATATATATATATATATATATATATATATATATAAAATTTATTTATTTTCCTTGTCTATAATTGTAAAGTGTCCTTGGGTTTCTTGAAAGGCGCTATATAAATTTAACTTTATATATATCAGCTGGATAGTACAGTGGTAATGCTCACTGACTACGACGCGGGAGATCGGGGTTTGAATCCCGGTCGGGGCAAAACATCATCCATTAAGGGTCCTTAGGCAAGACCCCTCATGATATATCAGCCTACCTCAGGAATGAGTGAAGACATAAGGTCAACAAGGTCTGCGTCAGTTGCTAGGGAACCAGGGCAAACTGATGAGAAATGGGCTACTGGAACAAGACCTCGATGGACGAGGACAGAAAATATGGAATTGCTGCAGAGCATGTGGCTGGAATGCTACTTACTTAATTACTATACAAGCAAGGGGATACATGCAGCGAATGTGGGACCATTTGATAATTCGAAACCCACAATCAAGGCTAACAAAGAAACAGCTATTAGCCCAGATGTTCCAACATCTGTAATTAATGAAATACAACAATGATGCTACGGTAAGGAAGCCAGGAAGACAGGTCAGTGGGGAGATGTCGTCGTCATCATCATCCTCACAACCAGAGATTGGGTACCAAGCGCTAACAGCCTCAACACAAGAGCTGCTGACCTGAGAAGGAAGATCGTGACCCAACTGGAAACCTGGAGCCCCCGACGAATACCGAAGCCGAGTTGTCAAATACCTTCAGAAGATCTACTAGTAGATGTGAATATCTACTAGTAGACATAACAAACAGTATCCACCATGGAAGAGACGATTAGAGGCCAAGATAAAGGCAGCACGGAGAGAAGTTAGCCAGCTAGCTGAACTACAGAGGCACCAAACAATGACTAACAGCTCTGGCCACCCGGTTGAAGAGATACACCAAGGAGGGAGAGGCCAGGAGAATAAACAAGCTGTTCTCCATGGGACATATGGGAAAGACATATGGGAAAGAAAGGCATCACACAACACCGCTGCCCAATGGTTAGTGGACCTAAGAGCTGACCACAGCAACCTCCCAGAACAAGAACCAGTAACCAACAAGTAACCATCTCAATGGCAGACGTCCAAGAAAGAGTGTCAATCATGAAGAGTGTCAATCATGAAGAGCTGAACAGCACCAGGCCCCGATATGATCCATACGTACTGGCTGAAGAAGCTAACTGCACTCCATGAACGCCTAGCAGCACAGATGAACCAGCTGCTGAAGGATGGGACCCACCCAGAATGGCTAACCCAAGGCAGGACAGTCCTAATCATGAAGGACCCCCAGAAGGGACCCATCCCATCCAACTACCGGCCAATTACCTGTCTCTGCACAACATGGAAGGCCCTGTCAGGCATCATTGCAGCAAAAATGAGTAAGCATGTGGCTCAATACATGAGCGAGGCACAGAAAGGAATTGGCAGTAACACCAGAGGAGCCAAGCACCAGCTACTGGTCGATAGAACAGTTGCCCGAGACTGTAAGAAGAGCTGTAGAAGAAGAAGACTGTAAGACCAACCTGTGCACTGCCTGGATTGACTACAAGAAAGCCTATGACTACTCAATGCCACACACATGGATACTGGAATGTCTGGAACTGTATAAGATCAACAGGAACCTAAGGACCTTCATCCAGAACTCAGTGGAAATGTGGAAGACAACCCTAGAGGCCAACTCAAAACCCATTGCCCAAGTCAACATCAAGCATATACCAAGGAGATGCGCTATCACCACTGCTGTTCTGCATAGGCCTGAACCCCCTCAGTCGGATCATCACGAAGAGCGGCTACGGGTACCGATTCCGTAGTGGGGCAACAATCAGCCACCTGCTCTACATGGATGACATCAAGCTGTATGCCAGGAACGAGCGAGAAATAGACTTGCTGATCCACACCACCCGGATCTACAGCGATGACATAGGGATGTCATTCGGATTGGACAAGTGTGGCCGGATGGTCTCAAAGAGAGGCAAGATGATCCGGACTGAGGGGATTGACCTACCAGAGGGCAACATAGGTGATATCCAAGACAGCTACAAGTACCTTGGCATCCCACAGGCTAATGGAAACCATGAAGAGGCCACAAGGAAGTCAACCACAGCCAAATACCTCCAGAGAGTAAGGCAGGTCCTGAAAAGTCAGCTGGATGGTAAGAACAAGGTCTGAGCCATCAACATGTATGCACTACCAGTCATCAGATACCCCGCTGGTATCATAAACTGGCCAAAGGAGGAGATAGAAGCCACAGATATCAAGACTAGAAAGCTCCTCACCATGCATAGAGGGTTCCACCCCAAGTCCAGCACCCTGAGACTATACACTAAGCGGAAAGAGGGAGGCCGAGGGCTAGTGAGCATCAAGACCACGGTCCAGGATGAAACATCGAAAATCCGAGAATACATCAGAAAGATGGCCCCAAAGGATGAACTGCTAAGTGAATGTCTCAGACAGCAGAACCCTGATGAGAGTGCAGAGGAGGAGGAGGAACAGACAACCTGGAGGGACAAAACCCTATATGGCATGTACCACCGTCAGATAGAGGAAGTGGCTGATATCAAGAAATCCTACCAGTGGCTGGATAATGCAGGACTGACAGACAGCACAGAGGCACTAATCATGGCAGCACAAGAACAGGCCATAAGCACAAGAGCCATAGAGGCCAGGATCTACCAGAGTAGATCAGACCCAAGATGCAGACTGTGCAAAGAAGCCCCTGAAACAGTCCAGCACATAGTAGCAGGGTGTAAGATGCTAGCTGGATCAGCATACATGGAGAGGCACAACCAAGTGGCTGGGATAGTATACAGGAACATCTGCAACCAGTATGGAATAGAAGTACCCAAGTCCCAATGGGCCATACCACAGAAGGTAGCTGAGAACAACAGGGCCAAGGTTCTGTGGGACTTCAGCTTCCAGACTGACAAACAGATCCTGGCTAACCAACCGGACATAGTGGTGGTGGACAAAGAGCAGAAGAGGGTGGTGGTGATAGATGTGGTGATCCCAGCTGACGCCAACATCAGGAAGAAGGAACATGAGAAACTTGAGAAGTATCAAGGGTTGAAAGAGCAGCTGGAAAGGATGTGGAAGGTCAAGGGTTGCGTGGTCCCCGTGGTAGTGGGGGCACTTGGGGCAGTAACCCCCAAACTGGGAGAGTGGCTCCAGCAAATCCCAGGAACAACATCTGAAGCCTCAGTCCAGAAGAGCCCAGTCCTAGGAACATCGAAGATACTGCGCAGAACCCTCAAACTCCCAGGCCTCTGGTAGAGGACCCAAGCTTGAGGATGACATGGATACCACCCCCCTGCCGGGTGAGAAGGATATATATATATATATATATATATATATATATATATATATATATACACACACACACACACACATACATATAAATTGGAGCAAAAGGACATAAAATAAACAGTCAAGGGCACTTGAGGTATAGCAGATAAACATGAAATAAGCAGTATAAACAATAAACTAATAGCTGTTAATGTGAGGTAGTGCGGAATAGTGCAAATGAGCGAGGTAAAGTGAAATGTGCAGTCCCTGAGTTCAGTATGCGAATGAATGTTAAGAGAGAGTGTGTGTGTGTGTGTGTGTGTGTGTGTGTGTGTGTGTGTGTGTGTGTGCATGCGTTAGGGGGGACTGTGAGGGTGACATGATGTCAGATGCTAAAGGGGGGGGCAGGGGGATGTATGGGCAGAATCTGTGGCAGGGGGCAGAGAGGGGAGAAGGGGCAGAACAGGGAGGGAGTTGAGCCTCCTGACCGCCTGGTGAAAGAAACTGTCCTTGAGTCTGCTGGTTTTGGCCCGGAGACTCCGCAGTCTCCTCCCCGATGGCAGCAGGCTGAAGAGGCTGTGAGATGGGTGGGTGGGGTCACCTGCAATCCTGATGGCTTTGCGGGTGAGGTGGGAGTTATAGATATCCATAAGAGAAGGGAGAGAGACACCAATGATCCTCTCAGCTGCTCTCACGATGTGCTGCAGAGTCTTGCAGCAGGACACAGTGCAGGCGCAGTACCACACAGTGATGCAGCTGGTCAGGATGTTCTCGATGGTGCCTCTGTAGAATGTGTGCATGATGGGGGCCAGGGCTCTTGCTCTCCTCAGTTTGCAGAGGAAGTACAGATGCTGTTGGGCTTTTTTGGCCAGTGACGTGGTGTTGTTGCTCCAGGACAGGTCTTCAGAGATGTGCACACCCAGAAACTTGGTGCTGCCCACCCTCTCCACTCCAGCACCATCGATTCGTCTTCTCCATGTTCAGGCGGAGATTGTTGTCCTTGCACCACATGGCCAAGCGGCTCACCTCACTCCTGTAGATTGTCTCATCGCCATTGTTGATGAGACCCACCACAGTCATGCCGTCCGCAATATTAATGAAGAAGTTGGAGCTGGATGTTGGTGTGCAGTCGTGGGTCAGCAGAGTGAAGAGGAGGGGGCTCAGCACACATCCTTGGGGGGCCCCCGTGTTCAATGTGATGGTGCTGGAGGAGTTGCTGCCGACCCGTACAGCCTGTGGTCTCCCCATCAGGAAGTCCAGCAGCCAGTTGCACAGGGAGGTGTTGAATCCCAGCTGGTCCAGTTTATGAATGAGCTGCTGAGGAATGATTGTGTTGGATGCTGAGCTAAAGTCTATAAACAGCATTCTGACGTACGAGTCTTTTGTCTCCAGGTGGGTGAGGGCTGAGTGGAGGGCAGTGGAGATGGCGTCATCGGTTGAACGGTTGGACTGATATGCAAACTGGAAAGGGTCCATGGTGGGGGGGGGGGAGAGCAGACTTGATATGCTGCATGACTAGCCGCTCGAAGCACTTCATGAGGATGGGAGTGAGTGTGACTGGGTGGTAGTCATTGAAGCAGGAGGGAGACGGCTTCTTCGGGACCGGGATGATGGTGGTGGCTTTGAGGCACGTGAGGACAACAGCCTGGCTCAACGAGATGTTGAAGACATCTGTAAAGACATCTGTGAGCTCCTCGGCACAGTCTCTCAGGACACAACCAGGAATGTTATCAGGACCCGGGGCTTTCCATGCATTTGTCATCCTGAGAGCTCTCCTCACACTGTCTGGGGACAGCATCAACACCTGGTCACCGGGAGGTGGTGGGGTCTTCTGTGCCATGGTGCTGTTGTCTTCCTCAAAGCGAGCGAAGAAGTCGTTCAACTGATTCAGCAGAGAGGTGGAGTTATCACAGGTCTGTGGCAAGGGCTTGTAGTCTGTGATGGTCTGAATCCCTCACCACAGGTTCCTGGTGTCTCTGCTGTTGTTGAAGTAGTCAGCAATGTTCCTGGAATACTGTCTCTTGGCCACCCTGATGCCTCGTGACAGGTTGGCCCTAGCTGTCTTCAGGCCCACCTTGTCCCCAGCTCTGAAGGTGGCGTTCCAAGCCCTCAGGAGCCTGTGGACTTCCCCTGTCAGCCATGGCTTCTGATTTGCCCGAATGGAGATAGTTCTGGTGACTGTAACATCATCCATGCACTTCCTCATGTAGGCAGTGATGGTCTCCGTGTACTCCTGGAGATCTGTAGTGTTGTTGTAGGTGGTCGCCTGTCTGAATATGCTCCAGTCAGTGGTGGAAAAAAAGTCCTGGAGTGCCTCTGAGGACCCTCTGGCCACACACGTACCTGCTTTGTAGCCGGTTTGGTGACTTACATACAGCGGCCTGTATGCTGGCATTTGCATAACAGTGGAGTGATCTGAGGCCCCAAGGTGGGGGAGGGGGAGGGCTTTGTAGGTGCCTCTATGCATGGTGTAAACATTGTCCAGAGTATTGTTTCCATGTGTGGGAAAGTTGATATGTCCATAAAGTTTTGGAAACATGCTCTTGGGGTTTGCATGGTTGAAATCCCCAGCCAGGATGAGGAAAGCATCTGGGTGGGCTGTCTGCTGCTCACTGATGTGCTGATAGAGTTCATTCAGTGCTTCACTCCTGCTGTTATTGGAGCCGGGAGGGATGTATATTGCTACCAGCAATATGGCTGTAAATTCCCTCGGCAGGTAGAATGGCCTGCACTTATACAGCACTCGCTTTAAGATTTTACAAAAGAGAAACCACTGCTGACTTATGCTATATTTTGATGTTTTTATGAAATTGAATGAATTTGTTTTGAAGTCATTGTTTCCTAAATTGCCTCAAAAGATTAGTGGTAACGAACAAGTTAATTCATTGACTGTTCTGTATGTCACCGATTACTGTTTTTGTGTTTTCTTCACACCTCTCACAATGCTTGTCATTCACTGATGAGCTTTTATTTTAGTCAACCTGTTTGATGCCTAGTTGTTACTGCTATGAAAACAGTGGTTTCTTTGTTGTATTGGCTGTGATTAATGCTTGTGCAGTGGCTCTGATGGATTTCCCCTCTTTGCTCTGCTTCAACATGGCTTGCTTCCCCCCCCCCCCCCCATAGACAGCTCTCTGGTCTTCATGTTGGTTTGTCCTTTTTAACAATAAATACAGCCTTCACAGATGAAATCCAGATCAAGAGTAAACATTCAGAGCTATTAACTGCTTAAATAGCCAATCTAACAGGGTGCACCTGGGCAACAAGAAACATCTGTTTCCATACTTTTGATCACCTTAAAAATTGGGTGGCCTTTCCCCAAAGGTCCCATGTTCTATGTTATTTAACACATCTAGGAAATCAGGAAATGAACAGGAGGCCATAGATCAGCATTTCAGCTTTCATCTTTTGAGTTCAAACACAAATGTTTTCAATGCATCATAAAAACAAAAGAATTGGCCTTGTTCCAATACTTTCAGAGGCGAATTATAGATCTGTTATATGATATACCTGTGTTCTATAGCATGAAATAACTGTCTACTTGTCATTTTCTTATCTATACATGTCCATAAATAGTCATAACTACATAAAATATAAAGTTATGATAATTGTAAAATTTTCAGTGGATAGTTTTCACTTCCAGACCACTGACACAATATTTTGGATCAGTCTGCCCTATGTTACAAACCACTAGTGTATTGATATTACAAAGTTGAGAAGCAAGCAATCGAGTGGAAATAAATGATGTGACAGCTGAATCCTGAATGACACTTAACGTCTACAAATTTCAGACCAGGATAAAAGGTAATTGCTGTAATATGAAAATTTATCAGTACCATTAGTCTCTTTCTTGTTGCAATAATTATTAGTGATGCAGTGCCTAGGCATGCATCTTCTGTGTTCTTCTGTGTGTTTCTTCTTATTAGTGATGAAAAATCACCCAAAATTTCCCATTCATTTCTATGGAATTAATTGAAAAACAACGCACTTTTTCAATGTTTTTCAAACCTCCGCTGCTCTGGCATGCTTTCACCTAGAGACATGATTCAAACTTTAAAACAGAGACAAACTTCTCCTCTGTGGATCTGGCATTCAACTTTTTTGCTAGGTTCTATACTTTTGGATCAGTCCCGGCTCAAACACCATGATCACACCTGGAGAAATTCAGACTTTATAATGGGTGTCTATTGCGTTACACACCTAGTCTGGTTAACACCAGACCATATCACAAGTGAAATATGGTCTGGAATCCGCCTATTGAATTTCTTGTAGGGGAGGTGTGGTTTACGATTGTCAACGGCCGTTTATTGGATGTTGCGAATGTCTATCATTTGGCGTATACGTAGCCCATGGGCAATCATGGCAGTTGTACCCGGTGATGTAGTTAGAGTGACGAAGAAGACGAAGAGGCGAAGAAAGACTGTAACGCCAAACGCTGTTCTTTTTTTAAAACAAACTTTCGCTCTAAACTATTCAGAACAGTGTCTAAAGCTTGATCGAAAGTTTGGTTTGTATCGCTCGCCGCCATGTTAAATGTGATCCGTAAACAGTCCCAAATAAACTACAAGCTTCAGTTTGTCGAGTAGTATGCGTCACCATCTTTCCACCTCTCCCCACTCCCTGATTGGTTCCCTAACTCAGGCGAGCCTTTAGACCATAGTTTCCATGCTGTCTTTTCAGATCGGAACGATTGTGCAAAGCAGCATGGGATTTCCCAGGCTATTACACACCAGTGGGGCTCAGGAATTTAGAGTGTAGGCTTGAAAAAAAAGCTCAAACTTTCTCCTTTAAACTGTGTTTTCAGCCACAATTTTCACTCTACACACATAATTTTCTCAAAAGTAGTAGTCACACTTGTCCTGATTCACACAATGTGTCTACCTAACCGATAGGATTTACAGTTTTTGAATGAGAAGCCTGAAAGTAAGGAGAGGACAGCCCCGCTGCCCCATAGACTCCCATTATAACAGTGGCAGCGCTTCTACTGCAAAATCAGAAAAGTCACGTGTTTTTAACTCGCTCTAGTGTCCACATTTTTTACACTAGAGACAAAAATACATCAATGTGTTCAGAAGAGCCTTGTGGCGCTCAGTGTGAAAGAATTTTGTGAATATCTCCTTCCATTTTCATGAAAATCCCCGTTGTTTGGAGGGAGCACTGTGAGAAAATCCTTCACTTTCTGTGTGCTTCTCTGTGTCTCTGCTGGCAGCGCGCGAGTGGGGGAGGGGCTGCTCGCTCTCACACACACACACACACACACGGGAGGGAGGGGCTGCTCCCTCTCAGAGAGACACAGGCTTGTAGCATCAGGGCAAGTCACACATTCACACAGTTCAGTGAAGCTCCTGCAATAGCGACTGCTGCGTGCACTGCATCACTCTCACAATTTCCCACAGGGGAATTGTCGCTAGTTATTTCTACTGGCTTTTTTCAGTTCCACTATCTTGAGATCAAGACTTGTCTCATGATCTCAAAAGAAGAAAAGTTATATTAATGAGAAACAGTAAAATGCCTGCAGTTAAATAGATGTTTCCCCAACAATCAAAAAACAAACATCCAGACACTATGCTTGCTAGCTAACGTTCAAGCTGTAGCTATCATTATAGTTGATACGATCAACAAAACCTCATCAAAGATTTCCAGGTTGAAGGAGTTGACTGCAGGAGGCAAAGGGCACCGAATCACTTTGTTCCACCGTGGGTTTTTGGCTCCTTTATATGCTGTGCGTGTGTCATACACAGTATTGCCAAGCCGAATTCTACAGTATGGGTCCATGTGCATCATGCCATAGTTCTTCGCCAACTTTGCCTGGAAAAGAAAAAGGAATTCCATTTCCAACATGTACTGTAGAAGACATATAGTGCTAAAGGAAAACTCTTTACTGGTAGGCAGAAAATATTCAACAGGAGGCAAATACTTATGCCTTGTCCATTTAAACTGACTCAATGTCTAATGGCAAACATGTCAATTTAAAAAATTTTTCTTACTTTTTTAGATTCTCTTGATACATTCATTCTCATTCTGTATGTGTCTTGGACATCTTTATGTAGTATGGCGGGGGAAAGATCATATATTATTTTTTAAAATCCAAGTCATGTACTGGGGAAAGTTGGCATAGAATGAGCCTCTACACATTCAAATGACACTTTAAAAGTTGAAGTGTCATGTTTATGCATGGCATACCTGTATGATTACAATGGTGATCCAGTCCCTGGTCTTGACGCTGTATCTGTTCTGCCGCTGTTGTGCCGTATGAGAGTCCATCTCCTCCTGCTGTTCACAAATGAAATCATATGTAATGTATTTGAATTTTTTTTTGTAACAAGTGCTGACCCATTTTAAATCACTCTTTATGTCTTTACATATTAATCTCCATCATCTGTTTGAAAGTTACATTTGCTGGTGGGGGTAGTGTGTTGGTGTGCAGAATGTTTTCTCAGCACACACTGGGCCACTTAATACCAATGGAGCATTGTGTGAATGCCAGGAGTACTGCTGCTGATCATGTTTCGGGCTTTATGGACACAGTTTTCTCTCTTTCTCTCTCTTATACAGCAATTTAAACAGTTAAATGTTCACCAGTGACATGCAAATATTAAGCAATTATTGGACAAGGCTGAACAAAATATTATGATTGTTAGATGCCAAAGGCAGAGGCAAATAATTGCTTGCAAGACATGAACAAATCATGACATTTTGTGAGAACTGAGTTCAATACTCATTATCATTCAAATTATATATTTTTAAATACTGATTATAAAGTTTGTGCGACGAGTCAAATGATAACAAGGAAATCAGATGCAATCACTGTTTTATTTACATCTCATAGAACTCAAAATAGGCGGCACGGTGGTGTAGTGGTTAGCGCTGTCGCCTCACAGCAAGAAGGTCCTGGGTTCGAGCCCTGGGGCCAGCGAGGGCCTTTCTGTGTGGAGTTTGCATGTTCTCCCCGTGTCTGCGTGGGTTTCCTCCAGGTGCTCCAGTTTCCCCCACAGTCCAAAGACATGCAGGTTAGGTTAACTGGCTACTCTAAATTGACCGTAGGTGTGAATGGTTGTCTGTGTCTATGTGTCAGCCCTGTGATGACCTGGCGACTTGTCCAGGGTGTACCCTGCCTTTTGCCCGTAGTCAGCTGGGATAGGCTCCAGCTTGCCTGCGACCCTGTAGAACAGGATAAAGTGGCTAGAGATAATGAGATGAGAACTCAAAATACTAAAGTGCAAAGTCACTGTGCATGAGCAGACCATTATTTAGACAGTTATTTGCAGTTCACTCAGCCAAACAAAATGGAGGAAAATTTTAAATTTGAATAAAAAATATTAACAATATCAATACTAAAAAGGGGCGGCATGGTGGTGTAGTGGTTAGCGCTGTCACCTCACAGCAAGAAGGTCCGGGTTCGAGCCCCGTGGCCGGCGAGGGCCCTTCTGTGTGGAGTTTGCATGTTCTCCCCGTGTCCGCGTGGGTTTCCTCTGGGTGCTCCGGTTACCCCACAGTCCAAAGACATGCAGGTTAGGTTAACTGGTGACTCTAAATTGACCATAGGTGTGAATGTGAGTGTGAATGGTTGTCTGTGTCTATGTGTCAGCCCTGTGATGACCTGGCAACTTGTCCAAGGTGTACCCCGCCTTTCACCCGTAGTCAGCTGGGATAGGCTCCAGCTCACCTGCGACCCTGTAGAACAGGATAAAGCGGCTACAGATAATGAGATGAGATGAGAATACTAAAAAGAAAAACAAACACAGTAATTCCAGGCGAGTTTTAAATGAAATTTGAAGGCTTAAGATGAACAATCATTTCCAACATTTCTTGCTTTGCTGAAAGCATAAATTATATTAATTAGGGTGACCATATTTGGGTCTTCAAAAAATAGGGGACTTGGGGCAGGATGGCAGGCACTGGTGGCAGATGGAGCTTACCTGTAATGGGTGGAAGGTTGGGGGGATTCAAATAATTGGTGCCACCATGGTGAAGTGTATAGGGTTGGCATGGGGTTTAAATAGTTGACAAATGTGTCCACAATCATGCAGTTATGATATTTAAATTTAAGACATTAACAGTCTTTAACAAGACAACAATGCCAAGACAAAAAAAAAATGCCTTCAAGGCCAAAATATTGTAATCCTTTTCATTCAAATTTTGGTCCTAAATCAAACAATAAAAACAAAGAAATAAAAAAAACACCATTTACATGACACTGTTTCTTTCTATGGCCACAGATTTTCTCATCTCATCTCATTATCTCTAGCCGCTTTATCCTTCTACAGGGTCGCAGGCAAGCTGGAGCCTATCCCAGCTGACTACGGGCAAAAGGCGGGGTACCAAGTCGCCAGGTCATCACAGGGCTGACACACAGACACAGACAACCATTCACACTCACATTCACACCTACGGTCAATTTAGAGTGACCAGTTAACCTAACCTGCATGTCTTTGGACTGTGGGGGAAACTGGAGCACCCGGAGGAAACCCACGCGGACACGGGGAGAACATGCAAACTCCACACAGAAAGGCCCTCGCCGGCCACGGGCTCGAACCCAGGACCTTCTTGCTGTGAGGTGACAGCGCTAACCACTACACCACCGTGCCGCCGGCCACAGATTATAATAAAATAAAAAGTTAGTTGCAAAAATCTGCTATTTCTCCAGACACTTTTCAGTCCTCCTGATGTGCTTTGGTATACTTTCCAGAGGATCCAACTTTTCCTAACAGTCCTTGATGACTAATCAAGTCGGCATGAAAAAGTTTTTGCATATGTATAAAGTTGTATTGTGCACACAGAAGCCCTTCAGTGACTCAATAGACAAGTGATTCCTTTCCTTTGTCCACTGGCTTTGCATCAGTGAAAAAACTCACTCTATATTTATATTGTGAGAAGGAATAGTGAAGAAAAACTGTGCAATCTTCAGCAGCTCTGAATGAAACTCAACCCTTTGGATCTTTCAAAATATTTGGTCCACTTTTGGTATGCTTGCAGATAACTGAAATCTGCATCATTGTTACTCTTTTCTACAGTGGTGCTTGAAAGTTTGTGAACCCTTTAGAATTTTCTATATTTCTGCATAAATATAAACTAAAACACCAGATTTTCACACAAGTCCTAAAAGTAGATAAAGAGAACCCAGTTAAACAAACAAGACAAAAATATTATACTTGGTCATTTATTTATTGAGGAAAATGATCCAATATTACATATCTGTGAGTGGCAAAAATGTGTGAACCTTTGCTTTCAGTATCTGGTGTGACCCCCTTGTGCAACAATAACTGCAACTAAACATTTCCGGTAACTGTTGATCAGTCCTGCACGCCGGCTTGGAGGAATTTTAGCCTATTCCTCTGTACAGAACAGCTTCAACTCTGGGATGTTGGCGGGTTTCCTCACATGAACTGTTTGCTTCAGGTCCTTCCACAACATTTCAATTGGATTAAGGTCAGGAATTTGACTTGGCCATTCCAAAACATTCACTTTATTCTTCTTTAACCATTCTTTGGTAGAACGACTTGTGTGCTTAGGGTAGCTGTCTTGCTGCATGACCCACCTTCTCTTGAGATTCAGTTCATGGACAGATGTCCTGACATTTTCCTTTAGAATTCACTGGTATAATTCAGAACTCATTGTTCCATCACCCTTCAGTTGCAGCTACATCAGGTGACTGCAGCTGGTCTCAAGCCAGCCCACATCAGCTGATAGCTCAGCCAATTCCCTTCTCTCATAGAGCACCTTATTTAAGCTGCTTTAACCTGCCTGCTTCCTCTGCAAGCCATTTTTGCAGGCTGTCTACATGTGAACGTCCAAGCTGTCTATGCTGCAACTTACCTCACTGCTCATCATGTCGATCCCCACCAACAATAACAATCCCTGGTAGAGAAATAGCATCATGGACTCCCAACAGCCATCTGAACTAGAGGAAGCCATAAGTGAAGGCTCAGTTTCCATTCACCAGAGTGTTCATTTGGCAAATAAAAGTTCTTCTGCTCCCAGGATTAATGAATGGCCCATACCTAAGCTCCTGGAAATCTTGTTTAAAAATAACATCATGACTCCAATCGAAGTCTCCCATGAAGAACTGTTTGCATTGTTCATGGAGAACATCTGCATCAAACCCCCAACTGCAGAACGTTGAAGCCCCTCTGCTCCTAGGAAGCCGCCAGGAAACAAAAACACTGCTCCCACACCTCCACTGTGGTCCCAGCTCCATCTGCTCTACTGCCCAAGAGAGCTTGAGTTCTAGCCCCAGCAGCCACACCTGTGGATCTGAATAACGCCATCTTGTCAGCCTTGTCCAGCATCCCATCATCACTCACCACCATGAACTCCAGAATCCAAACCCTGGAGTCTGATTTGGCTCCCTCTACAAGTTTAATTTTCCCAACAACAGCGGGTCTGCTTACCTCTAACTCAGCCATGGGGTCAACTCCTGCACTGCAGGATGATGTCACCACCCAACTGCTCACCCATAACCTCACAATCCCATGGAGAATGCTGGGAACTGCAGTCCCAGTCTCCAGCAGGGATCCATCCTTCCCTCCTGCTGCAGCAGTCTCTTCCAGTCTCAGGAGCCAAATCCTAGCAGCTATTGTGGAGACAGGCATCCCAAATCAGTGTGCCCGAGACAAACCTGCCTTGTGAGGAAAATAAATAAACAAATAAATAAAGCCAAAACCCCGGTCAGCATCCCAGAGCTGTGGAAGGCACTGAGAAAGCATCCTAACCACTGTTTTGTTAATTATTTGATTACAGGACAAGTTGATCTGTTCTTAGCTCGTTTGATCTGGTTGCCAAAGCATCATTTGTTTGCAATAACTTACAGTCTGCTACTGTATGAAGGAGCCTGAGATAGTCGATGCATTACTAGAGAAAGAAGTTGAGAAAGGATTCATGACTGGTCCATTTAATAAATTGCCCTTTCCTATGACTCGCATTTACCTGATAGGTATAGCTACTCATAAATATTCCAGGAAAAATGCCAAATAATTAACTTACGGTCAAACCGGAAAGTCTGCACACTCCTTTTACCTTCTCTGTGTGTTATGTTACAGACTTATTCTACAATAGTTTGAGTTAATTTTTTGTCACCAAATTCTACACAAAATAGCCCATAATGACAAAGTGAAAGCAGGTTTTTAGACATTTGTGCTTATTTATTATAAATCAAAATGTAAAATATCATATGCATACAAGTGTGCACACCCTTTGATATGACACCCAAAAGTGAGCTGAGGTGCATTTTGTTTCCACTGATACTGCTTGAGATGTTTCTACAACTTAATTGGAGTCCATGTGTGGTAAATTCAATTGATTGGACATGATTGGGGATTGCCAACACCTGCCTGTAAAAGGTTGCAGTTGATGGTGCATGTCAGAGCAAACTCCAAGCTATGGGGTCAAAGGAATTATCTGCAGACTGCAGAAACAAGATTGTGTCAAGGCATAGATCTGGAGAAGGGTACAGAAAAATTATTGCAGCTTTACAGGTCCCAAAGAGCACAGTGGCCACCATCATTCATAAATGGAAGAAGTTTGGAGCCACCAAGAATTTTCCTAGACCTGGCCACCCAGCCAAACTGAGCAATCAGGGAAGATGGGCCTTGGTCAGGGAGGTGAGCAGGAACCCGAGGGTCACTCTGACAGAGCTCCAGTGTATCCTTGTGGAGATGGGAGAACCTTTCAGAAGATCAACCATCCGACAGCACTCCACAAATCAGGCCTTTATGGTAGAGTGGCCAGATGGAAGTCATTCCTTAATAAAAGGCACATGACAGCTCGGAATTTGCCAAAAGGCACCTAGAGGACTCTTAAACCATGAGAAACAAGATTCTCTGGTCTGATGAAACCAAAGTTGAACTTTTTGGCCTGAATACCAAGCATCACATCTGGAGGAAACCAGGCACCGCTCATCACCTGGCTAATGCCATCCCTACAATGAAGCATGGCGGTGGCAGCATCATGTGGGGATGTTTTTCAGCAGTGGGAACAGGGCAACTAGTCCTGATAGATGGAAAGATGAATGCAGCTAAGTACATTGAGATCCTTGAAGAAAACCTGCTCCAGAGCACTCAACCTCAGACTGGGGCAAAGGTTTACTTTCCAACATGACAACAACCCAAAGCACACAGCCAAGAGAACAAAGGAGTGGCTTCAGAGAAAGTCTGTGAATGTCCTTGAGTAGCCCAGCCAGAACCCAGACCTGAATCTAATTGAACATCCATGGAAGGAGCTGAAAATGGCTGTGTATCGATGCTCCCCATCCAACCTGACAGAGCTTGCAAGGATATGCCAAGAGGAATGGGCAAAAATGTCCAGAAACAAGTGTGCCAAGCTCATAGCTTCTTTCCCAAGACATCTTGAAGCTGTAATTGCTACCAAAGGTGCATCAACCAAGTATTAGGCTAAGGGTGTGTACAGATATGTAACCCCTAAATAACCTAATTTTGTCAGTAAAATAAAATTGCATATTTTCTAAAAACCTGTTTTCACTTCGTAATTATTGGAAATTGTGTGTAGATGTTTGAGGCAAAAAAGAGAACTCAATCTATTGTAGAATAAGTCTGTAACATAATAAAATGTGGAGAAGGTGAAAGGGCTGTGCAGACTTTCCAGCTTGACTGTATCTGCTCTTCATAATGACAGAGCTCAGAGCATCAATAGTCTCAATTCTTTGGCACCCTTCTCCCTGTTTTCTGCTTCTGTGGACGATGCTATTAAGTTTGTTAAGAAAGCAGATTGGGGCATGTGGATAGCTAAGGCTGATACTGACAGTCTGACACACTGCATCATGGAATACATTAATTTTTGTGTGGAGAACACTGTGCCAACCAGGAAGGTATGGTGTTTTCCCAACAACAAACCATGGGTGACTCCTGACCTGAAAACCCTGCTGAATGAGAAGAAGAGGGTCTTCAGATCTGGGGATAAAGAGGAGCTGAGGAGAGTGCAGAAGGAGCTCAAGAGGGAGGTAAGAAAGAGCAAGGAGTGCTATAGGAGGAAGCTGGAGGAAAGCCTGCAACAGAAAAAACACACAAAAGGTGAGGAGGGGCCTGAAAACCATCTCTGGCCACAGCAAAGACAGTGGAAGGGGCCCTGAATTTGAAGACCTGGAATGGGCAAACAAACTGAATCTGTTTTTCAACAGGTTTGATTCTGCTGCCCCCACTCCCTCCCCCACCCACCAGAGCCCAGACCAATTGGTGCCCCTCTCACCCCCCAACTGGCACACCTCCCCTCCCCCAGGTCATCACAGACATCAGTTACACCCTTCTCAGACCCATAACTCCCCCTCTTGTACTACCTCCTTCCCCCTACCTACTACGACTGGAGCTACCCATTACCCCTCCCTTCTGCAGCCTCTCCATAATGATTGATTGATCAGGTGAGAAAGGAGCTGAAGAAGAACAAAACAAGGAAGGCTACAGGTCCTGACAGCATTAGCTCCAGAATGCTGAGGAACTGTATAGACCAGCTCTGTGAAGTGATTCTGCACATCTTCAACCTGAGCCTCAGTCTGAAAAAGGTTCCTGTCCTGTGGAAAACCTCCTGTGTGGTTCTGGTTCCAAAGACTGCACACCCCAGGGAGCCAAACCACTTTAGACCTGTAGCCTTGACCTCTCACCTGTTGAAGACTATGGAGAGGATCATTCTCAATCACCTCAGACCCCTCGTGAGTGTGAAATCGGACCCCCTGCAGTTTGAGTACCAACCAGGCATCGGTGTGGAGGATGCTGTTATCTGCATGCTACACAGATCTCTGTTACATCTGGAGGACGCGGGAAGTACTGTGAGGGTCATGTTTTTCTGACTTCTCCAGTGCTTTCAACATGATTCAGCCATCTTTGCTCAGGGGGAAGCTGGAAGGAGCTGGAGTTGCCTGTCACCTGGCTGCATGGACCATCAACTACCTTGCTAACAGACCACAGTATGTCCAACTTCATGACTGTGTGTCTGACGTAGTAGTCTGCAGCACAGGAGCCCCCCAGGGTACAGTACTCTCTCCCTTCCTCTTTACTCTGTACACCTCGGACTTCAGATATAACACACACACCTGCCATCTCCAGAAGTTCTCAAATGATACAGCCATTGTCAGAGGGGAACAAACAGGAATACAGGGGGTCATCAATGACTTTGTCAACTGGTGTGGAAATAACAACCTCCACATCAATACCAGGATGACAAGGGAGTTGGTGATCAATTTCCACAGGAGAGCACCACAGATTACACCAGTGAACATCCTGGGTACAGACATTGAGATTATGAGGGAATACCTGGGTGTTCACCTTTACAATAAACTGGACTACAACACAGATGCTTTGTACAAGAAGCGCCAAAGTCATTTCCACCTGCTGAGGAGACCGAGGTCCTTCTGAGTGTTCAAGACTCTGTTGAGGACATTCTACGACACCGTGGGAGCATCTGCTGTCTTCTTTGCTGTGGTCTGTTGAGGATGTGGAAGCACTGAAAGGGACAGGAAAAGGCTGAACAAGCTGGTGAAAAGGGTGTCCAAAAGAACGGTCTGTTTGGCCAAAAGAACTGTCATCCTTGCCAGCTAACACTTCTTCTATTGCTTTAATGGAAATCTACCCAATCATTGTAGCTTGTCTCCTCTGGGGTAAACGCTGGTCAAGGAAACAAATCCTGTCTTTTTGTGACAATGAGGCAGCCATAAACATCATTAAGAAAGGGTGCTCCTTAAGGCCTCTGCATGCTCTTGCGACAAGGCTTTCGCAGATAGCTTTTCGCAGACAGTTGTAATTTATTGTTGAGCGGGGAGTAAAGGCGTGCACGATGTTATTCACCGGCACAACGCAAGGGGGCGCGAAGTTGCTAGGAGTAGTTGGTGGGTGTGGTTAGTGGAGTGTTTATCCTCCGGTTACTTATAATGACTAGAACTTTTTTTTTTAATAATGACTAGAACTGGAGTCGTATAGATGTACGTACTTCCTCAATCAACCACTCTTCATGCTGCTCCATCTTCGCTTGTGTTTTTAAAAATGCAGGTCGTGAAAACAAAACAAACCGGGAAAGTAGGGAAGCGGAAGTGCGTGTACAGCGGATGTAGAGTGGACCAATCAGAGCCCTCTTGTCTGCGGCGCTGTCTGTGAGGCTTCTGCGGTGGTCACAATTTTTGGGAGGTGCGCGCAGAGCGTCTGCGAAGGTGGGGGGGCTACGCAGACACTGTCTGCAACGCTATCTGCGAGGACTGGGTTGTCAGCATAAATTGGCCTTCAGTTCCATTTATTAATAGATTTATGAGGCACCTCACATGGTCCTCTGTGTTATGTAATTTCATTGTTCGAGCAGCTCATGTTCCAGGCTTGGATAACAAAATTGCTGATTCTTTTTTTACTACTTTGATTTTCAGAAATTCCACCAACTGTGCCTGGAGACAGCACCATCCAGCCTGCCCCTGCCCCCATTCATTCAAACTGTGCTCGATTAAGCACATCCCTGCAAACTTACATGCTCTCTGCTGTTCACTATGCAATCTGGGTTAGCTAAGTCCACATTAAAAATGTATGACTCTGCATGGTCTTACTTCACTTCATTTTGTGCCACCTTCTCTATAGCTATCCTGCCTGTCAATATTTCCATCATACTGTATTTCACTCAGATCCATCCATATAAAAGAACTCCTCCATGGGTGTCATCCACTTCTCCACATAATCTAGCCATGAACTGCCCAGACACTGTATCTGAACACTGAAATGGTCACACCTTTTACCAAGTCCGTCCTTATGATTTTGTGTCAGTAGTCCCTTAACTTTAAGGGACATAAAGTTGTTGGTCTTTCATTCAAGAAGCATGCTGTAGACTTTGTTCAAAATATTCACGAGTGAGTGCATCTGCCAGAGGTAAATCTCACTGAACTCATCTTCATAAAACCTTCTTGATCAGGGAGGGTGTTTGTTTGTTTTTTCCTCCCTTTTTTTCCTGTGACAAAAAGAATGCTTTCAAGGCTGGAAGCATCTGTAGCAGCCTCTCAATACCTGGGAATAATGACAACCATTGCATCTTGCTATGAGAAAGGAGACTTCTGTATTCAACATCAATAAATTTACAGTACTCCTCTGTGCACATAGTGTAGATGTGAAAGTCCTGATAAATTTTTAAAGGAACAGTCCACCGTACTTCCATAATGAAATATGCTCTTATCTGAATTGAGACGAGCTGCTCTGTACCTGTCCGAGCTTTGCGCGACCTCCCAGTCAGTCAGACGCAGTCAGACGCGCTGTCACTCCTGTTAGCAATGTAGCTAGGCTCAGTATGGCCAATGGTATTTTTTGGGGCTGTAGTTAGATGCGACCAAACTCTTCCGCGTTTTTCCTGTTTACATAGGTTTATATGACCAGTGATATGAAACAAGTTCAGTTACACAAATTGAAATGTAGTGATTTTCTATGCTATGGAAAGTCCGCACTATAATGACAGGCGTACTAACACCTTCTGCACGCTTCGGCAGCGCATTGATACGGAGCTCAGATATCAATGTGCTGCCGAAGCGCGCAGAAGGTGTTAGTACGCCTGTCATTATAATGCGGACTTTCCATAGCATAGAAAATTGCTACGTTTCAATTTGTGTAACTGAACTTGTTTCATATCACTGGTCATATAAACCTATGTAAACAGGAAAAACACGGAAGAGTTTGGTCGCATCTAACTACAGCCCCAAAAAATACCATTGGCCATACTGAGCCTAGCTACATTGCTAACAGGAATGACGGCGCGTCTGACTGTGTCTGACTGACTGGGAGGTCGTGCAAAGCTCGGAGAGGTACGGAGCAGCTCGTCTCAATTCAGATAAGAGCATATTTCATTATGGAAGTACGGTGGACTGTTCCTTTAAGATGATGCTCTCAATATCGACATCTAGTGATGGACACAGTCCACACTGATTAAAGACTTGTTCTGCAAGGACTTCTTTAAGTTTGTGAAAACATTCTTTCCTTCATCACCATGCCGGAGTCCCCCAAACATTGTACTGCAGTTGTCACCTGTAAATGCAATACGTTTTGAAAAGATCCCTTTCTTTGCCAGTGTTTCTTTGATGTGTTGCACAATTGTAACAGCTTACTCATTTGGAGTGTTTTTAACTTTGACTAATTTACTTTGCATGCCACCATTCTTCCAAGCAAAATACTGAATAAGCAGAAGGAATATTTTCACAGCATCGTGACTGCTGCCTTCAGTAGAAACATAACAGTAAGGCATGTCTTCAAGTGCTTCCAGAGCTATAGTCAGCATAATGAGGTGCAATCATGGCATGAACAATTGCTTCAGTCTTAGTATGAGTGCTTGATGTTTGTGCTGTCTCAGGCTACATCCACACGACAACGGCAACGAGATTTTATTAAAAAAAAATATTGCGTCCACATGGGCAACGGATCAGTAAAATATCAGGTACAGATGGCAACGCAACGCTTGCTGAAAACGATGCAATACACATGCCACACCTCTACGTGCGCTGTAAGACGGTCCCATCGGAGACACCAGAACAATAGAAGTAGGACGCATGCGCATAAACCCCTTCTTCTACCCGGCGTGAAGTACTCACAGGAACAAACACACAATAACAAGAAGAAGATGGCTGCAACTACGCGAGGAAATCGTGCCTTCTGTGTGTACAAATTAGTTTTATTAGTGTGCATAATTTTATATAACTTAATTTTCTTATTGTGTGTGAACATTTTGAAAAGCATTTTTATATAATTTATATAACTTTTTATATTGTGTGAACATTCTGAAAAGCAGTCTTATCCAATAAAAAAAAATTCAAGAAATGGTTCAGTTACTTGTTTATTTAAAAGAAAAGCTGTATACAAAAGTGAATGCAATGCAGTGGTTCATACAAAACAGCGAGAGTGCTGCTTGTTCTAGTCATGTGGTTGTGACATCATCGTAAACAAATCCGTTCTACTCATCCAGACGACTTCGCAACGGCGCCGTTGCCAGATTTTTCCACTCTGGAACCCATTCTCAAAAAATATCGTTTTGGGGCACCCAAAACGCCGGTGCCGTGTGGACGCCAGGCCGAAACGATAAACAATTTTATCAGATTCACCTGAATCCGTTGCCGTGTGGACAGCCTCTCAGAATCAAGGAAAGCCTTTTTTTTTGACCAAGGCAGATGTGCAGTCCAATGATCTGTACCTGTTGTGATGAGGAATGCAAAGACTCCTTCCGCAGTAGTAACAACATCATCTCTTTTTATCTGGTCTGACAAAATAGTTAGTTAATTTACCTGATGAGCCCTCTCCTTTAGCTACAGTTTTATGTTTTGCGGAATTTATAGTGTGTTTTCATGTGACTCTCATCAAACTGGAAGTCGGACATATTGGCAGCCCTGGACACATCAACAGCAAAGCAGTCTTCATGAATTTTCCGATAAACTATCCAAATAATGGTGAATTACTGCAGAGTTTTGGGTTGCCACAATCGCTCAGATGGTGAGAAACATCTGCACCTCTACTGATTGCCTAAAATAATCAAAAATTAGGGGGAGGAAACCAGAAAATTGTCAGAGGAGCATCATCATCTCTGGCTTGCCAAACTAAACCAGGATCTGACCAACAAAAATCCGGACAACATAAGAGTGTGTTCAGTTCACTTTGTATCAGGTATGAGGTTTTTTAAAGTTTTGATCAATGTCTTAAAATTAAACAAGACACTATATTTCTACTGTCTAGCCATGATTGTGCTTCTGTATATTCTCTTGAGAGTCAGCTAAAGTTAAAAGTCACAATCAGCCATCTGCTGTCAGCTGAGGTCGGCTATAGTATATCACTGCACATGTAATGTACACAGTGCACACCTTTGCTTTCACCAGACATTTGTCACCAAATTTCCATGCTTTTCGTTCCCTGACCCAGCCACAGCACATCTGGTTATAGGTTTCTAGTCCCTTGAAACACTTCAGATCCTCAGCAGTGTATGAACTTGGCGAAAAAATCAAGTAGTTGATGATGTCTGGGTATGTCACAGCCAGCAGCAATACTTTGTCTTCACTCAGTTCCACTCCCATTTTGTATGGTTCCAGGCCGTCAATTAACTGCAGTTTCAACAGATAGCAGGCTCTTACACTGGGCTCTAGGCCTTCTACATACTTTCTAGCAGCTTATGTCTTCTTATTGCAAGTTTCTTTGGCCGATGCCATTATGAAAATCGCAATTTTTCCTGTGTGAAATGTAAGCATTGTTTGTTTATGGAAATTGATATCTCCAATGTGGCTGCACATCCAGGACTTTCGTGTTTTGATGACGTTAGTGAAAACCCTCTAGGCTTCTAGATCACTGCCACCTTTATTTGACACTGACATGTTAGAGAATATCTTAGGTAAGGCATGAGGACATATATATGTAACCCCCTTTTTTTTTTGACAGGTGCTGATCACCCAGCACAGTAGGCTATAGGCTACTAAAGAGTTACCCTAAATCCCAATAAATAATGGCGCAACAGGGTCCTAAGTTCTCAGCGGTGGAGTGGTGAGCTGGCTGAGATTCCTGATACCATAAGGGTACAAGTATGAGTAGAGAGAGAGAATAATAAGCATGAATCTAATAAATGATAAATTTAACAGCGCGGTGCCTCCACTGCGAAAATACTACACTTACCTTTGAAGCTAGTGTATGGTGTATTTCCTCAGATTTTAAAATAACAGTAGCTTGAGTGAAAGAACTAATAGCTAGTCTGCAGTGCGCATGTCAGAATGTTCAAATATAAAGAACCAAATGAGCAGCCAATACACCCAAGATATTTTAAATAATAATGATTATATTTATTAATAAGCAATAATAATAATAATAATAATAATAATAGCAATAATAACAATAATAATAATAATAATAGTATTTGACAATAAATGCTCCCAAAGAAGCATGCAATGTAATCACCAAGAAAATAGTAACACCGGCACAAGAAGAGTGGAAACAATTAGCCTACATAATAGAGATGTTACAGATAGCACATCAACAGTGTGTATACCAGCAGTACATAGTAAGAAAATAAAATTGGGTAAAGTATCAAAAGAAAAGAAGTGGACAAGAAAAAAAAACGCGTGCGCAGTTGGGGCCCGTTGGTGCACAGGTGGCAGCTCTCTGAACTGCAGGCAGAACAGCAACCGCTGCAATGCCCTTCTAAAACGCTGGCTATCCAGGCGAGACCAGAGGAACGCGTGTGTGTGTGTCAGTGTAAGTGTGGGTTCGCGTTACTCACAATCCACCGGTCAAACCAGACGGATCAGGTTACAGATGTCGGTACAGTCACGCAGCAGATGCTCCTGAGCAGAGGGCTAGCTATTGCTGTGGGTTAGCTCACTCGAATAAGATTCTGCTCACCCCAAACCCCTCGGTAGCTGGCTGGGTCCCCGACCCGACACAGTGAGTTCCCGGGACTGACGAAAGCGCTCCGGTGGGCACAGCACGGAGGGCAGATGTGTCCGCAGAAAAAAAAACAGCAACATCACTCACTGGAGTGACACCGGAGTTTATGGCCACAAGCAGACCAAACTATAAAAAGACTGTCTGCAAAATAAGTGCTGAAATAGAGCTCACAAACAACGCGATCTCTCTCTGCTCGGCTGCAGGCGGGAACTCCGTGAGCTTCTCCCCCACGAAGTGATGAAACATCTCCAAAAAGTCCGCGAACTCGCGGGCATTAAACATATACCAATTACCATTGGCTGACATCAAAATTCAAATAAAACTACAATGAGCAAATAAGTCTGATTGGTCCGAATGCACAGAACGTCACAACACATCAGAACAGTGAAAATATTCCAAACCACAAGGCATTATGGTAAATGGAGTTAATTACACAGAAAATAGGGCAATCCAATATAGAGTATAAAATACAGTGTTATTTTAGAGGACCTTACACTCTCCCCCCACCAACAAACAGCATGCCCCCATGCTGGGTTACATATATTATAAGGTGAACAGGAAAAATAGGTAAGAAAACAAATAAGCAAAACAAAACAAAGACCCAAAACAAACATGGCCTATTGCTTAAAAACTAGCTATGGGTGTAAAGGCAGGTGAAGTGCATGGCATAAGGAATGGCCGGTCTGTGCATGTACTGCAAAGAGCCTGCGGATTACACCACCAGGCATGAGAAACTTTATACCGTGCAGGGAATGGCTCGGCAAGTGCAAAGTGTGATGCTACAACATTCCTGCTCTGCACTCCTAGCTTGCCATAAGTCAAGCGGTCAGTAGGCTTCCTATCCCTATGTGACCTACGTACTAAGGGAAGAACGGAGTCTGTGGGAGCTGCAGAATAAACTACAGAGTGAACATCAGGACAACTAACATCCTGGTCTGTGGCTACTAAATCCTTCACTACCTCAGGAGACCTATGTGGAGAGGTAAGGAGTGCAGGGTTGAGTGGAGTTATCACATCTCTAGGTGTGGGCACTAACCTAGGGCTTCTAACTGTGGTGGAGACACACGGCGCAGTAGAATCTGGTACAGGCTGGGCATTATGCATGTCAGCAGTCAGAGGAGCATGTTGCACTGCATCCTCAGCATAACAACCATATTCCGAATCAGAATCAGAAGTGCTAGACTGTGCATGTACCACAGGAGGCAACACCTCAGAAACACCAGTCCTACGATTTTCCCTAGCCCTTCTGTGTTTCACAGCTCTTGGGCCCACGGCTGGAGTGGTGGCGACCCCTGGACCTAGTCTTACCTCCTGTCCTAAAGGCAAGATATGGTTACGGTGCATCACCTTGACTGGTCCATTACCATCAACAGGCGTCAACCTGTACACAGGGAGGTCAGAAAGCTGACCATCAACACTGTAAAGACATGAGCTCCATCTATCCGCTAGCTTCTGCTTCCCTTTCAGACCCAAGTTTCTAATCAAAACCCAATCCCCAGGACTCAGGCTATGATAGCGAACTTTCTGGTCATACCTCTCCTTGTTGCTCTGATTCATCCTATCCGCAGAGGCACATGCCAGCTGGTAAGCAGCTTGCAACTCCTCTTTCATCTTTGCCACATACTTTAAATGTGATGCAAATGACGTGTCATCAGATGAAACACCAAAGCAAACATCAACAGGGAGGCGAGCCTCCCGACCAAACATCAAGAAATAGGGTGAGTACCCGGTAGCCTCATTAGGAGTGCAATTATACGCATGCACCAAATGTGCTATATGCTGACTCCACTTTGACTTTTGATGTGACTCTAGGGTGCCCAACATGTCTAACAAAGTCCTATTGAACCTCTCAGGTTGTGGGTCACCCTGGGGGTGGTAAGGAGACGTCCTCGACTTTTTCACACCCAACATTGTCAACATCTCAGTCACCAGTCTACTCTCGAAATCCCTACCCTGGTCGGAGTGGATACGGGTGGGCAAGCCATAATGAATAAAATATCTCTCCCAGAGAGTCCTTGCCACTGTGACAGCTGTCTGGTCCTTAGTAGGAAAGGCTTGTGCATAACGCGTGAAATGGTCAGTGACGACCAACACATTGCAAACATTTCGAGAGTCAGGCTCAATCGAAAGAAAATCTATGCACACCAAATCCATGGGTCCAGAACTCTGTATGTGGGAAAGAGGAGCAGCCCTCTGAGGCAACGTTTTCCGCTTGATGCAGCGCTCACATGTCTTACAGTATTTCTCTGCATCAAGCTTCATACGAGGCCAGTAAAACCTGTCCCGAACCAGACTATACGACTTGTCAAACCCCAAGTGGCCACTATCGTCGTGCAGCAGCTTAAAAACCAGACCATGGAATTGCTTAGGGAGCACCAGTTGTCTCACACACTGACCACCCTGCTTAACAGTCCTGTATAGCAGTCCCTTGTCAATAGACAGCTTTGCCCACTCCTTTTTCAGGATCTTAAAGTCAGGATGCCGCGTCAGGATACTACTAGCAGGCTTCTTCAGACTTATAGCTTGCCAGACATCTCCTATAACAGGGTCGCTTTTCTGAGCTTCTTGAAGCTCACTAGAACTAAAAGTAGGCAACTGATCAGGTGCTACAGCAGCAACATGACAGAATGCTGTTGGAACAGCTGACTCATGGCTGCAAATCTGATCAGCAACCCGGGGGAATGGAGAACAACCAGCTCTCTGTGTGGCCACCACCTGACAAATAGCTCGCACTCCAGGGGCGGGAATCTCTTGCCACTCATCGTCAAGGGACAGACTGACGTGAGGGCGTCGCGACAGTGCGTCAGCATCCATGTTCTTCCGCCCAGGCCTGTACTTCAGGCTGAAGTCGTAAGTGGACAATGCCGACAACCAGCGATGACCAGTGGCATCCAATGTGGCAGACTTGGTTATATAAGTCAGGGGGTTGTTGTCCGTCCTGACTTCAAAACTGGCTCCATAAAGGTAGTCATGCAACCGATCCACAATAGCCCACTTCAAAGCTAAAAACTCCAGTTTGTGAGCTGGATAATTCCTCTCTGAAGGGGAAAGACTACGACTGATGAACGCCACAGGACGCAATCCTTCAACGCACTCTTGATAAAGGATACCACCTAGACCATCCAGGCTTGCATCCACATGCAAAACATATGGCTTTTGGGGGTCTGCAAAAGCTAGCACCGGGGCCTGAGTTAACCTTGACTTCAACTCCTGAAAAGCGGATTCGCACTGATCGCTCCATCTAGGACCAAAAGGTTCAGAGGGCCGGAAAGAAGGTTTCGAGACAGCAGCCTGTGAACTCGAGCTCTTCTTCCGAGGCAGACAGCCCTGCAGCAACTCGTTCAGCGGTCGGCATAATGTGGAAAAACCCTTCACAAAACAACGGTAATATCCACAAAAACCCAAAAATGACCGTAGCTCAGTGACAGTCTGTGGTCGAGGCCATGAAACAACAGCCTCTATTTTGGAGGGGTCAGTGGCTATGCCATCCTGTGAAACTATGTGCCCCACATAGTTCACAGACGTCCTGCCAAACTGACACTTATCCAACGAAAGTTTGAGACCTTCATCTCTCAACCTGTCCAGAACCTTTAAGAGTCTCTCCTCATGCTCCTCCAAGGTGCTACCAAAGACAATCAGGTCATCTAAATACACCAGAACCTCCAGAAAATTCATGTCTCCGACTGTCCGCTCCATGACTCTCTGGAATGTGGCAGGGGCACCACAGATTCCCTGAGGCATACGCTCAAACTGATAGAAACCTAAAGGACAGATGAACGCTGTCTTTTCTTTATCAGCCTCGCTCATGGGAATCTGGTAGTAGCCACTTCTCAAGTCCAACACCGAGAACCACTTACTACCAGAGAGACAATGGAGGGCGTCTTCGATCCTGGGAACTGTGTACTGGTCAGGGATGGTCCGCTGGTTAAGCGTTCTATAATCAATACACATCCTGACTTTACCTGACTTCTTGCGCACTACAACAATGGGCGAAGCATACGGACTCCGAGACTCCGAAATGATGCCATGATTCTGGAGTTCCAGCAAATGCTGACGCACATCCTCTAGATCAGCAGGAGCTAAACGTTGAGATCGCTCCCGAAAAGGCCGCGAGTCATTTAACCTGATTTCATGCTGAGTGCTTTTTGAGCAGCCTACATCCCACTCGCTACAAGAAAACACTTCCTTCCTCTGCAACATCTTCTCGCAGAGGCGATGTTTTGCCTCCTCTGGCATAGAAGAAGTGCCAAAATCAAAAGAAGCAGAAGTAAGCTCACCAGCAGCTATGGGGCTGCAAGTGGACGGAAACTGTGGCACCATCTCTACAGGGTATATGTGAGCGAGGGGACTACCTCTCTTCACAAGAACATCCCTGGAAGAAACATTCCTCACATTTACCGTAATATGACGGCAGGACACAGCAGAGACTGGATGGACTTCAGGCCAAACCTCAAGCTCAGGGACAGATGTATCATCAGCACTAAAAGGCTGGTCTACCAGGACTAAAGAGTCATTGAGTTCACCAGGAAACTTGGGCAGTCCTGAAAGCTGCAGCTCCTGCCCAGGCTTTAAAACAACAGGCTTAGGTTTCATGAACCACACAGTACCGTGTTTATTCACATCCTCCGGTGATACACCTGTGTGCTTAATGGACTCAAAAACCTCTTTTATCACCGGGTGTATGGTCAGCGTGTTAAGAAACCCGTCACCTGCCTGTTCACGACAAGAGTGGAACAACTTCTTCACTAAGTGAGTGTTTGTGCCTACCAAAATGGCTATACCCTCTTTTGTCTGAGGGTCAGGACACACAAGAGCTAAAGTGTCCACCACCTGAGGCACACCAGTGACCGCTTCAGTGAACTCAAGCCTAAGAGGTAAATATCCATCATATGGGTATTTGTGAGAGCTCAAACCCCATATTTCCAGATTTTCCACTGGCTGCAGTGGCAAATGCTTCAAATATGCATTATAAAAGCTATGATACAAGATGGTGACCTGAGAACCACTATCAAGCAGAGCTTTAGCATAAATACCTTCTATCTGCACGGGCACCTCAGCCGAGGGCCCCACTAACCCAGACGGCAGTTGTGATTGGCTGACTTTGATTGGAGGTGAACAATGAGCGGAACGTGTTTTGTGTGATGGAGCTCTGTGCCGTTCCTTCACTGAGCTCCGGGGAAGTTTCCCTGCTGCGTGACCCTCTTAAGCAGCTTCTGATTCACTACCCTCAAGTTCTCAGGACGTGTGCACTCTCGCTTGGTGTGGCCGTCTTCTCCACACTTGTAACAAAAAATGGCAGGAACAGAAGAGGATGTCGTAGACTTCGGCAGGTTCGAAGAAACAGCCCTTGTGGGAACAGCTGGGGCTGTGGTTTCTGTGCTGTGGCTTACACCAAACTGTGAGACTTGAGGATTTTCAGGAGCCACGGTAGTAGCAGTCAAAAGTTTAGTTACTAAAGACGTCAGCTCCTTGACCTCTTTCCTCAGACTGTCAACCTCAGACACCAGGGGAGTAACAGGCACATGAGGAAGAGCGACAGCAGCAGTCACAGGAACCTGGCAAAATGTAGATGAGGCCACAGAAACCTTTGCACTCTCCCTTGCACTTACCCAGTGCTCTTCCTCTCTCACATTTCGCATTAACTGGGAAAAAGAAGGCGGAGCTTGCAAAGTGTGCAGAAGTCGCACACGTAAAGCCACAATGTCAGTGGTGAGAGCACCCTTGAACAACTGCTCCAGACGTGCACGATTCAGGCCTGCAGCTTCAATCCCTCCTCTCAAAAGAGCACGGTGGAGAAGCTTGTCCAAGCGATACAAGAAAGCAGAAAGTTTCTCACCATCTTCTTGAAAAGTATGGCGAAACGATGCCATAAGGTCTGCCCCACTCTCAGTCGATCCATAAGTAGTGTCAAGAGTGGTTAAGTAATCAGTAGCAGTAGCAGATGGGCTACTGACTTTCAAAAACCTTACTATATCCGCAGCAGGCCCACGCAAACTCTCAACAATGCGCTGTCGCTTAGCAGCATCACTGCACTGCCACTCAGTAATCATCTGAGTAGCCTGCTCCATCCAGGCCTCATATTCTTCCTCGCCTGGGGGAACGGGCCGTAAACCGGAAAACAGCCTCAGTTTTCTATAGCCAGGCACATCAACAGATGCCTGGTTACAGCGATCAACGAGCTGGCCTATGGCATTCACAAGATCCATGCTGACATCAGGTTTAGGAGGCTGCGTGCCCAAAACAGCCTTCACATCACCCATAGACTTGCCTTCCTGCTGTAATAATGAAAATAGCTTGGCTTCGAATCCATCACTTTCAAGAACAGGACTAGCAGGCAGCAAACCACTCACTACATGAACAGCCCATGGACCTGCCTCACCTACAATTCCCACTTCAGGAGGGACAGAGCTCTGATCCAACTCAGCAGAAGTCTCGACTAAAATGTACAGGTGCCTACCAGTCTTGTCGCCACGGCGACCGCGTATCCGGGTCCTACCCAGAACCTTAACTGTGCTGAGCACATGGCTAACCACATCATCAGTGGCCTCCAGTGGCACTCTGCTAAGTAAAATGGCATGACACAACTCCACATTCTCCTCACGGCTCCACTCAACAGCCTGACTAAGGTCCATGTTTAAAAAAAAAAAAACTGCCCAGCAAACAGCAATAACTAACACAACACAAACACTAAGCAAAACACAGTGATCTACTTGTTCTGGTAAACAAGAAAATCCCAGCGGTGCCTCCAAAATGTAACCCCCTTTTTTTTTTGACAGGTGCTGATCACCCAGCACAGTAGGCTATAGGCTACTAAAGAGTTACCCTAAATCCCAATAAATAATGGCGCAACAGTTCTAAGCGGTGTTCTTAGTTCTAATGGCTAAGTTCTCAGCGGTGGAGTGGTGAGCTGGCTGAGATTCCTGATACCATAAGGGTACAAGTATGAGTAGAGAGAGAGAATAATAAGCATGAATCTAATAAATGATAAATTTAACAGCGCGGTGCCTCCACTGCGAAAATACTACACTTACCTTTGAAGCTAGTGTATGGTGTATTTCCTCAGATTTTAAAATAACAGTAGCTTGAGTGAAAGAACTAATAGCTAGTCTGCAGTGCGCATGTCAGAATGTTCAAATATAAAGAACCAAATGAGCAGCCAATACACCCAAGATATTTTAAATAATAATGATTATATTTATTAATAATAATAATAATAATAGCAATAATAACAATAATAATAGTATTTGACAATAAATGCTCCCAAAGAAGCATGCAATGTAATCACCAAGAAAATAGTAACACCGGCACAAGAAGAGTGGAAACAATTAGCCTACATAATAGAGATGTTACAGATAGCACATCAACAGTGTGTATACCAGCAGTACATAGTAAGAAAATAAAATTGGGTAAAGTATCAAAAGAAAAGAAGTGGACAAGAAAAAAAAACGCGCGCGCAGTTGGGGCCCGTTGGTGCACAGGTGGCAGCTCTCTGAACTGCAGGCAGAACAGCAACCGCTGCAATGCCCTTCTAAAACGCTGGCTATCCAGGCGAGACCAGAGGAACGCGTGTGTGTGTGTCAGTGTAAGTGTGGGTTCACGTTACTCACAATCCACCGGTCAAACCAGACGGATCAGGTTACAGATGTCGGTACAGTCACGCAGCAGATGCTCCTGAGCAGAGGGCTAGCTATTGCTGTGGGTTAGCTCGCTCGAATAAGATTCTGCTCACCCCAAACCCCTCGGTAGCTGGCTGGGTCCCCGACCCGACACAGTGAGTTCCCGGGACTGACGAAAGCGCTCCGGTGGGCACAGCACGGAGGGCAGATGTGTCCGCAGAAAAAAAAAACAGCAAGATCACTCACTGGAGTGACACCGGAGTTTATGGCCACAAGCAGACCAAACTATAAAAAGACTGTCTGCAAAATAAGTGCTGAAATAGAGCTCACAAACAATGCGATCTCTCTCTGCTCGGCTGCAGGCGGGAACTCCGTGAGCTTCTCCCCCACGAAGTGATGAAACATCTCCAAAAAGCCCGCGAACTCGCGGGCATTAAACATATACTAATTACCATTGGCTGACATCAAAATTCAAATAAAACTACAATGAGCAAATAAGTCTGATTGGTCCGAATGCACAGAACGTCACAACACATCAGAACAGTGAAAATATTCCAAACCACAAGGCATTATGGTAAATGGAGTTAATTACACAGAAAATAGGGCAATCCAATATAGAGTATAAAATACAGTGTTATTTTAGAGGACCTTACATATATATATATATATATATATATATATATATATATATACACACACAACCCCGATTCCAAAAAAGTTGGGACAAAGTCTCATCTCATCTCATTATCTCTAGTCGCTTTATCCTGTTCTACAGGGTCGCAGGCAAGCTGGAGCCTATCCCAGCTGACCACGGGTGAGAGGCGGGGTACACCCTGGACAAGTCGCCAGGTCATCACAGGGCTGACACATAGACACAGACAACCATTCACACTCACATTTACACCTACGGTCAATTTAGTGTCACCAGTTAACCTAACCTGCATGTCTTTGGACTGTGGGGGAAAACGGAGCACCCGGAGGAAACCCATGCGGACACGGGGAGAACATGCAAACTCCGCACAGAAAGGCCCTCGCCAGCCACGGGGCTCGAACCCGGACCTTCTTGCTATGAGGCAACAGCGCTAACCACTACACCACTGTGCCGCCTTGGGACAAAGTACAAATTGTAAATAAAAACGGAATGCAATGATGTGGAAGTTTCAAAATTCCATATTTTATTCAGAATAGAACATAGATGACATATCAAATGTTTAAACTGAGAAAATTTATCAAAGGGAAAAATTAGGTGATTTTAAATTTCATGACAACATCACATCTCAAAAATGTTGGGACAAGGCCATGTTTACCACTGTGAGACATCCCCTTTTCTCTTTACAACAGTCTGTAAATGTCTGGGGACTGAGGAGACAAGTTGCTCAAGTTTAGGGATAGGAATGACCCATTCTTGTCTAATGTAGGATTCTAGTTGTTCAACTGTCTTAGGTCTTTTTTGTCATATCTTCCATTTTATGATGCACCAAATGTTTTCTTTGGGTGAAAGATCTGGACTGCAGGCTGGCCAGTTCAGTACCCGGACCCTTCTTCTACACAGCCATGATGCTGTAATTGATGCAGTATGTGGTTTGGCATTGTCATGTTGGAAAATGCAAGGTCTTCCCTGAAAGAGAGACGTCGTCTGGATGGGAGCATATGTTGCTCTAGAACCTGGATATACCTTTCAGCATTGATGGTGTCTTTCCAGATGTGTAAGCTGCCCATGCCACACGCACTAATGCAACCCCATACCATCAGAGATGCAGGCTTCTGAACTGAGCGCTGATAACAACTTGGGTCGTCCTTCTCCTCTTTAATCCGAATGACACGGCGTCCCTGATTTCCATAAAGAACTTCAAATTTTGATTCGTCTGACCACAGAACAGTTTTCCACTTTGCCACAGTCCACTTTAAATGAGCCTTGGCCCAGAGAAGACGTCTGCGCTTCTGGATCATGTTTAGATACGGCTTCTTCTTTGAACTATAGAGTTTTAGCTGGCAACGGTGGATGGCACGGTGAATTGTGTTCACAGATAATGTTCTCTGGAAATATTCCTGAGCCCATTTTGTGATTTCCAATACAGAAGCATGCCTGTATGTGATGCAGTGCCGTCTAATGTCCCAAAGATCACAGGCACCCAGTATGGTTTTCCGGCCTTGACCCTTATCCACAGAGATTCTTCCAGATTCTCTGAATCTTTTGATGATATTATGCACTGTAGATGATGATATGTTCAAACTCTTTGCAATTTTACACTGTCGAACTCCTTTCTGATATTGCTCCACTATTTGTCGCCGCAGAATTAGGGGGATTGGTGATCCTCTTCCCATCTTTACTTCTGAGAGCCGCTGCCACTCCAAGATACTCTTTTTATACCCAGTCATGTTAATGACCTATTGCCAATTGACCTAATGAGTTGCAGTTTGGTCCTCCAGCTGTTCCTTTTTTGTACCTTTAACTTTTCCAGCCTCTTATTGCCCCGTCCCAACTTTTTTGAGATGTGTTGCTGTCATGAAATTTCAAATGAGCCAATATTTGGCATGAAATTTCAAAATGTCTCACTTTCGACATTTGATATGTTGTCTATGTTCTATTGTGAATACAATATCAGTTTTTGAGATTAATAATTATATAATTATATTATAATATAATTCTGTTAAAATATAATTAATTATATTAATAATTATTATTAAGTAAATTATTGCATTCCGTTTTTATTTGCAATTTGTCCCAACTTTTTTGGAATCGGGGTTGTGTGTGTATGGCCAACTAATAACATTTTTAAAAGAAACAGGTGTAATAGAGAAACTTTAAGGGTTCTTTTTCTTTTTTCCCCTGCCAATCTTCTGTTCCACACTCCAATCCAGTAGGTGGAGGTAATGCACTTTTAAGCTGGCTTGCCAACCGCCATTAAACCCAAAAGAAGAATGAAAAGAAGGCACTGACGTTGGCATGTACGCACCAGCTTTGCTGGTCATGCGTCCTGCTTCCCACAGAACTCGACCAAGTCGAAAACACAGGAATTTTCTCTGTAGTTCATCCCTGAATTTACATTTGCATTTGGGCATTTTTTAAGTTGAGGCATCATATGATGAATCGCTGTTATTGTTTACATTTGGCTTTTCCGCTTCATGCGTACTTGGTGGTCAGCAAGAAACATTACTACCACTAGCATGCTAACATGGCTGTGTAAATAAATATAAAACATAAACCTAAGGATGTTTTGGATTTGTGAGAATTGTAAATTCTAAGTATGCATTATTTTGCAGAACACTATAGTTTGTTTGAATTAAAATACATGTGCACAGATACTATTAAATTTGTATTAATTAACAATTATAATTATATATAATTATAATTGTTAATTAATACAAATTTAATAATAAATTATTATTAAATTTGTATTAATTAACAATTATAATTATTATTACAACAATTGTTAAGCAATTTATTGTTATATAAAAGTACTTTACACATCTTTCAATGAATTTATTTTATAATCATGATTTATTTATTTAATATACATGTACTTATCAAAAGTGAGGTGATGTTGGGTGCGGGAGGTTTTTGCATGACCCAATAAAAATAACTTCAAAAAAGTAATATATGAGTAAAAGTTCACCAAATGCAACATCAGGAAAGTAGAAATTTTGAAAACACTTTCACAGTCATAACCCTAGTGATCGTGTCCTGTTTGAATGCAATAAGTTCTAAGATATTGTTTCTGGGTGAATTGTTAAAGTATAAATGAATGAGTATAGTTATTTATGGTCAATAATGAATCAGTTTGAATAAATAATCCATTTGAAATACCGTTTATTCACTAGAAAATCCATATGCAACAGCTCAGTGAAGATGTAGCTAGTTCAGAGTCACAAATATCCCATTCACACAGGCTCTGTTCTCAACCCTGAACGTGGAGTTCAGGCATGCTGTCATACTAAATGAAGTCATATTCTACAAGTTATACCATAACATTGCACGGGCTTCAATCATGGATTACAAAAAATATCCTGTTCATACATTCTGCATGGAATGGGTACGAATTAAATGAAATGCACGCAATGAAAAGTCTGCCATTCAGATACTGAAGAGAGACACCCATGGCTGTAGCACTTTGCTCCCTTTTATCAACCAAGCCTTTCTTCTTTCTTCATCCAGAGGAAGTCAAAAATATTTCTCTTTACATCCCTAATGCTGTCTGTAGTACAATTAATAGCACAACTGGGTGGCATAATGAAGTGAGACAAAAATTCAACAGACCGTCTGCTACCAGTTGTTTTGCCTACCATGGATCAATACCATGGGCGGCACGGTGGTGTAGTACCTAGTTAGCACGGTTGCCTCACAGCAAGAAGGTTCCAGGTTTGAACCCAGCGGCCGGCAAGGGCCTTTCTGTGTGGAGTTTGCATGTTGCCTGTGTCTGCGTGGGTTTCCTCCGGGTGCTCCGGTTTCCCCCACAATCCAAAAACATGCAGTTAAGTTGACGTGGGGCGGCCTTGGGCTGAGGTGCCCTTGAGCAAGATACCTGACCCCTGACTGCTCCCCAGGCGCTCCGGTGTGGCTGCCCACTGCTCTGGGTGTGTGCGTGTGTTCACTGCTTCAGATGGGTTAAATGCAGAGGATGAATTTCGCTGTGCTTGAAGTGTGCATGTGACCAAATAAAGGTTTCTTCTTCAATACCATAATGGCATGATTGTGATGTCATCGCAATTTCTTGTATTATTACAGATTTACATGGTTTCACAGATTTTTTTTCAAGATTAATACTGCTCGAAATGATTGCTTATCTACAACTTGTCATTAATGTAAATGTACTGTGAATGTTGTTGGCCAGAGTGATAGTGCTGAGTAGTTGGAACATGTGTAAACAGTGCAGAGTGTGAAGGCGAAAGGGCCTTATGGGCAATAATATAAGGATGGCCAATTAAAAGCTTCTGTGCTGATGAAAAATACCAAGGAACAGTAACTAGACATGGGCGGCATGGTGGTGTAGTGGTTAGCGCTGTCGCCTCACAGCAAGAAGGTCCTGGGTTCAAGCCCCGGGGCCGGCGAGGGCCTTTCTGTGTGGAGTTTGCATGTTCTCCCCGTGTCCGCGTGGGTTTCCTCCGGGTGCTCCGGTTTCCCCCACAGTCCAAAGACATGCAGGTTAGGTTGACTGGTGACTCTAAATTGACCGTAGGTGTGGATGTGAGTGTGAATGGTTGTCTGTGTCTATGTGTCAGCCCTGTGATGACCTGGCGACTTGTCCAGGGTGTACCCCGCCTTTCGCCCGTAGTCAGCTGGGATGGGCTCCAGCTTGCCTGCGACCCTGTAGAAGGATAAAGCGGCTAGAGATAATGAGAGATGAGAGTAACTAGACATATAACAGCAATCTAATAACATATTTCAGCTTGCATCCGATATCTGAACATCGAAACTGATTATATAGCCCAATGCTGGCTTTTTGTATCATCAGCAGCAGCCTGGGTCTGGCCACCAGAAGTTCCCAACCGCACAGTGGATTATGGGATATGTGTAAGGGGCGAATACAGCTCAGTTTTTTTTTAATAAGTTGGTGCAGATAGGAGGTGCACTCCCTCACCTGTCCTCCCTGAGTGCTGAGCGTGGTTGCCATCTTCACCGAAGTTTGGTTCCGGTCTGCTGTAACCAAGTTCAGCCTTGTGTGTGTAGATGTACTTGGCCAGTAAATCTGATTCTGATTCTGATTCTGAACTTAAATCAAAACAATTTCATGAGGTTTCAAGGTTCATTTAATTGGGTGTTTACACAATACAATATGTCTAAGGAGCAAACAGATGTTTGGTGATCCAGATGTTAATTTAAAAAAAACAGGCATTTCTTGCTTGTATAATAAATGCAAACTAGACCGGACAATTCCCCGGGGGAAATTGTGAGAGGATGCAGTGCGCGAAGCAATTCGGTCACGCATGTTTGCTGGCCGTGAATGTGTGACCTGCAATGATGTTTCAATGCAAGCTATTCAAGAGTATAAACAAAGTGACTACAGGCAGAAATTAGCATGCACTGCTATAACCTGGGACAGACATCTGTCCTTACCACAAGGATAATGTTTAATTTGTGCACTGTCCCTTTTAAAAATAAAATAAACTCTAAACTCTAAGAAGAGTGGTTGTAGTTTGTATGTATGAACAGAAGTGTTCCTAATAAAGTGGGTGGCTAAGGTGAAGTGTCATGCCGACCGAGGCTGTTTTTCTGTCACGTTTATAATGGGTGTCAATGAGGCCATTCGGCTGCCCTCTTCTCAGTTTGAGGCTTCTCATTCAAAAACTGTAAATCCTATCGTTTAGGTAGACACATTGTGTGAATCAGGACAAGTTTTACTACTACTTTTGAGAAAATCATGTCTGTAGAGTGAAATTTGTGGCTGAAAACACAGTTTAAGCAAGAAAGTTTGAGCTTTTTTTCCAAGCCGTCTCCACTCTGACTTAACGAGCTTCACTGGTGTGTAACGCAATAGACACCCATTCAAAAGCCGGATTTTCTCCCGGAACCCACACGGCGTTTGAGCTGGGACTGATCCGAAAGTGTAGAACCTAGCAGAAAAGTTGAATGCCAGATCCACAGAGGAGAAGTTTTCCTACGTTTTAGAGTTTGAATCACGTCTCTAGGTGAAAGCATGCCAGAGCAGCGGATGTTTGAAAAAGTGCTTTTTTTTTCAATTAATTCCATAGAAATGAATGGGGTTTTTTTGGGACAAGTGTGACAACTACTTTTGAGAAAATTATGTCTGTAGTGTGAAATTTGTGGCTGAAAACACAGTTTAAGTTTGAAATTTTGAGCATGATTTGTGTGTGTGCTTGAGACAGCAAACCCCCCCCCCCCCCCACCTGCCCTGTCATTGGCCCCAGTCGGCATGGCGACGGGCCTCAGGAGAGCTAAGACACACAAGGTATTGAGTTTTCTGCTGTTTTTTTGCTCAGGACCAGGCCTCGAACAACGACAAATAACTCGACCACGAAAGCAGCTATTCACAAAATTCATTCACAGTGAGCGCTAGAAGGGTCTCATGAATAAAATGATGTATTTTTTTTCTCTGTAGTGTTAAAAATAAGGACACTAGAGCGATTTAAAAATGAGAGACTTTTCTGTCACTTTTATAATGGGTGTCAATGAGCTAAGACACACAAGGTCTGGAGTTTTCTACTGTTTTTTTATGAAGGACCAGGCCTCGAACAATGACAAATAACTCGACAACGGAAGCAGCTATTCACAAAATTCTTTCACAGTGAGCGCTAGAAGGGTCTCCTGAATAAAATGATGTATTTTTTTGTCTGTAGTGTTAAAAATAACGACACTAGAACGATTTAAAAACGAGTGACTTTTCTCTCACGTTTATAATGGGTGTCAATGAGGCCTGTCAGCTGCCCTGTCCTCAGTTTGACGCTTGTCATTCAAAAACTGTAAATTCTATCGTTTAGGTAGACACATTGTGTGAATCAGGACAAGTTTTACTACTAATTTTGAGAAAATCATGTCTGTAGAGTGAAATTTGTGGCTGAAAACACAGTTTAAGCGAGAAAGTTTGAGCTTTATTTTCAACCTCTCTCCACTCTAAGTTAACGAGCTTCACTGGTGTGTAACGCAATAGACACCCATTCAAAAGCCGGATTTTCTCCCAGAACCCACATGGCGGTTGAGCCGGGACTGATCCGAAAGTGTAGAACCTAGCAGAAAAGTTGAATGCCAGATCCACAGAGGAGAAGTTTTCCTACGTTTTAGAGTTTGAATCACGTCTCTAGGTTAAAGCATGCCAGAGCAGCGGACGTTTGAAAAACGTTGAAAAAGTGCTTTTTTTTCAATTAATTCCATAGAAATGAATGGGGTTTTTTTCGACGATTTTTTCGCGACTACGTCGCGAAAAAATCGTAATTTGTAGAGAAAAGTAATAGCATAGCGAGTCCAATCGAGCCGCACGTTTTGATATATCGTTTGTCTGTGTGCGACGTACGGTTATCGAGTTATTCGAAATCGAAATTTGCGTAGGAGGAAGAAGAAGAAGAAGAAGAAGAAGAAGAAATACGTAGAAGAACAATAGTTGCAGTGCTTTGCACTGCAACCTATGGGCTCCCCTAGGGGAGCCCATAGGTTGCTGTGCTGCAGCACTGCATCCTAATTAACCCCATAGATCAATACTTGGACATAAACAAACAAACCCCACCACTGGCTGTAATTACAGCTGCAAGTCTTCTAGAGATGTGTCTCCCTCAACGTTGCATATCTGGATCCTGATATTTTGCCCATTCTTCTTGGAGAAATTGCCTAAACTCTGTCAGATTGAATGGAGACCTTTGGTGAAGAGCAATTTAAGTCTTGCCACAGAATACTTGTGAATACTTGTGACTTTTAGGCCAAAAGTTAATCAATGATTACATCATCAGGATGTATGAAATCTTACTGTTTACTCATTATGTGTACTTAATTCGATTAGGTTGCACCCCATGCAAATGTGCACATCTGTGCCAATTCAAAGGAAAAGTTTAGCCAAATATTAAATGTACACAGTCACTGCCTTCCTATCAGCCAGGAGGTATCAAATTATATGCTGAAGAAAGTAATTCGACTTCCTGGTGACCCTTACAACTGGTGTCTTTTTGTCCATATTTTAGCTAAGTGTGTTTCATACAGTATCTGTTCAGCTTTAATCTGTCTGTAGCGAAGAAGGTTGAATTTACAAAGTATGATCTAGGAATGTAGACATCTTCCACCTAAGAGATTCTGCCTCACAGATCGATCTGGGAGCTCACAGTCACGGACACAGCTGTTGAGAGATGTTTCTCAGTTTATTGTAGGAACAAACATGAATATATATTCACATTTAAGAGTAGGTTGTAGCTATGTGACTGGGTGATGATTTAATTGACGAAGGTATCTATGTATAACGTGAATTCAAGTGCCTGGGGTCAACTGTGCAGGAAAATGGGGGCTGCGATAGTGAGGTGAGAAAGAGAGTGCAGGCAGGGTGGAGCAGTTGGAGAAGGATTTCGGGAGTCATTTGTGATCGGAAAGTCCCAGTAAAAGTGAAAGGTAAGATGTACGTATAAGACAGTAGTAAGACCAGCTACAGTGCCTTGCAAAAGTATTCATACCCCTTGAACTTTTTCACATTTTTCCACCTTACAACCACGAACTTAAAAGTTTTTTATTGAGATTTTATGTCATAGACCAACACAGAGTAGCGCACAATTGTGAAGTGAAACGAAAATGATAAATGGTCTTCAAAATTTTAAACAAATAAAAATCTGAAAAATGTGGTGTGCATTAATATTCAGCCCCCTGTACTCTGATACCTCTAAATACAATCCAGTGCAATCAATTGCCTTCAGAAGTCATCTAATTAGTTAATAGAGTCCTACTGTGTGTAATTTACTTTCAGCATAAATACACTTGTTCTGTGAAGGCCTCAGTGGTTTGTTAGAGAACACTGAAGAACAAACAGCATCATGAAGACCAAAGAACTCACCAGACAGGTCAGGGATAAAGTTCTGGAGAAGTTTAAAGCAGGGTTAGGTTATAAAAAAATATCCCAAGCTCTGAACATCTCAAGAAGCACTGTTCAATCCATCATTCAAAAATGGAAAAAGTATGGCACAACTGCAAACCTACCAAGACATGGCCGTCCACCTAAACTGACAGAGCGAGCAAGGAGAGCACTGGTCAGAGAAGCAGCCAAGAGGCCCATTATCACTCTGGAGGAGCTGCAGAAATCCACAGCTCAGGTGGGAGAATCTGTGCACAGGACAACTATAAGTCGTACACTCCACAAATCTGGCCTTTTTAGAAGAGTGGCAAGAAGAAAGCCATTGTTGAAAGACAGGCATAAGAAGCCATGTAGGGGACACAGCAAACATGTGGAAGAAGGTGCTTTGGTCAGATGAGACCAAAGTTGAACTTTTTGGCCTAAATGCAAAGCGCTATGTGTGGCGGAAAACTAACACTGCTCATCACCCTGCACACACCATCCCCACTGTGAAACATGGTGGTGGCAGCATCATGCTATGGGGATGCTTTTCTTCAGCAAGGACAGGGAAGCTGGTCAGAGTTGATGGGAAGATGGATGAAGCTAAATACAGGGCAATCCTGGAAGAAAACCTGTTGGAGGCTGCAAAAGACTTGAGACTGGGAAGGAGATTCACCTTTCAGCAAGACAGTGACCCTAAACATACAACCAGAGCTACAATGGAATGGTTTAGATCAAAGAATATTCATGTGTTAGAATGGTCCAGTCAAAGTCCAGACCTAAATCCCATTGAGCATCTGTGGCAAGACTTGAAAATTCCTGTTCACGGACGCTCTCCATCCAATCTGGCTGAGCTTGAGCTATTTTGCAAAGAAGAATGGGCAAAAATTTCAGTGTCTAGATGTGCAAAGCTGGTAGAGACATACCACAAAAGGCTTGCAACTGTAATTGCAGCAAAAGGTGGCTCTACAAAGTATTGACGCAGGGGGGCTGAATACTAATGCACATCACATTTTTCAGATTTTTATTTGTTTAAAATTTTGAAGACCATTTATCATTTTCATTTCACTTCACAATTATGTGCTACTCTGTGTTGGTCTATCACATAAAATCTCAATAAAAATATTTTAAGTTTGTGGTTGGAAGGTGGAAAAATGTGAAAAAGTTCAAGGGGTATGAATACTTTTGCAAGGCACTGTATGATGTATGGATTGGAGACCGTACCCTTAACGAAGAGACAAGAGGCAAAGTTGGAGGTGGCAGAGTTGATGTTAAGGTTTGCGATGGGAGTGACAAGGTTGGACAGGATAAGGAACAAGCACATCAGAGGGACAGCACATGTGGAGAGCTTGGGAATTAAGCTAAAGCCTCACTCACAACCCGCCGTACGTGCTGCTACGGGTGGTCTATGTTAAAAAAAAATTTTGGCAAAACCGTGCTTGAGACTTGCATGACACTTGCGTGTGTTCAGCGCTGTAGAAGGTCACAGACTGCCCGTGGAGACTTTTGGAATTTACACATGCAAATTCTACGGGTGTTGCAACAAATCAAGAATGCATACACTACGTACGGGACCCGTACTCCTTTTGTATGCCTGAACTAAATCAACATCACAGCTAGTAGGGGCTTTTTGCGATGATAGTAAGACGCATGAGTGATGCATGGTCATTGTACAAGTGACGTGCCTCAGAAGTACTACACAAGTATTCCACACTTGCTATTTGTGCGGCCCACAAGACAGAAGTACATCTCACTTTCTACCCCTATGTGTGGCGTGCACACAGCGCCCACGATCTGCACGCAGCACACGTGACCCGCACGCAGCACGAGGGGCAAGATTCTGGGTATATATATTGGGGAGGAACCAAGGAACCGATCATGTAGCGTGTAGCATTCTAGAAGGGAAGACCACGTCATTTGCTGTTTTTATTTGAGTATATGTTAATTTACCATGCAATCATGTCTCTATCCATTATCTGTAACCATTTATTCTGTGCAGGGTTGCGGGCAAGCTGGAGCCTACCCCACCTCTTGCCCATAGTCAGGTGGGATAGGCTCCAGCTTGCCTGCAACCCTGCACAGAATAAATGGTTACAGATAATGGATAGAGACAAGTTGGGAATGTCAAAACAAAACCTTCTCTCTGTTGCTATACTGTATCCTTTTCCTTGGCTATTATTTATTCACACACAAACACTTGCAAATTTTACCTCATACATGAATCAGTGAAACACTACTTTCAGATGTCAGTGCACTTCAGGCATTTTATTTTCTACTTCAATAGCGATAAAATTGCACAGATGTTGAGGGGGTGCGACTCGAGAAATTCCCATTATATTGTGTATTTGCAAGTGAATACCAGATGTACTGAATTTTGCAAATAATCTTTCGGCTGTTCCCATTAGAGGTTGCCAGAGTGGATAATGTCCTGCCATCTCTTCCTGTCCTCTGTATCTTTTTTCTGGTCACACCAACCATCCTCATGTCCTCCTTCACCACATCCATAAATCTCATCTTTGCACTTCCTCTTTTCTTTCGACCTGGCAACTCCATCTCCAGCATTCTTTTCCCAATATGCCCTGCATCTCTGCTCTGTATGTGTCCAAACCATCTCAATCTCACCGCTCTCATTTTGTCTCCAAGCTGTCCTACATGTGCTGTCCCTCTAATATACTCATTTCTAATCCTGTCCAGCTTACACATTCCTAATAAGAATCTCAACATCTTCAACTCTACTCCCTCCAGTTCAGTCTCCTGTCTATCAGTGCCACTGTCTCCAAACCATACAACATAGCTGTCTTACTACTGTCTTGTACACTTTCCCTTTCACTCTTGCTGGTACCCTTCTGTCACAAATCACTCCTGACACTCTCCTCCATCCATTCCAACCTGCTTGCACTCTCCTCTTCACCTCTCTTCCAGATTCACCATTACTTTGTACAGTTGACCCCAGATATCTGAACTCCTCTGCTTTGACCACCTCTATTCCTTGTAGCTGTACCATTCCACTGTCCTCAGCCTCATTCATGCACATGTACTCCATCTCACTCCTACTGATGTTCATTCCTCTTCTCTCTAGTGCATGCCTCCAGGTCTCTAAGTTTTCTTCCACTTGCTCCCTGTTCTCACTACAGATGACAATATCACCTGCCAACATCATTGTCCATGGGGCCTCTTGCCTGATGCCATCTGGCAACTTGTCCATTATCATTGCAAACAGGAAAGGACTTTGGCCCGAGCCCTGGTGCAATCCAACATGCACCTTAAATGCCTCCATCATTCCCACTGCACCTCACTGTTGTCACACTGTCCTCATACATATCCTGCACTAATCTCACATACTTCTCCATCACGCCTGATTTCTTCATGCAGTACCACAGTTCCTCTCTCAGCACCCTGTCATATGCCTTCTCTAAATCCACAAACACAATGCAGCTCCTTCTGGCCTTCTCCATACTTTTCCATCCATATTTTCAAAGGAAATATTGCACATGTATGACTCTTTCCTGGGATGAAACCATAATGCTGCTCACATCTCCATCTCTCCTCTTAGTCTAGCTTTCACTACTCTTTCCCAGTTACTGTAGCACTGAACATCATCCTTGTTCTTGGATATTGGTACCAATATACTACTTCACTTCTCAGGCATCCTCTCACTTTCCAAGCTCTTGTTAAACAATCTAGTCAAAAAGTCAATTACAATCTCTCCTAAGTATCTCCATACTTCCACTGGCTGACTTCCTTACCACTTTTCATTCTCTTCATAGCTCTCCTTACTTCTTGCTAATCTGCTGTACTTCCTGATTCACCATCTCCACCTCAGCCAACCTTCTCTCACTTTTTTCTTTATTCATAAGCTTCTCAAAGTACACCATCCACCTCCTCAACACACTTCACTTGTCAGCATATTTCCATCTGCATCCTTTATCAGCCTAATCTGCTGCCCATCCTTCCCAGCTTGAGCTCATTGCCTTGCTAGTCAGTACAGGTCCTTTTCTCCATCCTTGGTGCCTAACCTTTCATAGAGTTCATCATACACCTTTTCCTTTGCCACTGCTCTCTTTGCTTTACTTCACATCTCCTTGTATTCTTGTCTGTGCCCTTTGCTTTGCCAATTTCTTCCTTCTTATACTCTCCTGGACTTTCTCATTCCACGACCAAGTCACCTCGTCTTCCTTTCTTTGTCCTGATGTCAGTCTCAGCACCTTCCTAGCTGTCTCCTTCACCACTTCTGTGATAGGTGTCCAATCATCTAATACCTTTTCACCCAATGTCCTTCTCACCATATCCCTAAACTCTAACTTACAATCTTCCTCCTTCAATTTCCACCATTTGATTTTTGGTTTAGCCTTCTCTTTCTTCCTCTTCTTTACCTCTAAGGTCATCCTCCTAACCACCATCCAATGCTGCTTAGCTACACTCTCCCCTGCTATCACTTTTTCCAGTCTCCACTCTCCTTCAGATTACATCTCAGACATAAAATATAATCCACCTGAGAACACCTTCCTCCACTCTTACATGTTACTCTATGTTGTTCTTTCATCTTAAAGAACAACACAGAGTAATGAGTTAAACCCATAATAATTAATCTCGAGGCTGATTCCTTTTTTGAACTTTATTTCATTTTATTTCTACTATTGTTTAATTCTTATTTTTCTTCCCCAATTATTTTATGTAATTTTATTTTCTATTGTTTACTGTTCTGCTTTTACTTCTGTAAAGCACACTGAACTGCCACTGTGTATGAAATGTGCTATATAAATAAACTTGCCTTGCCTAAAGTATGTATTCACCACAGCCATTTCCAGCCACTTTGTGAAATCCACCATCTGCCCCTCCACATTTCTCTGCTTCACTTTGTACCTACCCATCACCCCTGTTCCTTTCTACAACATGCCCATTTAAGACAGCTCCAATCATCACTTGTCAGAAATAATGAGCTGAGGTGAAGTGAGGACCCAAGAGCAGACTCAAGACAGGCAGTGTACAAAAGGAAAAACTTCTTTAATGAAGTACAGGGCAGAGGCACAATAGGGCTCAGGCAAAAATCAGTGGTCAAAGAACGGGCCAAGAGGTCAAAACACAGAAGAGCAGGCAGGCACGATCAGGGACAAAAACAGGACAGAAAAGTCTTCACAAAAACTGAAGAAAACAGGGACAAGGGAAACCCAGGCAGAGGAAGCAAAAAAAAAAAAAAAACACAATCCAAAGGAACAGGCAGGTACAACAGGGGCAAAAACTGGACAGAAAACTAGATTAAAAAAAAACATGGAACAATACAGACCAGGGGAATCAAGAAGCCACAATACCAAAGGGCTGTAGCAAGGTGACAAAAGTCTGCTAGAGACAGTCTGGCAACTGGAACAGCTCCAAACAGCTCTTAAGTAGGCCCTGGCTGATGGGAGAGGAGTGGTAGCAGGTGTGGGAGTGCCGCTTCAGGGAAGATGGCCTCCAGCAGGGCAGGACTGAATTCCTGTCCCGGATCTGGCCTGGAGCCAGCATGGAAGTCCCACAAACTCAGGCATGGATGGGCTGGACCGGACTGTGACACCACTCTTTCCTTTTTTGGTACATTTTTCAAACACTTCATTCAATTCACTCCAGAATTATTCTTTCTCCTCCATCTCACACCTCACTTGAGGGGCATATGCACTGGCAATGTTCATCAGCATCCCTTCAATTTCCAGCTTCACATTCATCACTCTGCCACTCTCTTTACCTCCAACACACTTTTAACATACTCTTCATTCAGGATTACCCCTACACCATTTCTCCTCCCATCCACATCGTGATAGAAAAACTTGAAAACTACCTCCAATGTTCCTGGCCTTACTTCCCTTCCACTTTGTTTCTTGTGCACACAGGATGTCAATCTTTCTTCTCTCCATCATGTCAGCCAGTTCTCTTCTTTTGCCAGTCATAGTGTCAAAGTTCCAATTTTCGATTCCATTCTCCTGCCTTTTCTATTCTCACTTTTCTTCCAGATTTGCCTTCCATCCCTCTTTCTCATCCTTTTCTCACCAGTAGCATAGTTTCCAATGGTACCCTGCTGGGAAACAGTTCCAGTGGTGGTCATTGTTACCCCAGGCCTTGACTGATTCAGTATGAAAGCCCTCTTCTTCATCATCTGCATAGTAGATTTGGCATGAGTTTAACACTGGGTGCCCTTCCTGACACAACCGTCCCCATTTATCTGGGCTTTGGATATGAATCATAAATTCATGCTAAATAATACAACAATTTCACCAAGCTCTCAAAAAAAATTGTAGCAATCTAAAATAGTTTCTGTGTGTCTCGGGGGGTGGGGATGTGTGTAGGCATGTGTGTGTGTGAGAGAGAAGCGCTCCTCACTTGGCATGGTGCTGAAAAGACAGCACCCCACTCACTGCACCAAAAGCAAGCAGCAACTGTTCAGCACCACCGGCCAAAGACAGCGCCATACACACACACACACACACACACACACACACGAGTGGAGAAGAAGAAGAAACCTTTTGTAACAATTCCTGATGTGGGTGGAGCACAGAAGCACGGCAGGCGAGATTTGATGTTAGCCAAACCACTTTATTTAGCTTTTCAGCTTTCTTTCTCACTCACTCACACATGCGTTGTGGTCGGGGAGAGAGCTCCTTTTCTCTGCTCTCTCTCTCCTTTTATGCTCCATCCCTGTAACAAACAAACAAACACACACACACACATTATTGACAGCAGGTGGGATGACTTAGGCACTTACCTTCCCCGACCCCGCCCTCCATTCACAGACTGCTGCTTGGCCATGCCCCCGCTGCCACATACCCCCACCACCTGACTCAGGCTGGGGAGCCATCCGGCCTGAAGCTGACTCCCCCCCCCCCTCCCAACAGGACAGGAAGTCCGCCACCACCATCTGCGCCCCTGGCCTGTGGATCACCTTGAACTTAAATGGCTGGAGGGCGAGATACCAACGGGTGATCCATGCATTGGCATCCTTCATGCGGTGGAGCCATTGGAGGGGCATGTGGTCTGAACAGGTCTGTCCACTGGACCAGATCTAGAGCCCCCTTTTTAGTGAGATTGGTTAGCAGGCTGGTGATGTCCGAATAATTAGGTATAAACCTACGATAATAGCCAGCCAGCCCCAAGAACCATCTCACCTTCTTTTTGGTCTTGGGCCTCGGGCAGGCCACAATCGCTGCGGTCTTGTTAATTTGGGGACGCACCTGCCCATGGCCAAAGTGGAACCCCAGATACCGTACTTCCACCTGCCCAATCGCACACTTTTTTGGGTTAGCTGTGAGGCCTGCTCGCCTCAGTGACTTTAGAACGGTCCTCAGGTGTTCCAGGTGCCGCAGCCAATCATTACTGTAAATTATAATGTCATCTAGATAAATGGCTGTGTAGGCAGCGTGAGGGCGGAGGACCCTATCCATAAGCTGCTGAAACGTAGCGGGCGCCCCAAATAACCCAAAAGGAAGCGTGACAAATTGGTGTAATCCAAATGGTGTGGAAAAGTCTGTTTTTTCAAGGGGATCTGCCAATATCCCTTTGTTAGATCCAGTGTCGAATAAAAGCGAGCTGTGCCTAACTGATCAAGCAACTCATCAATGCAAGGCATTGGGTATGCGTCAAATTTAGACATCGCGTTGACCTTTCTATAGTCCATACAGAACCGGACCGACCCATTGGTCTTGGGAACCAGGACCACTGGGTTGCTCCAGTCACTGTGAGACTCCTCAATTATGCCCATTTCGAGCATGGCCTTGAGTTTGTCCTGAACCACCTTTTTTTTGTGTTCGGGTAATCGGCAAGGGCGGCTATGCACTACCACCCCAGGGGGTGTTTCGATATGGTGTTCTATGAGGTGGGTACGACCAGGAAGGGGCGAAAACACATCGGAAAATTCCTTCTGCAACTTGGCTACCTCCATGAGTTGGGCCGATGAGATGTGGTCTTCACAAGGGACCGGAGTGGTCCGAGATGTTATCTTTTTTACCTCTGGCCCCAGCTCTGCCTTCTCTGGGACTACCGACGCCAATGCCATGGGGACCCCCTCATTCCAGCATTTTAAAAGGTTGAGGTGGTAGATTTGCAGTGCCCCACCCCTATCCATTCGCTTTACCTCATAGTCGATGTCCCTGACTCACCGTGTGACCTCAAAGGGCCCTTGCCACTTGGCAACTAGTTTAGAACTCAATGTGGGCAATAATACGAGCACTTTGTCTCCCGGCGTGAACTCTCTAAGGCGTGTGCCCCGTCATACAGCTGGCTTTGACATTCTTGTGCCTGCCGCAAATTCTCCTGGGTTAGGTGCATGAGGGTGTGGAGTTTTGCGCACAGGTCAAGAACATACTGAATTTCATTTTTACTTGGCGAAGGTCCCTCCTCCCAATTTTCCCATGGCACGTCCAGAATGCCACGCAGCTTATGCCCATATAATAATTCAAAGGGAGAAAACCCTGTGGAGGCTTGCAGGATCTCTCGTACTGCGAACAACAGGGGCTCGAGCCACTTATCCCAATTATGCGCATCTTCACTTACGAATTTGCGGATTGTGTTTTTGAGTGTTTGGTTAAATCGCTCTACTAAGCCATCCATTTGTGGGTGATAGACACTGGTGTGGATAGACTTAATCCCCAGTAACCCATACAGCTTGCGCAGTGTGCATGACATAAATGTAGTGCCTTGATCTGTCAGGATTTCTTTCGGAATCCTGACCCGGGAGATAAAGCGGAAGACTGCTTCTGCAATACTGCATGCTGAGATATTGCGGACAGGCACTGCTTCCGGATATCGCATTGCATAGTCCACTAGAACTAAAATAAAAAGTGGTATCCCTGTGCTGACCAATCTAATGGCCCGACGAGATCCATCCCAATTCGCTCAAATGGAGTCTCGATTAGAGGAAGAGGGTGCAATGGCGCTTTTGGAGTGGCCGCAGGATTTACTAATTGGCATTCACGGCATGCCGCACACCACCGATGGACATCCCCACAAATCCCTGGCCAATAGAACCAGGCCATTATTCGGGCTAGTGTTTTGTCTTGCCCCAAGTGTCCAGTCATGGGATTAAAGTGAGCCGCATGGAATACAAGTTCCCTACGGCTCTTTGGGATTAACAACTGGGTTACTCGTTCCTTAGTTTGAGTGTCCTGTGTCACTTGGTACAATCTATCTTTAATAATGGCAAAATAGGGGAAGGTCAGTGCCGCGCTTGGCTGAAGAGTTTGATCATCGATTGCTCTCACTTGGTCAAATGCATGCTGCAGAGTCTCGTCTCATGAATGCTCTAATGGGAAATCTCCAAGGGAATCTCTGAGAGAGGGAGGAGGAGCGGGCTGCTCCTCACTCTGATGCGGTGATGACGTAGATGGCTCTGTGACAGCTTCTCCCGCCAATGCCACACTGGGATCTTCCCGTGACCTACTAGGGCAGGACCCACTACATGTTAAATATTCCATTAGTTTTTTAAATCTCGGCCAATCAGTACCCAAAACCAACGAGTGGGTAAGACGAGGACTAACCGCCGCCTTTATTCTATGCATTTGGCCCCGAAATAGAACATGGACAGACACTAGAGGGTAATGGTGGACATCCCCGTGTGCACACATAACACTTTCACTGCTTGGGCTCTCCCCAATGCCTCACCTTGCACCAGGCATTGGTGAATTGAGGTCTGATTACAACCGGAATCCACCAAAGCGTGATATGTATCCCCTTGAATACTCACCGGTATGCGATACGCTCCGGCCTGATCAGGGGCGGTTTCTGGCACATTGGGGATCCGGAATACAGCACCCACCTCCCTTGCAGAGCTCTGACTTTGGAGATGCTCTGATTCCCCGCCGCGCCAGCACACCAGCCCAGGCTTTCCCTCTGCACTGGTGTTATGGCTGTCACTCACATGAGGGGGAGACAACACAGACACAGAAGAGGGAGATGGGAGGACACCACAGGTGCGACGGGCCAGCTGGGGAGGAGCCAGCTGCCACCTCCATGGCAGGGGAACGGGGTGGAGAGGGGGACAAGAGACAGGAGAGAGAGAGAGAGAGAGAGAAGAGAAGCGAGGGGAGATGCCTCATCTGCCTGCCATTGGAGCCGCCTCCAGATGGTCCTCCGCCAGCTCGATGGCTCATTCCAGCGACGCCAGGCGGTGACACTGGACCCATTTCGCCGTTCCTTCTGGAAGTCGAGAGATAAACTGCTCCAGTGCCATCATATCGATTACCTCATCGGCACTGTGGTCTTCCACCCTCAGCCACCACTGGCAGGCATCCCGGAGTTGCTGGCCAAATGCAAACAGCTGGCCAACCTCCTCCAGTGCCAGCATCCAGAAACGCTCACGATGTTGCTCCGGGGAGCAGCCGAGCTGCTGCAGGATGGCTTTCCTTAGGTCAGCATAGACCAGTCGGCTGTCAGCAGGGAGCTGCTGCTCTGCAAGCTGCGCCTCACCAGTCAGGAGCGAGAGGAGGCGCGCCGCACGCTGCTCCTGCAGCCACCCCCACACCTCGTCTGCTTGCTCGAAGAGAGCAAGGAACGCTTCCAGATCGTCCTGCGGTCCCATCTTCGTGAGGGTGGCAGCAGCGGTGGCCGACAGCCCTGCTGATGCGAGCAGGTGCCGGAATGCCTGGCGATCTTCTTGCTGGGCCAGCATCAAGGTTTCGAAGTGTTGCTGCTACTCCTTCCGGAACGCGATCAGCACTTGATGTTGGTTCTGCTGGGCGGTAGCGAGGGCAAGGATGAGCTCTTCGAATGGGGAGGACTCCATGGGGTGGTTCCCTTCTGTGCTCCCAGGTTTCAGCACCACTAACAATTCCTGATGTGGGTGGAGCACAGAAGCACGGCAGGCGAGAGTTGATGTTAGCCAAACCACTTTATTTTGCTTTTCTGCTTGCTCACTTGCTCGCTCGCTCGCTCGCTCACTCACACATGCATTGTGGTCAGGGAGAGAGCTCCTTTTCTCTGCTCTCTCTCTCTCTCCTTTTATGCTCCATCCCTGTAACAAACACACACACACACACACACATTATTGACAGCAGGTGGAATGACTTAGCCACTTACCTTCCCCGACCCTGCCCTCCATTCACAGACTGCTGCTTGGCCATGCCCCTGCTGCCACACCTTTATTTGTCAGAAAAGCAGTTTATAAAGTGGCTGGCAGGTGCTAACTACAGCACGTGCATTCACCTTCCCAGAGCTCACAGCAGAGTATATAAGTGCTGTGCGTGGCATAGCGAGTAAGTCTTTCTGAATGCTTTCCCTCATACTCTATGTATTTCTTTCATGTCAGAAACCAGCTCAGACAACACACTCACTCATGGGAGAAAAGAAAGGCTACTTCCATGCTGTAGTGGATCCCAAGCTCTGCACTCCCCCCACACACACACACACACACATTCCCCCTCCATGGGACCTTCCACTCTGCCTCACCTCACTGGAACCACTTCAACCCCACTGCTCCATCTCACAAAGGGAAAGAGGAACAAAAAGCCCTCCTGCTTAACACTTAACATCTGTTGATCATGTGTCTCTCACTGCCGCTAGGGCTTCTACACTGTCTGTACGAACATGGTGATATTTGCATACTGCTTTATGTTATTTTTCTCTGTAATGTTTCAGTTTTACAACACAAAATCAAGACCAGTAAAATGCAAGAAAAGTCAAGGCTTATGTATTTATTAAAGGATTTTGAACATTAACTAGCTCTGTACTTACATTTACACATCTGCAATGGGGTGTCAGCCATTTCCACTCCCTGTATTATTAATTGCCCTCTTGCTAAACGATCAGCTGGAGCCAAGTCCTCTTTAGGCAAAATTTTAGCTCTTACCTTTCTCAGTGTTAGGCCTGTTCTAGTGAATTCTTCTCCAGTTCTCTTCCCATTCAGAACCCATTCTCTTGTTCTTTTGCCTGTCAGCCACATAACTCTCCTTAACACTACAGAAATCTCTACCTCTGGATTATATATTTTTCCCGTTAATGCCTTCACCACCTGGAAATCCCTGTGCTGCCCTGTTAGAACCTGTGTCTGTCTCAGTTCAGATGCGTTGACGTAAGAGCGCTCTGGAGCAGGGTTAAAACAAACCACACGAGTTAAATCAATCTGGTTTATTCAAGCACTGCTCAACGATACACAGAAAGAGCAGGGTTTATATACATCAGAAGCTTGCGTGACAAGATAAGTAAGGGGCTCGGGGGCACAAGGTCAACTCGCCAGATAAGGAGTCGTTTTTATTATACATGAAAGAGCAGACCATACACCCCCTAGAACAGGAGGAACCAGGAATGTGGTTTCAGCGAAACTAGAAGGTACAGAGAAAACAAAAGAGTATGTTCTCGCGATTATGCACGTTTACCAGGGTGTGAAAGGGTCATAAAGCTCAGGACAGCTATGCACGAGAACACACACAATCTTACAATCCCCTCTTTTATACTTTGTTTACAGAGTATAACTACAGTTTAGACTCTAACGTATTGACAGACATAACAAGACTGATTAGTATGTTGTTTAGCAGTCCAATTGGCAAATCGCCAAAAAACGTTGTCCTCGTGGCTGGCTTGAGCGGGATTCCCTGCTCCAAGCGCTAAGACCAATACCAGAAGGAAAGTCATACTGGTCACTGACTTTGTTCTTTCTGTGTCCACAGGATGTAGATAGTTGAAGGTAGCCCAGGCTCACGTGTCTTCCAGATTCCTCAGTTCAGAAGTCTGCGGGACGCACCGACCATCCCCTCTTTGTAGATCAGCCGAAACCGGATCACTCCGGATGCTGGAAAGGGGATCCCTGAAAAGGCCGTCAGCTATTGTCACAGCAACTTTCTGAAACACAAAAACCTGTTAAGCATCAACAATATAGATTTCTATTACATTGGAGCCTTCTTTATTCGACTGGCATGAATCCACTGTGGAAAAAGGTCAGTTAGTACAGCCGTTCGAGTTACAGCGAGCACATCCGTGGGTTCACTGTAGGGCGGTTCCTCCAAAGGAGCGCCTAATTTCGCAAATTTCTTTACCAACACTTTATCCCCTACCTCAAAGGGGTGAGTGGGTGCCTCAGGAATGGGAGGCTTTTTGGAATTTAGTCTCGTCCAGTACTCATCCAACACCCGCATGAGACCCACGGCGTACTCACTGAGATGTACATCAAGATCACTCGTTCCTATAGCCTGCATACCTCTGCGCCAGGGTGTAGGAAAAGGCCGGCCCATCACGAGCTCGTACGGAGACAGGTTGTCGAGGGCCACTTGAGCGGTCATTCGCATGTCAGCGAGAACTAAAGGCAAAACTTGTACCCAATTTTTAGTACCAGCTTCTTGCATGGCTTTACGCAGCTTACCCTTGATTGTTCTGTTTGCGCGCTCCACAATGCCGGAGGATTGTGGATGGTACGGGATGTGGAATCGCCAAAGGATTTTTAGGTCCTTACATAGTTCTTGGGTCACCTTAGAGGTGAACGGCGTCCCTTTGTCAGAGTCTATCCCTACCGGGAGACCATAACGCGGAATGATTTCTTGCGTCAATTTGTTTACCGCCGTGCGAGCGTCTTCTTTCCCGCAAGGGAAAGCCTCCACCCATCGTGAAAATTTGTCGACCATGACCAAGAGATACTTAAAGGGGCCCTGCTTTGGCATGTGAGTGAAGTCAATCTGCCATTCCTGGAACGGCGTGTCAGGTATGGGAAGGTGCTGATGTACCGCGCCTGGTTTAGATGGATTATTCTGGGCGCACGTTAAACATCTGTCTAGAATGTGATGTACATCGGTGTGTATTTTGTCGATGCAAAATATTTTGGATAAATCCTCCACTACCCCCCTTCGTCCGCGGTGAGTGGGACCATGAAACTCGCGGACGAGAAATGGAGTGCAATGTCTAGGCAAACAAAGGCGGCCCTGAGCATCGATCCGAACGCCGTCAGACGGCTGCGCGCCGCATGAGTCCCAGAAATGGTTGTCTGAGGCCGAAGCGGAGGCCTGGAGGGAGATCAAGTCAATGTCCGGAAGAACGGCACTAATCATACGGCTGGATGAGACCAGGGAGAGAGTAAGCGAAGGCGGAAAAACACCGGAGGCAGCCGCGGCTTTGGCAATGCGATCGGCGAGAGAGTTTCCCCTGATCTCAAAAGAGTCCCCAATACAATGAGCACGAGTCTTAACAATGGCTAAAGAGCGCGGGAGAAGACAGGCGGTGATTAAATCAGTAACAAGCGAAGAATGAGAAATGGGCTTACCGTCTGCAGTGGTGAACCCACGCGAAGCCCAAATCCGACCAAAGTCGTGAGCAACGCCGAAAGCATAACGTGAGTCAGTGTAGATAGTGACGTCTGTGTCCTGGGCAATAACACATGCACGGGTTAGAGCGTATAGTTCGGCAGCCTGAGCCGAGGAGAAAGGAAGAGAAAAAGCTTCAACAGTTTCATCAGGAAGGCGGCACACAGAATAACCACACACAAAGACGCCGTCAGAGGGGCGTGAGCACGAGCCGTCCACAAACAGCGAATCACCTGAAAGTAACGGGGTGGAGCGTAAGTCGGGGCGGATACTTGTCTCGAAAAGAATGCTAGAAATGCAGTCGTGTGTTTCAGAAGGAAGAAAATCATCCTGTGAATTGAGGAGGCGCTGAAGCGCGTGCGCGAGAGAATCAAAGGAGGAGGAGGGCTTAACAGTAAGGTTTTCGGTGGCCAAAAGAATAGACTCGTATCCAGAGCGACGCTGCGCAGATAAATGCTGGGTACTGAGGTTCTTTAAAACGTGCACTACATCATGTGAGGTGTGGAGAACGAGCGGGTGAGACAAAACCAGCCGTTCAGCGTCCGTGACCATGACAGCACATGCAGCCACCGCCCTGAGGCAAGCAGGGAGGCCCTGTGCCACAGAATCAAGAGTTTTAGAGAGGAACGCACAAGGCCGCATACCCCCCCCGTGCTCCTGCGCCAAAACCCCAGACGCAGTTCCCTGCTGGTTGCACACATATAAATGAAACGGCAAACGGTAATTCGGAAGTCCGAGAGCAGGGGCCGAGCATAAAGCCTGTTTCAAGGCCCTGAAGGCCGTCAGCATCTCATCAGACCACACCAGGGGCTGAGTCAAAGGGTCCGAGTGCAGAATTGCAGAGCGCAGACACTTGTCATAGGTGGAACAGTCAGGAATCCACTGGCGGCAGTAATTGATAAGTCCCAGAAAAGCCATGAGGGCGTGTTTGGTGGCAGGCACCTGAGTGTCTAGGATGACCTGCACACGCTCGGGGCTGAGCCTGCGGGAGCCCTGGGAGAGATCGTGACCCAGATATCGAACAGTGGGGAGGCAGAACTGAAGCTTAGTTCGTGAGACCTTGAAACCTTCTTGCGCCAGAAGAGAGAGGAGAGCGAGTGTGGCTTTAGCGCAAAGGTCCTCGTCCTCCGCCGTTACCAGAAGATCATCCGCGTATTGGAGCACGGAGGAGCCCGAGGGGAGGCACAAACCGGCCAAGGCGTCCCTCACTACGGCTGTAAAAACCGCGGGGGAATCGACATATCCTTGGGGTAACCTGGTCCATGTGTACTGCTTTCCCCTGTGCGTAAAAGCGAACAGGGGCTGCGTGTCGTGGCCCACAGGGACGCTGAAAAAGGCAGAACAGAGGTCAATCACAGAGAAAAACGCATGTTCACACGGAATCGAGGCCATAAGAGAGGGAACGTCTGGAACTAATGGGGCGACTGGGATAATTAACTCATTAATCTTACGCAAATCCTGGGTGAAACGCCACGTGCCGTTGGGCTTCTGCACCGGATTCACTGGGGTGTTATAAGGGCTGACACAGGGAACAACCACACCTTGCTCTAGGAGAGAACACAGAACATCATCAATGCCAGACAGTTTAGCTGGGGAAAGGGGGTACTGTTTTACATATACTGGCGAAGAGTGTTTAATGACCGCCTCGTAAGGGGTACAGTTAACAAAGCCCACCTCGTCCTTATGTTCCGCCCAAAGAGAAGCTGGGAGATCAGAAAGAGAGGGTGTGAGGCAGGTAACGGCACAAGCAGCATTGAGAAGGTTATGGGGAAGAGAAAGGGAGGTGAGGGCAAGAGCAGCCGACGAAGTGTCGTCTGGTATGTCAACAACCATGTGTGAGCCACTAAAAGAAATAGAGAGCCCTAGGAGGCTCATGAGGTCCCGTCCAAGCAGGTTAAAAGGGCAATCAGGCATGCAAACAAAGGAGTGAGAAAACTTCAGTAAAGGATCAAGGGCACAAGTAACAGAAAGGGGGGGCGTGCAACTGGAATGGAAAGGAACCCCTTCTATTCCCACAGAGCTTACAGACCGTGTAGATAAAGGACCCGCATATTCCCTCCCCACTGAGGACATGGTAGCCCCGGTGTCGAGTAAAAAAGGATATTCAGTCCCTGCCAGGCATAAAACAATAGTGGGAAGATCTTCGTTAAGAGGGGAGCTGAATAAAAGATTTAACATAGCAACGGTCGGGGTTTCATCGCTCTGAGGGCAGCCCTATGGGCGGGCAGGATCTCTCTGCCCTGTGGGGCTTGAACCGGCGCGCATGACGGGTTTCTCGCGTTCCTGCTCATCTCGCTGTTTCGCATGACATTCTCTTATCCAGTGCCCCTCTTTTCCACAATAGTGGCACTTTCCATTTCTCCTCCCTCCCCCGCCACGCGGTCCCGTTCGGCGACCCCTCTCCTGTCGTCCCTCCGCTCGTCCGCCCGGCACGACGGATAAACATGCTTTATTCGTTTTACAGTCTAAAAGACCATCGCTCTCCAGCGTGCGCACCCGCTCCCCGGCCTGACGGAGGACCAGATTATTCCGGTCACTCCAGTGATGTTTTAAAACGCTCTGTATTTCGGGGCGACAATTAGACAGAAAGGTGGACAAGAACATTGGGTTCGGGTTTGCCAAATCAAGTTCAAGACCTCCCAAATGTTGCCAAACTTCCCCAAAGCGCTTCCAGAAAGCCGACGTCAGCTCAGAACGCTCCTGTTTGCAATTAGTGACCTGTGACAGGTCTCTATTTGCTTGTTTTAAGGCGAGCAGGTATCGCGTCAACTGCTCACGAAGCTGCTGCAGTGCGTTCGGCGTGTCCTTCCAAAAGAAGGTAGACACGGTGCGCTGGCGAGGGCGACCGTTTTCCCCTACCGGAGGCAATTCCTCCTTAACATTAACAGCAATATCGTTGACGGGGCGGAGGACCTGTACGTTTTCTAACAGGGCTGTCTCATCATATGCGCCTCCTAATTTATTTTGCAGAATAAACCGGTAATCAGCTCCCGTAAGCTGACAATTACGAGAAACATTAATTAACTGATCAACAAAAAGCAAGGGCTTATCGGGTGACGGAAGAAGCGAGATGATGTCCTTAAGAGCCGACGGGGACGGAGGAGTTATATCAATACCACTGCGCTTTGCAACCCATACACAAGCAGCGTTTTGTGGCGGATAAGGACGCGAGCCGGCGTCTGGACCCACACCATCGGGATTATCCCAATCGTCATCATCAGTGTCATCATCGGTATCGTCACTACTTTCTTCGTCTTTGCCGTTCTTGGCTGATGCAGGCGCACCCTTTATCCCTCCGGGACGCTGCCCTCTGTCAACCGTGGGGGGGGGGGGCACGCAGACACAGCAGCCAGGGACGGATAAATTTTAGGAATCGTTTTTGCAGCTGACGGCGATTTACCAGTAATTTTTCCAGCCTTACTATAAGGTGGAGGTTTACTATCTAACGAGGCTGGAGGAGCAGAATGAGATTTGGATTTTCCTAGCGCCGCCTCCTCCGTTTCCTTGGTGACGGGTGCAGCCCGAGGCTTCGGGATGGATTTCAGGACTGAACGGGGAGTATAAGCCTGTTTAAAATTATCCCAAATCTTCTTCATATCATACCATTTGGCATATCCTTCCCGCATATACGGGCGATCCCATCCGGGGTCCCCTAATCCCTCATAAATCATGCGATGGGCCGATGCAAGATAACCAGGATCGAAAGTACCTTGACGGGGATAGGAAGGAATTTGAGGGTTGGCCTCGGTCCAACCTGCCAAATTATCGAGCCAAGGAGAAACATAATAAGCGAAACCGCACCTAGTCATCCATTCGGCCGGGGTTTCCCCTGGCGCAGGCTTAGGGAACGAGCTTCCCATCGTACAATGACAACAAACGGATCTGAAGAGGAACAGACAACAAATATAGTACAAATTTGTATAGCGCGCTCTTCCTGGACTCGAACCAGGGAAAACTGTCCTCCGTAGGACACTACGAAACTACTGCCAACCAGGTAGTCAATCAAACATGTCTTACCTGATTGAGAGTATCACGTCGGGGTCACCAAATTGTTAGAACCTGTGTCTGTCTCAGTTCAGATGCGTTGACGTAAGAGCGCTCTGGAGCAGGGTTAAAACAAACCACACGAGTTAAATCAATCTGGTTTATTCAAGCACTGCTCAACGATACACAGAAAGAGCAGGGTTTATATACATCAGAAGCTTGCGTGACAAGATAAGTAAGGGGCTCGGGGGCACAAGGTCAACTCGCCAGATAAGGAGTCGTTTTTATTATACATGAAAGAGCAGACCATACACCCCCTAGAACAGGAGGAACCAGGAATGTGGTTTCAGCGAAACTAGAAGGTACAGAGAAAACAAAAGAGTATGTTCTCGCGATTATGCACGTTTACCAGGGTGTGAAAGGGTCATAAAGCTCAGGACAGCTATGCACGAGAACACACACAATCTTACATGCCCCTTGATTTAAATACCTGTTTATGTGATGTTCACATGGGCTTCTTATGAAACCTAGTCCAGTGTATCAAATCTTCTAGTGCTTCTTTTAGATTTTTTTACTGTCCAAATTCTTCCCAAAAGTTCTTCCCAATTAACATATGGCCACTTTTCACTCACCTTTTCTAGATTTACCATGTCATTTAAACCTCGCAACAGTAAATTCTCATTTCTACTGTTAAAGGAAATCTTCCTAAAATATTTTCATATTCTGTCTCTTGCCAAAAAATGTTCTTGTACTGTGAGTTTCTTTTAGAATCCTTACTGCCTGAAATCCTGAAATTCTTCCACATGCACATTTTTTACTCAGTATTCATGGTTTCACAAAAAAGAAAATATAAGGAAAGAATGTACTACTACAAAGGCACAGAGAAAAAGTGAGAGAGCAAGCAAGCAGGAGGGAGAGAAGAAGGGTGGCCTACACACACACATTTTCCTCCCCTGATGGTTCTGAAAGTTTTTTGCCCAATTGTGGGGTCCACCCTTTCCAGAGGTTCTACACCTCAGTTTGGAAAAAAAAAATCTTAAATCATAAATATCACTTCAATTTAACAGAATTAAAATCTTTTTCTCTTCACCAGTATTTTTTGGTCACCTGAGGAGTTGTTTCTAGCAATTAGAACTTGTGAGGTCCACTTTCTCTCACTCACACACACACTCCTAGTTTTTATATCTTAATAGGGAACGAACATTCACTATTTCCATTTTTTGTCCAAACACACTGCAGGACTGCATCAGGGATTTACATTTACATCCTCCACATCCTGCATCTCCTCTCTTTTCCCTCCACACCAACCAATTCACATCCCTGGTTAGCTCAGTCACTACTGTGGTTTAGCAGTGGGAATCACAGGGTAACTCACAATATCATTATGATACCTGCCCCATGACAATGATACGATCATAATATTGCAATTCTGTGATGATCAATATATTGCAAGACAATTAATCGTGAATGACAAAAAATCATTTAAAAAGCAGTAATTATGTATTTAACAACTGCAACTTGTCCATGACATTAAGCATTATTCCAATGTAAATTGGCAATTAACTGACTACAAAATAAAACAAATAAAACATAACATAGAACTATGTCTTGCTTTAGTCTGAAAATTAAAAGAACACAAAAAGAGGAAGTATTGTGATGTATTGCAATATTTATTTTTTTTAACACCCTTACTGTGGTCCAATTTAACAAAAGCTCAACAAAAAACTTGAACAGGATAAAACAAAGAAAACTAGAATTACCGTCACATGGTTGTATGCAAAACTTAAGGCGCGGAGCAGAGCTCGCTCTGGGATGAATACCAGGTCGAGCCCCGGTTCTAGCGGGCCGTGCCCATGCTGGTTCGCGAGGGCACGGGGAGAGGGAGGTGCATGCGAAATTTGGGGCGGCACAGTAGTGTAGAAGTTAGCACTGTCACCTCACAGCAAGAAGGTTCTGGGTTTGAGCCCAGTGGCTGACAGGAGCCTTTCTGTGTGGAGTTTGCATGTTCTCCCCGTGTCCACGTGGGTTTCCTCCAGGTGCTCCAGTTTCCCCCACAGTCCAAAGACATACAGGTTAGGCTAATTGGTGGCTCTAAATTGACCATAGGTGTGAATGTGAGTGTGAATGGTTGTTTGTCTCTATGTGTCAGCTTTGTGATGACCTGGCAACTTGTCCAGGGTGTACCCTGCCTCTTGCCCATAGTCAGCTCTAGCTTGCCTGTGACCCTGCACAGGATAAGCGGTTACAGATAATGGATGGATGGATGGATGGATGGATGGATGGATGGATGGATGGATGGATGGATGGACAGTTGTATGCCTCTCAGACTGGGAAGAACTGGTTTCTACATACAGCTGGCTAGCTAGTGTTAACTACCTGGCAGGTACAGACTGAATGAAGTAGAATCTACACCACTCACATATTGTAGCCAGTCACTCTACTTTTCTTCTCATGGCAGAAATTAAATTTTTGTTGAAATATTTAACTGCTTTCCAGTCTTGGTTTTCCAGGGTTTTAGGTTCTGCAGTAATGCAGCGCTGGCCGTCCATTTTCCCTGGCACTTGGGTCCTCACTGTGAATTTCCTTAAATGTCTTTCAACTGCAGCAGATTCCTCTGGTGTCCAGCTTTTTTTGACAGCAGTTTACTTACCTACATAGGCGTAAAAAGAATACACTGCAGGTTTAAAAACTAAATTAATTGGAACTGAAACACTATTGGATTAATTGCATAGGTAATCCACTGCAGTACTGACTTCGTTCAGAAACCACAAAGCACCATCCCACAGTCACTGAGAATTTTACATAGTTTTATTCTCCACAACGGTTGTGAAGTTTGTCTGTACTTAAGACTATTGTATGCTTACAGACCTCCAACTAAGTGGGTGCCTTATACTCCTTTCACGCACAAACCATGACTATGATGTTATGAAACACAGGTGCAATCTGCATTGAACATAAAGTATAAAAAAAGTTACTGTTTATTATTATACCTGTGCAGGCACTCAAAATTACTTACTGGATGGAGGTCTTTTGTGGCCAGCATATCTATGGCTTTGGCAGTAAGCCCCAGGTTTCAAATCTCCTCCAATCTTTTTAGTTCCCAGGCCATCAATGGTGCCATGTGAAACAAACAATCTCCTTTAGTGATACGAATCTCCTCATTCTGCAGATATAACTGACTTTGGTGCTGGAAGATCTGTATCTGCCACTATTTACCATTTAGCGACACGTTTTTTTTAATGATATAATTATAAACAATAATATTCGGGGAAGACAATTAGCCATTTTAATTGAGGGGTGTGGTTAAGGACCTAGATAATGAATGTGGGGGTGACCCAAAAACTGTTAAGAATCACTATTCTAAGTTTACCTCTCTTTGTTGCTGACTTCCTCTGGTTTTGGGCACATGATGTGGAGGTATATTTGTGCAGGGATGTCACACTGTCCTCATCTTCTGACTTCTGTGCTTGTGGCATGCTGGCATCTGGGTACAGAAAAAAATTATTTATATATGCACACACAACACAATATATTGACTTAAAATATGAAGTAGCTGTCAATAAAGCTGCTGGATTAGGATCTTTATCATACACGAGTTTTTTTGTCATTGTGACAGCAATCAGTTTGCAGTGATCAAGAGTATACATTTTGTAAAATAATTTAGCTTATGGCATGTGTCTAAGATGAACAACAGCTAAGAGTAATTTCATATTGTTTCCATAGCTGTACAATATAGTGGTAGATGGCGCAGCTTTAAATCCCTCTCCTTCATGCAGAACCAGACGAGCACTCGCACAGGTAGTGCATCACTTGGAGACAACGTTGCACACTCCTCCAGTGTGACAGACAGCAAGTCTAAAATCCAGGAACTTTAATTTGAAACTAAAAGATTGTATTAAAGCAACAACCAAATACGTGGACTTCCTAAAGGTAGCGTGATAAGACCCCTACATCTGACATGTTAGAACTGTCTGGTTTTTTCAGTATCTAAAACTTTTCAGAGTGGTGTGTCTCGTGCTGTAGTATGTGTGCTTACTGCACATGAACCACACAGGAAGTTCCTGTTTATTGAGTCTTCTCAATTGTCGGTAGCATGTATACAATGTGTGAGAGTAGCATGAACCTTTGGAGATGTCCTTTTTCTCCATTTTGCCATTATGGTTTGCTGTGCTGTGTTGGAATGAAATTTACAAGTGAACATGGGGATCCTCCAATAGGGCTTTTGCATTGTAACGCGGCTGTAACAAACCAGACGCTCACAGATTATGAATGAACTCAAGGTTTTAATGAGCACAATGTCTCATTTCATTATCTCTAGCCGCTTTATCCTTCTACAGGGTCACAGGCAAGCTGGAGCCTATCCCAGCTGACTACGGGCAAAAGGCAGGGTACACCCTGGACAAGTCGCCAGGTCATCACAGGGCTGACACATAGACACAGACAACCATTCACACTCACATTCACACCTACGGTCAATTTAGAGTCACCAGTTAACCTAACCTGCATGTCTTTGGACTGTGGGAGAAACCGGAGCACCCGGAGGAAACCCACGCGGACACGGGGAGAACATGCAAACTCCGCACGGAAAGGCCCTCGCCGGCCACGGGGCTCGAACCCAGACCTTCTTGCTGTGAGGCGACAGCACTTACCACTACACCACCGATGAGCACAATGGAAAAAGGCAATGTACAAAAGCCAGGCTGGGTCAATACTGAGAGATCCAAAACAGAAACAAGGGCTAGACAAATCATGGTCAGGAAACGGGCAATAGTCCAAGAACCGGGAATCAGAAAAACACAGGCAATCTAAACACAAGGGCTAAGCAAATCGTAATCGGAAAACAGGCGAGGATCGAGAAACCGGGAAGCAAGAGAAACGAGCAAACAAACAAACAAGGGCTAGGCAAAAAGGGTCATACACAGGAATGCAATCAGAATGATAATGCTCAGTAGGCTCATGAAATGTAGAGTCAATACTGTGCGATGAACAAAACAAACAAAGGGGTATAAATACAAATGGAAACAAAAAGGTACAGGTGATGGTGATTAGAGCTCGTGGGATCCACTCCTAGGAAGTGGTTCCGGGTTGGCTGACAGAGTGCACGTGGTAGTGACTGGTGTGTGAGGGAGATTGTGGGAAGTGGAGTCCTGAGTGTTGGGTGAGCCCGGGAGCGTGACATGCATATTTCGCTGTTTTAACAGAATCTTTTAGTTTCAAAAAGATAGTTGCTGAATTTTAGTCTTGCCGTACATCATAGTGGAGAAGTGAGTGAGACTGTCTCCTGGAGATGAGCTACTGTTGTGAGCACTAGTCTGGTTCTGAATGAAGAGGGGGGATTTAAACCTGCACTGTCTGTATAGTCCTATATTGTAGAACTATGGAAACAACATAAAACAACTTGTTATTCACCTTTAATTTTGGCACAGTAGTTTGCTAGTTGGGGTGGGAGGATGGCTTACTGGTTAATGGTTCCATCCTTGAACCAGAATAATGCAACGTAGTCCCAATATACATTTAAATCCTTGCTGAAAGAGTTCAACGCTCTGATTACAGTTACAGCATAAATATATAAGCACTGCCATAATGGTTAAGGTGTGTGTGTGGGGGGGGGGGGGGGGTGCACAGGTTCTTTTTTTAATTGGAAAACATCTGTGGATTGACATTAATTCTTGTTGACAGGGAGTAGCTGACTGTTTTCCATGGTTGAAAACTTGAGGACATCCCAATCAACAAAATTCTCCTTTGTACTGATTGAAATCATATGCCCCTTTTCCACCAAAGCAGTTCCAGGGCTAGTTCAGGGCCAGTGCTTAGTTTGGAACCGGGTTTTCTGTTTCCACTGACAAAGAACTGGCTCTGGGGCCAGAAAAACCGGTTCCAGGCTAGCACCAACTCTCTGCTGGGCCAGAGGAAAGAACCACTTATGTCAGCGGGGGGGCGGAGTTGTTAAGACCAACAACAATAACAAGACCACGAAAGATCGCCATTTTTAAGCAACGAGAAGCAGCAGCTGTACAAACGCGAAGTCATCCATTATTATTATTATTATTATTGTTGTTGTTGTTGCTGCTTCTTCCGCGTTGTTTTTGCTTCGATATTCGCGCCAAGGTTTATGCAAACGTAGCGACGTAACTGACGTATACAACGACATAATGACGTATACAACGACGTAACTGACGTATACAGCGACATAATGACGTGTCTTCTCTTAGCACCGCGAGCGATGGAAAAGCAAGCTGGTTCTCAGCTGGCTCGCAAGTTGAACGAGTTGTGAACCAGCACCAGCACTGGCTCCGAACCAGCCCTGGAACTGATTTGGTGAAAAGGGGTAATAGAGAATACAACATAGAGGCTAGATTGAAAAATACTGGAATTATCCTGTTGTGTATTCCCAATAATGGTCAATAAGTAGGGAAACCTGCAGGCATTCAATGGTCCAAACAAAATGCACATGCAGTGGTCATAAATATTCATATCCAATGAAAGATAATTCATAACCAGTTAAAAAAATAAATCATACCTTCCATGTCCTTTTGTAAACTCATCTCCAGGTCAACAGTCTCTAAAAGGGTAATTAATAGAATCTGAATGAGCTGGAAATCTGAAACTGTTGTGATCAATTTGACAAGAGTGAACAAATGTACTACATAAACAGCTGGACTGATAATATAAATAGCATGACTACAATTGTGTAGTTATAGTCAAACTATAACCCCTATAAAACTTGCCCTCCTCATTAGTATATTAAGGTCAAAAACTTACATTCTTGAAGAGTAGGCTTTATAGATTAAAAGGTTGTCATTTTTCACTTTTTTCTTACATTAAAATACACTAAAACTTAATACTGTTCACATCAAGGTGGCTTTCATCCAGACTCTTCCCTTTGTATTCTCCTAGCCGTCCCTGTTCCAATGCCAGGAGAACTTTGCTTATCTTAGCAAGCTGGAGGGTGCCCTCTGGAAGGCAGTAGTGCTTTCTGTGGACCTCAATGTTATGCCCAAGGAAATCTGCCAGCTGGTCAAGTCCTGTAGTCTTGAGATTCAGAATGGTTGAAAGGGTAACAATGTTGTGGGAGCAGGGGCGTGGTCAAGCGTCACTCTGTGACCAGAGGGCGGAGTCAGGGAAGGTAAGTGGCAGAATCACTGCACCTGATGTCTATTAATCTGTGTTTGTGTGTGTGTCTTCCCTAGTGATCGCGCCCTATTTAAAGAGAGAGAGAGCAGTGGAAGAGAGCTCTCTCCCCAACCAGACAACAGATGTTTGTGTGTCTGAGTGTCTGGGAAGAGTTGCAAACGCTGAAAAGTGTTAAAAATAAAGAGTTTTACAAACTCAGTTCTGGCCTGCCGTGCTTCTGTGCTCCACCCACCTGCTCAGATTCTTACAGTGGTGCCGAAACCCGGGACCTGGAGCACAGAGGAGAACAGCCCCATGGAGTCCTCCCCCTTCGCTGACCTGATCCACGTCCTCGCCACGGCCCAACAGAGCCAGCACCAGGCACTGCTCACCCTCCAAAAGGAGCAAGAACAACGGTTCGAGGCCCTGGTGCTGGCGCAACAGGAAGACCGTCAGGCGTTCTGGCACCTCCTCGCATCGGCAGGGTCCACCACCTCCACCGCCGCGGGCCCACCCCACCTCACCCTAACAAAGATGGGCCCGCATGACGACCCTGAGGCCTTCCTCGCGCTGTTTGAACAAGCAGCAGAGGCCTCGGGCTGGCCGGTGGAACAACGCATGGTGCACCTCCCCCTGCTAACGGGCGAGGCACAGCTGGCTGTGCTACAGCTCCCCGCCGACAGCCGGCTGGTCTACGCAGACCTGCGTCGGGCCATCCTCCAGTGTGTGGGGCGCACCCTAGATCAACATCGACAGCGCTTCCATGCTCTGCGCCTGGAGGAGGTCAGCCGGCCGTTCGCGTTTGGCCAGCAACTCCGGGACGCCTGCCGGCAGTGGCCGAGGGCTGACAACCGCAACGCCAAGGAAATCGTCGATCAGGTGGTACTGGAGCAGTTCATCATCCGACTACCCAAAGGGACCGCAGAGTGGGTCCAGTGCCATTGCCCGGCGTCGCTGGATCAGGCCATCAAGCTGGCGGAGGACCATTTGGTGGCTGTTCCGACGGCAGGACAGCAGACCTCTTCTTCTACCCTCTCTCTCTCTCTCCCTCCCCTTCTGTGTCTCGTCCTCGCCCCTTTCCCCCACCACGGAGGTGGGGGCCGGCTCCACCCCAACTGGCCCGCCGCACCCGCGGCGCCCTCCCGTTTCCCACTTCCGTGTCTGTCTCTTCCCTCCCTCAGGTGAGTGAGCCCCAGAGTGCCGGTGCAGAGAGAAAGCCAGGGCTGGTTTGCTGGCGCTGCGGGGAGCAGGGGCACCTCAGCAGCAATGCTCGGCAATGGAGCATGGACTCTAAATTGACCGTAGGTGTGAGTGCGCATGCATGAGCGGTGGCACGGTCTGTTATGCGTCTCCTCTTACCTGTTTTGTTTGTTTTAAATCGTGTGTCTTTTATACACAACAAAAACAGCAACCATTTAAGTTCCTGAACCGTCAGCGTGTAAGCTACAAAATGAAACTGAACTCAGTTGTTCTACTGGTGATCTGGATCACTTTTCTAGTTGATCTTGTCAGACATGCAGTTGGCTACAACTCAAATATGCATGATGGCCGAGCAAATCGCATCACCTACACAAGGGAATTTCTGCTGAATCTCAGACCATCTCCTGCACTCCCTCACTCGGATGACACATCGCTGCTATCACTCGATTGTGTCAAAAGTAAGAACTTTAAAGCAAGGAAACATGGAAGGAAAGGTGGGATCCGGGAGCGGATTAAAAGGCAACCCTACCGACAACCACTTCCATCGATCATGCTGGGCAATGTCCAAAGTTTAAGGAACAAGGTGGATGAGCTGTGAGCCAGCAGCCAATACCTTTCAGACTACCGGCAATCCTGCCTCATCTGCTTGACCGAGAGCTGGCTCACGGACGCGGACCCCAACTCATCAGTTGACCTGGAGGGCTTCACGCTGGTGAGAATGGACCGCAATCAAAACTCCGGGAAAAAGACAGGTGGGGGCGTGTGTGTTTGTGAACAATAAGTACTGTTACTCTGCACACATAACAATGAAGCACAAAGTTTGCACAAAGGACATTGAATTGCTTTCGCTGTGCCTAAGGCCCTATCACTTGCCTCGGGAAATACATCAAATCAGACTTTTTCTTGTGTATATTGCGCCCTCAGCCGACACACAGGCTGCTGCCACTCTGCTTCATGAACTGGTGTCACAGGCAGAGACAGAGGCTCCTGATGTGGCTAATTTCATAATGGGAGACTTCAACCTTTGCAGTCTAAAGGAACTTTTACCCACGTACCAGCAATATGTCACTTGTCCCACTCGCGATAAAGCCTGCCTTGACCACTGTTATGGTAACATACCGGATGCCTTTTACTCTAAAGCAGTACCCAGTCTAGGGAACTCGGACCATAATATGATTAAATTAAGCCCTGCCTATGTGCCCAGGCTCAGGCGCGAGAAAGTTAAAAAACTGGACGTTAAATGCTGGACTGCCACCATGACTGGCGCACTTCAGGATTGCCTTGCGAGCACGGATTGGAATGTAATAACAGATGGAACAGATGACGTCAACGACACGGTGTTCGCCATTGCCGGATATATACAATTCTGCGAGGACACAATCATACCCAAAAAGACTATTAAAATGTTCCCCAACAATAAACCCTGGGTGACTCCGGAATTAAAGGTGGAGTACGAGATTTTGGAATAACGGTTCCCGCAAGCCATATTTTGAAAAGAAACACGCCCGCCCTTGCCATGCTCCCACCCCCCGCGTCTCCACCCCTCCTCCCCCTTATAAAGCCTGAGAAAGTCACCCTTTATAATGGGTGTCTATTGCATTACACACCAGTGGAGCTCGTTAAGTTAGAGTGTAGAGAGCTTGAAAAAATAGCTCAAACTTTCTCATTTAAACTGTGTTTTCAGCCCCAATTTTCACTCCACACACATAATTTTCTCAAAAGTAGTAGCCACACTTGTCCTGATTCACACAATGTGTCTACCTACACGATAGGACTTGCAGTTTTTGAATGAGAAGCCTGAAAGTGAGAAGAGGGCAGGCGCGCAGCCCCATAGACTGCCATTATAAACTTGGCAGAAAAGTCACTCGTTTTTAACTCGCTCTAGTGACCTCATTTTTTTACACTACAGACAAAAAATTACATCAGTGTGTTCAGGAGAGCCTTGTGGCACTCACTGTGAAAGAATTTTGTGAATATCTCCTTCCGTTTTCGTGTAAATCCCCATTGTTTGGAGGGAGCGCACTGAGAAAATCCTGCGCTTTCTGTGTGACACTCTGCTCGCAGCGAGTGGGTTGGGGGAGGGGCTGCTCACTCTCTCACACACACAGAAGGGACGGGCTGCTCACAGGCTTCAGTCTGATTGATGTGTCAGTATCCAATCATTTTGAGGTGGTACCTCGATAGGATTTGATGGCGTTTTTCCTTTATTTTACACTGTAGACTGGATTAAAATATTTCGCTTTTGGGTCAAACCTTCTATTATACTGCTTGCAACATGGGTGTGAGGAGCTTTTCAAGCAATATGGTAAAAAATACTCCTGAAAAAAATCTCGTACTCCACCTTTAAAGCAACTTCTCAATCAGAAGAAGAGTCTATTTAAATCGGGTGGAACTACAAAAGACAAAAAAACTGTACAGAAAAAGATCAAAAATCTGATTAAAAACTGTAAATCCGTGTATAAATGCAAACTTGAAGGTTTTTTCAACAGTGACCCTAGAAGAGCATGGCAGGGGGTACAGACAATTACAGGTTACAAGCCTAAGAACCATCTGATGGCAGTAGACAATGAGCTTGACATGGCCAATGAGTTAAATGATTTTTATTGTAGGTTTGACACACATGATTTTAAAACAGAGCAGCATTTGATTAGCATGGAAGTGAGGGGTATGGAGGGTGCAAGTATGGATATTTCTGTTGATGAGGTAAAATCCTTTTTTAGACACACAAACCCACGTAAGGCTACTGGGCCTGATGGTATCAGCAACAGAACCTTAAAAATGTGTGCAAATGAGCTGGCACAGCCCTTCCAAAGGCTCTTCCAATGGTCCCTTGACACTGGTGTGGTCCCCAGTCTTTGGAAATTATCTTATCCACACAGCACTGGTGGGCTTCTTACATTCTGACACCTTATCCATTGAAGGTTTTGAAAGGGAGGTTCAGGGTTTTATTAGGTGGTGTACAGACAACTTTTTATTGGTCAATGTTAAAAAGACAAAGGAAATGGTTATAGATTTTAGCAAAAAAGGAATACCTATCTCCCCATCCAAGATTAATGGCAAACAGATAGAGCGGGTCTCATCTTACAAGTATTTGGGAATAGAGATAGATGACAGATTGTGTTTTAACCAGTGTGCACAGACCAAATGTAAGAAGCTACAACAGAGGATGTTCTTTCTTAGGAAACTCAAAGATTTTAGATTAGACTGCAGTATTTTCCAATTGTTTTATAAATCACTTTTACAGAGTATTTTATCATTTGGGCTAACCTGCATCTATGGAAATATGCACGTACAGGACCACAAAAAATTGCAGCATATCATTAAATCAGCCAGCCGGGTTATTGGTGTGGACCAGACAACTGCAGTCGAGCTGTACAATGAGCTTTAAGAAAGATGGATCAAATTTTAACTGACCCAACACATCCTCTGTTCCCAAAGTTTTTAAGAAGCACCAGGTCTCATAACAGATTTCTGCAGAGGCCAATCAGGACAGCGAGGTACCACAAATCATTTGTACCCGCAGCAATAAGACTATACAATAACAAACCAAAAATATCTGTTGCACTTTAGTTTACTCATCTGTACAAATTTCCTTTTATGCATTTTATTTATTTTATGTAGTGCACAGTTTTTATCTTTTTGTTTTTATCTTTTATTGTTTTTATCTTCCATCACACCTTTTATCACAGATTTATTTTAATGTGGTATGTCTATTGTCTGTCTGTCTATATGTTTTTGGTATGTTTTGAGATGTACAATATGGACCACTTGAGTTTCCCCCTGGGGATAATAAAGTTTACCTTGACTTGACCTTGGAGGTGGGCACAGTGCTCCGGATCCCCGATGCGCCAGGAACCGCCCTCGATCGGGCTGGAGCGTATCGCATACTGGTGAGTGTCCAAGGGGATACGTATCAGGCTTTGGTGGGCTCCGGCTGTAATCAGACCTCAATCCACCAAAGCCTGGTGCAAAACGAGGCATTGGGGGGAGCACAATTGGTGAAGGTGTTGTGTGTGCATGGGGATGTTCACAACTACCCCTTAGTGTCAGTCCACATTCTATTTTGAGGGGAGAAATCTAGTGTAAAGGTGGCGGTTAATCCTCGCCTCACCCACTCGATAATTTTGGGGACTGATTAGCCAGGATTTCGGGATTTAATGACTCATTTAGTGAAGACTGGGTCCTGCCGTAGTTCAGCAGGGGGAGGTCCCGGTGTGGCATTGGTGGGAGCAGCTGTCACAGTGCCGTCTAAGTCATCTCCGCGTCAGAGTGAGGAGCCGCTGGCTCCTCCTCCCTCTTTTGGGGAATCCCTAGCGGATTTTCCATTAGAGCAGTTGCGAGATGAAACTCTGCGGCATGCGTTTGACCAAGTGAGAGTAATCAATGGTCAAACTCTCCAGCCAAACGCCACCCCGTCCTTCCCCTATTTCTCTATTATGAAGGATAGGTTATACCAAGTGACGCAGGACACTCAGACTAAAGAACAGGCCACACAGCTTTTAATCCCAAAGAGCCGCCAGGAATTAGTATTCCAGGCGGCTCACTTTAATCCCATGGCTGGACACTTGGGGCAGGATAAGACACTAGCCCAAATAATGGCCCAGTTCTATTGGCCAGGGATTCGCGGCGATGTCCGTAGGTGGTGTACGGCATGCTGCGAATGCCAGTTAGTAAATCCAGCGGCCATTCCAAAAGCATCTTTGTGCCCTCTACCATTAATCGAGACCCCGTTCAAAAGAATTGGGATGGGTCTCGTCGGGCCATTAGATCGGTCAACAAGAGGGTACCGCTTTATTTTAGTTCTGGTGGACTATGCAACGCGATACACGGAAGCAGTGCCTCTGCGCAATATCTCAGCACGTAGTATTGCGGAAGCGCTCTTCCGCATCATCTCCTGAGTCGGAATCCCCAAAGAGATTCTGACTGATCAAAGCACTTTGTTTATGTCACGAACACTGCGTGAACTATATGGGTTATTGGGAATCAAGCCGATCTGCACCAGGGTTTATCACCCACAAACGGACGGTTTAGTCAAACGGTTCATCCACACACTCAAGAATCTAATTAAAAAAATTTGTAAGCGAGGATGCACGCAATTGGGATAAATGGCTCGAACCCCTGTTATTCGCAGTGCGAGAGGTCCCACAAGCCTCCACGGGGTTCTCCCCGTTCGAATTATTATATGGGCGTAAGCTGTGCGGCATACTAGATGTACTGCGGGAAAATTGGGAGGAGGGACCTTCCCCGAGCAAAAATGAAATTCAATACATTATGGACCTGTGCGCAAAACTCCACACACTCACACACCTAACCCAGGAGAATTTGCGGCAGGCCCAAGAACGGCAAATCCCCCTGTACGACAGGGGTACGCACCTTAGGGAGTTTGCACCGGGAGATAAAGTACTCGTACTGTTGCCCACGTCGAGCTCCAAATTGATCGCCAAGTGGCAAGGACCCTTTGAGGTCACATGGCGAGTCGGGGACATTGACTATGAGGTAAGGTGAATGGACAGGGGTGGGGTGCTCGACACTGGATTTGACAAAGCGTTATTGGCAGATCCCCTTGACTCCACTATCCCAAGAAAAAATGGCCTTTTCCACACCGTTTGGCTTACACCAATTTGTCACACTTCCTTTTGGGCTGTTTGGGGCGCCCGCTACATTCCAACGGCTTATGGACAGGGTCCTCTGCCCCCATGCCACCTATGCAGCTGCGTACTTGGACAACATCATAATCTATAGTAACAACTGGCCGTGGCACCTGCAACACCTGAGGGCCATCCTTGGGTCGCTGAAGCGGGCAGGTCTCACAGCCAACCCGAAGAAGTATGTGATTGGGCAGGTGGAAGTACGGTATCTGGGCTTCCACTTGGGCAATGGGCAAGTGCGTCCCCAAATTAATAAGACAGCAGCGATTGCAGCCTGCCCAAGGCCCAAGACCAAGAAGGGGGTGAGACAGTTCCTGGGGCTGGCTGGCTACTATTGTAGGTTTATACCTAATTATTCGGACATCACCAGCCCGCTGACTGATCTCACTAAAAAGGGGGCACCAGATCCGGTCCAGTGGACGGAGCAATGCTAGCGGGCTTTCTCAGAGGTAAAGGTTGCACTGTGTGGGGGGCCACTGTTACACTCCCCTGACTTTTCTCTCCCTTTTATATTGCAGGCGGACGCCTCGGATAGGGGGCTGGGGGCCATTCTGTCCCAGGAGGTGGAGGGGGAGGACCACCCCGTGCTCTACATTAGCAGGAAGCTGTCGGTGCGTGAGGGGCACTACAGCACCATAGAGAAAGAGTGCCTGGCGATCAAGTGGGAGGTCCTTGCCCGCCGCTACTACCTCCTGGGGCACCCTTTCACCACGCGCCCCTTCAGTGGCTCCACCGCTTGAAGGATGCCAACGCGTGGATCACCCGTTGGTATCTGGCACTCCAGCCCTTTAATTTCAAGGTGATCCACAGGCCGGGGGCGCAGATGGTTGTGGCGGACTTCCTCTCCCATCAAGGGGGGGGGTCAGCTGCAGGCTGGATGGCTGCCCGGCCTGAGTCGGGCGGTGGGGGTATGTGGCAGCGGGGGCGTGGTCAAGCATCACTCTGTGACCAGAGGGCAGAGTCAGGGAAGGTAAGTGGCAGAATCACTGCACCTGATGTCTATTAATCTGTGTTTGTGTGTGTGTCTTCCCTAGTGACCGCGCCTTATTTAAAGAGAGAGCAGTGGAAGAGAGCTCTCTCCCCAACCAGACGACGGATGTGTGTGTCTGAGTGTCTGGGAAGAGTTGCAAACACTGAAAAGTGTTAAAAATAAAGAGTTTTACAAACTCAGTTCTGGCCTGCTGTGCTTCTGTGCTCCACCCACCTGCTCAGATTCTTACAAATGTGTTTCCTCAGTTTTGTGGAGGTAAGCACTATGGGAGTTTTAAGGTCATCACAATCATTCACAAATTGCCTTATGCAGTCAGAACCCTGGAGGTAATGGACAGAATGTGGCAATGCAAGCAAGTATCCATTTTCATTCAGCACCCCACATTCTTCTCGCATCTCAATCAGAGTATCAAGTGATTCCCTCATGAGTGGGGTGAGAAGAAGAGGAACTTTCCTTCCTCTCTTTCCTACTACGGTTATCCAGGCAAAATGTTTGCAAAGCTTCTGCTCGAGTACTGTAAGGGCCAAGTTAACATTTGCATGCATTTCTGATGTGTCCTTTGATAAGTACACAGACAAGGGCATTCTGGATACCTCTCCTGCTCTCTGGCAGTTGAAGAGGATAACTTGCGCCAGGATCACTTTAGCAAGGTCTTTCCAGCTTGAGGGTGAAGGCTGTTCTTTCAAGGCACTCAAGTGTTGTTGCCATTTCTCAGACAAATGGCAGTGAAGATTTTGGACATCCTGTGTGAATGGGAGGAGTTGAGGAGAATTCCACTTGGCCTGGTCAAGTTGAGTTAGCGCTTGCCTTGCAATGCCAAATTTCCAACTTTCTTGGTATAGCTGTGCAAATTCCTCAGCATCTTGGGTAGTTTGTATATCTTTCATCTTCAATCCTTCAGACTTAATATACAGTGGTGCTTGAAAGTTTGTGAACCCTTTAGAATTTTCTATATTTTTGCATAAATATGACCTAAAACATCAGATTTTCACACAAGTCCTAAAAGTAGATAAAGAGAACCCAGTTAAACAAATGAGACAAAACTATTATTATGTTAATTTATATTTAATAAGAATATTATGATGTTTTAGGTCATATTTATGCAAAAATATAGAAAATTCTAAAGGGTTCACAAACTTTCAAGCACCACTGTACATAGCCAAAGAATGCAAACTGTGTCCACCTTTGCGAGCAAGAGATGGACATTGATATTTGCCAGTTTCATCACTGAATCCAGCTAGGCATCTTGCAGCAGTGACAAAACTGTATTTTTCAGGTTTTATGAGTTCTTTGATTGTCTTCACAGGTGCAACTTTTTTGCTTCAAGTACCAGTCTGCAAAGGTCATACCTTGTTTCAAATCAAAAACCAAAAATATGTTGTGGAAACTCTCTCAAGCAAGAATACTCCAAGGTCAAAGGGTTTGGAGAAAAGTTAGACTTTTTTTTAAACTTCTCTTTATTGGATTTTTTAACACGGTTATAAATTTTACATGAATACATTATTGTGCATTTATTTGTGCAAGCAAAAAAAAGAAAGAAAAGAAAAAAGACATCAAAAAAGAGAAAAAAACAAAAAGGGACGTCATAGAAAACATATCACTGTCCAATGACAAGTGAATGTTCATGGTTTTATCTCATTGAAATACTCTATGAAAGGTTGCCATATCAAGTAGAACATGTTAACCTTTCCTCTCAGGGTGAATTAAATTTTTTCCAATTGTAAATGCTTCATCACATCTTTTAGTAGCATTAAGTTGGCTGGTTTTTTTTTACAATTTAACAAAATACGTCATCGTGCCAACAACATCACAAAACACATATTATACTGGTTGTTTGTCAGCTTGATTCTGTCTGGTTTTACTCCGAACACTGCCAGAATTGGATCTGGTTGGAGTTGTTTCTGTAAACCCTCAGATAAAGTTTGGAATATCTTAGACCAATACTTAGCTGTTTGGACAGCTCCAAAACGTGTGCTAATGAGGCAGGCATCTGTCCACACTGATCACAAGATGGATTTACTGTAGGAAACATCTTCAAGAGTCTCAATTTTAATAGATGTAGTCTAATATTTTGAACTGCAGCATTTCATGTCTGGTGCATACAGAAGAGGATTGGGCATGTTCTTGGGCTTTTCTCCATTTACCTTCTGCAATTTCTCCTCCTAGATCTTCCTGCTAGGCCTCTTTCAGGTGGTCCAGTGAGGCTGTGCAGTCTATTCAGTGTGCTAGTGTGTCATGAATCTTGGATTTAATTCCTTTGATTGAAGGGTTGGACAAGAACAGTGTGTCCATTGTGGAGGCAGGTGGCTCGCTGGGAAAGGATGGAAATGTTTTTTTTTATTTAACAAAATTACAGTGATTAAATGCTTAAAAAATCTGTGTTGGGAATATCAAAATTTTCCCATAGTTGCTGGAATGTGGGAAAAGTTTTACCAATGAATAAATCTCAGAGTGGAGACCTTTGAGGTACCATTGATGGAACGATGAGTCAGAGAGTGACAGAGTAAATACATGATTGTCTATCAATGGGGTTAGTAATGAGCATTTTTGCCAGCCAAAGTGTTTTCTTATCTGAAACCAAATTTTGAGTGAGTGGGAGATTATTGGATTTGTTAACTTAAACTTAGCAGTGGGTTGAGCCAAATAAATCACTGCAAGTAATGAAGAAGGGGAGCAACTTTGGTTTTCCATCCTTGACCAGCTGACACTTTGTGTATGACATCAAAATGACAGAGTGAATGTTACAAGCCCAGTAATAAAGCTGAAAGCAAGGCAATCCCTTGCCCCTCAGTGTCTTGGGTCTTTGCAAGAAAGCTTTCTTTATTCTTGGAGTCTTCTTGTTCCACATAAAGTGAGAAATTGCTGACTAATTTCTTAAAGAAGCTCTTATTAATGATGATGGGGATGCACTGAAACAAAAACAAAAATTTTGGCAGAGTATTCATTCTAACTACATTTATTCATCCTGCTAAGGAGATGGGAAGGTTTGCCCAGTTTTCAAAAATTTTCAGTGTTTGAACAAATCATTTTGAAAAGTTTTCTTTAACTAGATCAGAGAATTTTTTAGTGACCTCAATCCCAAGGTATTTAAATTGACTTGAAATTGGAAATGGAAAGGAAGTAAATGTGTTTGTGGACTATAGTGCTTTGAGATTAACTGGAAATAATATACTTTTGAAGAGATTACGTTTATATCCAGATATTGCTCCAAATCTTTTCAAGGTTGTCATTATGACCGGTATTGATTTAGAGGGATTCAAAACATGCAATAATAAATCATCCATGTAAAGTGACATCTTGTGTTCTGTCCCTCCTCTATTAATCCCTGTGTATTCCTTTGCTTCACTCGGAGCAATAGTAAGCATTTCGATAGCAAGTGTGAATAGCAGTGGCAATAGGGAGCATCCCTGTCTAGGAGAGCAGCCTAGGGGAAAATAGCTGGAGCTGATATTATTTGTTTGGACTGATGCTTGAGGTTGGGCGTATAATAATTTAATTAAAGAGATGAATTTGGGGCCAAATCCAAACCTTGACAAGGTTGAAAAGATGTAATTCCATTCGACCCTGTCGAAGGCTTTTTCTGCATCCAGAGAGAGCAGTATCTCCAGGTGTTTGTTATCGGTATCTTTCACGTAAATAATATTAAACAGCCATTGAATATTAAAGAATGTCAGATATGCGGTATGAGGCAGATGTAAGTGCAAAAGCAGTTCATTTACAAAGGTGAAAAACACACACAGGCAAACAGTCCAAATCAGCAGGAAAACTCAGAAACATAAAGACAAGCAAAAGGTGAGGCAAGACACAAACAGGATATCACAGGCAGCAAGAAAACATGAACGAGAGGACAGGCACAGAAATCAGGAAACCAGGAAATCAAACATGGGTAACAAGGCTCAGTAATGCATACTGATGTAGCGTAATACTTCGCACAGACTTTGCATCTAAACAGTCTTTTTATAGATGCACATATAGTTCCTTAATTATGTTCAGGTGTGTGTCATTAACAGCGCCTGTGCAAGAGTCCGCTCAACACATACGCAGTCTAGGGTGCATGTGAGAGTTCTTCAGGTGCACACACCACAACACACAGGACTGAAAGAACACCCCCCCCAAAGAGTTCCCTTCAGAAGCGACAATCCATCTTTCTTGGCTCCAGTGGGGGCTCAGGTTCAGGCTCAAGACAAAATTTGGACTCCTGACTTGCACTGGTCTTGGGCTCTTGAGATGGCTCTGGGCTGGACTCGGGCTCAAGCTCTGTACTGGACTTGGGCTCGAGCTGTGGAGATGACTCTGGATCTGGACTGGACTTGGGCTCTGGTCAGGAAGCACACTCAAACTCAGGACTTGACTTGGACCCTGGACTTGGCTTGGCTCCAGGACTGAAAATGGACTTGAGCTCTGGGCTGGATTCGAGCACTGGAGATGACTTGAACTCTGGACTGGACTCAGTCTCTGGGGATGACTCAAGCTCTGGGCTGGACTCTGGCTCCAGCTCAGGAGATGACTCAGGCTTAAGCTCTGGATCTGGCTCAGACTCAGGGCTGGTGGTGTGCTCGAGCTCTGGGCTGGACTCAAGCTCTGGAGATGACTTGGACCCTGGACTTGACTTGGTCTCTGCATTGCAAAAATGATATCTTAGCAAGTGGAAATATCTTGAAAATAGTTTAAATGATCTAGCATTTCCTATTAGAAGAATACAGGACACCAATTCTGAGATTATTAAACCTAGTTCTAGATTGCAACCAACTTATTCTAAGATGTCAAGTAAAATTATCTGTCCATGCAGCAAGATAATTTCACTAGTATTAAATAATTTGCTCCTCAAATTCAGTTTTCAATTTTTTGCAGTGTGGACTTGACTCAGGCATGGAGAGCTCTGTCAGTGCTTTGCTATGGTTCTGGTCAGGACCTGGTGGTGGGACAACAATAACATCTTCCTGGCTGGGCAGCGGCGGGATGATGATGTCTTCATGGCCGGGCAGTGGGGGGACGACGACATCATCATTACCAGCTGAGGCAGCTCCATTGTCCTTAGACACTGGTTCTGGAACAGGCTCAGGTTCTGGCATTGGTTCAGACTCTGGAGTTGGCACTGGTTCTGGAGCAGACACTGGTGCTGACTCTGACACTGGCGCTGACTCTAACTCTAACTTTGGCGCTGGAGCTGGCACCTGCTCTGACACTGGCACTGGAGCTGGCTCTGGTGCTGACACTGGAATTGACTCTGGCACTGGTTCTGGTTCCAGAGCTTGTTCTGGTTCAGGCATAGATTCTGATGCAGGCTCTGGTTCAGGCACTGGTTCAGGTGCTGGCTCTGGCTGAGAAACCAGCTCTGGAACAACCGCCTCTAGGAGGGACTCTGGAGCAACAGCCTCCTCTACTGCCACTGTGTTGGCCACTGGAGGGAGCTCTGGAGTAATGGCCTCCTCTGCTGCTGCTGCATTGGCCATAGGCGTGATACCCCCCCCAAAAAAAAAAATTCATGGGGGTCTTCCTTTTCTAAAGATTCATAGATGAACTGAAGCATGGGTAAGAATGTCTGTGAGCTCCACAGGCACGGATGCTCTCCTCAGATTCGGTACTCCACCCATCGGCATGCTCGTCCAGCAATTAGTGTGATCATGAAGCCTGCAGACTGAATGCCCCAGGAGGATATATTCCATAGTACAGTGCTGGGGCTTCCGTCCCAATATGCCACCAGAAATAAAAAGCGAGGGGCTTAGATATGGAGACCCAGAAGCGGCATGGAATGGCATACTGGAATACTTCTGCTACATCCATTGGTTGGCAAAGTATTCTGTCAGATACACAGTATGAGGCAGATGTAAGTGCAGAACCAGTTTATTTACAAAGGTGAAAAACACACAGGCAAATAGTCCAAATCAGCAGGCAAACTCAGAAACGTAAAGACAAGTAAAAGGTCAGGTGGGGCACAAACAGGATATCACCGGCAGCAAGAAAACAGGAATGAGGGACAGGCACAGAAACCAGGAAACCGGGAAATCAAACACGGGTAACAAGGCTCAGTAATGCGTCAGTGCGTCTAAACAGTCTTTTTATAGGTGCACATATATCTCCTTAATTATGTTCAGGTGTGTGTCATTAACAGTGCGTATGCAAGAGTCCGCTCGACGCACACGCAGTCTAGAGCGCGCCTGAGACTTCTTCAGGTGCATGCGCCACAGTGCGCAGGACTGACAAAGAACAGCTATCTGTCTTTTATAAATCCAGTCTGGTCCTGAGACACAACTGTTGGGAGGGCACCCTCTAAGCTTGTAGCTAGGATTTTAGCAAATAATTTGTTGTCTACATCCAATAAGCTTATTTGCCTATATGATCCTGGCTCTAGGGGATCCTTGTCCTTATGGATTAAGGATATACTTACTTGATGGAACATTGGTGGGAGACAGCCCTTTGCTAGTGCTTCATTGAATACATTGAGTAGAAGATGTGAAATTTGACTTTTAAAGGACTTATAGAACTCTGAGGTGTAGCCATCTGGGCCTGGGGCCTCAGAGTTCTGCATCTTTTGTATTGCTTGTTCTATTTCTGTTCTGACTATAGGTTTTTCTAACAGTTCTTTGTTTTCATCACTTATGGTCAGAATATCAAATCCTTCAAAAAATGTGTCTATTCACGATGGATCTCCCATAGATTCTGAAGTGTATAGTTTTGTGTAAAAAGTTTTTAAAGTATTATTGACCTCTTTTGGGTCAAGTGTGGTTTGTCCTAAGGTAATCCATATTTTTGTAATTAGTCTTGATGCAGCTTGCTCTTTTATTTGGCACACTGAGACCTTGCCTGCTTTTTCTCCATGTTCATAATATCTATGTTTTGCTTGAGTTAAAAGTTTAGTAGCAACTGTAATATAGAGTAAATTAAGTTCAGTTTGAATAAAAAGTTTTATTTTCTGTAAATCAGGTGAAGGAGAAACTGAGTACTGTTTATCTATTTCTGTAATTTCATCCAGTCTTGTTTTTTCTCTCCCTGCCTGTTTTTTCATTAAGCTGTGGAGAGAGATTATCTACCCCTGAATGTAGGCTTTTAATGCCTCCCATAGAGTGTATCTTGCTTTGTCATTGATAGATGAGTATGAATCTATGGCCCTGTTTACATTATTTCGAATCAGCGGATCATCAGATTAACGTTTTTAAAACGATTCGCGTACACACACAAAATTTCTGTGCCCGCAACAAAACCATTCCCTGTGCACACAGCAACGCCAATACACGGATACGCTAATCACATGACTAATTAGACGGCACGTCACATGATCCCAGTGCATATCGGGCATGCGCAAGTCACTCACCACTTGCAAGTGGAAGGATGTCGTTGTAAAAAATGAAGTATGCAAGTCTGTTATCGGCAGTACTGGTACTACAATGACGCCTTTTTTACACCGTGTATGGCTTTCGTGTTTATGCTAGAAGGATCTAACAGTGTTCGGTACACTCTTCACCTTGCAGAATGGCCGTTTTTTGTGATTACAATAAGACTATTTAGTGCTACAGTAACCAACACACTTCCTGTATTGCTCATTCACTTAATGACTTCCTCAACACACTTCCTGTATTGCTCATTCACATGACCAACGTGGTATGACCAACGCCAGCGAATCAGGAAGGTGGATGTCACAGTGACGTTGTCCAATGACGACGTCAGCTAGAGCTCAGCACTGCGTATCCTCATTCCTCAATGTTTACACAGCACCGGATCAGATACGTACTGGGTTGAATACGTGGGCCCTGGCAGATTCAAACTGTTCCACCTGTGGAGTCGTTTTCCAGCGTTTTAATGTGCACGGACAGTGCATCCGCAACGAAAACGATACGGATACGGTCTAATGTAAACACCACCTCAGTCTCATCTCATCTCATTATCTGTAGCCGCTTTATCCTGTTCTACAGGGTCGCAGGCAAGCTGGAGCCGATCCCAGCTGACTATGGGCGAAAGGCGGGGTACACCCTGGACAAGTTGCCAGGTCATCACAGGGCTGACACATAGACACAGACAACCATTCACACTCACATTCACACCTACAGTCAATTTAGAGTCACCAGTTAACCTAACCTGCATGTCTTTGGACTGTGGGGGAAACCGCAGCACCCGGAGGAAACCCATGCAGACACGGGGAGAACATGCAAACTCCGCACAGAAAGACCCTCGCCAGCCACGGGGCTCGAACCCGGACCTTCTTGCTGTGAGGCGACATCACTAACCACTACACCACCATGCCGCCCCCATGAATTTATGTGTCTTTTTGAAATAGTATAATTTTTCTACTTTTTTTTTGTCCAACAGTAAGTTATTATCAAATCTCCATGTTCTTGAAGTATACTTATGTCCCAGTTTCAGTTGGAGGATTACTGGGCTGTGGTCAGACAATACTATAGCTTCATATTCATAACTTTTTTTATTAATGGTAAAAATCTACAATCTACCAAGTAAAAATATATCCTGGAATAAGAATGATACACTGATGAGAAGTAAGCATACTAGCGTGTATTAGGAAACATGGTTCTCCATGGATCTGTTATTCTGTATGTTTTAAGAAATGTATGGATGATCTTTGCTGATTTAGATAGAGCTGCAGGTCTACCTGGTGACCTATCGAGATGTGGATCTAGCACCAGATTAAAGTCACTGCCAATTATTAGTTAATGGGAGTCCATATCAGGTAATGTGGCAAGAAAAGATTATATAAATTGTTCATCATCAAAGTTTGACGTGCATATGTTAACCACTGTAATCGGCTAATAATCCCTGATAAGCAAGCCTGTGGTGATGGAGACAAGGAAGCACTCCTTCAGATGACATGAGGAAGAAACCTTGAGAGGAACCAGACTCAAAAGGGAACCCATCCTCATTTGGGTGATAACAGATAGCATGATTATAAATAACTTACTTCTGTAACTGTATCCTATATAGCCATAAAGTACAACTGTGTAACCAGGAAATTCAATCTAGTTTTAGTATGAAGTCTAAAGAAGTCTCAAGGGAACTTCAGCCATTCCTGCTCGTCCAGAGAATCCAACCAGTGACCTTTTGGTCCCAAAGCTGCTTCTCTAACCTTTAGGCCATGGCTTACCCTAAAGGCCATGGGGGTTGAACTGACATAAACCCCCAAATGTTTCATCTGTAATCACACATTTGATGTGGACACTGCTGCGAATGTGAGCAGCCGAGCAGTTATTATTTTATGTCATTACCCAGATCTGCCTGTAGGCTAACATTAGCACATCACATCAATGGACAAATTGAATTACCATTACGTTAATGCTACTAACACTAATTTAACTTTAACAGCAAACAAAACATAGCATTACCCAACTGGTAGTGGAGTTTCACTAAGCTCGCTGGTTGGAAAAATTGTCAGCTGTACTGCTGATGTCACTTTCGATGTTGACACACACACACACACAACATTAATTGACAACAGGTGTAATCATTTTGCCACTCACCTTCCCTGGCCCTGCCCTTGATTCACAAAATAATGCTGCGAAGGCGCAAGGGCACTTTTGAAGTGGCTGCTGGATTCACCAGCTGGCATTTACAGCAAGCTGCATACCAACGATGGACATTCACACAAATCCCTGGCCAATAGAAGCGGGCCATTATTTGGGCTAGTCTCTTATCCTGACCCAAGTGTCCGGCCATCAGGTTAAAGTGAGCCACATGGAATACGAGTTCCCTATGGCTCTTTGGGATTAATAATTGGTCTATTTGTTTGTGGGTTTGAGTGTCCCGCATCACTCGGTATAACCTATCTTTAATAATTGCAAAGTACGGAAAGGAGGGTGTTGCATTTGGCTGGAGTGTTTGACCATCGATTACTCTCACTTGATCAAAGGCATGATGAAGAGTCTCATCTTGCATTTGTTCTAACAGGAAATCCTTGAGTGAATCCCTGAGTGAGGGAGGGAGTCAGGCCACTCCCCGCTCCTCATATCACTCTGATGCGGTGCTGATGTGGACAGCTCTGAGACGGCTTCCCCAGTCAGTGCCACACTGGAATCCCCCCATGATGTGTTACCGCAGGACCTGCCCACTACTACATGCTCCATTAAACCTTTTAAACCCTGGCCAGTCTGTCCCCAGAATTAGTGGGTGGGTCAGGGGTGAGTTAACTGCCACCTCTACACTATGCTTTTCACCCTAAAATAGAATGTGGACAGACACTAGTGGATATTCGTGCACATTCCCATGTACACACAAAGCTTTCCCCACTTGTGCTCTCCCCAATGCCTCACCTTAAACCACACCTTGGTGGATTGAGGTCTGATTGCAGCCAGAATCCACCAATGTGTGATGCGTATCTCCCTGAATACCGAATGACTCACCGATATGTGATATGCTCCGGCCCAATTGAAGGCGGTCTCTGGTGCATCAGGGATCCAGACCACAGCTCCCGCCTCCATTGCAGAGCACTGGCCCTGCAGATGCCTGGGTTCCCTGCAGTGCCAGCATACCAGCCCAGGCTTCACCTCTGTACTGGCAATTTGTGGATCACTCACTTGGGGGAGAAGACACAAACACAGAAGGGAAAGATGGGAGGGGGACACCATGGGCGTGGCAAGCCAGCTGCAGGGGGGGGTCTGGCCCCCATTTCTATGGTGGGGGAATGGGGTGGGGACAGGAAAAGGTGAGAGGGGCAAGGGAGAAGGGGGGAGAGAGAGAGAAGAACAAGCAGGATGTCTGCCTGCCACTGGAACTGCCACCAAATGGTCCTCCACCAACTTGATTGCCTGATCCAGCAAGGCCGGGCAGTAGCACTGGACCCACTCCGTTGTCCCTTCCAGCAGCTGCGTGATGAACTGCTCCAGTGACACCATGTCGATGATCCCCTTTGCATCACAGTCTTCTGCCCTCAGCCACTACCAGCAGGCATCCTGGAGCTGTTGGCCAAAAGCAAACGGCTGTCCAACTTCCTCCAGTGTCAGCATGCAGAAGCGCTGATGGTGTTGTTCCGAGGAGCTGTTGTGCAGCAGTGGTAGTAGATGGGCTACGCGTTGCTCGACCAGCCACCCTCCACACATCGGCTGCTTGCTCAAACAGTTCAGTGAAGGCTTCCGGGTCATCATGCAGCCCCATCTTTGTGAACGTGACGTGGGATGGGTCCGCAGCAGTGGTGGGCAAGGATTCTGCTGATGCGAGCAGGTGCCAGAATACCTGGCCAGCTTCCTGCTGGGCCAGCAGCGTCAAAGCATTGTTCTTACTCCTCTCAGAGGGCAATCAGCATTTAGTGCTGGCTCTGTTGGGCAGCAGCGAGGGCACAGATGAGGTTCTTGAGTGGGGAGGACTCCATGGGTGGTTCCCTTCAGTATCCCGGCCTTTGGCACCACTGTAGTATGTCCCAGGGTGGGTGGAATACTGAAGCGTGGACAAGCAGAGGATGATGTCAATACAAACTTTATTTTCTCTATTTTATAGCTTTTCAGTTTCACGAAGCTCATTACCTCACACACACACACACACACACACACACACACACACACACACACTGGTCAGGAGAGACCTCACCTCTTCGCTTTCTCCCTCCTTTTCTCTGCTCTGTTATCGCTGAAACAGACACACACAACATTAATTGATACCAGGTGTGATCATTTTGCCACTCATCTTCCCTGGCCCCATGCTCGATTCACAAACCAATGCTTGACCATGCCCTGCTGCCATAATGGGATATGGTAAATATTGCCCAGAATGCATCATTTTCTACAGTATAGTACTGTTTTAATGGGTAACAGTATGTTACTGTCAGAATTTGGATTTTTTTTTTTACAGCAATTTGTTAGTGTCAACATGTTTTGCATTTGCTATAAATCTCTAGTTTATTTCTTATTTGCAATAAGCATGTCATGAGTGTTTGAGGATAGGAGGACATTCATAAAACAAAATTATTAAGTGATAGAAAATATGATGATTTTCCTTCCTATTATCCCCACTGACCATGTGTGAGAACTGTGATGGCGGCCCCAGGAAACTGCCACCAGAGCAGCACACCACTCCTCACACAACTGCTCCCATAGTGCTGAAGAAACAGTGGCACTTCAGGATCATTGTTTTGAACAACTGAAAGCAGTGTGGCCACAGGGCGGAGCCCCCTGTTCATGTGTGCCTGAAGTGACATAATTGGTGCCTTATTTCACTCTCCTTGAGCAGCCAAAGGAATACAAAAAGGTGCTGCAATGCTCAGAAGTGAGTCAGCATTTCACGGTGTATGTAAGCTCACAGACTTTCTCACTCTCTGGCTCAGCAACCTTGTAGACAACAAGAACTATGATGAGCTTGAGCTCCACAGATTCTACACCAGTGAGCAATGCTGCCTTTGGAACACCTCTAGGCTTTGGTGCAGCAAACCCTTGCCTGTGACCTTACCCTAGGTTGGTTTGGGCTCTCCACTGCCTGCACAGACTGCACTCATTTCACCACTCACTTTTCCTGCACTTCCCCGTCCCTCTTTATTCATTAAAAATTATTTATGTTGTACATTGAGACCTGGGTTGCGTGTCTGTGTTCTCTTCATCTCGCAGTGTGAGTGTTACAGTGGTGGAGAATTTTGGGTATGAGCATGACCCCACCCCCCACATGGAACCCTTCCTGCACCATCTTTTGGAGACTAGTCTCCAGCAACAACAGGTGAAGCAAGAACTTGCGAAGGACCTCCAAGTCACCACCCAGAAGTTTCTGCAGCAGTTAGCCAGAGCATCTGCTCTCCCAGGCCGCCTCTCAGACCCTGCCATGAGACACTCTGTCTGCTCCACAAACCCACTCCCTTGGACAATGTGGAAGCCTACCTATACACATTTCAGCAGACATGTAGGAAGGGCTGGCCTGTAGAGAAACGGGCCCATGCTCTAGCTCCCCTCCTCATTGGCAAAGCCAACTGGCCTATATCAGCCTCCCGTCAGCCATGGCAGAGGATTACCCACTCCTGAATGAACAGATCATGGGGCACTGTGAGTTCTCTATCTACCAGGCCAAAATGGAGTTCCAGTGCTGGTTGTATTGGGCTGATACAACCAGCAGTGTATCAGCCCGATACAAGTGTATCAGGCTGATACACTTGTATCAGCCAGATGCACTCTACTAAAGGGCCACCAAGCACTGGCAACAGCCCTAGCAGCACTCAGCGATGCAGGTTGTAGAGCGGGTCACCATGGACCAGTTCCTCCAGGCATTGACCCCAAAAAAGTGCATGGTTGTTGTGATGAGAGCACCCAAGAACTCCACTGAGTTTGTGGGAGCCCTCGAGTGTGCTTTGGTGACCCTGGACATTAGGAAACAAGAAACTGTAAGGCCAAGGCTGGGAGCTGCCCAGCCCCCTCCCTCCACCTCCTAGGCCAACATGAGGGTCCAAAGGCACCCTCCACATCCTGTACACCCTCCTTTATCCAATGGCAAGCCCATGCCGACTGCACTCAAGCAACCTTCCCCAGGCCCATCCTGGAAACCATGTCTTGCTGGTTGTGTTGTCCACTCGCCAACCAGCCCTCATATACCAAGCGCCCCTGTGTTGGTAGAGAGCTGGCTAGTGCTCTTCTGGATTCAGGCAGCACCATCTTGCTGGTCTGGCCTTTGATCCTGCCTGTGGCTGTGGGACACAACAATACTGTCAAGGGCACCTATGTGCACAGGGATGCATGAGTGGTGGCCAGTGCTCATGTCAATATTGGAGGTGAGAAAGGTGAGTGGAAACTGACTGTTGGTGTGGTTCCTGACTTCCCTCTCCCTCTAGGCAGAGACTGGCCTGGGTTCCTGAAGGTGTTGACTACTACCAGAAGGATGAGACAAAGAGGAGTGCCCCGGAGGCCAGTGGACTGAAACCTGCCACTCAGAGATGTGTGCCTTGCTGTGGAACACGAGGATGCAGAAGAGTCTGCTGCTGAAGGCAAGTCTCACACCACATCTAACCCACTCGTGTGTTTTAAGCAGGTGACACGTTAAGGGAACTTTGGACAGGAGCAGAAACAGGATGAGTGGCTCAAAAACTGCTGGGGAGAAGTACATCTGGTGGAGGAAAAGGACCAACAGCCAGGGCAGCCTCTTCCCCAGTCTTACTTCCTGGTCCGCCAGGGTCTCCTATATCAGCATACAGTAGAGAAAGGCCAATAGGAAGACCTGCTGGTTGTTCCCACCTCCTATGTGGACAATGTCATGCACCTGGTCCATTCCAACCCCCTGAGTGGCCACCTCATGAGTCAGAGCACCTTGGAGAAGACTGACCTCCACTGGCAGTACCAGGTCCTCCGTTTTGGCCTCCATGGGGTGCTCACAACATTCCCGCATCTCATGGACATTGTCCTGTGCCCCTACCAAGACTTCGCCACTGGGCCAACCACCTGCACCACCTCAAATCCATCCTGGAGGAGCTACAAAAGGCTGGGCTCATTGCCAACCCCCAGAAGTGCCATCTGAGGCTGACTGAGACACAGTACCTGGGCTAGCTCATCAGCATTGGCCTGCTGAAGCCCCAAGAGAACATGATAGAAGCTGGGCAGAATTACCCCCAGCCCATCTCCAAGCATCAGGTACATGTCTTCTTGGGGATAGCTGGGTATTACTGTAGGTTTCTGCCTGACTCCTCCTCTCTAGCATCTCCTCTCTTAGACTTAACCAAGACGGGGACCCAGACAGGATAAAGTGGACCAAGCAAACAGAGCAGGCATTCCAGGCCCTGAAGAAGGCCCTCAGCACCACCCTGTCCTCTGAAACCTGGACTTTGACCTCCCCTTCATTGTCCAGATGGATGCCTGGAAGAGTGCGAGGAGCACCCCATGCTGTACATCAACCACAGTGGTGAACCTTTACTATTAGAGCTGGGACTTCAGCTCAGCTAAAACTTAGCCAGACACATCAAAAAAGCAACAGGGCAAAGGATTTTCCAAGGGATTAGCGGTAGGCTGCCAAGTAGCACCATTGTGTGTATCTGTCGATGTTGATTTTAAAAGTAACTTACATTTTAAAAGTAAATAACAGAGGGAAATGAATACTTAAGTATAAGTGAAAAATACTGTGGTGAGAGTGCATGGAAGAAGATAGAAATCTTAGTTTCTTGGTCATTAGCCTGTGCTACTTGCTCTCAATAGCCCTGACTTGACCACTTTGTTAGTATTCGCCAAGACTACTGATGAATGCTACACCAGTTGGAAGGCTACTTCACTGCTGTGCTGACAGTGCTGACTCATGATTAAGCTAGCATTGGCCTTCGAAAAGGCCTAGGGTGATACATTTTTGGTCCCTCCCACTATAAATCAAAATCTGATTGGTTACATCTGTCATTTCCTACATAACATACACTGCCATGGCCTTCTGTCCTGGCAATGAAGTCCTAACCAAAAGTGAGCCAGCTCTAAACCCTTCTCTGCCTAGAGCCAACAAACAAAAAATCCCATGGGATAACTCTATTTTAAGAATGTTTACAGGACAGTAACCCTTTCATTTCTGAAGCAAATCTGACAAAGAAAATGAGGCCAAATTAGAAGAGAATAAATATAATGAAATTATAAAAGAATGAAAGCAATTAAATATAACATTTGAAATGCTGATATGTTTGGGCTTTCTCTGAAGGCCTAGAAGGCCTTGACAGTTCCCCTCTGATCAACTGAAAGCTACTCCCCACTGAGAAGAACTACACAGCTGTAGAGAGAGAAGTCTTGGCCAGCAAGTGGGCAGTAACCAAGACAAAGTACTATCTGTCTGGTCATCATTTCAGGTCACTGACCATGCCCCACTCCAGTAGATTACAGCTGCTAAAGACACAAATGCTTGTGTTACTCGCTAGTTCTTGTCTCTCCAGGACTTCTTTCCAGGTCCAACATAGAGGTTGGACCCAGCACAGGATCACCGACAGCCTTTCTAGGAGCTACAGCCTCTGGGCCAAGCCTTGGAAGATGGTAGTGTCAGACCTAAGGTGTGTGTGTGTGTGGGGTGACAGTGGCCCCAGGAAACCACCACCAAAGCAGCACACTGCTCCTCAGACAGTTACTCCCATGGTGCTGAAGAAACAGCAGCACTTCAGCAACATTTTTTTGGACAGCCTAAAGCAGCGTGGCCATGGGGTGGAGCTTGCTGATCATACACGGCTGGAGTGGCATAATTGGTGCCTTAATTCACCCTCTTCGAGCAGCTGAGGGAGTATAAAACGGCACTGCAATTCTCAGAGGTTTGTTAATGTTTCGAGTATACAAGTTCACATGCTCTCTCTCTCTCTGCCTAGGCAACTTAGCAGATGCTGAGGACAATAATGATGATGACAAGCTCAAGCTTCACAGACTCTACACCAGCAACCAATGCCACCTTTGGAATGCTGCAAGGCTTCAGTGCAGCCAGCCCCACCTGTGACCTTGCCCTTAGGCCGGCCTGGTCTCCACCTCCTGCAGAAACTGCAGTCATCTTACTGCTCACTTTTCCTGCACTTCCCGGGACCTCTTTATTCAGTGAAAATTCTTCACGTTGTGTACTGGGAGTATGTGTATGTGTGTTCTCCCCATCTTGCAGTGCAAGTGTCACACAACAAACACACTGCATGAAGCTAGCCACAAAATTACAGACTCATTTCTCTGTACGACAGGTTAAAATAGTTTACAAGATGTCAGGGCTATTTCCCCAGATTGCCAGACACCAGGAAATGCTGCAATGACAGCTCAAAAAATACTGGCAAAAAATACCAAAATATACCCTTACTCATGGTACTCTTAGAAAAGTTCATTGAGACACAATAAAATGCAATTTTATGTATTCTTATTGTTCAGCCCTTATGTTTTGTAATTTCCTTGGAATTTTTAAACAAGAGCACAGTGTGTGTGTGTGTGTGTGTGTGTTTAAGCTCAGACTCACAGAGTAGGATATGACAAGGTTAATCCTGCCTTCTTTATCATTTCCTTGTCTTCCACTCAGGCTGTACCACTTGTCAACTACACTGCCTTCCCTCAAACTCTCCGGGATAGTCACACAAGTCCAGGCGATGCGATGATCCAGGCAAAATGCCTTCTAAATACAATAACATGGAAGAAAGGATTTCATGTCTGAATGCATACTTTAATTTTTTTAAATAAAAATACATGAGGAAAGCTGAGGTTCAGTATGTTCTGGTAAATGGTTCTAGTTTATAATCAATTCTAGTTTATTTCATTGTGGACACTTCCAAATACACCACTAGTTTTAAGGGCTTACAGAAGAGGAACTGCTGCTGGCTTATGCCATATTTGGACAATTTTATGAAATTGAATGAATTTGATTTTAATTTTTGTTTCCTAAACTGCCTCAAAATATTAGTGGTAATGAACAAGTACAACATTGACTTATGTACATCACTGTTGTTTTTGTGTTTTTCTTCACAGCTCTCACAATGTTTCTGTCATCCACTGCTGCTGTTTTTTAGTCAACATGCCTAGTTGTTAGTGCTGTGACAACAGTGGATTCTTTGTTGTATTGGCTATGACTAATGCTTGTGCAATGGCTCTGATGGATTTCCCCTCTTTTCTCTGCTTCAACATGGCTTACTTTTCCCCCCATAGACAGCTTTCTGGTCTTCATATTGGTTAATCCTTTTTAACAATAAATGCAGTCTTAACAGGTGAAACCCAGGGCTCAAACAAGGAGTAAACCTTCAGAATAACTGTTTAAATAGCCAAACTAACAGGGTGCACGTGGACAAGAACAAAACACCTGTTCCAATACTTTTGATCAACTTAGAATTGGGTGGTCTGTCACCAAAGGTGCCATGTTCTAACTTGTTTAAAACATCTACTAAATCAGGAAATGAATATGAGACGATAGATCAGAATTTCAGCTCCTTGGAGCTCAAACCCTAATGTGTTCAGTGTATAGCAAAAACACAAGAATTGGCCTTGTTCCAGAACTTTCAGAGGGGAATGGATATAATATTTTATATTAATTTAATATACCATGCACTGAGAGGCTCTGGTTGAAATTATGGATTCTCTTTGGTGACTAACATAGTACTATTTTCTTCGGGGTGCAGAAAATAGTACTATGCCAGTCACTGAAAAGAATCCATAATTACCGGTGCTTTTCAGTGCATGGTATATTAGAAAAAATGTTAATTGTTAACGACAAAGGCTTAGAAATAAATCTGAAAAAATATGAGGTCTAACTCACCATCTTTGTCCCTCTCCACTATGCAAGTGTCAAAATGTCCAAATTGAAAAAGACTATCCAAAGTTGCAAATTGTACATGATGACAAAAATGTAGAAAATCCAAATGGCAGAACATATTTACACTGTGTGTATCCAACACTGTGTGTTTATTGTTATCACTGGAGGCAGCTGTGAGAGAATTTTGTCTCTAGCTTTTGGTTTAGCTTCAGAATGTGTTGGGATTCCCATAGACTTTCTGTCTCTGGAGACACCAAAAGGTGTGAAGATCACTGTCCCTGTGGCTACACTTATCTCTTTGATCCATTGTTGACTGGATTAGAAAGACTGCTGTTCCATTTCAATATTTTATGGGCCTCATATCTCCAGTCACACACTGGACACACACACACACATACGCCTTACTTACGCACACACCCCTTACTCCCTTACTTACACACACACACCTCATGTATGTCATCATCTTGTGTTCTCTGCCACTGATTATCATTGTAAACGCATTTCACATGACAAACACAGACTCCTCATTAAGTAGTAAAACACTTAGAAGGCCATATGGTAAATGATAGATAGATAGATAGATAGATAGATAGATAGATAGATAGATAGATAGATAGATAGATAGATAGATAGATAGATAGATAGATAGATAGATAGATAGATAGATAGATAGATAGATAGATACCTTTATGAAACACAAGATCCACTCTGCTGATGCTGGTTTCCTTTGGAGATGTGTATAAACTTGTGCAAATAATCTATATCTACATTATTACAGTCATAAAATATATAATATTACTAATATAAAATAAGTAATATACAATATAGTGAGACAAACATATTATTCTGATTAATAATGAATAGAATTTGTATCTAAATACCAGAAAAGTGTTTCCAATAGTTAATTCTAAATTTCTTAGTAGTCTCAGAGTTTTTAGCATGGTTGGTCAGAGAATTATATAATATGGCACCTGAAAAAGCAAAAGTCCTGTGTCCTGATTTTGAGTTGATTTTCAAAATATGAATATTGTTCTTTACTCTTGTGTTATAATTATGGACATCAGAGATTTAAACTAAAACTTTAATATGACTGTTTTATTTTGGAAAATAATGGGAAATATTTTAGCCAATCAGAAGTATGTGCTTCAAACAAAGAAAGTAATTTTTCAATTATTTTAATAAGAACCGCCGTATTGTTTTGGGGCAGTCCTGGGGTGGACCTAGGGTAGGGCTCCCAAAAAGGGACCCAACTTAAAAACTAATGGAAGAAGCTTAGAACTCAGTGTCTTCCAGGATTCACTCACGCTTGTATTGGTTCTGTACAGTAAAAGCGTTCAAGGCAATTTCTTTAGTGTAAGTATTTTTTTGGCTATTTTTGAGTTACAGACTTCCAAGACACAGCCATGTTTGTTTACATCAGCGCGAACATCAACCTGCACATGTGCAATGTGCCATGCTATCACCTGTCTCACTAGGCATGATTGTGATGTATAGATCTAAACACACAGAATGCTCGCGGAGCCACAGCTGTGACTTGAGTTGGCCGTATAGCTTGAAATTGTGATGTCAGTTCATGGTATATACAGGATATACCATGACTGACTCACACCATATCCTTTTTTTAAATTTTTGACGTCACAAGACACATTGCTTAATCAATGGTGGATCTATATTATGTCACGTGTTGGCCATCCTTGGCCAATCCTGGCTCAGGAATTTTTTGATGAGGGATATAATGTAGGTTATTATGTCCACATTCCCTGGATATGAACAATTGTGTACTCTCATTGGCTACTCTCCTACAAGACAATCAGATCATATACTGTAAGTAGAGACAAATAAAATGGCAGTGTTTTGCTGAACCAACCGAGGATGAAATAAAAACTACTCAAAAAAAAGAAATACAAAAAAGCAACAAAATATGGAATGAAAGTATTTGATGGTAAGAACATGTCTTTTTTATTTTTCAAGAATTATTATTATAGCATTTTTCACAAATTGCTACTGTCATTTTGCTGATTTGTTTACATTCATCATCTTTAATTATTAAAATTTGTTGTAATTCTTTAGACTGGTTCAAAAGCTCAAAGAAGTTTGAAAACTACATCACTAAAAATGGCCAAGGAAGAATTAAATAAATGCTATTCTATACCTTGGCATGACAGCAAAACGGCACTTTCTACAAAAAAACAACGCTAAAGTCAATTCATGCAGCCATAGACAGGTTTTTAAGGCCTTAGTGGAAATTATTTTGTTCAAAATTTCATATAAAGTTTTTGTTTATCAAATTTGCAAAAAATAAAAATCCTCTGTTTCTCAAAATCCAGTGACTGTGGATATAATAAAACAATTATTCCTCTCAATCTTGTCGTACATGGCTTATAACTATCAGCTCACATACAACTCAATTTCGTGGAATAATTGTTAAATATACCTGTGTACTATAGTATAAAATACCTGTATAATTGTGATTTTCTTCCCAATACATTTCCATAAATAGTCATAACAATATTAGATATAAAGTTATGGTAAATGCAATATTTGCAATGGTTAGTTTTCACTTCCAGACCACTGACACAAAGTTTTGGATTGGTCTTGAAATTAAAAAAAAAAAGTTTTCTTTTTTTAGGCCTGCCCTATGTTAAAAAACACTGGTGTATTAATTTTGCAAAGTTGAGGAGCTAGCAATCAAGTGCAAATAAATTAAGTGACAAAGCTGAATCCTGAATGACACTTAAACTTGACAAATAATATTTCAGACCAGGATAAAAGGTAATTTTTGTAATATGAAAATTTATCAGTATCATTAGCCTCATTGTTCTTGCAATAATTATTCATTCTAATTACTTTTTTTCAGTTCCACTATTTTGAGATTGAGACTTGTCTCATTATGTCAAAAATAACAAAAGTTAGATTAATGAGAAACAGTAAAATGCCTGCAATTAAACAGCTGTTTCCTGAGAAATCACCTAATTAGGGAAAAAAAGAAAGAAAGCCAAACATCCAGACACTATGCTAGCTAGCTAATGTTAGATCTGCAGTTATGATTATAGTTATAGTTGATATGTTCAACAAAACCTCATCAAAGATTTCCAGGTGGAAGCAGTTGACTGCCGGAAGCAAAGGGCACTGAATCACTTTGTTCCAGTGTGGGTTTTTGGCCCCGTTATATGCTGGAGGTGTGTCATACATGTTGTAGCCAAGCCAAATTCTACAGTATGGGTCCATGCGCATCAAGCTGTAGTTCTTAACCAACTTTGCCTGGAAAAGAAAGAGGAATTCCATTTCCAACACATATTGTAGAAGACATATAACACTATTGTTTAAAAGAAAACTCTTTACTGGTAAGCGCAAAATATTCAACAGGAGGCAAATACTTACACTTTCTCCATTTAAACTGACTCAATTTCAAATGGTAAAAATGTCAATTTAATTTTTTTCTTGCTTTTTTAGATTATCCTGATACATTCATTCTCATTCTGCATCTGGTTTTTAGACTGAGGTGGCGAAGGTGTGGTCGAGTGTCGGCTGTGAACGGTAAGGAGTCAGGTTGAGCCAGCAGGTAACGTGACGAGTTATACCTATGTCTAACTTCTGGCTGTGTATTAATGCATGCCTGTCCAGCTGGTCAAGATGGGGCTGCAGGATGACCCCAAAGCCTACACTGAGCTGTTCGAGCATGTCATGGAGGCAAACTCGTGGCTAACCTCACAGTGGGCAGCTCCTGTCAGAGGAAGGCCAGCTCGTGGCTCAGCAGCTCCTGGCCACCAGCATGCTGGCGTACCCCAGCCTGAAACAGGCCATACTGCAGCAGGTCAGCAGCAGCCCAAAAAAGCAGTGCCAGCACTTCAGCTTGCTGTCATATGGTGATGTCGGCTGGCCATTTGCATTTGCACAACAGCTCTGGGATGCCTGCCGATGGTGGCTACTAGTAGGCAAGTGCAACATTGTGACAATCATCGATCAAGTGACACTGGAGCAGTTCGTTGCCCAACTACCGAGCAAGACATCGATATGGATATAGTGTCACTGAGCGACATCGCTGGAGGAGGCAGTCCAGCTGGCAGAGGACCATCTGACAGCATTTCCAGGAGCAGGTGTTCCTGCAGCTTCTCTTCCTGTCTCTCACTTTTACTTTATCCCTCTGCCTCTCCCCAGGGGCGCAGATAGGATTTTTGAACTGGGGGGGACTGAGCTGTCAGCAAATGATTCCATTTTGTGTAAATGCATATATATATATATATATATATATATATATATATATATATATATATATATATAAAATGTGTGTGTGTGTGTGTGTGTGTGTGTGTACTGAAGCTTCAATATACATTCGGATTGTGAGTTTTCTAACTGAATGAACATTGGTAGACAAAGGCCTACCTGGTCAACATTGCTCGGTTTTTGAAAAAACGCTGTAATTGTTTTTTGTTTTTTCATTGTTGACCCCACCAGGGATTGCCTGCAGGCCAGGAGGACAATGTTAACATCTTGAATCTCATAATTTCAGTTAACAGTTGCTGCTTACTAAAATAACATTATACATAAAAATAACAACATTAAAAGATATTCACCTACAGCCTAGAATGCTGTTATTTTACATTTAGCCTACTTCAGGTAAGTCCAAATTCCTTCTTATTATTATCAGACTAGCTACTTAACATTACAAAACAAGTATTTGTCACATCTGGAAAGGCAACAGGCAGAGGATATTTACATCTTTTGGTTCTTGAAACAAACGCTGTGTTTTTTTCCCCTCTTCTCTGGCTTAATGTGGCAGAAAGATCACCAGCTCGGTCATTAGACAGTTGTTTATGATCACTATGGTTACCACGACAGGCAAAGTCCCCAGCTCCCCTTAGGACCCCGGGGTCGAGATGGTGCATTACATTTACATTGGAAGTCAGAACTTGGAGCTCCGAGCAACATAACCTCAGAACTGAGTGCTTCCCAGTTTAAAAACTGGGACATCATGGAACATGGAATTTAAAAAAAATGGCCAGTTAATGAAATGAAATGAAAACCCCAACGTTTATGCTGGGAGATGCTGGATTTCAATGCTTTTCCGACTTCAAACTTCCAACTTACGAGTACAACTGAACACACCATTAATCGCAGCAGAAACACCGCTGCTATCAAATGGATGAGCTGTGCAGTGTTATTAACCGAGAATTACGTGGAAAATGAACACCTTGCTTTCCCAACTCTGCAAGGATCTGCTCCAGCCTACACCGATTCAAGAAGGGGAAAATGTGGATTGATCACAGACAAGGCTGCTGCTGCTGCCATTTCAACTTTGTGCTGCAGTGTAAGTTAGTCTAACTAACGGAACATTAATCCTCACTTTTTCTACCTATGTGTGGCACCTTACGTAGGGACGGTGGGTGGGGGGACAGATGGGGGTCACTATAAATCTGGGGGGGACATGTCCCCCCCGTCCCCCATGCTATCTGCACCCTTGCCTCTCCCTCTCCTTGCCCTTCCACTACCCCAACCTCACCGAGAAGGGAGCCAATTCCCCCCGATACCCCGATACCCGCACTTGTGTCTGTCCTCGTGGCTCCCCATACCTTTCTCCTCCCCTGTTTGTGCTACCACTAACCTCCTCTCCCTCCCTGCAGGTGAACTTGTCCATACCCACCAAAATCAGGAGAAAGTCCAGGCAGGTCTGTCAGTGTGGCAGGAATGTGGGGATTTCCCAGGATCAGCACTTCCACATAGTGGTGGGGATTCTGATTCTCATTTCCAACATGCTGTGGGCTTCCCCTGGTCAAGCAAGAATGTACCAATTATTCAAGGGGGTACACATCAGGCTTTGGTGGATTCTGGTTGTAATCAGACCTCCATGCATCAAAGCCTGATTCAATGTGGGGCACTGGGAAAAGCGTGATTGGTGAAGGTGAGGTGTGTACACAGGGATATTCACAAATATCCACTAATGCCCATCACTATTCATTTCCAGGGAGAAAAGTATAGTGTGGAGGCGGCAGTTAGCCTGAGCCTCACCCATCCACTTATCCTGGGAACAGATTAGCTGGGGTTTAAAACATTAATAAAACACTTAGTAGTGTATGGGTCTTGTATTAGTATGTCATGGGGGAATCCCACTGCAACGTTAGGTGGGGAGGCTGTCCCAGGGCCATTTACATCAGCTCTGTGTCATGATGACATGGAAAGTGGGGAGGGCCCTGCTCCTCCTCTCCCTCTCTGGGAAATCCTGCAGGGATGCATGATATGTCTCTGAGGCACACCTTCAACCAAGTGAAAGTAATTGCTGGCTGGACACTCCAGCCTAAAATTGTGCTTTCCTTTCCATATTTTTGTATTACTATGGATTGTCATAAATTACCTTGTGACTGCTATTCCTTTTTTGGCTATGTGGGGTCCTCAGTGTCTTTGAGGACATTATTGATGTATTGTGTTCACCTGAGGCTGGTTAATGTGCCGATTTAAACCCCCTGTTTTCCTGAGTTCTTTGCTTAGTCTTGAGTTGACATGCTGTGCAAACCCAGTGACTAAGCCTGGTCCTGAGTTTATGCTCAGAGTTTTCTCCTGTTTGTTTTCCTGTTATTGACCCTTGTCTGCCTATCATGGACTTTGTTTTTGCCTGCCACTTTGAATTGTATGCTGATTCTGACTGACATTGGCTACTGACCCTTTGCCTGGACTGTATTACTGAATTATTGTCTACTTGCTGTTTGGATATTCCTGCCCTTCTTATCAAGTAAAACCCTTTATTTGAATAACCTCATCTCTGTCTCTGCATCTCAGTCTTATAGCACCACCTTGTGGCATGGGGTAGTGCTCCTGCTTGTTACACCAGAGACCCAAGCTCAATCCCAGGTAAGTCTGATGATAGGCATCTGAATGTCTTGCATCAAGTGATGCAGGACACTTAGACTAAAGGAGAGATGATAGTTATTGGTCCCAAAGAGCCATAGGGAACTTTTATTCCATGTGGCTCATCATAATCCTAGGGCTGGGCACGTAGGTTAGGACAAAACACTAAATAATCCCATGGCTCTTTTCTAGTGGCCAGGGATTTGCACCAATGTCTGCAGGTGGTGTGCAGCTTGTCACGAATGCTAGCTGGTAAATCCAGCAGCCATGCCAAAAGTGCCATTGCACCCATTACCATTAATTGAGATCCCCTTCGAAAGAATTGGCATAGATCTCATCGGGCCATTAGATTGATCTGCACGCAGGTATCGCTTTGTGTTAGTCATAGTGGATTATGCAACACGATACCCAGAAGCAGTGCCTCTTCACAATATCTCTGCACATAGTGCTGCAGAGGCACTCTTCCACACTATCTCCTGAGTTGGGATTCCGAAAGAAATCCTGACTGATCATAGCACTACTTTTATGTCATGCACGTTATGCGAATTTTATGAATAATTAGGGATTAAATTGATTCATACTAGTATTTATCACCTGCAAATGGGCAGGCTGGTTGAATGATTTAACCAAAACACTTAAAAACATCATTCATAAGTTCATTCATGAGGATGCTAGAAACTGGGATAGGTGGCTAGACCCTCTGTTGTTTGCAGTGCATGAGGTCCCATAAGCCTCCACCAGGTTTTCCCCATTGGAATTGCTGTATGGGCGCAAGCCCCAGGGTGTTAGACATTATCAAAGAAAATTGGGAGGAGGGACCTTCTCAAAGCAAAAATTAAATTCATTACATTCTTGACCTGAGCACAAAACTCCAAGCAGTGAGTCACATAACCCAGGAGAATTTGCTACAGATGCAAGAATGTCAATCCTGTCTGTACAGCAGAGGGGACACGGCTAAGTGAATTTACACTGGGAGATAAAGGACTCATTTTACTGCCCACATCAAACTCAAAATTACTTACTAAGTGGCAAGGGCCCTTTGAGGTCACACACCGAATTGGGGAAGTCAACTATGAGGTCAGATGTCCAGATAGAGGCGCTATGTCAAATTTATCACCTCAATCTCCGATGCCTCGCGTTGATGAACTGCTTGATTGATTAGGCGTGGCTTGCTTTTATTTGATACTGGATTTAACAAAGGGATATTGGCAGATCCCCTTGACTCCATTATCTCATGAGAAAATGCCATTTTCCACTCCATTTGGTTTACACCAATTTGTCACCCTTCCTTTAGGGTTGTTTGGGGCCCCAGCAACATTTCAGTGTCTCATGGACCGAATCCTCCATCCCCATAATGCGTATGCTGCTGCCTATTTAGATGACATCATTATTTATAGCAGGGGAATTCAATTAAAAGTCACTGAGGTCCAGTTATTAAATTTTGTCCAAGTAGAAGGTCCAAACCGAAGTCCAGCTTGTGTCTTATAGCCTTCCCCTATGTCCACATTTTCATATGGTTTCAACAATATTTATTGTTCATTTCCAATGCGGGAAACTATCTCTTTTACCATAAATGAAAGTAGTCCCAGGAAAATAAATTCAAGGCTTTTATTTCAGATTAAAGAAAACAGAAACCTCAGAATAAAATAAATAAAAAAGTGCAAACAGAGTGGAATAACTCCTTTTTCTCTTAAATTAAAGAGGTCCTAACCTGAAGAATTGAAGGCCTACACTTCAAGTAAAAAAGTCAACTCAGAAAACATTAACTAAAAAGTGCAAACAAAGCACTGACTTCACATTTTCTCTTCTTTGTTCTTAAAATAAGGAGGTCCCAGCCTAAAAAATGACGGCCTACTTTTCAAGAAAAAAAAGTCCACATCTTCAGAAAACAAGTGGCTTTTTGGGGGGGAAATGCAAACAGAACATTTTTCTTTGAACTTTTCTCTTTTAATTCTTCTTTTACTCTTCTTAATGAGAAAAACAGGCATGTGGCTGACCTGCCAGTAATTTAAATCTTGGTTGGAATGGAGTTAGTGCCATTCTCATGCAGATATGTAGGTGTTCATTGTTGAGCCTAGAATGGTACTTGGTTTTGACAATGTTCATAGTGGAAAAAGCTGACTCACAGCTGCAAGTCGATCCAAACATAGTCAAGGTGTGCAGTGCTACTTTGATTAGACCAGGGAACACACTCCAATGTGTTTACGTTGCCCCAAAATCCCCGCTACTTTTAAGGAACATTCGTTTGCACGTTGCTGGGCTGTAAATGTATGTGTGATGAGTCGGGTAGACCTGTCATACTGTGCTTGCAGTTCGGTTATTTTGCGTGCCCTCAGCTCGGACTTCAGGGGATAAGTTTGCTCAAAAGAGCTGTGCTTCGTTTCGTAGTGGCGCTTCACGTTGCCGCTTTTAATTAATGCAACGCTTTCGGAGCATATGAGGCACACTGGTTTTGAACTGCTCGCCGGAAGAATGAACATATATTTCTCCGTCCATTCATCTTTAAAACAACGATTTTCCTTGTCTACTTTCCGCCGCCTTTTGGAGCAAGCCATGTTGTCTCGGTCGGTTGTCTCTGAACTTAACTCTCTTCCTCTCTGCTTGTTGCTCTGCTATGGTGCGCTGGGTAAACTAACGATTTTATTGGCTCAACTGAATGAAGCTATTGTCGTATTAACTGGAGTAGCGGCGCTCACTGTCAATAGCCACGACCATCCAAAATAATGCTTCATGAAAATTACTTAATCTCGTGAATTTACCATTGGTCACAGGTCTGGATCCGGACCGAGGTCCACCATTTGGTGATGCCTGATTTATAGTAATGATTGGCATTAGCTTTTACAACATCTAAGGGCTATCCTGAGGTCATTGAAGCATGTGGGGCTCACAGCAAACCTGAAACAGTGTGTAATTGGATGGGTGGAAGTATAGTATCTGGGCTTCCACTTGGTTCTTGGGCAGGTGCATCCCCAAGTATGGGCGCTGTGTGAAATGGCTGCCTCTCCAGTAGCTCTGTAGTTTTTAGCTCTTTAAACCTCTTTTTTCCACCTTTTTTTTTACTTTTCTGCTCTTCTTACAAAGACATAGTGTGTTTTACTTATATAACATGGATATTTTTAACTTTAACATGCAACCCGGAGCCAGTTTTCTCACTTATTCGAGTGAGGAGCTGCTGGCCCTGAAAACAATGGGATGAGCCGGGATATGACATCCCATCCCAGCAGAGCTGAGCTGAGGAGGAAACCCAGGGGCTGCAAAGCTGGAGCTAAGCTAAAGGCTAGGCTAGCAGACAACCGGCAGCACTGCAAACCATCCATTCCCTCCGTTATCATGGGGAATTTGAACTCGCTGCCGAATAAAGTTGACGAGCTTTCCGCTCTGAACAACCAGCAGATTTACCGGGAGAGCAGCTTATTTATCTTTATGGAGACATGGCTAACACACCTCGTACCGGATGCTAACGTGGACCTGCAGGGATTCACTGCTGTGACAGCCGACAGAGACACTAATACATGCAGGAAAAGCAAAGGTGGGGGACTCATCATTTATGTTAACAACCGCTGGTATAACCCGGGACATATCTCCATAAAGACAGTTTTATGTTGCCCAGACTTGGAGCTGCTAGCCGTTAGTCTGCGGCCATATTATCTGCCGAGGGAGTTCAGTCACGTGATCACCATCTGTGTTTACATCCCTCCGAGGGCAGATGCAGCCGCTGCATGTGAGAGGATTCACTCTGTCACAGCAAGGCTGCAGACACAGCACCCTGAGGCATTTATGATCATTTCTGGGGACTTTAATCACGCTACTTTTGGACTCTACTTTGGCTGCTTTTTACCAGGCTGTGGATTGTCCAACAAGGAACAACAGGACAATTGACTTGCTGTATGCTAATGTGAGGGATGCATACAAAGCCACACCCCTCCTCCCACTAGGGAAGTCTGACCACAACCTGGTTCTTCTACAGCCGAAGTACACCCCCCTGGTTCAAAGGCAGCCTGCAACAATTAGCTCCATCAGGAGGTGGTCCCCTGAAATGGAAGATGCCCTCAGGGACTGCTATGACATCACGGACTGGGATGTGCTGTTTAGCCCACACTGTGAGGACATAGGGGGGCTGACACACTGTCTGACAGATTACCTCAACTTCTGTGCAGACGTGGTCTCCCCCGCTAAGACTGTACGGTGTTACCCTAATAACAAGCCATGGGTAACACAGGAAGTCAAAGCTGTCCTCAACAGGAAGAAGGCCGCCTTCAGGAGCAGGGATAGGGAGGCGATGAAAGCAGCACAGCAGGAGGTAAAACTCTGCATGAGGGAAGCTAAGGACAGCTACAGGAGAAAGGTGGAGCAGAAGCTGAAGGAGAACAGCATGAGAGAGGTATGGAAAGGTGTGAAAACCATCACAGGCCACAATACAAAGACCAGAGTCATTGAGGGGACAGTGGAGAGGGCGAATGAGTTGAATGACTTCTTCAATCGGTTCAACCAGCCCACGTCCCCCCCACCCTCTCCCTCACTGCAGCCATCTCTCCTTCTTCCCTCAACACACCTTCCCCCAGTCATCACAGCAGCCCCCTCCTCCCCCTCATCCCCCACCTCAACACAGACTCCTCCATGCATTACTGCAGACCAGGTCAGAGGTCAACTGAGGAAGCTTCACCCCAGGAAAGCAGCAGGCCCGGACAAGGTGTGTCCCCGACTACTGAAGACCTGTGCTGCTGAACTGGGTGAACCACTCCAATGCATCTTCAACCTTAGCCTGCAGCTGGGGAGAGTGCCCACCCTCTGAAAGACATCATGTATTGTTCCAGTTCCCAAAAAGAATCAGCCCAGCAAGCTGAACGACTTCCAACCGGTGGCACTCACTTCATATCTGATGAAGACGTTGGAGCAGCTCTTCCTCAGCCTCCTCAGACCCCAGGTACAACATGCCCAGGACTGTCTGCAGTTTGCATACCGGGCAGGTGTTGGTGTGGAAGACGCCATCCTCTACCTGCTACACTGAGCCCACTCGCATCTGGATAAGGGAAATGGCACAGTGAGGATTCTCTTCTTAGACTTCTTGAGTGCCTTCAACACCATCCAGCCCCTATTTCTTCAGGACAAACTGAACAGGATGCGAGTGGACCCCTGCCTGGTCACCTGGATCTCCAGCTACCTCACTGACAGGCCGCAGTACGTCAGGCTGAAGGACATCATGTCTGACACTGTGATTAGCAGCACCGGAGGACCCCAGGGCACGGTGCTGGCCCCTCTTCTCTTCACCCTGTATACTGCAGACTTCTGCTACAACTCGGAGCAGTGTCACATTCAGAAGTTTGCCGATGACACAGCCATCGTTGGGTGTATCAGTGACGACAGAGAGGAGGAGTATAGGAGCCTGGTGAGGGACTTTGCCGTTTGGTGCAACAGGAACCATCTGCAGCTCAACACCTCGAAGACCAAGGAGCTGGTCATTGACTTTGGGAGGTCCAGACCAAGGTCACAACCAGTTCTGATCGAGGGAGTCGAGGTAGAGGCTGTGGATTCCTACAAGTACCTCGGCCTGTGGCTGGACAGCAAGCTGGACTGGACTTGCAACACCAAACACTTATACAGGAAGGGACAGAGCAGACTATACTTTCTTAGGAGGCTGCGGTCCTTTAACATCTGCAGGAAACTCCTGTGGATGTTCTATCAGTCTGTGGTCACCAGTGTCCTGTTTTACACCGTGGTGTGCTGGGGGGGGTAGCACATCCAAGAAGGACACATCCAGGCTGGACAAACTGATCAGGTGGGCCGGCTCTGTGGTCGGCATGAAGCTGGACTCTCTGGTGACGGTGGCAGAGAAGAGGTCTATGGACAAACTATTGAACATCATGGACAATGCCAGTCACCCTCTGCACACAGTCATCAGCAACCAGAGGAGTCTGTTCAGTGACAGAATGCTCCTTCCCAAGTGCAGGACGAACAGACTCAAACACTCCTTTGTCCCTCAGGCCATCAGACTGTACAACTCCTCTCTGGGGGGGAGGAGGGGTAACAGGAGGACAGAGGACGGGAAGGAGCAGTAGCCTAGTCTAACAATAAGCAATACCAGACAATGTGCAATATAATGTGCAATATAAAGTGCAGTATCTCTCCTGCCGTCCCCCCTTCTCCCCCCTTTTTTAAATTTTCCTCCTCCCCCCTCCCCCCTTCCTCTCTTCCCCATATCTTATTCTTTTTATATTTGTATATGTAAATATTTAACTTATTTTAATTTATCTAGAAGTTTTCCTCTATTTCTTTTCTCTGTTTATCTGTAATGATGCTGCTGGAATCTTAATTTCCCTGAGGGAACCCTCCCAAAGGGATGAATAAAGTTTTATCTAATCTAATCTAATCTAAAATTGATAAGACTGCAGCAACTGTGGCCTGCCCAAGACTTAAGACCAAAAAGGGGGTGAGGCAGTTCCTGGGGCTGGCTGGCTATTATAGATGGTTCGTGTCTAACTTTCTGGATGTCACCAGCCCACTGACTGACCTCACTAAAAAGGAGGCACCAGATCTAGTCCAGTGGATGAAGTCATGTGAACAGGCTTTGCTCAGGTAAAAGCAGTTTTGTATGGAGGCCTGTATCGAGGAGTGTCTAGACATCAAGTGGATGGTCTTCACTCTCCAGTTCTACCTGCTAAGATGCCCATTTGCCCTCTGTTCTGATTGTGCCCCGCTCCCATGGCTCCACCACATGAAGCACGCCAATGCACAGATCACTCGTTGGTATCTCACTTTTCAGTCCTTTAAATTTGAGGTGGTCCACAGGCCGGGGGCACAGATGGTGGTGGCAGATTACCTCTCCTGCTGGGGGGGTTTCAGCTGCAGGTCAGACAGCTCCCCAGCTTGAGTCGGGTGGTGGAGGTATGTGGCAGTGGGGGTGTGGCTGAGTGTCGGCTGTGAACAGTGAAGAGTCAGGTGAACCAGCAGGTAGCATGTGGTGAGTGGCACCTGTGATTGATTACAGGCTGTCTACTAATGTGTGTCTTTCAGTGGCCAGTAATCAGAGAGAGAGAGAGAGAGAGAGAGAGAGAGAGAGAGAGAGCTGTGCTACTGAGCTCTGTGTTTGTATATGTGTGAAGTAAATCACCAAAAGGTGAAGAAACAAAAACGCAGGAACTGCCATGCCTGTCTCCAAGCTCCTCATTGCCTGAACCATGAAAGTGTTCCAGCGAGGCTTGGGATACACACACAAAGAATGGCAAAGATGATAAAATGTAGCTCTGAGGGCTAAAATTCATAACATAAAAATTATTTGGAGTTGAGCTTGTGCATTTTTAGAATTTTTTTTCTTTTCTTTCTTTCTTTCTTTCTTTCTTTTAAATCCATGGGAAAAGTTCTGAATTCTGGATGACTTTGCATGCAATGAGCCTATCAAATGACACTTTGAAAGTTGAAGTGTCATGTTTGTGCACCACATACCTGCACTACAGTGATGCTGATCTGGCTCCTGGAGTTGAGGCTGCCTCTGTACTGCGGATGCTGCGCCATATGAGAGCTCATCTGTATCTGCTGCTCACAAATAAAATAATGTGCAATGTATTTGTAAAACTTTTTTTTTGTAAAAAGTGATGTCCCATTTTAAATTACTCTTTATTTAATTACATATTAATGTCCATCATATGTCTGAAACATACACTTGCTGAACCATGTATTTGTTGATAAACATGTTCTGCATTTGATATTAATCCTGATCCTGACTGCACTACATCCTGCAACATCTTGACTGCTCAGGGACCTATGCAAGAATCCTGTTTGTAGGCTTCAGCTCAGTGTTCAACACCATAGTTTCAGGAATCCTCTCCTCCAAACTGTCCCAGCTCAATGTCTCACCTGCCATATGTCAGTGGATCACCAGCTTCCTGACAGGCAGGGAACAACAAGTAAGGCTGGGGGTAGTCACTTCTGGCATGTGGTCAGTCAGCACTGGTGCACCTCAGGGATGTGTCCTCTCCTCACTGCTGTTCTCCCTTTACACCAATGACTGCACCTCCATGGACCTAACTGTAAAACTCCTGAAATTTGCAGATGACACTTCAGCCATAAGTCTCATCCAAGATAGCAACAAGTGTGCATACAGGCAGGAGGGCAAATGGTTGGTGAGCTGACGGAGTCAAATGAACTTGGAGCTAAACATACTCAAGATAGTGGAGATGACAGTGGACTTCAGGAAACACCCCTCTGTGATGCTCCCCCTCACAATCTCTAGCAGCCTATGTGTCAACTGTGAAGACCTTCAAGTTCCTGGGAACTACGATCTCACAAGATTTGAAATGGGACTCCAACATGAACTCCATCCTTAAAAAAGCCTAGCAGAGGATGTATTTTCTGCGGCAACTCAGGAAGTATGGTCTGTCACAGGAGCTGCTGACGCAGCTCTAGACCACTGTCATTTAATCCATCCTGTACACCTCCATCACAGTCTGGTTTAGAGCAGCCAAAAAACAGGACAGGAACAGACTGTAGCAAACAGTAAGGTCAGCAAAAAGGATCATCGGTGCTTCCCTACCCAGCCTCCAGGATTTGTGCATTTCACGAACCAAGAAGCAGGCAGAGAAAATCATTAAGGACTCCTCACACCCTGGTCACAACCTTTTCCAACTCCTCCCCTCCAGCAGGCGCTATAGGGCACTGCGAACCAGAACCAGCAGACATAAGAGCAGCCTCTTTCCCCGTGCCATCAACGTCATAAATATCAGACTTGAACCATCTTTTGTCATGCTCTGCCCCAGACATCCACTCCGAAGATTACGGATCTCTCACACCAGCGCTGATCCGGATCCGGGACAGGAATTCCACCTCACCTGTATTCACTTCCTGGTTTTCACCGCTGCCTATAAATATGCCGTTCTCAGACTCTGACTTCGCCAGAACGTCTCGTTTGCTACTCTAGCCATTTCTGTGCCTTTCTGCATCTCATGTTTTTTTGCTCTAGCTATTTTTCTGGTTCATGGTTTTTTTTTGCACTAAGGTTTTTTTCTTGTTCATGGTTTTTTGCACTAGCATTTATTCTAAAATAAAGGGCGACTCTACTCTCTCTCTCCCCCGTCGAAAGGCAAGCTATGGAGAATTACATCTCCGAGTCTCTGGCAGCTGGGATCATCCGCCCTTCCTCCTCCAGGGGGCGGGATTCTTCTTCGTGGAGAAGGACAAGTCGCTCTGCCCCTGCATTGACTATTGAGGTCTCAACACCATCACGGTCAAGAACCACTACCCACTACCGCTCATGACCATGGCCTTTGAACTACTCCAGGGAGCCAAGATATTTACCAAGTTGGACTTATGCAATGCCTACCATCTTGTCAGGATCAGGGAAGGGGACGAGTGGAAGACGGCCTTTAACACCGCCACTAGCCACTACGAGTACCTCGTGGTCCCTTTCGGCCTGACCAACGCACCCACAGTCTTCCAGGCACTCGTCAACAACGTCCTAAGGGACTTTCTTAACATCTTCATTTTTGTGTACCTGGATGACATCCTGATCTTTTCTCGCTCCCTGGAGTAACATCAGGGCCACGTCTGTCCGGTCCTCCAGCATCTGTTAAAAAATAAGCTGTTTGTCAAGGCGGAAAAGAGCGAATTCCACCAGAGCTCTGTCTCGTTTCTGGAGTTCATCATCTCCCTGGCTAGGATCCAGATGGACCCCCTCAAGCTTGAGGCCATCACTGACAGGCCCACCCCATCCTCACGACAAGAACTCCAGCATTTCCTGGGATTCACCAGTTTCTACAGGTGCTTCATCCGTGACTTCAGCATGGTGGCTGGACCTCTCACTGTCTTGACCTCGATTAAGACCTCGTTCAAGTGGGGGGAGGAAGCAGAGAAAGCCTTATCCATGCTCAAGTGCAAGTTCACCACAGCACCCATTCTCACCATACCTGATCCGACCAAACAGTTCATCATGGAGGTTGACGCTTCCGAGTCCAGGGTCGGAACCATTCTCTCCCAGAGGGCCAACGATAACAAGGTCCACCCTTGCTCCTTCTCTCGCCAGCTGTCGTCTGCTGAATGAAATTACAACATTGGCAACAGAGAGCTGTTGGCCATCAAGCTAGCCCTGGAAGAGTGGAGGCACTGGCTCAGTGGGTTGGATATTCCCTTCATTGTCTGGACCGACCACAAAAACCTAAAATACCTCAAGTCCGCCAAACGCCTTAACTCACAGCAAGCCCGATGGTCTCTCTTCTTCTCCTGGTTCCGATTCACACTCTCCTACTGCCCAGGCTCCAAGAACGGTAAACCCAATGCCCTGTCCAGGATATTCTCTGCCCACCAGGAGGAGTCTAGTATGCCCAAACCATCCTCCCTCCATGCTGTCTGGTGGGGGCCGCCCTACTTGAGGTAGAGACATTGGTGCAGAAGGCCCTGGAGCAGGACCCCGGAGAAGGTAATTTAAACAACATATCACCTAACCATCTGTTTGTTCCCTGTTCTGTGCGAACCCAGGTGTTGCAGTGGGGTCATGGCTCCAAGTTGGCTTGTCACCCAGGAGCTGCTTGAACCCTGGCACTCATCCAACAGCGCTTCTGGTGGCCATCCATCAAGGAAGACGTCCAGGAGTTCATGGCAGCCTGCGACATGTGCCCAGAACAAGACAGCCAATCGACCCCCTGCTGGCCTGCTAAGACCCCTCCCGATTCCTCATCAACCCTGGTCTCACATTGCCCTGGACTTCATCACAGGACTCCCCAACTCAGGTGGCAACACATGCATCCTCACAGTTATTGACTGTTTCTCCAAGACAGTCCATTTCATCACTCTGTCCAAGCTTCCCACAGCTAAAGAAACCACCGAATTACTCATCCTTCACATTTTCCGCCTACACGGACTCCCCACTGATATTGTCTCCGACCTGGATCCTCAGTTCACTGCACAGTTCTGGAGGGCCTGTTTGTTCACCTTTTTGCCACGCCCTTTTTCCCTGGATTAAATCACCTTATTTATTGGATAACTGTCTGTGTTCTGCTTTTGGATCCTCTCTCACCACACTTCCACCACCCCTAACATCTTTTCCATTATACAATTGTACCACTTGTACCTCCTGTATAATCCTGTTTGTATGACTCTTGGTACTCTGACTGTCATGTATATTTTTAGTATATTCTGTTTTGTCTGTAAATATCCTGCATATTGTCTGTATATGGTGCAGGCCTTTCAATTACATGAAACCTGTGACCGATAACGTCAGAGGTGCCCAAGTTAAAAAGGCACCCAAATTAAGGTCAAGCACCCAAATTATGCTACCAAAAGTTTAAAAAAATAATAATAATTAAATGTTGATTAAATAAACTTGGCTGCATAAAACCCAATGTCTTTTCTTTCTTCTTTAAAAACACCAAAATTAGCGAGAATTAGCATGTATTTCTCGTAATTGACACAAAATCTGCACCATTCCCATGTTGTTCCAGGCTCATCGAATTAGCTGTAAGCCTCGCGCAGAGCACGAATTTTCCATCAATGGCAATTTGCACGCCATGATTTCGTGGAGGAGCGAGACTTGTGTACCAATGACCAGAGCAGGATTTCCACATTAGGTAAATCTTCTTTCATATTGTTTTATGGTGGTTGGCAAACAGCTTTTAGGTGCATTACCACCACCTTCTGGACTGGAGTGTGAACCAGAATGTTTACTACCCTATTGTGCTAAATTCTCCTAATAATTCCTGTATCATTTAAAAACCTAAAAATAGCCCTATATCCCACATGATCTGACCTCAACTGCGATATCTCTCTGATACCTAGTGTCATATGATTTAAATCAGGTAAAAGACTGAATAAAAGAGAGCTATTCAGGATACAGCTGTGTGTATTTAAGATATAGCTTGCATCTTAAATACACACAGTTGTGTAAGTCTGGGTGGAATCAGTGACTTGGAGCTTGGTCCTCTTGTTGATATTTAAACTAAGCTCTTTTACCTGACTACATATTGTGAATTGCACTGCCAATTCTTGTGATGTGACTGAAAAACCTTTTGTGTAACAGGTCTGCTACAGGTTTGTCTCTCTGATGGCAACAGTGCATAACTTGCTTTTTCATTCACAGGCTCCTTTCCTCCAGGCTGTCAGACCCCAACACATCTTTTAAATACTAACTGTATTTAACGTGTACATCAAGAGGGATTAATGCTGTAGACATTTTGCAATAAAGGTAAAAATAACATTCATAGATTTCTTTATTTATTCATAACTTTGTAGCTAAAAAAGCAGCAGCAGGTTTAAACACAGAGCACTGGGAAAATAGCACTTTGCGTGTGCAGAAAAGCCCAAATTACCCTGTATCACGACAGAAGAAGCCCAAATTCAGAAATACAGGGTGTAGCCCAAATTATGTAATTGAAAGGCCTGTGGTGTAGTACTGTTTATATTGTTGATAGCATGCATATTTATAATGTATTCTGTATATTATAGATATTGTATATTTTTGGTATTATAGATATTTTATGCATAATATAGATATTGTATATTATAGTGTTTATTATAGATAGAGCTAGATGTTTAGATTATAGATAGATTTTGTATAATGTGTCAGTTCTGTGCGCTTTGGCGTGCGCACCTGAGGGACTCTCGGGCACGCTCTGGACTGTGCGCGCGCTGAGCAGACTCTTGCACGTGCGCTGAGTGGACTCTTGTACACGCACTGTTAATGAGGCTCGCCTGCACGGGATTAAGGTGCATCAACATACCTATATAGAGACTCAGAAAAGACACTCGGTGCGAAGTATTACGCCATGTCAGTGTGTATCACCGAGCCGTAGTTTCTGTGTTTGATTTCCTGGTTTTCAGATTTTTGTGCCTGTTCCTAGTTCCTATTTTTCTCACTGCCGGTGATAGTTTGTTCGTGCCTCGCCTGACCTTTTGCTTGTTTCCCGTTTTTGAGATTGCCTACTGTCTTGGATTGTTTGCCTGTGTGTTTTCACAGTTGTAAATAAACATCAGTTCTGCACTTGCATCCATCTCCTACCATGTCCCTGGCATAATGCAGATATTTTAGACATATTGTGTATAATATACTGTAGGTACTGGGTAGGTCCATGCCAAATGACCAGATGTTGGTTGCAGCACCAGATTCATTTTCTTTGTGAGAGCTTACGGTAATAGATACTGGTGAAATATGAACTGATAAAAAAATTTCAGGGCCCTATTTTGTGTATTTAATGAACTAGGTTATTTTGAAAATTACTGGAATTAAACCAGAATGTACCCCCTAAGTCCTCTCCAGGTATTTTTGGGGTTTTAAATGCATTTTCCTCAGCTTCTAGACTACACAGAGGTTTGAAATTTGGTAAATTAACTCTCTACCTGTTGCTAATCTGGAAGGAAAACATAGAGCCATCTATCTAGAAAATCCTGGCCATAGGCACTTCCTAAAAATGCTAAAAATTAAGAAAAACGCACTCGCGAGTGGGGTTTAGGGCCCTAAAAATACTAAAAAAACAAATGTATTCATCTCCTATCACTACCTGGTCTTATTATAAACCAGACTGCGTGGTCACGTATATAATGGGAGCTCTCTAGATAGAGTATTTACAAAAATATGGCAGATTCAATTACATACCTCACAAAAAGTATCATGTCTAAGACCGTGAATGGAAATGAAGCACAGGTCACACGTCTGCAACTTGGTATATAGTTTCATTAATTCAATCACTGCAAACATGTGAAGTGTCATCTTCTTGTTATTTGTGCATCATTCTCTTTTTTCAATCCCAAATCATCAATTTTTAATGCCCTTGAATTTGTTGTTTTTGCTGTTACATGTACTCTACAGTTCACAAATAACTATATACTTGACCATGAGAAAGTAAAATTAAGATCACAGATGCAGCGCTCTCCTATTCATATGTATTGAGTGTATTGTCTGTTTGCAGTTGCATTTCTGACAGAGATTATATCAGTATTTATAATTTTTCATAGATCATGTATACACCAGTATTTTAAAATACATGTATATAATTTATATGACTTTTTATTGGGTGATATTTCCTTTCTGTTTTCAGATCTGAGTGATCTTTAACATTGCTCCTGTTCAAAGATCCAAGCTTGTTGTCTCGAGTGTAGATAGTACTTGTAACAAACTTTTGGTGCTGGAACTCTATAAATAGAACTAACGGCTAGTTCCTTAATAATATAGACCAAAATGTGTTTGGTCCCTGCACCAGGCACAAATAGAAGGGCACGACAGTATAAGCTTAGCCCTCAAAGTAAAACAAAAATTGTGAAAGCATTTGCAGAATTCAATGCTAATAACCTTTAATAACATCTGAGACTTCCTCATACAGAAAATACTAAATCCTTGATTGATCACTAATTAGAATCTATATTAAAAATGACTCATCTACTGTAAATATACAAACAACAAATTCAAGGGCATTAAAAATGAATGAGTTGGGATTGAAAAAAGAGAATGATGCACAAATACCAACAAGATGACACTTCACATGTTTGCAGTGATTGAATTAATTAAACTGTTTACCAAGTTGCAGACCTGTGCTACCTGTGCTTCATTTCCATTCAGGGTCTTAAAGATATGATACTTTTTGTGGAGTATGTAATTGAATCTGCCATATTTTTGTAAATACTCTATCTAGAGAGCTCCCATTATATAAGTGACCAGGCAGTCTAGGAGATGAAAACATTTGTTTTCTAGCATTTTTAGGGCCCTAAACCCCACTCACAAGTGCATTTTTCTTAATTTTTAGCATTTTTAGGAAGTGCCTATGGCCAGGATTTTCTAGATAGATGGCTCTATGTTTTCCTACCAGATTAGCAACAGGTAGAGAGTTAATTTACAAAATTTCAAACCTCTGTGCAGCCTAGAAGCTGAGAAAAATTCATTTAAAACCCCAAAAATTCCTGGCAAGGATTTAGGGGGTACATTCTAGTCTAATTTAGTAATTTTTCAAAATGGCATAAATAAAAAAAAAAAAAAACTCTGGGTCTAGAAAGCTGAAATTTTAAAAACTAATTTAGATTTACATATATTTTCATCAGTAACTTTCACCATTAATATAAAAATATTGCTGCAACCAGTTTTCTATATATTGGGTCTTTTTGACTTGGACTTACCCTACTGTATATTATGTATAATAGTTATTGTTGATTGCATATCAAATAATTATATTGTGTAATGTCTATATTGTCCACATTGTACATTGCATATATACATTTTTCTGATATTACATATACATAACTTGCATATATTCACAATTTTCCCCCCATCTTCTCCTGTATTGCAAGAGAGACACCAACTGGCCAGAACAAAGTCCTTGTGTGTGTCAACATACTTGGCCAATAAACATGATTCTGATTCTGAAAAATCTATAGTTCTTATTTGCAAAAAGCATGTCATGAGTGCTTGAGGACAGTAGGATATTCGTAAAACTAAATAATTAAGTGATAGAAAACATGATGACTTATTCTTCTCTTTATCCCCACTGACCATGTGTGACAACAAATACACTGCATGAAGCCATCAACAGAATTACAGGTGACTAACTCATTTCTCTGTATGACAGGTTAAAACAGTTTACAGCAAGATGTCAGGAATATTTCCCCCGATTGCAAGACACCAGTAAATGCTGCAATGACCGCTCTAAAGGGACCCGCCCTTACTCATGGAACTCTGAGAAAAGTGTAATGAGACAATGAATTGTAATGTCATGTATTCTTATTTCTCATCTCTTATGTTTTGTAATTTCCTATACATTTTTTAAGAAGAACAAAGTGTGTGTGTGTGTGTGTGTGTGTGTGTGTGTGTGTGTGTGTGTGTGTGTGTGTTTAAGCTCAAACTCACAAAGTAGGACATGACCAAGTTAATCATGCCTTCTTTATTGTCTCGTCTTCCACTCAGGCTGTACCACTCGTCAACTACACTGCCTTCCCTCAAACTCTCTGGGATAGTCACATAGGTCCAAGCGATGCGATCATCCATGGAAAATGCCCTCTAAAAACAACAACATGGAATAAAGAAATTCATGGCTGCCCACTTTGTTTGTTTTTTTTTTTTAGGCATGAGGAAAGCCTTGATAATCTAGTTTATAATCAAAGTATTCTGTTTTCATTGTGGACACAAGAAGAGGAACTGGAGCGGCGGCTACAATTATCGACACCTTTTCAGATTTACCAATAATAAAAATTTTACAAAGCTGAGTTTCAGATACAACAGTTATTATTGGTTAATTAATCAACCGGAAGACCACCCTTGCCCTTTAATCTTGTCGTCTGATGACACAGCTTGTTACCTGAGATGGAAAACCCGGACGTTATCATCGCAGGTAAGCATGGTGGAAAGATCATGGACATGTTTTTACTGATCAAATTCACCGATATTTCACGATCTCCTCGTCGAAGCCTACTTTGTTTCTTACCCTTTCATTTGACAGTCGCCATTTTGTATCTAAACGCACATTTGAGAAGTCACGTGAGGTGTCGATAATAGTGATCACTTTCACTGGTGTCCACCATTATCGACACCCTGTGGAATTAAGTGACATTTACAACTGTTATGTATTGATATTTGTGTAACATTGTTCAAGTTGATGAAGTACTTAAAAAAAATAAAAGTGCTGTGATTTATAATTATATTTTTGTTCATAATAGAATGGACTTCTTATAGAGTATTTGGGATTGGATTGCAATAAATAGAATTAGACCAGAATTAAATTGCTAGTGTCAGTCCTGTGCGCTATGGCGCGTGCACATCGAGCGGACTCCAGCACGCGCGCTGTTGATGACGTGCACCTGAACTTATTTAAGGAGCCAGATGTGCACCTATTTAAGGACTGTTCAGATGCAGTATCACTGCAAAGTATTACGCTATGTCAGTACGCATTACCGAGCCTTAGTCCCCGTGTTTCTGGTTTCCTGAGTGTTGTTCCTATTTCTCGTTCTCGTTCTCAATTTGTCTCTGATATCCCGTTTGCGCCTTGCCCGACCCTTTGCATGTTTAACGTTTTGGATTTAGCCTGCCAATTTGGACTGTTTGCCTGTGTGTCTGATTTCACTCTTGTATATATTCACCTTTGTAAATAAATCACTTCTGTACATACATCCACCTACTGCATCTGACACCTAGCATATAAAACATTACATGCTTGAAATATTCAGATTTTTCTATTCCATTTAGGATTTTATATATATATATATATATATATATATATATATATATATATATATATATATATATATTTAGGATTATATATATATTTAGGATTATATATATATATATATATATATATATATATATACATACAGTTAGCCAGCTAGCTGAACTACAGAAAGGGAACATGGTGAATAAAGGGGCACCCAGGAAGTACAACTCACTCTCCATACCAGAGGCACTCGAAACTGCCAAACAGCGACTAACAGCTCTGGCCACCCGGTTGAGGAGATACACCAAGGAAGGAGAGGCCAGGAGAATAAACAAGCTGTTCTCCACTGAACCAGCCAAGGTGTACTCTCAATGGCAGGGGAACAACAACCGGTCAGACCCACCAAGAGCTGAGGTGGAAAAATACTGGAAAGACATATGGGAATGAAAGGCATCACACAACACCGATGCCCAATGGTTAGTGGACCTAAGAGCTGACCACAGCAACCTCCCAGAACAAGAACCAGTAACCATCTCAATGGCAGACGTCCAAGAAAGAGTGTCAAAGATGAAGAGCTGGACAGCACCAGGCCCCGATATGATCCATACGTACTGGCTGAAGAAGCTAACTGCACTCCATGAACGCCTAGCAGCACAGATAGTACAGTGGTAATGCTCACTGACTACGACGCAGGAGATCGGGGTTCGAATCCCGATCGGGGCAAAACATCATCCAGTAAGGGTCCTTAGGCAAAAACCCCTCATGATATATCAGCCTACCTCAGGAATGAGTGAAAACATAACTGATAGAGTCATACCGGCTCAGACGTCGCCCGGGTCAACAAGGTCTGCGTCAGTTGCTAGGGAACCAGGGCAAACTGATGAGAAATGGGCTACTGGAATAAGACATCAATGGACGAGGACAGAAAATACGGATTTGCTGGAATGCTACTATACAAGCAATCCCAGAGAGAGGGGATACATGCAGAGAATGTGGGACCATTGGATACTTCAAAACCCACAATCAAGGCTAACAAAGAAACAGCTATTAGCCCAGTGTTCCAACATCCATAATCGAAATCTGCTATCACAACTAGAGATTAATGAAATACAACAACGATGCTACGGCAAGGGGGAGCCAGGAAGACAGGTCAGCGGGGAGATGTCATCATCCCCACAACCAGAGATTGGGTACCAAGCCCCAACAGCTAACAGCCTCAACACAAGAGCTGCTGACCTGAGAAGGAAGATCGTGACCCAACTGGAAACCTGGAGCCCCCGACGAATACCGAAGCCGAGTTGCCAAGTACCTTCAGAAGATCTACTAGTAGATGTGAATGCTGAAGACAATCTCCACAAGAACCATCACTGAGACCAACAAGCTGATACACAGTACAGCAACAGTAATCATGGAGATGCTTGGACACAAGGTGGGCTCGGGACATAACAAACAGTATCCACCATGGAAGAGACGATTAGAGGCCAAGATAAAGGCAGCAAGGAGAGAAGTTAGCCAGCTAGCTGAACTACAGAAAGGGAACATGGTGAATAAAGGGGCGCCCAGGAAGTACAACTCACTCTCCATACCAGAGGCACTCGAAACTGCCAAACAGCGACTAACAGCTCTGGCCACCCGGTTGAGGAGATACACCAAGGAAGGAGAGGCCAGGAGAATAAACAAGCTGTTCTCCACTGAACCAGCCAAGGTGTACTCTCAATGGCAGGGGAACAACAACCAGTCAGACCCACCAAGAGCTGAGGTGGAAAAATACTGGAAAGACATATGGGAAAGAAAGGCATCACACAACACCGATGCCCAATGGTTAGTGGACCTAAGAGCTGACCACAGCAACCTCCCAGAACAAGAACCAGTAACCATCTCAATGGCAGACGTCCAAGAAAGAGTGTCAAAGATGAAGAGCTGGACAGCACCAGGCCCCGATATGATCCATACGTACTGGCTGAAGAAGCTAACTGCACTCCATGAACGCCTAGCAGCACAGATGAACCAGCTGCTGAGGGATGGAACCCACCCAGAATGGCTAACCCAAGGCAGGACAGTCCTAATCATGAAGGACCCCCAGAAGGGACCCATCCCATCCAACTACCGGCCAATTACCTGTCTCTGCACAACATGGAAGGCCCTGTCAGGCATCATTGCGGCAAAAATGAGTAAGCATGTGGCTCAATACATGAGCGAGGCACAGAAAGGAATTGGCAGTAACACCAGAGGAGCCAAGCACCAGCTACTGGCCGATAGAACAGTCGCCCGAGACTGTAAGAAGAGACAGACCAACCTGTGCACTGCCTGGATTGACTACAAGAAAGCCTACGACTCAATGCCACACACATGGATACTGGAATGTCTGGAACTGTATAAGATCAACAGGAACCTAAGGACTTTCATACAGAACTCAATGGAAATGTGGAAGACAACCCTAGAGGCCAACTCAAAACCCATTGCCCAAGTCAACATCAAGTGCGGCATATACCAAGGAGATGCGCTATCACCACTGCTGTTCTGCATAGGCCTGAACCCCCTCAGTCAGATCATCACGAAGAGCGGCTACGGGTACCGATTCCGTAGTGGGGCAACAATCAGCCACCTGCTCTACATGGATGACATCAAGCTGTATGCCAGGAATGAGCGAGAAATAGACTCGCTGATCCACACCACCCGGATCTACAGCGATGACATAGGGATGTCATTCGGATTGGACAAGTGTGGCCGGATGGTCTCAAAGAGAGGCAAGATGATCCGGACTGAAGGGATTGACCTACCAGAGGGCAACATAGGTGATATCCAAGACAGCTACAAGTACCTTGGCATCCCACAGGCTAATGGAAACCATGAAGAGGCCACAAGGAAGTCAACCACAGCCAAATACCTCCAGAGAGTAAGGCAGGTCCTGAAAAGTCAGCTGAATGGTAAAAACAAGGTCCGAGCCATCAACATGTACGCACTACCAGTCATCAGATACCCCGCTGGTATCATAAACTGGCCAAAGGAGGAGATAGAAGCCACAGATATCAAGACTAGAAAGCTCCTCACCATGCATGGAGGGTTCCACCCCAAGTCCAGCACCCTGAGACTATACACTAAGCGGAAAGAGGGAGGCCGAGGGCTAGTGAGCGTCAAGACCACGGTCCAGGATGAAACATCGAAAATCCGAGAATACATCAGAAAGATGGCCCCAAAGGATGAACTGCTAAGTGAATGTCTCAGGCAGCAGAACCCTGATGAGAGTGCAGAGGAGGAGGAGGAACAGACAACCTGGAGAGACAAACCCCTACATGGCATGTACCACCGTCAGATAGAGGAAGTGGCTGATATCAAGAAATCCTACCAGTGGCTGGATAATGCAGGACTGACAGACAGCACAGAGGCACTAATCATGGCAGCACAAGAACAGGCCATAAGCACAAGAGCCATAGAGGCCAGGATCTACCAGAGTAGATCAGACCCAAGATGCAGACTGTGCAAAGAAGCCCCTGAAACAGTCCAGCACATAGTAGCAGGGTGTAAGATGCTAGCTGGATCAGCGTACATGGAGAGGCACAACCAAGTGGCTGGGATAGTATACAGGAACATCTGCAACCAGTATGGAATAGAAATACCCAAGTCCCAATGGGCCATACCACAGAAGGTGGCTGAGAACAATAGGGCCAAGATTCTGTGGGACTTCAGCTTCCAGACTGACAAACAGATCCTGGCTAACCAACCGGACATAGTGGTGGTGGACAAAGAGCAGAAGAGGGTGGTGGTGATAGATGTGGCGATCCCAGCTGACGCCAACATCAGGAAGAAGGAACATGAGAAACTTGAGAAGTATCAAGGGTTGAAAGAGCAGCTGGAACGGATGTGGAAGGTCAAGGGTTGCGTGGTCCCCGTGGTAGTGGGGGCACTTGCGGCAGTAACCCCCAAACTGGGAGAGTGGCTCCAGCAAATCCCAGGAACAACATCTGAAGCCTCAGTCCAGAAGAGCGCAGTCCTAGGAACATCGAAGATACTGCGCAGAACCCTCAAACTCCCAGGCCTCTGGTAGAGGACCCGAGCTTGAGGATGACATGGATACCACCCCCCCGCCGGGGGTGAGAAGGAGATTTTATTATATATATAAATAAAATATTTCAGTTTGTTGTAAATATCTACTACATATTACAATGTCAGTAGACATTTTATATTTTTAGATGTAAAAATATGAAGGTTTGGTTCGAGGAATGACATGTGATCTTTGACCTGGATTTTCATGTGGTTACAATGTCAATTGCCTGACATTTACTGGTAAATTACAAAACTAGAAATTAATACAAACAACAACAAATGATTAACAAAATGTGATCTACGAAAATACTTAGAAAGTGGTACAAAAAGATTTTCTGACACAGGTTAAACATTATCAGTTCATTTGTTTACAAACATTAGAATTATTTCCTCATTTACGTAAAACACAGACATCCATATATTTATATGAAAGATATTTTGTATTAAATATGTCTATGTAAAACAAATTTTAAATAAAAACTATGTTTTGTTAATTTAATAACACATACCAATTATTTTTTACGGTATAAATAATCATCTGGATGTCGATAATTGTGGAACGGTGTTGATAATTGTGGACAAAGGTGTTGATAATTGTAGAACAGTGTCACGTGATCTGATACGCTAAGTAATCGGAAATCAACTCATTTTTTTCCAGTGGAAATTTGAGTAATTATTCATGCACAATTTACGTATTGAAAGTCTTTTCTACTTTTGCAATGGCCAAAAGATCATTAAGGTGTTGATAATTGTAGCCGCCGCTCTACTGCTAACTTGTGCCATATTTGGACTTTTTCTGAAACTGAATGAACTTGCTTTTAAGTTGTATTTTCCTGAACTGCCTCAAAGTATTGGTGGTAATGAACAAGTTAATTCAATGACTGTAATGTACATCACTGACTGTTGTTTTTGTGTTTTTCTTCACAGCTCTCACAATTTTTCTGTCATCCATTCATGCTGTTTTAGTTGACCTGTTTAATGTCTGGTTCTTATTGCTGTGAAAACAGTGGTTTCTTAGTTGTATTGGCTGTGACTAATGCTTGTGCAATAGCTCTGATGGATTTCCCCTCTTTTCTCTGCTTCAACATGGCTTACTTTTCCCCCATAAGACAGCTCTCTGGTCTTCATGTTGATTTATCCTTTTTAGAATTGGAATTAGAATGCTTTTATTGTCATTGTACACAGTACAACGAAATTGAAGTGCTTCATTTGATAATGGTTTTAAAAAATAAAAAAAAACACATTTATAAATGAGACAGACAAAATTTATAAGACAAACATAAAACCAATAATAAAAAATATTAAGTGATAAGTTATTGCACAGTTTTGTTATTGCACTTAATGTATGAGGTCATAAGTCATGTGTTTGCAGCATTCACATTTCTCATGGCCCAGGAAAAGAAACTGTTTTTGAGTCTGTTTGTTTTGCTTTTCAAGCTCCTGTAGCACCTCCCTGAGGGCAGGAGAGCAAACAGTTTGTGACCAGGGTGAGAATTGTCCTTGTTGGTGTTGCTGGCTTTGCTCAGGCACTATGAGTTGGAGATGGTTTCCAGAGAAGGCAGGGGACAGCCAATCATTTTCTCTGCTGTTTTGATTACCTTCTGGAGGGCTCTTCTGTCTGCTGCTAAGCAGCCAGCATACCATACTGTGATGCAGTATGCCAGCACAGTCTATACAGTGGAGCAGTAGAATGTCACTAGCAGATCCTCATTTAGTTTGGCTTTCTATAGCAGCCTCAGGAAGTGCAGTCGCTGCTGGGACTCCTTAACCACTGCCTGAGTGTTTACCAACCAAGAAAGGTCTTTTGAAATCATTGTCCCCAGGAACTTGAAGGTTGAGACCCTTTCCACTTCTACCCCATTTATGAGGTTCATCTCTGTGTCTCCTGAAGTCGATAACCATCTCCTTGGTTTTGTTGGTGTTCAGTGCCAGGTTGTTATTTGCACACCATACAGACAGCTCCTGGACCTTGTTCCTATACGCTGACTCATCAGCTCCCATAATGAGACCGACCACTGTGGTGTCGTCCACGAATTTGATGATGATCTTTGAGGCATGGAAGGGAATGTAGTCATAGGTGTATAAAGTGTAGACGAGGGCGCTCAGAACACAGCCTTGTGGGGAACCAGTGCTGAGTGTGATGGTGGAGGAGCTGTGACAACTGATTTTAACAGTCTGAGGGTGGTTGGTGAGAAAGTCTTTTATCCATGCACAAGTGGATGGGGGAAAATCGAGATTGTACAGCTTTTCCACTAGTCTGCCAGGGATGATTGTGTTGAAAGCTGAGCTGTAATGGATAAAGAGCAACCTTATATAGATGCCGGGGTGATCCAGGTGGCTCAGTGCAGTGTGGAGGGCTGTGTTGATGGCATCCTCAGTGGCTCTGTTTGCTCTGTATGCAAAATGGTAAGGGTGGAAAGTTGGAGGGAGACAGTCTTTGATGTGCTGTGCCACCACTTTTTCAAAGTATTTTATTACCACTGATGTGAGAGCTATTGGTCTGTAGTCATTAAGACTGTTAATGGTTTGCTTCCTGGGGACAGGGATAACAGTAGCTAATTTTAAGCAGGATGGGACTGTGGCTAGTGACAGGGAAAGATTGAAAATCTTTGTAAAGACCCCTGAGAGCTGGTCAACACAAGCTTTGAGTACCTTGCCGAGTACTCTGTCTGGTCCAGCAGCTTTCTTTTGGTTCACCGTCTTGAGCACACATCTCACTTGGTGGTCCTGGAGAGTGAGTGTGAAAGGCATGGTAGACAGTGCAGTGTGACTGAGTATGGCAATGTTGTGTCAAACCAGGAAAATAAATAAAGTTCTTCTGCCAATGAGGGGTCAGCATTAACAGTCACAAGTGAACTGCCCTTATAGTTGGTGATCTGCTGAAATCTCTGCTACACCTGTTTTGGGTTGTTGTGTATTAGGTGGTCCTCTATTTTCCTCTTGTAGTCCTCCTTGGCTGCTTTAATGCCTCTCCTTAGGTCAGCTCTTGCCACACTGTACTGAGCCCTGTCACCTGACCTGAAGGCAGAGTTGCGTGCTTTCAACAGAGACCGTACCTCCCTAGTCATCCAGGGTTTAAGGTTGAGATAGACCTGGATGCGTTTATCAACCATTACATTATCAGTGCAGGTTTTTATATAGAGCAAAACAGTCTCTGTGTATGCTTCCAAGTCCTGATGTTCAAACATATGTGTGTGCAAAGCAGTCTATGTGTGCAAAGCAGTCCTGCAGCTGAGCAAGAGCTTCCCCTGGCCAGGTTTTAATAATCCTAATGTCAGGCTTAGTCTGTTTCCTGAGTGGGGTGTAAGCTGGCAGGAGTAGTAGTGAAAGGTGGTCTGACAGGCCCAGGTGTGGAAGAGGTACTGCTCTGTATGCTTGCTTTAAGTTGGAATAGACATGGTCCAGTGTGTTCTACCCCCTCGTGGCACACTGTACATATTGTACAAATTTAGGAAGCACAGTCCTTATGCACACTTGATTAAAGTCCCCAGCAATGATGTGCACCCCATCTGGATGAGTCTGTTGTTGTTTGCTTATTGTGTCATGCAGCAGGGCAAGAGCAGTGCTAATGCAACGCAGCTGTGACAAACCAGACGCTCGCGGATGTAAAATGAAAACAAAGCTTTAATGAAAGAACGACAATCCGAAATCAATGTACAAAAGCCAGGCCAGGTCAAAACCGAGGAATCCCAAACAGTAACAGGGGCTAGACAAATTGTGGTCAAAAAACAGGCAATAGTCGAAAAACTGGGAGTCAAGAGATATGGGCAATCAGAACACAAGGGCTAGGCAAATCATAGTCAGAAAAACAGGCAATAATCAAGAAACCGGGAATCAAGAGAAACGGGCAATCAAAACACAAGGGCTAGGCAAAACGGGAAAAAACGGAGGGCAAAAAGGGTCATACACGGAGAAACAATCGATATAATAATGCTCAGTAGGCTTACAAGAAGTGAAGACAATACTGCGCAAAGGACAAGACAGACAAAGGGGTATAAATACAGACACAAACAAAAGGTACAGGTGATGGTGATTAGAATTCAGGTGGACCACTTTTACGAAGTGGTTCGATTGGTCGACGGTGTGCACGTGGTAATAACTGGTGTGTGAGGGGGATTACGGGAAATGATGTCCTGAGGGTTGAGGCAGACGGAGGGTGAGCCTGGAAGTGTGACAGCTAATGTTAGCATTCAGTGGAATATATACAGCAGTGATGAGTACAGCCATTAGCTCTCTGATTTAACAATAAATGCAGTCTTCAGAAGTGAAACCCAGGGCTCAAACCAAGAGTAAACATTCAGAGCTATTAATTGTTTAAATGGCCAATCTAACAGGGTGCATCTGGGCAATGAGAAAGACCTGTTCCAATACTTTTGATCACCTTAAAATTGGGTGGTCTATCACTGAAGGTGCCATGTTCTATGTTGTTTAACACATCTAGGAAATCAGGAAATTAATACAAGATGACAGATTAGAATTTCAGCTTTCATCTTCTTAGCTCAAACCCAAATGTTTTCAGTGTATAGCAAAAACAAAAGAATTGGCCTCATTCCAATACTTTCAGAGGGGAACATTTATATCTGTTATATTAGACAATATACCTCTGTACTATAGCCTAGTATAAAATACCTGTGTAATTGTGATTTTCTCCCCAGTACATGTCCATAAATAGTCATACCTACATAAAATATAGTGTTATGGTAAATGTAATATTTGTGACATCTAGTTTTCACTTCCAGACCACTGACAAAAAATTTTGGATTGCTCTTAAAAACAATCTTTCTTTTTTTTAGGCCTGCCCTATGTTAAAAAAAACAAACAAAAAAACCCCACTGGTGTATTAATATTGCAAAGCTGAGAAAGCAATTGAGTGCAAGTAAAGGAAGTGACAAAGCTGAATCCTGAATGGCAGCTGAAATCTATAAATTATATTTCAGACCAGGATAAAAGATAATTTTAAATGTACTTGATACATTCAAACAAACCTCATCAAAGATTTCCAGGTAGAAGGAGTTGACTGCAGGAGACAAAGGGCATTGAAAGCTTGTGTTCCAGCATGGGTTTTTGGCTCCATTGTGTGCTGTAGGTGTGTCATACACAGTGTTGCCGAGCCGAATTCTACAGTATGGGTCCATGCGCGTCATGCCATAGTTCTTCACCAACTTTGCCTGGAAAAGAAAGAGGAATTCCATTTCCAACACGTACTGTAGAAGACATACAGTTGTGGTCAGAAGTTTACATACAGTGATGTGAATGTAATCTTGGATATTAATGTCATGGCAATATTTGGGCTTTCAGTAATTTCTTTGAACTGATCTTGGAATGTGCAGTTGTTTAGAAATGGCTCCAAGAGACATTCCAGAGTTGTGTACAACTGCGATCCTCTTTCTCAGATCTGCTCTGAGCTCCTTGGACATTCCCATTGTATTGTGTGTTGGTCAAGCCAATGAGTGCTGTAAACAAACCCTTTTTATGAAGGCAGAGAAGCTACCAGCCGCAGTCAATCATAATCACTAACAGGAAGTTAAGAGGCCTTGGCAAGATAAGACATTTTGGACATTTCAGCACCTTGGAATTAATGATCTAAGTGTGTATATGTAAATTTGTGACCCTGTATGTATAATTTTGACCCTGTGTTGATTCCAGAAAACCCAAAGAAAATTAAAACTTGTGCACCAAATTCTAGTGTTTTTTTTTTTTATTAAAGCTGTATGCTGTACATTATGCTACAGAAAAAGAACAGTTCAAAGAAATTACTGAAAGCCCAAATATTGCCATGACATTCATATCCAAGATGACATTCATGTCACTGTATGTAAATTTCTCATCACAAACGTATAGCGCTACTGTTTAAAAGAAAACTGTTTATTGCTAAGCAGAAAACATTCAACAGGAGGTAAACACTTTGTCCATTTAATCTGACTCAATGTCTAATGGTCAATTTAAAATTTTTAAAAACTTTTTTAGATTCTCTTGATACATTCATTCTCATTCTGTATCTGTCTTGTAGACCTTTATCTAATATGAGGGTGGAAGGATCATAGAACCTCAACTAATCATCTGCGAAAAGGTGCACCACATAAACTTTCACAACATTCATTTGAAAAGAGCTGCAGGATGACCTGAAAGCAGCAGGAACAACAGCTCCACTGAGAACAATAAGCAATACACAAAGGTGAGCTACACCTTGTGCAAAAATATTTCCCATTCAAAAAAAAGGACGGAGCATTTTTAGAGCATCTAAAAGTACTTCCCTTTTCATTCATCAACTTCCTGTCAGGTTTAACCTTGTGCTCAGTTACTATGGATTCTTACGTAGACTTGGCAAGCTTGATGGTACTAAAGTAAACATCTGAACTTGCTTTTGATGAGCATGAAATGCAGATTTTGTCTTTCACTAAATCAATGAAAAAGAGGCTCAATAGATAATCACACAGAGGCAGAAGACTTTGAAGTCAGCATAGTACAAATATCTACCAATGAAATAAAACCACTGAATGGAAATGAAAATTTGGTTGCAAGAAAGTCAAAGTCAAAGTGAACTTTGTCATTTACACCATACAACAAGTAATGCACAGCAGAACAAAACTGTGTCTCTCCTCACTGCATGTGCAATGAAAGATATAGTACACATAAATCGACAAACTAAGACGTAACACATTTTGCAGAAGTTATTTCCAGTACTGGACTTATCGGACAATGTGAAAATAAATAATGTAAACATTGTCAGTGATGTATGTTAGTAACATGCTCAAGAAATGCACAGTTGAATGTTCATTAAAATGGCTTGAAATGAGGAAAGAAAGTGAAAATTAGTGGAGATATTAATTTTTGAAAATGAATTATTCTTCATTTGGGGAAAAATATTTTTAATAAATTGATTACTGTAAAACAATCAGCAACAACTATTTACAAGAACACGTTGCAAATTATCTTGAGAATTTTCTTGGATATTCAGTATAAATTTCAGCCCAATCCAGTGAAAAATAAGCAATCGGTTAGGCTTAGGATACACACAAAAATAATCACAAAGATGATGAAATTTAGCTCAGTGTCACGTCCATGCACGTTGGTGCTCTTAGTGTGCAGTGCACACTCCCACAGACAATGCGTGCAGTGCCATTAGGACTAACAACTATGCAGCTGTTCCAGATTAGAGCATAATCACAGCAAACCCTTATAAGGACTCTCATAACACACAGACTTTGCAAAGTATACGCACTGTGCATAATGTCTCACGTGACCAAACCTTGTACTTTGTGTTGATTTCCTGGTTTTTGACACACATTTGTTCTTGCTCTATATTGCCCTTCACCTTTCATAGGATGCTCCATCTGTGCCTCGCTTGATCATTGCCCGTTTTACGACTCTGCCTTTGTTTAACATTTTGGATTTGTTTGCCTGCCTGTTTATCAATAAACACTCTTCCAGCAATTACAGCTCACCTCCTTTACATGACAGAATACTTCACCTTCAAAATGGATGTCATGGAAGAGAGCAGGCATACTGAGAAATGCCACTCCATGCCAGAGTCAGAGAGGGAACGATCCCTGGAAAAATTTTTTAGGGGGGTGGGGCTGATACCTGTAAGGCTGATACAGTGGCAGATGAGGAGGCCTTCACTCCAGGCTTCAGTGAGGACAAGTTCTTCACTCCTCTGCTTGGCTTCTAAGATGTCGTTGCTCTGCTGCTTGGCTTCGAAGATGTTGTTGCTCCACCACCTGGCTTCAGAGAAGATGAGACCATCACACTGCCACCAGGCTTCAGCGAGGATGAGATCATCACTCCGCCACCAGGCTTCAGCAAGGATGAGGCCATCGGTCCACTGCCTGGTTTCAGAGACTGTGTAATCTCATGAGCTCACACCTCACTAGCCACAGGTCATTTAGGCATTAAGGGCATGTACCAGCTCCTCAGGGCCAAATACTGGTGGCCCTACATGCTCATCGATACAGATAATTATGTCTCGCCTTACGAATGTGCCCATGCTAGAAAGCCAGAGCCCATGCCCATGCCTAAGTCTTGTCTGAGCACGAAGCTCCACCTATGCTGTCACCAAAGTCCATGCCCATGCTCAAGTCCAGGTCCATGCCTGAGTCCATGCCCATGCTGACACCTGAGTCCATGCCCATGCTCAAGTGCAGGTCCATGCCTGAGTCTATGCCTAAGCCTATGCCCATCTCTGAGCCCATGTCTGAGCATGAAGCCCTGCCTGTCAGGCAGGTCATCAGACAGGTGACCTGTTTTTTTAGGGACAGGAATAATGGTGGATGCCTTGAGGGAGATGGAGACCACAGACTGTCTCAGGGAGAGGTTGAAGATTTTAGTGAACACCTCTGACAGCTCTCAGGGCTTGCACTGACCAGCTGGCAGAAGTTTTCACTAAGATCTTCAACCTGACAGTCTGTAGTCCCCACCCCCCTCAAGGCATCCACCATCATTCCTGTCCTTAAGAAAACAGAGATCACCTGTCTGAATGACTACCGCCCCATTGCATTGATATCAGTCATCATGAAATGCTTCAAGTGGTTGGTAAAAACTCACATCTGCTCTTCCCTCTCTGACACCTTAGATCCTCTTCAGTTTGCCTACAGATCGAACAGGGCCACAGAAGATGCTATCACCTTGGCAACACACACTGCACTCACCCAGCTGGATAAAGGGAATACATATTTGAGAATGCTCTTCGTTGATTACAGTTCAGCATTCAACACCGTTATCCCTTCAAAACTTGTCTCAAAGCTCGATGATCTTGGACTGGGGATGTCCATTTGCAGATGGATCTTTAACTTTCTGACAGGCAGACCCCAGGCAGTGAGACTCGGTAGCCACACTTCATCCTTGCTGATCCTGAACATGGGTGCACCACAAGGCTGTATGTTCAGTCCCCTCTTGTACTCCTTGTTCACTCATGACTGTACTGCTAAATACAGCTCCAACATCATCATTAAGTTTGCTGATGACACAACCATCTTGGGCCTCATTACAGACAATGATGAGATGGCATACAGAGAGGAAGTGAAGGTATTAACCAGCTGGTGCCAGGACAACAACCTCTCTCTCAACATCAGTAAAACTAAGGAGATGCTAGTGGACTACAGGAGACAGCAAGGGAGGACATGTTGGCCCATCTATCTCAACAAAGTTGAGGTCAAAAGGGTCAGCAGCTTCAAATTCCTCGGTGTGAACATCACAGAGGACCACCGTCACCCAACACGACAGCTGTTTTCCCTGTGACTGTCTGGCAGGCGATACAGAAGCTATACTGCATAGATTACCAGACTCAAGAACAGCTTTTATTATCAGGCCATCAGAGTTCTTAACTCTAACACTTAATCATTCCGCATGGCACTGTATATTCTACACTGCACTGGATCGACTGCACCTTTTCACTTTTACTGTTTACCATATCACATCACATGTTTACCAACATATCACAAGACTCTGTTTACATATTTATCAACATATCACATAACTCTGTACATGGTAAGTACTTACTGTAATTCATCTTCAACAATGTGAAATTACTGGTACTCGCACACTTCACTTTCTTCTATGTGCAATACATTACACCCCCCTCCCCACAATGTGTGCACATCTCTTAATTCATTTCTATTTCTATTTTTACTTTAATTTTACTTCCATTTTTATATTTAGGACTTTTAATCTTTTTTTTTATTGCTATACTGTTAAATGTCCAATGCTGAGTGACTTGTTTCTGGTTCTTATCTTGTCTAACACATTTCATTGTAAGTTGACTCTGTGTTATCATACATATGGCAAAATCTGAACTGAACTAAACTGATACCAGAGCCCTTGCCCATGCTCATGCTGGAACACACACCAATGCCAGAGCCTAAGCGAGTCCAAGTCCATGTCCATAGCAAGGTCAAAGTTTAAGCCATAGTACAAGCCCAGGCTCAAGCCCATGTCCATGCCTGAGTCCATGCCCATGCTGAGTCCATGCCCATGCTGATGCCAGGGTCCATGCCCATGCTCAAGCCCAAGTCTATGCCTGAGCTGAAGCCCAAATCTGTACCTGAGTGCATGTTCAAGTCTATGCCTGAGCCCATGACTGTGCTCAAACCAACATCCAAAACCCTTGCCTGAGCCTCCACCTGAATCCACAGCCCAGTCCAAGTCCAAGCCTGACCCAAAGCCTCCACCTGTCTCCAAGCTCCCATTCAAAGCCCAACCAGAACTCAAACCTCTGACTAAGCCCATGTTTCAGTGCCAAGTCCTTCCTGAGCCAGAGAGGAGCTCAGAGGGGACTTCGTCCAACTCCAGGTCCGCATCCCTGGGGCTGACCAAGGAGGTTTTAAGGTTTTCATAAAATATCCTAGAGGGTGCTCTGAGCGTGCAGGCAAGATGTGTGCAGTGCCATTAGGACTAATTACCATGCACCTGTCCCAGATTAGAGTGCAATCACAGCACGCACTTATAAGAACTCTTACAACACAGAGACTTTGTGAATTATATGCACTGTACTAGTGTCTCATGTCATCAAGCTTTGTACTGCGTTGCTTTCCTGGTTTCTGACTCATTTGTTGTTTCTCTACATTGCCCTTCACATTTCCTCTGATGCTTGGTTTGTGCCTCGCTCGACCATTGCCCAGTTTACAACCCTGTATTTATTTGTTTTGGATCTGTTTACCTGCTTGTTAAAAAATAAATACTCTCCAAGCAATTACATCCATCCCTCACCTCCTTTATATGACACTCAGAGGGCCAAGAGTCATAATTAAAAATTATTTGGAGTAGGGCTTTCGGATTTTTATACGTGAATTTTTTCAAAAACATCCATGATGTGTACTGAGAAAAGTTCTGAATTCTGGATGAGTTGACATGGAATGAGCCTCTACACATGCGCATGACATTTTGAAAGTTGAAGTGTCATGTCTGTGCACCACATACTTGCACTACACTGATTCTGATCTGGCCGCAGGAGTTCAGGCTGCCTTCATTCTGCTGCTGCTGCGCCGTATGAGAGCCCATCTGTACCTGCTGCTCACAAATGAAATAATGTGCAATGTATTTGTAAAACAGGTATTTTTGTAAAAAGTGATGACCCATTTAAAATCGCTCTTTATTTCTTTACATATTAATGCTCATCGTCTGTTTTGAAAGCAACACTTGCTGAACCATGTATTTGTTCATAAACATGTTTTGCATTTGCTATAAATCTATAGTTTATTTCTTATTTACAAAAAAGCACATAATGTGTGTTTGAAGATAGTAGGATATTCATAAAACTAAAGGATTAAGTGATAGAAAACATGAGGACTTATCCTTCTGATTATCCCCACCGACCATGTGTGACAATAAACACACTGCATGAAGCTATCAACAAAATTACAGGTGAGTGACTCACTTCTCTATATGACAGGCCAAAACGGTTTACAGCAAGATGTCAGGACTATTTCCCCAGATTACAACACACCAGGAAATGCTGCAATGACAGCTCTAATGGTACTCTGTGTGTGTGTGTGTGTGTGTGTGTGTGTGTTTCAGCTCAGACTCACGGTGTAGAACATGATAAGGTTGATCATGCCTTCTTGATCATCTCCTTGTCTTCCACTCAGGCTGCACCACTTGTCAACTACACTGCCTTCCCTCAAACTCTCTGGAATACTCACATGAGTCCAGGCGATGCGATCATCCCTGGAAAATGCCCTCTAAAAACAACAGTAAAGAATAAAGGAGTTTGTGTCAGAATGCTTATTTTATCTACTTTTTTTTTTAATAAAAAGACATGAGGAAAGCTGAGGATCAGTATGTTCTGGGAAATGGTTCTAGTTTAAAATCAAAGTGTTCTGTTTTCATTGTGGACATTTCCAAATACACCACTACCTTTAAGGGCTGACAGAAGAGGAACTGCTGCTGATTTATGCCATATTTGGAGGTTTTTATGAAATTGAATTTGCTTTCAGATTGTCGTTTCCGGGGCGGCACGGTGGTGTAGTGGTTAGCGCTGTCGCCTCACAGCAAGAAGGTCCGGGTTCGAGCCCCGTGGCCGGCGAGGGCCTTTCTGTGCGGAGTTTGCATGTTCTCCCCGTGTCCGCGTGGGTTTCCTCCGGGTGCTCCGGTTTCCCCCACAGTCCAAAGACATGCAGGTTAGGTTAACTGGTGACTCTAAATTGACCGTAGGTGTGAATGTGAGTGTGAATGGTTGTCTGTGTCTATGTGTCAGCCCTGTGATGACCTGGCGACTTGTCCAGGGTGTACCCCGCCTTTCGCCCCTGGTCAGCTGGGATGGGCTCCAGCTTGCCTGCGACCCTGTAGAACAGGATAAAGCGGCTAGAGATAATGAGATGAGATGAGATAAGATGAGATGAGATTGTCGTTTCCTAAACTGCCTCAAAATATTAGTGGTAATAAACAAATTTGACTGTTATGTACGCCACTGACTGTTGTTTTTGTGTTTTTCTTCACAGCTCTCACAATGCTTCTGTCAGTCACTACTGCTGTTTTTTAAGTCAACCTGTTTGATGCCTGGCTGTTAATGCAGTGAAAACAGTGGTTTTTATATTGTATTGGCTGTGACTAATGCTTGTGCAATGACTTATGGATTTCCCCTCTTTTCTCTGCTTCAGCATGGCTTTCTTTTCCCCTCATCTCACTAGACAGCTCTCTGCTCTTCATGTTGGTTTGTCCTTTTTAACAATGAATACAGCCTTCACAGGTGAAACCCAGAGCTCAAGCAAAGAGTAAACATTCAGAGCTATTAATTGCTTAAATAGCCAATCTAACAGGGTGCACCTGGGCAACATGAAACATCTGTTCCCATACTTTTGATCACCTTAAAAATTGGGTGGTCTTTCATCAAAGGTGCCATGGTCTTTCTCCGAAGGTGACGGAAGTTAGAAAGCACTGCTTTTAAATCAGCATGGTTGAAGTCCCCCACGGTGATGTGAACTGTCTCAGGATACATACTCATGTTGACTGCTAATGGTGTTTTCTAATATGTAATATAATATGCATGTACTAAAGTATAAAATACCTGTGTAATTGTGATTTCCTTAACAATACATGCCCATAAATAGTCATAACTACATAAAATATAAAGTTGTGGTAAATGTAATATTTGCGATGGCTAGTTTTCATTTACAGACCACTGACACAAAATTTTGGATTGGTCATGAAAAAAAAAAGTGTTCTTTTTTTTGGTCTGCCCTTTGTTAAAAACTCCTGGTGTATTAATATGGCAAAGTTGAGAAGCTAGCTATTATGTGCAAGTAAATTAAGTGACAAAGCTGAATCCTGAATGACATTTAATGTCCAAAAATAATATTTCAGTTCAGGGTAAAAGGTAATTGTTGTAATATGAAAATTTATAAGTACTATTAACCTCTTTGTTGTTGCAATAATGATTATTTCTACTGAATTTTTTTCAGTTCCACTAACTTGAGATCTAGACTTGTCTCTTTATCTCAAAATAACAAAAGTTATATTAATGAGAAACAGTAAAACACCTACAGTTAAATAGATGTTTCCCCAGCAATCAAAAGACAAACATCAAGACACAATGCTAGCTAGCTAATGTTAGATCTGTAACTGTCGTTAAAGTTGATATGATCAACTCAACCTCATCAAATATTTCCAAGAAGAAGGAGTTGACTGCAGGAGGCAAAAAGCACTGAACCTCTTTCTTCCAGCATGGGTTTTTGGCTCCATTATGTGCTGTAGGTGTTTCGTACACAGTGTAGCCGAGCCGAATTCTACAGTATGGGTTCATGCGCATCATGCCATAGTTCTTAGCCAACTTTGCCTGGAAAAGAAAAAGGAATTCAATTTCCAACACTTACTGTAGATGATACTGTTGGAAAACTTTTTACTGTGAAGTGGAAAATATTCAACTGGAGGCAAATATTTACACCTTGTTCATTTAACTGAGCTCAATGTCTATTGGCAAAAATGTCCATTTAAACTTTTTGTTCTTACTTTTTAAGATTCTCTTGATACATTCATTCACATCCTGTACCTGTCTATGACATCTTTTTTCTAATATGGCAGCGGAAAGATCGTGGAACCTCAACTAATCAACTTTTTTTTTTTAAATCCATGACATGCCCTGGGGAAAGTTGGCATGGAATGAGCCTCTACACATTCAAATGACACTTTGAAAGTTGAAGTGTCATGTTCATGCACCACAGACCTGCACAACTCTGATGCTGATCCAGTCCCTGGACTTGAGGCTGCATCTATTCTGCTGCTGCTGTGTCATATGAGCGTCCATCTGTGCCTGCTGCTTACAAATGAAATAATGTGCAATGTATTTATAAATGTTTTACTGTCTGGATGTTCCAATAGATGTATAAACAAGCTCTAATTAGTTCAAAATGCAGCAGCAAGAGTCCTTACTAAAACTAGAAGATATGACCACATCACCCTTATCTTACACTGCATTGGCTCCCAATCAAATTTCACATTGATTATAAAATACTACTTTTGACTTTAAAAGCACTGAATGGTCTCGCACCACAGTACCAGATTGAACTTCTGGTCCTTTATGACCTGACATGCCTACTTAGATCAAAAGGTGCAGGGTATCTGTCAGTACTTCATTTAATGAAGGCTACATCAGGGGGCAGAGCCTTTTCTTATAAAATCCCACAGTTATGGAACAGCCTTTCAAGTAGTGTTTGGGACTCAGACACAGTCTCAATCTTTAAGTCTAGGTTGAAAACATATCTTTTTAGTCAAGTCTTTTGTTAATAGCTTTTTATTAGGTAAAGGAGTAGATCTGGAGGGTCCTCAGGCATAGAATGTTTTGGTAAACTGGGATGTACAGATGCCCACCCACTCCCACCCACTCGCTCAATCGGGTTTGTTGATTGTGGAGTGGCTGGCTGCTTTATGTTCTAGGACTCCTTCATGTCTGTGTTATCTTCTGGCTCTCCCTTTTAGTTATGTTCTTATAGTCAGTCTTACCAAAGTCCCTGCTTGCATTCAGCACAAAATGTATACTGTTATTACCCATTAGGTGATACTAAGCATACCTAACAACCTGTGCCCCCGTCTCTTCCCTCTGTCTGTCTCTCTCTGTTGAGTTACATGTCAATCCTGAGATACCAGTGATTCTGACCTCTTCTGTTCTTCGGACCTGCCTGATCCATCCTGAGGCACTACTTCTGGCTGGAGTCTCATCACTTTGCTCCTGTGGAGGATGGCCCCATGTGGACAGTCAAAAGTTGCACTTGGAAGATGGCTCTGGACACTTACGGTTTTGCTATGATGGCTAAGGACTACAATCAAAATGATAGCCTTAGGATTGCAGTTGTCATGAACAGTTTTACACTCAAGTCTCCATCAATGAACAGTTGATAATTTCAACAAAACAGACTTCATGCTAAAACTATAATGAACTTCCTGGTTACACAGTTGTAGTTTGCGACTATACTGTATAGGACACAGTTATAGAAGTGAGTTATTTATAATCATGTTGTCTGTTATCACCCAAATGAGGATGGGTTCCCTTTTGAGGCTGATTCCTCTCAAGGTTTCTTCCTCATGTCATCTGAGGGAGTTTTTCCTTGCCACTGTCGCCACAGGCTTGAAATTAGGGATAAAATTAGCTCATGTTTAAAGTCTTTCATTTTCTGTAAAGCTGCTTTGCGACAATGTCTGTTGTTAAAAGTGCTATACAAATAAACTTGAATTGACTTAAAACAGTTTTTTTGTAACGAGTGCTGGCTCATTTTAAATCACTCTATTTCTATACATATTAATGTCCATTATCCATTTGAAAGTTACATTTGCTGGTGGGGGTAGTGTGATGGTGTGGGGAATGTTTTCTCAGCACACACTGGGCGACTTAGTACCAATGGAGTATCATGTGAATGCCAGGAGCACTGCTGCTGATCATGTGTCAGGCATTATGGACACAGTTCTCTCTCTCATTTGTATAGCAATTTAAACCGTTAAATGTTCACCAGCGACATGCAAATGTTAAAGGGATCTTCCAGCAGAGTGATTTTCAAACTTCCATCAATCCATCCATCCATTATCCATAACTGCTTATCCTGTGCAGGGTCGCGGGCAAGCTGGAGCCTATCCCAGCTGACTATGGGCGAGAGGCAGGGTACACCCTGGACAAGTCGCCAGGTCATCACAGGGTTGACACATAGACAAACAACCATTCACACTCACATTCACACCTACGCTCAATTTAGAGCCACCAATTAGCCTAACCTGCATGTCTTTGGACTGTGGAGGGAAACCGGAGCACCCAGAGGAAACCCACGCAGACACGGGGAGAACAGGCAAACTCCAATTTTCAAACTTATTTTATGTAAATTAGTCATAGATTTCAAAAATAAAACTTCCATTTTCAGATACCAAATAGTTGTCGAGAAAAATATATTTTTTAGAATATCAGATGGGCTTCCTGTGATAGTGGTGTATGCAATGATGTCAGTTAGTGGTCACTTGGAGCAACTCAGCTGTTTATATTCTCTGTTTACATCGTATTGGGCAGCATGGTGGTGTAGTGGTTAGCACTGTCACCTCACAGCAAGAAGGTTCTGGGTTCAAGCTCAGCAGTTGACGGGGGCCTTTCTGTGTGGAGTTTGCATGCTCTGCCCGTGTCTGCGTGGGTTTCCTCTGGGTGCTCCAGTTTCTCGCACAGTTCAAACACACGTGGTTAGGTTAACATGGGGCAACCATGGCCTGAGATTGGGCTGAAGTGCCCTTGAGCAAGGCACCTAACCCACAACTACTCCCTGGGCGCTGTAGCATAGCTGCCCACTGCTCTGGGTATGTATGTGTGCTCATTGCTCATTTGTGTGTGTGCTTGTGTGTGTTCACTGCTTCAGATGGGTTAAATGCAGAGGTTAAATTCCACTGTGTGCTTAAGTCTGTGCTTGAGTGTATGTGTAACAATAGCTAGCAAATTAAATTTTTACTTTAGTTCAGTTCCTTCTAATTTTGATTCTCAAATACCGGCAACTCAATCATCTTTCACTGATTATTTAGGGACACCAATTCAGGAAAATTTTGAATTCTTGCTTGTAATGCCTGTCAATGTGAAGCAAATAATGATGAGCCTTAAATCTAGTGTGCCTGGGCTAGCTGATATCCGTGTGTTTGTGCTCAAATTTGTTTCTGATTTTATTTTGATTCCACTAGTCTGTATCATGAACTGTTCCTTATTCAGTGGGACTGTCTACGATCTTTATAAGAAAGCTAAAGTTAGACCAATATTCAAATCTTATGATTCATCTTGTGTCCCTAACTATAGACCAATTTCAGTGTTATCTTGCTTGAGTGAAAATTGGAGAAACTTGTTGTTTGTCAAATACTTGTACTTTTGGAAACTAATAATATTTTATCTAATGTGCAATATGGGTTTAGAGCCAATCATTCCACTGCTTTAGCAGCTACAGCTTTGTATGATACTCTTATATCAGCCAAAGAATCTAAGTTATATGGCATCATTTCTTTTCTTGATTTATCCAAGGCTTTTGATACCGTTAATCATACAATTTTGCTCTCTAAACTTAATCATTATGGCCTCTGTGGCCAAACTAATATATGGTTTTCCAGCTATTTATCAAACAATTCACAATTTTTATTTATTTATTTATAAGGGTGTATTATCTGATGCGAAGCCTGTAATCCATGGAGTACCACAAGGCTCAGTTCTTGGACCAATTCTTTGTCTTTTGTATATAAAAAAACATAAGTAACATAACTAATATCTTGAAAATTATTCTATTTGCTGATGGTACTAGTGGGTTTTTTTTTCTTCCAGTGATCTCGGTGAAGTTATCAATATTATAACCATTGAACATCAGAAGTTACACATGTGGTTTTGTTGCAATTGTTTATCGTTGAATGTCAAGAAAATGAAATGTATTATTATTAAGCCTAACACTCAAAGACGTTCAATTAGTATACCTACATTGGTGCTTGAAAGTTTGTGAACCCTTTAGAATTTTCTATATTTTTGCATAACTATGACCTAAAACAACATCAGATTTTCACACAAGTCCTAAAAGTAGATAAAGAGAACCCAGTTAAACAAATGAGACAAAAATATTATACTTGGTCATTTATTTATTGAGGAAAATGATCCAATATTACATATCTGTGAGTGGCAAAAGTATGTGAACCTTTGCTTTCAGTATGTGGTGTGACCCCCTTGTGCAGCAATAACTGCAACTAAATGTTTCCGGTAACTGTTGATCAGTCCTGCACACCGGCTTGGAGGAATTTTAGCCCGTTCCTCCATACAGAACAGCTTCAACTCTGGGATGTCGGTGGGTTTCGTCACATGAACTGCTCGCTTCAGGTCCTTCCACAACATTTCGATTGGATTAAGGTCAGGACTTTGGCTTGGCCATTCCAAAACATTAACTTTATTCTTCTTTAACCATTCTTTGGTAGAACGACTTGCGTGCTTAGGGTCGTTGTCTTGCTGCATGACCCACTTTCTCTTGAGAGTCAGTTCATGGACAGATGTCCTGACATTTTCCTTTAGAATTTGCTGGTATAATTCACAATTCATTGTTCCATCAATGATGCAAGCCGTCCTGGCCCAGATGCAGCAAAACAGGCCCAAACCATGATACTACCACCACCATGTTTCACAGATGGGATAAGGTTCTTATGCTGGAATGCAATGTTTTCCTGTCTCCAAACATAACGCTTCTCATTTAAACCAAAAAGTTCTATTTTGGTCTCATCCATCCACAAAACATTTTTCCAGTAGCCTTCTTCTGGCTTGTCCACGTGATCTTTAGCAAACTGCAGATGAGCAGCAATGTTCTTTTTAGAGAGCAGTGGTTTTCTCCTTGCAACCCTGCCATGCACACCATTGTTGTTCAGTGTTCTCCTGATGGTGGACTCATGAACATTAACATTAGCCAATGTGAGGGAGGCCTTCAGTTGCTTAGAAGTTACCCTGGGGTCCTTTGTGACTTCGCCAACTATTACACGCCTTGCTCTTGGAGTGATCTTTGTTGGTCGACCACTCCTGGGGAGGGTAACAATGGTCTTGAATTTCCTCCATTTGTACACAATCTGTCTGACTGTGGATTGGTGGAGTCCAAACTCTTTAGAGATGGTTTTGTAACCTTTTCCAGCCTGATGAGCATCAACAACACTTTTTCTGAGGTCCTCAGAAATCTCCTTTGTTCGTGCCATGATACACTTCCACAAACATGTGTTGTGAAGATCAGATTTTGATAGATACCTGTTCTTTAAATAAAACAGGGTGCCCACTCACACCTGATCGTCATCCCATTGATTCAAAACACCTGACTCTAATTTCACCTTCAAATTAACTGCTAATCCTAGAGGTTCACATACTTTTGCCACTCACAGATATGTAATATTGGCTCATTTTCCTCAATAAATAAATGACCAAGTATAATAACTTTGTCTCATTTGTTTAATTGGGTTCTCTTTATCTACTTTTCGGACTTGTGTGAAAATCTGACGATGTTTTAGGTCATATTTATGCAGAAATATAGAAAATTCTAAAGGGTTCACAAACTTTCAAGCACCACTGTATGTTATCTATTTTAGGTACTGAAATTGAACTAGTACACTGTTCTAATTTTCTGGGCCTCTATATCAATGATCAATTAAATTGGAAAGCACACATTAATGTATATGCAATAAGGTATCTAGAAATATTGGACTCATCAATCATATCAAAAGTTCCTTGAATAAGAAGACATTGTTTATATTGTATTACTCTTTGGTTTTTCCTTACTTAAAGTATTGTAATGTTTTGTGGGGAAATACATATATATTTCATTTGAATCCATTCATTATATTACAGCAGTGTTTCGCAAAGTGTGGTCTGCGAGAGACCTCAAGTGGTCCGCGAGGTGATCTACAAATGTAGTCAGCGTTTTCAAGATAAGCTAGCGTATGCTTTGTAACATTATTAGAAAGTTAAATTTATCCAATCTTGTTTTTAACGGCAATCAAACAGGCCTGTAATTTCATCATTATTATTATTTAAAAAGCGTTCTGCATCTCAATTTGTACCACATAAAACTTGTAGTGTGCACGTGCTCTTATTCCGCCTCTCGTCTCTAGGCAACAGTCGCCTCACAAATCTCTGCCTCACAGGCAAACAGGCAGGCAGACCTGAAAACAAGCAAACGAACATTCTGAACATATAATAGGCTAATCCTAACTAGCTCGTGTTCGTGGCGATTTTTTTTTTAATTTACTGAAAGTGAAACAAGGATGGAGAAGTGGCTGACAGGTTCAGTTAAGAGGAAAAAACCTGACACTACTGACACAAGCATCAATAAGGAGAAAATACAAAGAAAAGAAGATTCAGTTAGCACTGAGTCCCCAACACAGGAAGAACAAGAAAAACAAGCTCGGCAGACTAAACCAACGGCAAAGGTGTAAAGAAAATACCACAATGAATATCTAAAGTTGGGATTTTTCTGGACTGGGGGATTCTGAAGATCCCAATCCCCACTGTGTCCTGTGCTATGAGATTTTAGCCAACGAGGCAATGAAGCCAGCAAAACTCAAGCGCCACATTGAGACGAAACACAAAGAATGCCTTAGCAAACCGTTAGCATTTTTCAAGAGAAAATGTGAGGAACTTAAATGCCATATGCGAAAGGTCCGTGTACTTTTTCGTTCATTCATTATTCTATTTTGGAATGAAAGATGAAATTTAAAAAAGGGTGCAGCTTGGTGATTTTTTTAAAACAATACAAGCAGAAATGGCTCTATTTTGTTTTTGAAATGTATTGATATCATCAAATAGTAGTATTAGAAAAGTGGACAACATTTCTGATCGTTTTCTTATTTTGTAATATTCATTTGTTCCTTTATTGAATTTCATTTGACTGATCCTACAACCCCGATTCCAAAAAAGTTGGGACAAAGTACAAATTGTAAATAAAAACGGAATGCAATAATTTACAAATCTCAAAAACTGATATTGTATTCACAATAGAACATAGACAACATATCAAATGTCGAAAGTGAGACATTTTGAGGCGGCACGGTGGTGTAGTGGTTAGCGCTGTCGCCTCACAGCAAGAAGGTCCTGGGTTCGAGCCCTGGGGCCGGCGAGGGCCTTTCTGTGTGGAGTTTGCATGTTCTCCCCGTGTCCGCATGGGTTTCCTCCGGGTGCTCCGGTTTCCCCCACAGTCCAAAGACATGCAGGTTAGGTTAACTGGTGACTCTAAATTGAGCGTAGGTGTGAATGTGAGTGTGAATGGTTGTCTGTGTCTATGTGTCAGCCCTGTGATGACCTGGCGACTTGTCCAGGGTGTACCCCACCTTTCGCCCGTAGTCAGCTGGGATAGGCTCCAGCTCGCCTGCAACCCTGTAGAAGGATAAAGCGGCTAATGAGATGAGATGAGACATTTTGAAATTTCATGCCAAATATTGGCTCATTTGAAATTTCATGACAGCAACACATCTCAAAAAAGTTGGGACAGAGGCTGGAAAAGTTAAAGGTACAAAAAAGGAACAGCTGGAGGACCAAATTGCAACTCATTAGGCCAATTGGCAATAGGTCATTAACATGACTGGGTATAAAAAGAGCATCTTGGAGTGGCAGCGGCTCTCAGAAGTAAAGATGGGAAGAGGATCACCAATCCCCCTAATTCTGCACCGACAAATAGTGGAGCAATATCAGAAAGGAGTTCGACAGTGTAAAATTGCAAAGAGTTTGAACATATCATCATCTACAGTGCATAATATCATCAAAAGATTCAGAGAATCTGGAAGAATCTCTGTGCGTAAGGGTCAAGGCCGGAAAACCATACTGGGTGCCCGTGATCTTCGGGCCCTTAGACAGCACTGCATCACATACAGGCATGCTTCTGTATTGGAAATCACAAAATGGGCTCAGGAATATTTCCAGAGAACATTATCTGTGAACACAATTCACCGTGCCATCCACCGTTGCCAGCTAAAACTCTATAGTTCAAAGAAGAAGCCGTATCTAAACATGATCCAGAAGCGCAGATATCTTCTCTGGGCCAAGGCTCATTTAAAATGGACTGTGGCAAAGTGGAAAACTGTTCTGTGGTTAGACGAATCAAAATTTGAAGTTCTTTATGGAAATCAGGGACGCCGTGTCCTTCGAACTAAAGAAGAGAAGGACGACCCAAGTTATCATCAGCGCTCAGTTCAGAAGCCTGCATCTCTGATGGTATGGAGTTGCATTAGTGCGTGTGGCATGGGCAGCTTACACATCTGGAAAGACACCATCAATGCTGAAAGGTATATCCAGGTTCCAGAGCAACATATGCTCCCATCCAGACGACGTCTCTTTCAGGGAAGACCTTGCATTTTCCAACATGACAATGCCAAACCACATACTGCATCAATTACAGCATCATGGCTACGTAGAAGAAGGGTCCGGGTACTGAACTGGCCAGCCCGCAGTCCAGATCTTTCACCCATAGAAAACATTTGGCGCATCATAAAACGAAAGATACGACAAAAAAGACCTAAGACAGTTGAGCAACTAGAATCCTACATTAGACAAGAATGGGTTAACATTCCTATCCCTAAACTTGAGCAACTTGTCTCCTCAGTCCCCAGACGTTTACAGACTGTTGTAAAGAGAAAAGGGGATGTCTCACAGTGGGAAACATGGCCTTGTCCCAACCTTTTTGAGATGTGTTGTTGTCATGAAATTTAAAATCACCTAATTTTTCTCTTTAAATGATAAATTTTCTCAGTTTAAACATTTGATATGTCATCTATGTTCTATTCTGAATAAAATATGGAATTTTGAAACTTCCACATCATTGCATTCCGTTTTTATTTACAATTTGTACTTTGTCCCAACTTTTTTGGAATCGGGGTTGTATATTTCACCCGGAAGTAAATTACACCACCTGGCTCACGCTCACTCATGTCTCACTTACAACACACGACGACGACGATAGCTCGACCTCCAGCGAGTTCATGGATCATGGATGCTATGCAGTACATGCTCTTCAAAGGCCCTAAACGGGTGAATCTACGTGATGCCTTCGCAACATTTCACAAATTAAGTCGGAATATGCCTCCAAAGACGCCATGTCATGCAGATGAGAATAAACAAACCATAACGCTCCCAACCCGCCAACAAGCTTAGGCTTCCAGGTCACCCAAAACCTAAGTTCTAAATAAACTAAAACGCAATGCAGAACGGCATTTTTCAAAATTGCTTTTTCCCTTTTTCTGCTGTTCAATGACTCATTTTCAATAACTAAAAATACATCAAAACATGGCTCTGGATTCCATTTCACAAGTCATACACAAGAAAATTCATAAATTAGTCCTTTTTCATTTCTCATGTGACTTCCAAAATAGAATAATGAATGAATGAAAAAGTACACGGACCGCGAAAGGACACGAAGCAGTACTTCGCCCCCGGAGAAAATGCCAAGGCCACAGAAGCCTCTTTTATGGTATGTGAGCTCATCGCAAAAACTGGCCAACCTTATTCTATTGCCCAGACCTTGATTAAACCCTCCGCGAAATTAATGAATAAGATAATGCTGGGAGAAAAAGCAAGCAATGAAATTTAAAAAGTACCACTCTCCACTGACACCGTCCAACAGCGCATAGTAGTAATGGCCGAAGATGTGAAAAATCAGCTGATTTCACGGGTCCGCCAGAGTCCACTTTTTTCTCTCCAACTGGACGAGTCAACGGACATCGGCAATGAGGCAAACCTTTTATGTTACGTGAGATATATATATATGACGGGGCTGTACACGATGACTTTCTTTTTTGTGAATCCCTACAAACGAACACCACAGGGGAGGCGATTTTTGACTGTTTGAATGCCTTCATTTGTCAGAGTGGCCTGGACTGGAACAGGTGTGTTGGTATTTGCACTGATGGTGCCACTGCAATGACCGCAAAACACAAAGGCCTGGTTGCACGCGTACGCGCAGTTGCTCCATTTGCCGCAGCATCACACTGCTGTATTCACCGGGAGCAGCTGGCAGTGAAGAAAATGCCACAATGTCTGAAAACAGTTCTGGACGAGGCGGTTAAAATCATTAAAGGGATTAAGAATTATTAAGTGTAATCTGTTAAATCTAAAATTGTTTTTGTTCATTTCAGTTCATTCATGTTCCTCCTAATTTTGAACAATTTTGAACTATTGATATGAAATGTTCTGATTAACTGTGTGCTGAATTTTAAACCTCCATACTTTTGCCTTTAAAAACCACGGAGGATATGGAATGGATAGGCCTTTAATGTATTTAGTTAACCATAATTTTTTCAATTAAAAACACCTAATACTACACATCTCTGTATGGTCTGTGTGTGTGTGTGTGTGTGTGTGTGTTGTGTGGGGCCGGGGGGGGGGGGGGGGGGGGGTTGACAGGTGGTCCCTGAAATTTTTTTTTGGGACAAAGTGGTCCTTGGTCTGAAAAAGTTTGAGAAACACTGTATTACAGAAATGGGTTACGAGGGTTATAACTTTTTCTGATAAACTGGCTCATACACAGCCTTTATTTCAGGAATTTAACGTTCTTCCGCTGCTTAAGTTAAATCAATACGTCTCTTATTTTGTTACACAAATTCTTCTGTCATAATGACCACTTACGATAAAATTATCAAACCGATTTTTACTAAACAATCCAATGTTCATCGATATCAAACTAGATGATAGATAAATAACTTATACTGATCATGTTATTGGTCCAATCTGTCTTTATAAACTATTAAAATGTCTGGACCAAAAGAATGGAACAAACTGCCTCCTTCAATTAAATGCATCACTTCTGCTTCTCTCTTTAAATCTAAACTTAAATCTACATGACTGACCCATTCGTCACATGCACACTTCAAGCACAGTGAAATTCATCCTCTGCATTTAACCCATCTGAAGCAGTGAACACACATGTACACTTAGAGCAGTGGGCAGCCACACCAGAGCACCCAGGGAGCAGTCAGGGAGCAGTCAGGGGTTTGGTACCTTGCTCAAGGGCACCTCAGCCCAAGGCCGCCCCACGTTAACCTAACTGCATGTCTTTGGACTGTGGGGGAAACCGGAGCACCCGGAGGAAACCCATGCGGACATGGGGAGAACATGCAAACTTCACACAGAAAGGCCCTCGCCAGCCGCTGGGTTCGAACCCGGAACCTTCTTGCTGTGAGGCGACCGTGCTAACCACTACACCACCGTGCCGCCCACGGGGCTTTGATTCACACACTGCTTTGATAATATATGAATATATGTTCACCATGTTCCATTCCCAGTGCTGTCTGAAGTATTTATGGTTTCTTGTTTCTTGGGATAGAACAAGCCTCTCAGGATTTTAATCGTATTGTATGTCACTTTGACATTTGATTTTTTTTTCTTGTATTATTGATATTCTTGGAGTGTAATCATACAATTTATTTTGGCGTATAAATCAAATCAAATAAATATACTGATCAGGCGTTAGTCCTGTAACAGTAGAATGTATAATAATCTGCTGCACTGATCTCTACGTAAAATATCTGGATAGCTCATTGGCCAGTCCGGTTGAAGCCATCTGGTCACCATATTACCGCGCACATTAGATTGGTCTGGTCAGGGGTGGGTTTCCCAAAAGCCTCTTAATGCTAAGAGCATCTTAACTAGGCGAGAGAGTGTTCATTGTGATGCTTGCTCTACCATTTAATGATGATCTTTGTGCTACGATGCTTTTGGGAAACCCACCCCAGATCTCTGCCAAGGAAGCTACACAAAACTGGGCATGTTATTCAGGTAATTATTGAGAAAAAAAAATCACAAACTGGATATATTATTTATACACACGTGCATATGTGTGTATGTCAGCATGTGAATGGTTGACTTTTGTGGGGGTGTTTGTGTTTTAACCATAATTTACAGTATTCAATACATTTTATCATCATGGATACAACCCCGATTCCAAAAAAGTTGGGACAAAGTACAAATTGTAAATAAAAATGGAATGCAATGATGTGGAAGTTTCAAAATTCCATATTTTATTCAGAATAGAACATAGATGATATATCAAATGTTTAAACTGAGAAAATGTATCATTTAAAGAGAAAAATTAGGTGATTTTAAATTTCATGACAACAACACATCTCAAAAAAGTTGGGACAAGGCCATGTTTCCCACTGTGAGACATCCCCTTTTCTCTTTACAACAGTCTGTAAACGTCTGGGGACTGAGGAGACAAGTTGCTCAAGTTTAGGGATAGGAATGTTAACCCATTCTTGTCTAATGTAGGATTCTAGTTGCTCAACTGTCTTAGGTCTTTTTTGTTGTATCTTCCGTTTTATGATGCGCCAAATGTTTTCTATGGGTGAAAGATCTGGACTGCAGTCTGGCCAGTTCAGTACCCAGACCCTTCTTCTACGCAGCCATGATGCTGTAATTGATGCAGTATGTGGTTTGGCATTGTCATGTTGGAAAATGCAAGGTCTTCCCTGAAAGAGACGTCATCTGGATGGGAGCATATGTTGCTCTAGAACCTGGATATACCTTTCAGCATTGATGGTGTCTTTCCAGATGTGTAAGCTGCCCATGCCACACGCACTAATGCAACCCCATACCATCAGAGATGCAGGCTTCTGAACTGAGCGCTGATAACAACTCAGGTCGTCCTTCTCCTCTTTAGTCCGAATGACACGGCGTCCCTGATTTCTATAAAGAACTTCAAATTTTGATTCGTCTGACCACAGAACAGTTTTCCATTTTGCCACAGTCCATTTTAAATGAGCCTTGGCCCAGAGAAGACGTCTGCGCTTCTGGATCATGTTTAGATACGGCTTCTTCTTTGAACTATAGAGTTTTAGCTGGCAACGGCTGATGGCATGGTGAATTGTGTTCACAGATAATGTTCTCTGGAAATATTCCTGAGCCCATTTTGTGATTTCCAATACAGAAGCATGCCTGTATGTGATGCAGTGCCGTCTAAGGGCCCAAAGATCACGGGCACCCAGTATGGTTTTCCAGCCTTGACCCTTACGCACAGAGATTCTTCCAGATTCTCTGAATCTTTTGATGATTTTATGCACTGTAGATGATGATATGTTCAAACTCTTTGCAATTTTACACTGTCGAACTCCTTTCTGATATTGCTCCACTATTTGTCGGCGCAGAATTAGGGGGATTGGTGATCCTCTTCCCATCTTTACTTCTGAGAGCCGCTGCCACTCCAAGATGCTCTTTTTATACCCAGTCATGTTAATGACCTATTGCCAATTGACCTAATGAGTTGCAATTTGGTCCTCCAGCTGTTCCTTTTTTGTACCTTTAACTTTTCCAGCCTCTTATTGCCCCTGTCCCAACTTTTTTGAGATGTGTTGCTGTCATGAAATTTCAAATGAGCCAATATTTGGCATGAAATTTCAAAATGTCTCACTTTCGACATTTGATATGTTGTCTATGTTCTATTGTGAATATAATATCAGTTTTTGAGATTTGTAAATTATTGCATTCCGTTTTTATTTACAATTTGTACTTTGTCCCAACTTTTTTGGAATCGGGGTTGTACATTCAGAAAGATTACTGCAGATTTCATTTATTTATTTCCTTGAAGTCCAGCTCTTATGGAGCCGAGCTCATCCCTCGAACTTGGGGCAATCATAAGGGTGTGATGGACAACTTGATGAATAAGGTTCTCCTGAGCAGCCTTTCTCAACCAGGGTGCCGTCTGGCTTCGTTAGGGGTGCCGTCAAAAAATTATACATTCTAACATTGAAATAAATAAAATGAATTAAAATTCCAAAAAAACGATAGTTACACTAATGCAGATCATCGCCACCTCATGCATCATCAAAATTTGTCTCACGACCCCCTTTCCCACGTCACAACGTCACTGCTGGGGTCAGCGTATGGTCAGCGTGACTGCGTATATTTTATATGGGGGTGCCTTGAGAGTTTGCATACTTCTGAAGGGTGCCATGACTGAAAAAAGGTTGAGAAACGCTGCTCCTGAGTATGTGAGCAGCTCCAAGGAGGAGGATCTTCTGAAGCTCTTCCATCCTGATGTTCCTGAGGATTCTGCTGGTGCACTTTTCCATCCTCTTCTTGACGAGCCCAAGAGCACCTATGATCACCGGTATTGTCTCATGACCCACATTCTCTCTATTTCTAGAGTTTTTCCTGTTGTTTGCAAGGAGGTGTTTCTTTCTGTGGGGATAGACATGTTGATGAGCAGACAAGTTCTCTCCTTCTTGTCTTTCACGACAATATCTGGTCTGTTTGCCACAATCTCTTTGTCAGTTTGGATCGCCATGTCCCAGAGGACAGCAGCTACTTCCTTTTCAGTGACTGCAGTGTGCGTGGTAATATGGCGGCCAGATGGCGTCACTCGTCTGTGCAGCGCGGATTGGACAGTGAGTTATCACGTGGTTCACCGAGAGACCAGTCATCTGCTGCTGTGGGTTAGCTGTCGAGCTAACGGCGCTACAAGAGTAACTGTTTTCCCCACCCGCATTCCGTCCAATTCTGCTGATTTGTGCAATACTTGCGGAAATTGACAACGAACCAACCAGAGCACTGGAGCGGAATAAGACTAGCCAATCCGAGTGAAGGAGGTGGGACTTGTTGGGCACAGTTGAGGAAGTAAACCCGCTGACCGAAGAACCAGAAACTATAGCTTTATTTATCGGTTTCTATACTGGTGTGGTCTTTATTTATTTATTTATTTATTTTTATTTACTTAAAGTTGGAGCAGATAGGAGGTGTACTCCCTCACCTGTCCTCCCTGAGTGCTGATGGTGGTTGCCATCTTCACCGACGTTTGGTTCCAGCCTTGTGTGTGTGTGTGTGTGTGTGTTGATGTCCTTGGCCAGTAAATCTGATTCTGATTCTGATTCTGGACTTAAATCAAAACAACTGCGTGAGGCTTCGAGGTTAATTTAATTGGGTGTTTACACAATACAATGCGTCTGAGGTGCAAACAGATGTTTGGTGATACAGATGTTAATTAAAAAGCAAGCAAACAAACAAAAGCAGACATTTCTTGCTTGTACTGTATAATAAATGTAAATTGACCCCATAGGTCAGTACTTGGCCATGAATAAATAAACCCCACCACTGGCTGCAATTACGGCTGCGAGTCTTCTGAGATATGTCTCCCTCAACTTTGCACATCTGGATCCTGATATTTTGCCCATTCTTCTTGGAGAAATTGCCCAAGCTCTGTCAGATTGAATGGAGACCTTTGGTGAAGAGCAATTTTCAAGGCTTGCCACAGAATACTTGTGACTTTTAGGCCAAAAATTAATCAATGATTACATCATCAGGATGTATGAAATCTTACTGTTTACTCATTGTATTTAATTCGATTAGAATGTGTCCCATGCAAATGTACACATCTGTGCAAATTCAAAGGCAAAGTTCAGTCAAATATTAAATGTACAGTACACAGTCACTGCCTTCCTGTCAGCCAGGAAGTATCAAATTATACAAAGTAAATTTGACTTCCTGGTGGCCCTTACAACTGGTGTCTTTTTGTCCATTTTTTAGCTAAGTATGTTTCATACAGTATCAGAAACCACATACAGTTAAACAAATGAGACAAAAATATTATACTTGGTCATTTATTTATTGAGGAAAATGAGCCAATGTTACATATCTGTCAGTGGCAAAAGTATGTGAACCTCTAGGATTAGCAGTTAATTTGAAGGTGAAATTAGAGTCAGGTGTTTTCAATCAATGGGATGACAATCAGGTGTGAGTGGGCACCCTGTTTTATTTACAGAACAGGGATCTATCAAAGTCTGATCTTCACAACACATGTTTGTGGAAGTGTATCATGGCACGAACAAAAGAGATTTCTGAGGACCTCAGAAAAAGCATTGTTGATGCTCATCAGGCTGGAAAAGGTTACAAAACCATCTCTAAAGAGTTTGGACTCCACCAATCCACAGTCAGACAGATTGTGTACAAATGGAGGAAATTCAAAACCATTGTTACCCTCCCCAGGAGTGGTCGACCAACAAAGATCACTCCAAGAGCAAGGCGTGTAATAGTCGGCGAGGTCACAAAGGACCCCAGGGTAACTTCTAAGCAACTCTTACGTTGGCTAATGTTAATGTTCATGAGTCCACCATCAGGAGAACACTGAACAACAATGGTGCGCATGGCAGGGTTGCAAGGAGAAAGCCACTGCTCTCCAAAAAGAACATTGTTGCTCGTCTGCAGTTTGCTAAAGATCACGTGGACAAGCCAGATGGCTATTGGAAAAATGTTTTGTGGACGGATGAGACCAAAATAGAACTTTTTGGTTTAAATGAGAAGCGTTATGGTTGGAGAAAGGAAAACACTGCATTCCAGCATAAGAACCTTATCCCATCTGTGAAACATGGTGGTGGTAGCATCATGGTTGGGGCCTGTTTTGCTGCATCTGGGCCAGGACGACTTGCCATCATTGATGGAACAATGAATTCTGAATTATACCAGCGAATTCTAAAGGAAAATGTCAGGACATCTGTCCATGAACTGAATCTCAAGAGAAGGTGGGTTATGCAGCAAGACAATGACCCTAAGCACACAAGTCGTTCTACCAAAGAATGGTTAAAGAAAAATAAAGTTAATGTTTTGGAATGGCCAAGTCAAAGTCCTGACCTTAATCCAATGGAAATGTTGTGGAAGGACCTGAAGCAAGCAGTTCATGTGAGGAAACCCACCAACATCCCAGAGTTGAAGCTGTTCTGTACAGAGGAATGGGCTAAAATTCCTCCAAGCCGGTGTGCAGGACTGATCAACAGTTACCACAAACGTTTAGTTGCAGTTATTGCTGCACAAGGGGGTCACACCAGATACTGAAAGCAAAGGTTCAGATACTTTTGCCACTCACAGATATGTAATATTGGATCATTTTCCTCAATAAATAAGTGACCAAGTATAATATTTTTGTCTCATTTGTTTAACTGGGTTCTCTTTATCTACTTTTAGGACTTGTGTGAAAATCTGATGATGTTTTAGGTCATATTTATGCAGAAATATAGAAAATTCTAAAGGGTTCACAAACTTTCAAGCACCACTGTATGCAAGTGTTTTTGACATATTGGACAAACTTGAAAAGCAGGTAGTTTTGACAGGATTTTGCAGACATAAACTTAAGACACCAATTTGCTTTGGCTGACTTGTGTTTTGGATAAAGAAGTAATTTGTATTCTACTTTGGCTGTGATGTTTCTCAAAGTGTGCTATTTATTCTGGCCCAAGCACCGGTGCAAGACCCTATTGTTTTTCGAAGGATTCCTCTTCTTATTATTATTATTATTCTGCTGTGTTTGGCCTTATTTGAGGCATTTCCCATGCACGAAAACTCATGAAATTTGATACACACATCAGTCACTGTCCTCGCTACTCAGCCACAGACTTATGGCCCAGGGACTTCGTAGCGCCCCTTTTTCCATTTCCCATTGAAATTAATGGGTAGAACTTTGGAATGATGATGTCATAAGGCCATTTGGAGTGAAATTACACATGGTCATTTTTAACGTACTCCTCCTCGACGGTTCATCAAATTCATGTCAAACTTGGCAAACATGATGCTAAGATATTGCTGAAGTTGAATTGCTAAGGGATTTTTGATATGTTGTCATATGTTGAAATATTATAACACATAATATGTCAAGATATTGCTGAATGTTGAACTTGATATCTTGTAATATGATTCTGATTCTCTTTAGCTGTTATGGGCCTGTCTGGTATAGCACCACCAACTGGCCAAGGAAAGAATAGGGTTTTGAATATGTGTGTTTTGACACATGATGAATTTTAACATGCTCCTCCTAGACGGTTCATGAGATTCATGTGAAATTTGTTATACGTGATGCCAAGATGTTGCTGATATTAAATTGCGAAAGGATTTTTGATATCTTGTAATATGTTGAAATGGCCTTATGATTTTAATATCTTACCACATAAACAGGAAACATGTCAGAAAGCCACAGTGCATTGACTGTATGGTTGGACACTTCTTACTTCAATAGATATTATGATTATGATAACCTGACGCCCAATGGGCCTGCCTGTTATAGCGCCACCACCTGGCCAAGCAGGAAATGTGCCAGAAATTGGCAATGCCTTAACTGATTGATCTGACACTTTACAAAATATTGTGTATTATGATTGTGATGATATTCACATGTGTAATTCAGATGCCTAGCACAGCGCCACCATCTGGCCAAGCAGGAAATGGGGAAAAAATGTTCAATTCATTGATGGATTGATCTGAAACTTTACATAATATTGGATATCATGAGTCTGATGATATAACATACAATTCTGTGCATACTCATACACACACTCTCAGTCATATGCATATTTATGCATACACACTCTCACAAGTATGCACTCACATGCACACGCAACATCTATGAGCACACTCTCTTTCACACACACATTCTCTCTCTCTCTCTCTCTCTCTCTCTCCCACCCTCTGACAAACAGACACACACACACACACACACACACAATAATAGTGGCGCTCCAGCGGAGCACCATACCTAAGAAAAAATGGTAAACCCATTTGTGGTTTGTCTGTGTACGTGTACCACCAGTCATACACACCGCCTAGTGGTCAGTCTTAGTAATTACCAGTCATACACACCGCCTAGTAGCCAGTATTAGTAATTACCAGTCATACACACCACCTAGTGGCCAGTGTTAGTAATTACCAGTCATACACACCGCCTAGTGGTCAGTGTTAGTAATTACCAGTCATACACATCGCCTAGTGGTCAGTGTTAGTAATTACCAGTCATGCACGCCGCCTAGTGGCCAGTGTTAGTAATTACCAGTCATGCACGCCGCCTAATGGCCAGTGTTAGTAATTACCAGTCATACACACCGCCTAGTGGCCAGTGTTAGTAATTACAGTCATGCACGCCGCCTAATGGCCAGTGTTAGTAATTACCAGTCATACGCACTGCCTAGTGGCCAGTGTTAGTAATTACAGTCATGCACGCCGCCTAATGGCCAGTGTTAGTAATTACCAGTCATACGCACCGCCTAGTGGCCAGTGTTAGTAATTACAGTCATGCACGCCGCCTAATGGCCAGTGTTAGTAATTACCAGTCATACGCACCGCCTAGTGGCCAGTGTTAGTAATTACCAGTCATACACACCACCTAGTGGCCAGTGTTAGTAATTACCAGTCATGCACGCCGCCTAATGGCCAGTGTTAGTAATTACCAGTCATACACACCGCCTAGCCCTGTGATGACCTGGCGACTTGTCCAGGTTGTACCCCGCCTTTCGCCCGTAGTCAGCTGGGATAGGCTCCAGCTTGCCTGCGACCCTGTAGAAGGATAAAGCGGCTAGAGATAATGAGATGAGATGAGATGAGACACACCGCCTAGTGGCCAGTGTTAGTAATTACCAGTCATATACACCGCCTAGTGGCCAGTGTTAGTAATTACCAGTCATACGCACCGCCTAATGGCCAGTGTTAGTAATTACCAGTCATACACACCGCCTAAGCCCTGTGATGACCTGGCGACTTGTCCAGGGTGTACCCCGCCTTTCGCCCGTAGTCAGCTGGGATAGGCTCCAGCTTGCCTGCGACCCTGTAGAAGGATAAAGCGGCTAGAGATAATGAGATGAGATGAGATGAGATGAGATGAGATGAGATGAGATGAGACACACCGCCTAGTGGCCAGTGCTAGCCAGTAAAGAAATAAAACAAAAGAGACTGTCTAGGACATAAGAAAATTCTCCAACCCAGAAACAGATGGGAGCTCCGCTTTTAGGCAGTGCCTAAATCTATATATTAGTGACCTGCCATCATTGTGCATTTTGTTGCAGACATATGAAAACTCTGCATGTACACACACACACACACACACACACTGCAGACACAGGAAAGCTAAGATGACAAGATTACAGCGTGAGATAGAGATAAGGAGGAGACACATGTATAGTTTTGTACATATATAAATGTACATTTTCACACAGAAACACACACACGCACTTAGTCTTTGTCTGTCTATCTCTCATCCATCAAGCAATCATGGCATTTGCAACATGCACATCACCTTTGAACATTTGATGAATATATGACATGTGACTGTTTTGTTGGGTGGTGGGATGTCCTGGGTTGCGGAACCACATGTGTGAGGGCCCGTCAAGGCCGCTAGCAGCTTTAATTATGTACAGTTAGGTCCATAAATATTTGGACAGAGGCAACATTTTTCTAATTTTGGTTCTGTACATTACCACAATGAATTGTGAACAAAACAATTCAGATGCAGTTGAAGTTCAGACTTTCAGTTTTAATTCAGTGGGTTGAACAAAATGATTGCATAAAAATGTGAGGAACTAAAGCATTTTTTTAAACACAATCCCTTCATTTCAGGGGCTCAAAAGTAATTGGACAAATTAAATAATTGTAAATAAAATGTTCATTTCTAATACTTGGTTGAAAACCCTTTGTTGGCAATGACTGCCTGAAGTCTTGAACTCATGGACATCACCAGACGCTGTGTTTCTTCCTTTTTAATGCTCTGCCAGGCCTTTACTGCAGCGGTTTTCAGTTGCTATTTGTTTGTGGGCCTTTCTGTCTGAAGTTTAGTCTTTAACAAGTGAAATGCTGCTCAGTTGGGTTGAGATCAGGTGACTGACTTGGCCATTCAAGAATATTCCACTTCTTTGCTTTAATAAACTCCTGGGTTGCTTTGGCTTTATGTTTTGGGTCATTATCCATCTGTATTATGAAACGCTGACCAATCAGTTTGGCTGCATTTGAGCACACAGTATGTCTCTGAATACCTCAGAATTCATCCGGCTGCTTCTGTCCTGTGCCACATCATCAATAAACACTAGTGACCCAGTGCCACTGGCAGCCATGCATGCCCAAGCCATCACACTGCCTCCGCTGTGTTTTACAGATGATGTGGTATGCTTTGGATCATGAGCTGTACCACACCTTCGCCATACTTTTTTCTTTCCATCATTCTGGTAGAGGTTGATCTTGGTTTCATCTGTCCAAAGAATGTTCTTCCAGAACTGTGCTGGCTTTTTTAGATGTTTTTTAGCAAAGTCCAATCTAGCCTTTTTATTCTTGAGGCTTATGAGTGGCTTGCACCGTGCAGTGAACCCTCTGTATTTACTTTCATGCAGTCTTCTCTTTATGGTAGATTTGGACAGAGGTGGAAAAACCCAGGTGCAGAAAGTAAAAACCCTGCCACATTTTTGCTCCAGCCAATTCAATGAACCAGCTGATCCTAATTACCACATCCCCTAAGCCAGGTTGATGAGCTAATTGGTGAAATCACCTGTGTTGAGAGCACAGGCAGAAGGAAAACCTAAGCAGGACTTTTACTTTGTCAATCCAGTTTTTCCACCTCTGGATTTGGATATTGATACGTCTACCTCCTGGAGAGTGTTGTTCACTTGGTTGGCTGTTGTGAAGGGGTTTCTCTTCACCATGGAAATTATTCTGCGATCATCCACTACTGTTGTCTTCTGTGGGTGTCCAGGTCTTTTTGCACTGATGAGTTCACCAGTGCTTTCTTTCTTTCTCAGGATGTACCAAACTGTAGATTTTGCCACTCCTAATATTGTAGCAATTTCTCGGATGGGTTTTTTCTGTTTTCGCAGCTTAAGGATGGCTTGTTTCACCTGCATGGAGAGCTCCTTTGACCGCATGTTTTCTTCACAGCAAAATCTTCCAAATGCAAGCACCACACCTCAAATCAACTCCAGGCCTTTTATCTGCTTAATTGAGAATGACATAACGAAGGAATTGCCCGCACCTGCCCATGAAATAGCCTTTGAGTCAATTGTCCAATTACTTTTGGTCCCTTTAAAAACAGGGTGGCACATGTTAAGGAGCTGAAACTCCTAAACCCTTCATCCAATTTTAATGTGGATACCCTCAAATGAAAGCTGAAAGTCTGGACTTTATGTCCATGTCCATTATATAACTATAACTTGAATATGTTTCAGTAAACAGGTTAAAAAAAAACAAAATTTGTGTCAGTATCCAAATATGTATGGACCTAACTGTATGTTATTTGTTACCTGAGATGACCTGGTGACTTGTCCAGGGTGTACCCCGCCTCTCGCCCATCAGCTGGGATAGGCTCCAGCTTGCCTGCGACCCTGTAGGACAGGATAAGCGGCTACAGATAATGGATGGATTGATGGATGGATGTTATTTGTTACTTGTAAGAATTATTATAATTAAACTTCAGAACATGTTACAAAGAAAACAATCAACATTTCTCAAACATTTTGAATTATATCCATACCTGTGGCTCTGCGATGACTTGGCAACTTGTCCAGGGTGTACCCCGCCTCTCACCCATAGTCATTTGGGATAGGCTCTAGCCCGCGACCCTGTACAGGATAAGTGGTTACAGATAATGGATGGATGGATGGATAGAGACAACTTGGGAGTGTAAAAACAAAACCTTCTCTCTCTCTCTCTCTCTCTGTTGCTATACTGTATCCTTTTCCTCGGCTATTATTTATTCACACACAAACACTTGCAAATTTTACCTTATACATGAATCAATCAAATAGTAGTAGTCTTTATTATACCAGTCTTGGACATCACAATATCCCAATAACACTACTTTCAGATGCCAGTGCACACTAGGCATTTTATTTTCTACTTCAATAGCAATAAAATTACTCAGATGTTGAGGGGGTACAACTCAAGAAATTCTCGTTGTGTTATGTATTTGCAAGTGAATAGCAGACATTGTACTGAATTCTGCAAATGCATGCTGGGCATTGTACTAAATCCTACTTACTGAGAAGTATCTTGCTGTGGTAAGAAGGTCCGGGTTCGAGCCCCGTGGCCGGCGAGGGCCTCTCTATGCGGAGTTTGCATGTTCTCCCCGTGTCCGCGTGGGTTTCCTCCGGGTGCTCCGGTTTCCCCCACAGTCCAAAAACATGCAGGTTAGGTTAACTGGTGACTCTAAATTGAGCGTAGGTGTGAATGTGAGTGTGAATGGTTGTCTGTGTCTATGTGTCAGCCCTGTGATGACCTGGCGACTTGTCCAGGGTGTACCCCGCCTTTCACCCATAGTCAGCTGGGATAGGCTCCAGCTTGCCTGCGACCCTGTAGAACAGGATAAAGTGGCTAGAGATAATGAGATGAATGTCTCTCTATCTTGCTGTGGTACTTTCTTATCAGATTACACACAGACCAAGATCCCCCTTGGAGCGTCTTTCCAAGGATACTCACCACATCTCAGCTCGTACCTGAACCCCCCCCCCCCCCCCCCGACATTGTACCCTGGGTGTAATAATAGAGTTTAAGATGCCAGAAAAGTCCTAGTGTACTCTTTTTCACAAAATACAATGGGTGTCTCTTGCTGAAGATCAAGTCACATTTTTCTTTGCATATTGATGCTTCTCAAATTATTATTATCCATCCATCCATTCATTATCTGTAACCACTTATCCTGTGCAGGGTCGCAGGCAAGCTGGAGCCTATCCCAGCTGACTATGGGTGAGAGGCGGGGTACACCCTGGACAAGTTGCCAGGTCATTGCAGGGCTGACACACAGAGACACACAACCATTCACACTCACATTCACACCTCCAGTCAATTTAGAGCTACCAATTATCCTAACGTGCATGTCTTTGGACTGTGGGGGAAACCTGCGCACCCAGAAGAAACCCACACAGACACGGGGAGAACATGCAAACTCCACACAGAAAGGCCTTCACTGGCTGCTGGGCTCAAACCCAGGACCTTCTTGCTGTAACAGTGCTAACCACTACACCACCGTGCCGCCCTATTGCCTGGATGGAGTCCACCAGGGGATGAGGTATTGTTTTGGGTTGGGTGTCTTTGTTTTTTTGTTAACGATATTATGGGAAAACAGCTGGATCAACCTTCATGAAACTTTCAGGCTCGATGGGCATTGGTTTCAAATAGAACCTCCAACATCTTCAGGGTCATCCGGTCAAGGTCACCAACAGAGGTGGAAAGTAATGAATTACATTACTCGCGTTACTGTACTTGAGTAGCTTTTTTGTGTACTTATACTTTTTCAAGTAATTTTTAAAGAGTGTACTTTTACTTTTACTTAAGTATGTTTTCTTTTAAGTAGTGTACTTCGGTACATTTTACATCACAACCGTTACTGAGTAAAAATAAATAAATAAATAAAGGCTAAAACGGAGAAGGGGAAATGCGTTCTGGAAATGAATCACGGGAAGGACAGTTGTCGCGCGCACGAGTCTCACACAGACGATGGCGGACATGCACCGGTGCTTTGGGGGGGGGGGGGGGGGGGGGGGGGGCTCAAGCCCCTGGGCCACAGCCAATCAGGGGCCTTGTAATATTAATAAAATAATAAACTGTCGGAATCGTGGGCCTACATTAATGTACGGATAGAAATAAGGTTAGAAATAAATGAGCGCACAGTAGCCTGCTGTAAGAGACATGGTGGATGTGGTTCGCAAAACGAACACCCACAACTGGACCAGAATAAAATGTAACAAAATGTAACGTCACGCACGAAAGCGCGCCAAAGACTGCAGACTACAGAGACACAAATTTAGAGGCTTTGAAAGATGAAGCGTTCACATGTTAGCGGGGCGCATAAAAGGAAAAAAGAGAGAGATGCAGGTAATGATAGAATCATTGCCTAAAGTCACAGACTTTTTTAAGGTAAGGATCACCAATCTGTTCAGAATATCAGCTACTTATCAGTTATCAGCCTACCAGCAGCTAGGCTGTGTGCAGCTAGGCTAGATATGCTATGATCTGTCCAACAGTAAAATAAATCAGCTGTGATTTGAATACGTGTCGTGTGATTTGAGTTATAATCCTGTTAGTATAATAGCATATTTTGATGGGGATAATAAAATGTCTAAAACGGCATCTACTGAAGAAATTGATGAAAAGATTGTAGGCTATAATGTTCACAGTTCGGGCAGCAGACAGAGTAAGCATACTGAGGGGAATAGCAATACAAAGCTAGCGCAGATCCACATTTCTCGCTAGCTGTGTTGGGTGTGTTGTTAACCCGTGTGGATTTAAGTGAAATACTTGAGAAGTTCTGTGGTCAAGACAGCGTTTTAAGGTAAGGACGCTTGATTATTAATGTTTGCCCGCCGTGGCTTGTTGTTGACGAAAGGCCCACGATTTTGCCTTATGCAGCTACTGCTAGCGTCATGCTTTGAACTAGGTTAAGCTCATTTGCGCTAAAGGATGGGTTTATTAAAGGACTTTGATGTAGCTAGTTTCTTTTTAAAAAATCGTATGCTCAAAACAGTATGCCCATGTTCATCATGTTTAACTTTTTTCTTGATGGAGTGCGTGAAATATTGTTGCAAATGGTATTTCGATGCAGTCATGTTAAAAAGGCAGTTGAATGCATGGTCTTATTCAAGGAGAAGGAAGACTTGCATGATGCTTGAACATAGATCGGTAAAATAGACCCTAGTAGGACTTGGTTTCGTGTATTTTGGTCTGTAGAGTTATGAGTTTGGCCGCTGTCCATGGTGTTTACGTTTCATGTGGCCGCCGAGCCAAGTACCTTGACTTGCAGTGAATGTTTGTTTTCATGCCGCCGAGCTATTTTTATGTATTTTATTTTTTAAAAGGACTTGTCTGTAGGTGTGTGTGTTTTATGTTTACAACACATAGGTCTACATTATAGCGCACGCGCGCTTGTGTGGTTATCTCTGGCCATGCCCCTGCGTGAAAGTTACGCAGTATCACTGTCCTGTCCGTGGTAATAATCAGAACCGGCTCTGTAATGATAATGCGCGCGTTCTTCTCTCCCTCTGTGGTCGGATGTGTTGAGCGATGTGAGCATGGGCCTTGCACAGCTACGCTGAGCCAAACGTAACCTATCGTAGGCTTCTAGGCTAATTACGCGCTTACACTGTAAATGCTTGACACGTATTGCAAATAAAATAAGAGTGTTTTCCTGGCCAACGGTAAGGGTAGGGTTGACAGGTAGCCTATGAGGGGCCTAGCCCCTGGGCCACGGGTGTTGATAAAGCGCCCCTGCGGACATGGAGGAGACCGAGGAACCTGTGGTGGACGACCCTGCAGAAAACGCAATTTCTTCCAGTAATGAAGTGCACCCCTGGCCCTACATACGTGATCACTTCAGCTTCGTAGAGAAAAGGGGTGACAGTTTCATTATGCAATGCAGATTATGTGTGCCCAAGAAGACAACCATTGCGCCATACAAAAATTCGACGTCTAATCTGCGCAAGCATGTTGAGGTAAGTATTGTCATTGGCATCATTCATAATGCTTCCTTTCCATAGTAAAACCGACAATAGGCTGGTTATATTCCAAAAATAGTGGATGACATTGCTAATGTTGAAGTAGCAACCTGTTGGCACTGTAACATAACGGTAACTAGTCTGTTATTCGGTTGGCTAATCATGCAAGCAAGTTAGCTCGCCAACCTGACGTGATCAGTCCTCCTACCATTCTACATCCAACAGGCCAGAAAGGAATACTAAGCAAAACAAATAATGTTTGAATTGAATTGTTCAATAACACACAGTGCACACAGGCAAGCTACGAGATTTCGGTGCAACATTTCACTTTCATATTTCGTGTACAATGCTTTGTGTGTGGTCAGGGCGATGTAAACGACATGACTGTGTGTATTGACCTTTTTTGTTTGTCTCAGTTTTAATGCAGCATTATCCTAAGCATTCAATTTGATACACTTCCTTTAAATAAAACATCTGGGTTGAGATGTACATATATATTTGTTTCCTCTTCTTTTTCATTTTTGCACAACACAATGGAGGCAGAAAACACCCATTGTTAAAAGTAATGTTTTACTTTTACTCAAAGTACATTTTAAATGATCTACTTTTTACTTTTACTTGAGTAGATTTTTTTGTCTGGTAACTTTACTTGTACTTAAGTAAAATTTCATCAGAGTAACAGTACTTGTACTTGAGTATAATATTTTAGTACTCTTTCCACCTCTGGTCACCAAAAAGGTCAAAATTGTTTTTGTTGCGGCTATTGCCTCATATAGAGGCACTAGCCACTATGTCATCATGCTGTAAGAATGTAAGAGTGTAACAGTCACACACTGCGCATGCACATACACGTGTTCCGATTAAAATGATTGGTGAGTGTATATAATTCGGTTCACCATTCGAAATAAATGGACTAGAATAAAGAATTCACTTTCAGACATGTTTATGCTTATTACAGAGGGAAAGAGTGTTCCACTGATCTCTAGCCCCGGGCCATTTCCGGGAAATAAGAGTTTGGGTCATGGTGAGTGTACGTCAGCCTCGGTTCGGAGGCTTCAGTTTCGAAAACTGTAAGAGGTAAGAGTAGAATAATATAAAGTACAGACACTTGGTATATGGGAGAGAAGATGACAGCCTCCACGTGGCCTCCCCTGCGAGTAGTGAGAAATGGTGCAAGACCAACTCATGAAACTAATGTCACCGAAGAATCATCGAGCTGACAGACCAAGGTACAAGCCAAGGTCAAGACCAAGGCAGAGAATGTCCTCCTTAGGATGGGCAGATACCCCCACCGTCGAAAACCAAGACCTGTCAGTGCTCCAACTCAACGTCGAGGGCCTTACCATTGCCAAATTCGAAGTCATCTTGCCGATTCCAATAAAGTGGCAGTTGTTATCCTGCAAGAGACACACTGGGTTTCTGATGACAACCTCAAGCTGTCTGGGTTCCTCCTCGCTGGGTCCATCCACAGCAAGACGCATGGAATGGCAACCTTTGTCTGGGAAGGATGAAGTTGGTCAGCCACCAGCCACTCTCCACCTGGCTGCAACATTGAGTGGCTGGTCACCAAAATCCAAGAAACATCTGTTGTGAATGTATACAAGCCCCCACCAACAGCGCTGACTGTATCATCACTTCCACCTGTGCCTGCTCCCACCATCTATGCAGGTGACTTCAACAACCACACATCACTTGATGGTGAAGCGCTGAGTGAGTGGGCTTCTAACATTGAAGCACTGCTGCTCTTTGACCCAAAAGAGCCCCCAAGCTTCTTTTCTGCACGCTCGAACTCTTACACCAACCCAGACCTGGCCTTCGCCATACGCCGCAGTAATGACCTGAAACTGGAGAGACGTGTCTTGGACAGGTTCCCTCGTTCACACCACCGACCATCCATCATCAAAGTACCATCGCTGGTACAGCTGGTAGCTGGCAAACCAGTTAGGAGATGGAATTTCAGGAAGGTGAACTGGCAGTTGTTTATGGCAGAAACGGAAAGAAGAACTCCTGGTCTGCTGGACCCAGAAGCAGCTGATGTGGATGCTGCATACGTCGCTTACTGTAAAGTCCTTCTAAGGGCAGCAAAGCACAACATCCTGCGTGGCTACAACAAGAACTACATCCCAGGCTGGGATGAGGAGTGCAGCTGCCTGCTGCGCCAACACCAGCAGGTGAGCTCTAGGGATGAAATGGACACAACAGCAACAACCTTACTGCAGAAGCTGGACGACACCCGAAGGACTAGGTGGACTGAAGTAGTGGAATCTATCGACTTCACCCACTCTAGCCGGAAGGCATGGCAGACCATCAACCTGCTCTCAGGGAGAAAAACAACACCCCGCAGGTGTCAAGTGACAGCAGATGCTATTGCTTCCCAGCTCCTGAAAAATGGCTGCTTCCCAGATGCAGACAAAAACTTTACATGACTGATCTTGTGTGGGGTATCGTCTCTCTCCAGGGCAGCCAGCGTCGATGCCAACCTCTCAGGAGACTTCACAGCAGCCGAACTAAGTGCAGCAATTAACAAGCTGAAGCCGGGCAAGTCACCAGGTCGAGACAATATCCACCCAGAGTTTGTCATACACCAAAGTGAAAGAACATCTTGCTGGCTATGCTTGTTCTTCTCAGCATGCTTTCGGAGGTCCAAGCTTCCAAAGACTTGGTGCCATGCTTCCATCATAGCCTTGCCAAAGCCAGACAAACCCGCTGAAGATCCGAAGTCCTACAGGCCCATCTCTCTGCTCTGTGTCCCATATAAGATCCTGGAGAGGCTGATTCGCAGCCGCATTGAGCCAGTGGTGGACCCACAACTCCCACCGGAACAAGCCGGCTTCCACCGAGGTAGGTCAACAATGGATCAGGTAACCCTACTCACTCAGGACATTGAAGACAGCTTTCAGGATAACAAGAAAGCTGGAGTAGTATTCCTGGACCTGACAGCCGCCTATGACACTGTGTGGCACCGTGGACTACATTTGAAACTGTTGAGGACAATCCCGGGCCAGCACGTGGTGAGGTTCATCATGGAGATGCTATTGAACTGTAGCTTTATCCTACAGACCAGCGATGGCCAGACCAGCAGGCTCAGAAGGCTGAAAAACGATGTCCCACAAGGCTCCGTCCTCTCACCAATGTTGTTCAACATCTACGGTACATTCACAACCTGCCGGATATAATATCTACCAAGTACGGCTATGCGGATGATTTAGCCATCATGCTTCAACGCCCAACATGGAAGGCGATGGAAGATGGTCTCGACCGAGACATGGGTATCCTGGCAGACTACCTTCAGAAGTGGCACCTTCAGCTCAGTGTGGGCAAGACAGTGTCTGCAGCATATCATCTCAACAATCGGGAAGTAAGAAGGGAACTGGATGTGTATGTTGGCAACAACCGCCTGGAGTTCCAGCAAGCCCCCAAGTACCTTGGTGTATGCTTGGATCGGACACTGTCCTATAAACAACACCTGGATGAAGTGAAGGCCAAGGTAACAGCAAGGGTCTCGCTCATCCGCCATCTGGCGGGTTCGACTTGGGGAGCTTCCCCCCAGACCCTTCGCATATCCACGGAAGCCCTTGACCTACCCATAGCCGAATACTGTGCCCCTGCCTGGAGTACCCTGTCCACACATGAACAAGGTAGATACTGCCATCAACAGCGCCCTCTGGATAGTAACTGGTTGTCTGAAACCCACCCCTGTGTCTGCCCCAGCCAGACTCCGATGGGATGCAGCTACCCTCACCCTGGCAAGAAAAGCCTGGAAGTACGACTAGCACATCCTGCACAAAGCCACAATAACACCAGCTCCACCAGGCAGGCTCAAGTCTCGCCATCCCTACAACAAGACAGCACAAGAGATGCTACAGTCTATCCCTGAGGACTTGTTCAGAGATGCCTGGCTGGCAGCATCCTGGAAACAGATGTGGGAGACGACTGGGCCCTCTTGCATCCAACAACACATCAGGGACCCAGGAGGCAGTGTAAAAGGAGAAGATCTGCCACGCCACCTGTGGACCTCGCTGAACCATCTATGCACTGGGGTCAGATGCTTCAAGTAATTTTTGAAGAAGTGGGGCCTATCGGACAGTGCGGCATGCGAGTGTGGCGAACCTGAACAGACTGCCGAGCACATAATCACCGGCTGCCCCCTATACAGCCCACCCTCAGAAGCTGGTCTCTTCGACTTAGGACCAGAGATGAGGGCGTGGCTGCATGACACTGAGTTGGCCATCAGATGATATACGAAAGAGAAAGACTTGGTATATTTTACTTCTGTGAATTTTTAAATTGTTCATTTTTGGATTACGCTTGATTTTTGTCACTGCTGCCTTATAGAGTAAATATATACGTATGCTGTATTTACTATATGGACATGGGATCAGAAAACTATTTTATTTATAAGCAGGAGCCATATGGACCCATAGGGGACTGATTTTTTTTGCAATATCTTCCTTTATATTCATTATAAGTGCGACCGGGCGAGGTTTGTTTTGCCTGGCAACAGTTATTATTATTATTATTATTATTATTATTATTATAGATCAAATAGAGTGGCGGCTACAATTATCGACAGTCCATAATTATCGACACCTTTTCAGATTTTACAAAGGTGAGTTTCAGTTACAACAGTTATTATTGGTTAATCAATCAACTGGAAGACCCCCCGCCCTCTGATCTTGTCGTCTGATGACACAGCTCGTTACCTGAGATGGAATTTTTTTAGCACGATCAGCAATTTTTCGGAAAACCTGGATGTTATCATCACAGGTAAGCATGGTGGAAAGATCATGGACATGTTTTTACTGATCAAATTCACCAATATTTCATGATCTCTTCGTCGAAACCTACTTTGTTTCTTATTCTTTCATTTGACAGTCGCCATTTTGTATCTAAACGTGCGTTTGAGAAATCATGTGAGGTGTCGATAATAGTGATCACTTTCACCGGTGTCCACCATTATCGACACCCTGTGGGATTAATGGATATTTACAACTGTTATGGATCGATCTTTGTGTAACATTGTTGAAGTAGACGAAGTACTTAAAAAAAAAAGTGCTGTGATTTATAATATTTTTTTTTCTGATTCATAACAGAATGGAATGTTTATAGAGTATTTGGAATCCGATTGTAATAAATAGAATTAAACCAGAATTAAATTCCTAGCATTAAAAAATTACGTTTGAAATATTCAGATTTGTCTATTCCAATCAGAATTTTTTTTTTTTTTTTGCAGCTCGTTGTAAATATCTACCACATATTACAATATCAGTAGACATTTTATATTTTGGTTTGAGGAATGACGTGACCTTTGACCTGGATGTTCATTTGGTTACAATCTCAATTGCCTGTTGATATTTATTGGTAAACTACAAAACTAGAAATTAATACAAACAACGAATGATTAACAAAATGTGATCTACGAAAATACTTAGAAAGTGGGACAAAAATATTTTCTGATGCAGGTTAAACATTATGGGTGGCATGGTGGTGTAGTGGTTAGCGCTGTCGCCTCACAGCAAGAAGGTCCGGGTTCGAGCCCCGTGGCCGGTGAGGGCCTTTCTGTGCGGAGTTTGCATGTTCTCCCCGTGTCCGCGTGGGTTTCCTCCGGGTGCTCCGGTTTCCCCCACAGTCCAAAGACATGCAGGTTAGGTTAACTGGTGACTCTAAATTGACCGTAGGTGTGAATTCTCCTTCGTCTTCTCCACGTTCAGACGGAGATTGTTGTTCTTGCACCACATGGCCAAGCGGCTCACCTCACTCCTGTAGATTGTCTCATCGCCATTGTTGATGAGACCCACCACAGTCGTGTTATCTTGTGTTTATATTGTCTGAGTGTTTAGTCTATGTCTAGTTCTTATCTAGTGTTTATACTGTTTATATTGTTTGTTTGAGTGCTTAGTCTGTCTAGTTCTTATCTAGAGTGTTTATACTGTTTATATTGTTTGTTTGTTTTTTCAATTATTCTATTTTTATTTATTGCATTGCCTGTTTGCACCGTGGGCCAGAGAGGACTGAAATTTCATCTGTGCTGTATGTCGAGCATGTATAGCATATTTGACAATCAACTTGACTTGACTTGAATGTGAGTGTGAATGGTTGTCTATGTGTCAGCCCTGTGATGACCTGGCGACTTGTCCAGGGTGAACCCCGCCTTTCGCCCGTAGTCAGCTGGGATAGGCTCCAGCTTGCCTGCAACCCTGTAGAACAGGATAAAGCGGCTACAGATAATGAGATGAGATTGTGAGAGGAGCTGATTTCAGAAGGAAAACACACTCTCATGAAATTGTCAAAGTATAATTTTGTTAATCAAGGGCTGTAATTCTGGTAAAATGTGACCCAATTGGACGAAATTACAATATGCGTACTACTGACATATAACAAAGAATCCTGCCAAGTTTCGTGAAATTCCTCCAAAAATTGTGGGAGTAGTTGATTTCAGAAGGTGAGCGCCCTTCCCGGGATGGACAGATGGATGGACGGATGGATGGGAATCGCCACGACATAATCCACCTTTGGGCCTTTCAACCAGTGGGGGATAAAAAAACGACGAATTGGATTCTGGGAAGGATGAGCTGGACCCTTTAAGGTTCTCTTAACTAATAATAACTATAACATAAACCTCAGAATTAACAAACCATAAGTATTGTTATAAAAAGTAACCACATTAGCACATATTAATTGACACTTTCATTGTTATCAATCGGAGACACTGATTTTATTTATTTATTTATTTATTATTTTGAGGGAGGCACAGCGGTATAGTGGTTAGCGCTGTCGCCTCACAGCAAGAAGGTCCGGGTTCGAGCCCTGTGGCCGGCAAGGACCTTTCTGTGCGGAGTTTGCATGTTCTCCCCGTGTCCGCGTGGGTTTCCTCCGGGTGCTCCGGTTTCCCCCACAGTCCAAAGACATGCAGGTTAGGTTAACTGGTGACTCTAAATTGAGCGTAGGTGTGAATGTGAGTGTGAATGGTTGTCTGTGTCTATGTGTCAGCCCTGTGATGACCTGGTGACTTGTCCAGGGTGAACCCCGCCTTTCGCCCGTAGTCAGCTGGGATAGGCTCCAGCTCACCTGCGACCCTGTAGAACAGGATAAAGCGGCTAGAGATAATGAGATGAGATTATTTTGAGGGCGGCACGGAGGTGTAATGGTTAGCGCTGTTGCCTCACAGCAAGAAGGTCCGGGTTCGAGCCCCGTGGCTGGCGAGGGCCTTTCTGTGTGGAGTTTGCATGTTCTCCCCGTGTCCGCGTGGGTTTCCTCCAGGTGCTCCGGTTTCCCCCACAGTCCAAAGACATGCAGGTTAGGTTAACCGGTGACTCTAAATTGAGCGTAGGTGTGAATGTGAGTGTGAATGGTTGTCTGTGTCTATGTGTCAGCCGTATGATGACCTGGCGACTTGTCCAGGGTGTACCCCACCTTTTGCTCGTAGTCAGCTGGGATAGGCTCCAGCTCGCCTGCGACCCTGTAGAACAGGATAAAGCGGCTAGAGATAATGAGATACGTATTGAAAGTCTTTTCAACTTTTGCAGTGGCCAAAAGATCGTTAAGGTGTCGATAATTGTGGCCGCCGCTCTACAGGTATATATTTCTTTATTTTCACATTGGTGTGAATAAAAACAAACTCCTTTTTCAAAGTATCAGTGTCGGTATCTACAGGACTTCCATCGGTAAACCGTGTCATCGGTATAAAGATATCGATGGTATCGGTATCGGGTATCTGCAGCCGAGTGGCCGGGACCCGAGCCCCTCCCTCCGGCCTTATCGCAGCATCACAGCGCGCTGTTTCTCCTGCTGAAGCTGCTGATGAATGGAAAAGGAGGCGGAAGAAGAAATGGCGGAGAGAGAGCAGAGGAGCAGCCCGAGTCCTGCACAGTCCTCCCGGGTCACACAGCCCAGAGCCGCCGCCGCCGCTTCTCGGTAAGAAATAAAGTGCGATACAAAATAGCAGCGGTTTCCTTCCGCCTTCCTTCATCTTCTGATTATTCTGTAAACAGAGCCGCCTTGGTGTTGTTGCTGTTTGTTGGGAAGGAGAGCAGGATGCTTGTTGATAGAACTGGACCGATTTCTAAAGTGTAAAGTGGGAATAATGAAGAATTTAGATCCTAAATACATGCTTAAGTCTCAAAACTAATAATTGGGCAATAATTTGTTTATCACAATATCACTGAAAATCTCAGACACTGCATTTACCTGTTTAATTGTAAATGTTGCTGAATGGTGCAGAACACAAGCAAACACACACCTGAGAGTCTTGTGCATGTTCTGATCAGTTGTACTGTATTTATACAACCATTAAAACATCATCTATAATCCTACATTACATCCTGGAGGAGGAGGAGGAGGATGCGCAACATGATTCACACAAAATATTGGGAAGATAATCCTAATCCCAGGACCTTTTTTTTTTTTAAAGGATGAGCTCAAATCTGTCAGGTCTTGAAGGATTGTTGATGTGTGCTTCTTGTGCACAAACCCATCATTTTGTTCCCATGAAAGTTTAAAAAGCGTGCTGGATTGGAATGCACATATGTTTACAACCAAATAAACATGCAGCACATTGTAATGGCTGTACAGTATACAGTACACATGATATCCCTGTTCCATAATTTGGCCTTTCTGGCTCATGTAAATGCATATTTATTACAGAAAATAGAGAACATTTCATAATGTGGGCAATCTGTGGGAATTTTAAGGTCAATAAACCACGTTCTCAGACTTTTTTTTTAAAGGACTAGCAAATATTGGAAATCTATTTCGCCAAATTCCTTTGCATAAATCCCATTCACACTGAACCCTGTTCTTCAGTAATGCTGCTTAAACCTGCCAATGTGTCTTTTGATTTTAGGACAGTTTTTTTATTATTAACTAGATAGAACTTGACGCCAACGGTGTCGATGGGGATGCCTCCGCCCGGTAGACTACACGCCTTATTAAGTTGTGATTTAGGGATGGACATTTGACCTCACAGTAATCTTGACCTGGTGAAATTACTTGTATCAGCCTTGGAGATATTTTCACAAGGTTTTCAGACAGACATTTGACCTCACAGTGACCTTGACCTTAGACCTTTTGACCTCAAAATTTAATCAGTTCATGTTTGTCCCAAAGTGCACAAATGGTGAAAGTTTGGTGAAATTCCTTTCATTAGCCTTTGAGATATCGCGTTCACAAGGTTTCGGGACGGACGGATGGACAACCCGAAAACATAATGCCTCCTGCACCTTACAGTGGCGGAGGCATAAAAAGAAAATAGTTATGTGGATGATAATCTCGTTCCATGTTTAAATTGTAAATATTCATCTCATCTCATTATCTCTAGCTGCTTTATCCTTCTACAGAGTCGCAGGCGAGCTGGAGCCTATCCCAGCTGACTACGGGCGAAAGGCGGGGTACACCCTGGACAAGTCGCCAGGTCATCACAGGGCTGACACATAGACACAGACAACCATTCACACTCACATTCACACCTACGGTCAATTTAGAGTCACCAGTTAACCTAACCTGCATGTCTTTGGACTGTGGGGGAAACCGGAGCACCCGGAGGAAACCCACGCGGACACGGGGAGAACATGCAAACTCCACACAGAAAGGCCCTCGTCGGCCACGGGGCTCGAACCCAGGACCTTCTTGCTGTGAGGCGACAGTGCTAACCACTACACCACCGTGCCACCTGTAAATATTCAGTTCAACTCAAATCAATTTTACTTGTGTTGCTCTTTTAACAACAGACAATTTCACAATGCAGCTTTGCAGAAATATATACTGTAAATTCTGGACCTAAATTTTAAATGTATAAATTTACACTTAATGAGCAAGGCAAAGGTGGCAAAGAAAACTCCCTGAGAAGATGTGAGGGCATAGACTATCCCTGATGTTGAACAAAATAGTTTGTCAAAAATAAATTTTGTACATTCTCATGGTTGTATGAAGCATATGGACAGAATTAAGCATATATTATGGGAAATATTTTAGCGAGCTAGACATTTACCTGTTAGCCTCATAGATTCAGTTCAAAACTAAAGAAGCAAATGTTGGACAACAGACATTTCCTGGGTGACATTTGGGTTAAGGGGAAAATACATTTTGTGGGAAATCTCTTTCAAGGAACTTGGCAAATGTACATTACAGCATGCTTAGTAACTAAAAATGAATGCACATGCAACTTGGTGACTGCAGAGAGCAACCCGCAAAGACGTATCTGATTCACTGCTAGCTATATTTATCCAAATTTAGAGCGCCTTCACTGAGTTGGGTTTAGCTTTAATGAATGCTCCCAGTTAGTTTTCCATTACAGGACAGCACAGTGAGAAATAACACGCAGGATTGTTTCTGCAGAGTGCCACACTGAAATGTAATATTAATTCCCACTGGACTGCAGACTTACTCTAATAATACACCAACAGTCCCCCTCTTTTAAGTGCACTCCATGCCCTTGGCCTCCACCCAAACCTGGGCATCTGTTCTGATCCTCTTATGCAGATTTCTCTGCAGGATCAGCAAATGTTCCTGTTTTTTTTTTTTTTTTTTTTATTCCACAGCAATATGAGTGTGTTCCCATTCCATCACATATACTAATTTTAAAAAAAAAAGTAGATACAGTGGTGCTTGAAAGTTTGTGAACCCTTTAGAATTTTCTATATTTCTGCATAAATATGACCTAAAACAACATCAGATTTTCACACAAGTCCTAAAAGTAGATAAAGAGAACCCAGTTAAACAAATGAGACAAAATTATTATACTTGGTCATTTATTTATTGAGGAAAATGATCCAATATTACATATCTGTGAGTGGCAAAAGTATGTGAACCTCTAGGATTAGCAGTTAATTTGAAGGTGAAATTAGAGTCCGGTGTTTTGAATCAGTGGGATGACAATCAGGTGTGAGTGGGCACCCTGTTTTATTTAAAGAACAGGGATCTATCAAAGTCTGATCTTCACAACACATGTTTGTGGAAGTGTATCATGGCACGGACAAAGGAGATTTCTGAGGACCTCAGAAAAAGCGTTGTTGATGCTCATCAGGCTGGAAAAGGTTACAAAACCATCTCTAAAGAGTTTGGACTCCACCAATCCACAGTCAGACAGATTGTGTACAAATGGAGGAAATTCAAGACCATTGTTACCCTCCCCAGGAGTGGTCGACCAACAAAGATCACTCCAAGAGCAAGGCGTGTAATAGTCAGCGAGGTCACAAAGGACCCCAGGGTAGCTTCTAAGCAACTGAAGGCCTTTCTCACATTGGCTAATGTTAATGTTCATGAGTCCACCATCAGGAGAACACTGAACAACAATGGTGTGCGTGGCAGGGTTGCAAGGAGAAAGCCACTGCTCTCCAAAAAGAACATTGCTGCTTGTCTGCACTTTGCTAAAGATCATGTGGACAAGCCAGAAGGCTATTGGAAAAATGTTTTGTGGACGGATGAGACCAAAATAGAACTTTTTGGTTTAAATGAGAAGCATTATGTTTGGAGAAAGGAAAACACTGCATTCCAGCATAAGAACCTTATCCCATCTGTGAAACATGGTGGTGGTAGTATCATGGTTTGGGCCTGTTTTGCTGCATCTGGGCCAGGACTGCTTGTTATCATTGATGGAACAATGAATTTTGAATTATACCAGTGAATTCTAAAGGAAAATGTCAGGACATCTGTCCATGAACTGAATCTCAAGAGAAGGTGGGTCATGCAGCAAGACAATCCTAAGCACACAAGTCGTTCTACCAAAGAATGGTTAAAGAAGAATAAAGTTAATGTTTTGGAATGGCCAAGTCAAAGTCCTGACTTTAATCCAATGGAAATGTTGTGGAAGGACCTGAAGCGAGCAGTTCATGTGAGGAAACCCACCAACATCCCAGAGTTGAAGCTGTTCTGTACGGAGGAACGGGCTAAAATTCCTCCAAGCCGGTGTGCAGGACTGATCAACAGTTACCGCAAACGTTTAGTTGCAGTTATTGCTGCACAAGGGGGTCACACCAGATACTGAAAGCAAAGGTTCACATACTTTTGCCACTCACAGATGTGCAATATTGGATCATTTTCCTCAATAAATAAATGAGCAAGTATAATATTTTTGTCTCATTTGTTTAACTGGTTTCTCTTTATCTACTTTTAGGACTTGTGTGAAAATCTGATGATGTTTTAGGTCATATTTATGCAGAAATATAGAAAATTCTAAAGGGTTCACAAACTTTCAAGCACCACTGTAGGTACATACTGCATACATATACATGTAGAGCTAGCTGCCTTATTTACAGTGCTCAGCATAAATGAGTACACCCCCTTTGAAAAGTAGCATTTTAAACAATATCTCAGTGAACGCAATTTCCAAAATGTTGAAAAGACAAAGTTTAATATAATATCTGTTTAACTTATAACATGAAAGTAAGGTTAATAATATAACTTAGATTACACATTTTTTTCAATTTTACTCAAATTAGGGTGGTGTAAAAATAAGTACACCCCAAAACAAAAACTACTACATCTAGTACTTTGTATGGCCTCCATGATTTTTAATGACAGCACCAAGTCTTCTAGGCACGGAATGAACAAGTTGACGACATTTTGCAACATCAATCTTTTTCCATTCTTCAACAACGACCTCTTTTAGTGACTGGATGCTGGATGGAGAGTGACGCTCAACTTGTCTCTTCAGAATTCCCCACAGGTGTTCGATTGGGTTCAGATCAGGAGACATACTTGGCCACTGAATCACTTTCACCCTGTTCTTCTTCAGAAATCCAACAGTGGCTTTAGGTGTGTGTTTAGTCATGTTGGAAAAGTGCACAACGACCAAGGGCATGGAGTGATGGTAGCATCTTCTCTTTCAGTATAGAGCAATACATCTGTGAATTCATGATGCCATCAATGAAATGCAGCTCCCTGACACCAGCAGCACTCATGCAGCCCCACATAAGGACGCTGCCACCACCATGTTTCACTGTAGGCACCATGCATTTTTCTTTGTATTCCTCACCTCTGCGACGCCATACAGTTTTGAAGCCATCAGTTCCAAAAACATTTATCTTGGTCTCATGACTCCAGAGTATAGAGTCCCAGTAGTCTTCATCTTTGTCAGCATGGGCCCTGGCAAACTCTAGGCGGGCTTTTTTGTGCCTGGGCTTTAGGAGAGGCTTCTTTCGTGGATGGCATCCATGCATGCCATTCCTCTGCAGTGTACACCATATTTTGTCACAGGAAATAGTCACCCCAGTTTGGCTTTCTACTTCTGTAGATAACTGCAGTGAACTTGCATGCCGATTTTCTTCAACCCTTCTCATCGGAAGACGCTCCTGTCGAGGTGTTAACTTCCGTGGACGACCTGGACGTCTCTGTGAGATGGTTGCAGTTCCATCTTAAATTTTTGTACCACTTTTGCTACAGTATTCTGACTGATAAGTAAAGCTTTGCTGATCTTCTTGTAGCCTTCACCTTTGTGGTGTAAAGAAATTATTTTCTTTGGGGAATTCTGAAGAGACAAGTTGAGCATCACTCTCCATCCAGTCACTAAAAGAGGTCATTGTTGAAGAATGGAAAAATATTGATGTTGCAAAATGTCGCCAACTTGTTCATTCCATGCCTAGAAGACTTGGTGCTGTCATTAAAAATCATGGAGGCCATACAAAGTACTGCCTGTAGATGTAGCAGTTTTTGTTGTGGGGTGTACTCGTTTTTGCACCACCCTAATTTGAGTAAAACTGAAACATGTGTAATCTAAGTTTATATTATTAACCTTACTTTTCCATTATAAGTTAAACAGATGTTATATTAAACTTTGTCTTGTCAACATTTTGGAAATTGTTTGTGTCATTGAGATATTGTTTAAAATGTTACTTTTCAACTCATGTACGCTGAGCACTGTAATAAATAACATTCAGGAAAAAGCAAAAAGATTGATGAGGACACAGTAATGTTGCCATCCGTTTGCTTTTTCCTGAATGTTCACCGTAACTTTGTGTTCATGATATGTTATGATAGTGTCAATAAAGAATTTTGTTTGGAATTGAATGTGATTTTTTTTGTTTAGGATCCTTGAAGATCTTGACAAGAATTCTAAAGATCCTTGAAGACCTTGAAAAGAACTTTGAAGAGTCTTGTAGATCCTTGAAGATCTTGGCAAGAAGTTAAAAGATCTTTGTAGATCCTTGAAGATCTTGCCAAGAATTATGAAGATCCTTCAAAATCTCTTGAGGATCTTTTGTTGAGATCCTCAAAGACCCTCACAAAACTTTATGGCTCCTTGAAGATCCTTGAAAGATTTTCACCAAGGATATTTCAGAGTTTTTGTATTTACGCACATCTTGTTTGCTAGTTCTTGTGAGAGGCCAACTTTGCACTTTTAGGCCATCACTCATGAGAACAGTCCCTAAAAGCAAACCGCTCCGGCTATGGAAAGCATTACTGTGTCCATAAGTTCACTTCAGACGGGTTCCACTGTATTTTGTAAGATCCATGTACCACAGACTTGATTTCCACTGCTTTCTTGATCTTGAGATGCTTCTGAAGATTTTGAAAATATCCCAAAAGAACTTAATGAAATCCTTAAGATCCTTTCAAGATCTTTGAAATCTTGAAAATCATGATTCTTTCAAAGATCCTTTTAAGATGTTGGCTATTCAGGATTCCATGGTATATCCTTTTCCAATTCTTATGAATCATAATTATGTAAGTTTCAATCTATTTCCATCCTTGCCAATTCCGTTGAATTAGGATCATTTAAAAAAAATTGAAAGATCCTCATTAGATCCTCGAGCATCTTAAAGGATCCTAACAAAGATTTCATAGAGACCTTGACAAGGATCCTTACAAGATAATGATTAAATCCTTGACGATTCCAGTTAGTCTTTTATAAGAGCTTGAAAAGGATCCTTTTAAGATCATGGAAGGATCCTTGTTAAATTTTTGAGGATCTTGGAGGAACATTGCTAAGATCTTGTGAAGGTTTTGACAAAGATCCTGATCACATCCTCAAAGATCCTAGCAAAGATCTTAAGATCTTTGAAAGATCCTTGTTGAATCCTTGAGGATCTTGCAGGATCCTTGCAAAGATCTTGTGAAGACTTTCACAAAGATCCCCATCAAATCCTCAAGGATCCTACCAAAGATCTTAACAGGATCCTTGTAATATCTTTGAAAGAACCTTGTTGAATCCTTGAGGATCTTAAAGGATCCTTGCAAAGATCTTTGCGGGGTTCATTATGAGGATCTTTGCAGGATCCTTAAAATAATTTTGTCAAATCCTTGAGGATCTTTACGAATGATTTTGCATCTGAAGATCTTTCTAAGATCCTTTTAGGATCCTATAAAAATCTTCATCTTTAAGGATCTTTGGCAGGTCTTTGACAGTCCTCATGGATCCTTAAAGAACCTGTGAGGTTTTTCATCAGGGATAGCATCTGATGACACACATTGATAAAACATCAGGGCAGCATTTAACCATGAGGTGATTATGTATTTTGCCAGCAGGAGAGTTAGATGACGTTGACTATTACTATGTGTGTAGAGCAGCAGGTGGTGGTATTCAGGATCAGTTGCATACACTATATTTACAGCATCGAGGTGTGTTGCACAACTGTGAAATACACTTTATTTAAATGTACTTTTGTTTTGTGAAATTCAATAGCGAGTAGGTTTTTTTTCTTTATATGGTTATGGAATGGAGGAGAAAATAAAACGCTAATAGCCCAGACACACAACTTTCTTGTCCCAGGGGCCTGGGCTACTAATTTGTCCACCTTTGTGTGTAATTCTACCACAACTAAGAGCACAGCATTACAAGTTAAAATCACTGACTGAAAACTAGGCAGTAGTTGGATACTTCTCAGACTGTGAATGTAGCATATTGTTCTGCTGCTTTCTGGCTTTGCACAATAAGTTTAAAAGAAATTAAACTTTTCATGGGCAGCATGATGGTGTGGTGGTTAGCACTGTCGCCTCACGTCAAGAAGGTTCTGGATTTGAGCCCAGAAACCGACGGGAGCCTTTCTGTGTGGAGTTTGCATGTTCTCCCCATGTCTGCGTGGGTCTCCTCCAGGTGCTCCGGTTTCCCCCACAGTCCAAAGACATGCTGTTAGATTAACATGGGGCGGCCTTGGGCTGAAGTGCCCTTGAGCAAGGTACCGAACCCCCGACTGCTCCCGGGTGCTGTTAGCATGGCTGCCTACTGCTCTGGGAATGTGTGTGTGCTCATTGCTCATGTGTGTGTTCACTGCTTCAGATGGGTTAAATGCAGAGAGGAATTTCACAAGCGTACGTGTGATGAATAAAATTGTTGTTGTGATTTTGCTTATAGTTAAGTGGGTGTCTGGCACCTGTATCTGCAGGATTTGATGTATTGCGCTGCTGCCACGTGACTGGCAGATTGGATTGCATTGCATTAATGAGCAGATGTACATGTGTTCCTAATAAACTGACCCATGAGTGTATTTCTCAAGTTGAATCGAGTTAATCTAAAACTTTTAACAGCCATGACAGCAGGAGGGAGACTTAATATCAGTCACAGTAATCCATCTGTCGCTATATACATTTTGTATTTATTTCAGCTGTTTGTACTGAAACAGCAAGCTATTAGCTATCAAACTAACTAGCTAACGTCTCAGACATGTGATACAGCTGTCCTAATCTGACATAGACATCTACTGAGGAAATGATTTTGTGAGTCAGGATGAGAGTGGGCGGCACAGTGGTGTAGTGGTTAGCGCTGTCGCCTCACAGCAAGAAGGTCCTGGGTTCGAGCCCCGGGGCCGGCGAGGGCCTTTCTGTGTGGAGTTTGCATGTTCTCCCCGTGTCCGCGTGGGTTTCCTCCGGGTGCTCCGGTTTCCCCCACAGTCCAAAGACATGCAGGTTAGGTTAACTGGTGACTCTAAATTGAGCGTAGGTGTGAATGTGAGTGTGAATGGTTGTCTGTGTCTATGTGTCAGCCCTGTGATGACCTGGCGACTTGTCCAGGGTGTCCTTTCGCCCGTAGTCAGCTGGGATAGGCTCCAGCTTGCCTGCGACCCTGTAGAAGGATAAAGCGGCTACAGATAATGAGATGAGATGAGGATGAGTGCTGAACAAAAGATTAGAGTTGGTTTTAAAATGAACAATTGAAAAACTGCACATCATTAAACATCGGATAACTGAATCAGATAACCGGTTCACTAAAGCCTAGGTCACAACCGGACGTACGATTTTTTGGCCGTGCGATTTTTGGCGTTTCCCAAATCGCTGCGTTTTTTTTTTTTTTTGTTCCTGGAGAAAGACGCACGTTGGCCGTAAGTTTGTCTTGCAACCTGAAAAAAACTTAAGCGCCTGTAGAGTTTGTTTGACATGACAAAGAACCTCTGCGGCCGGTCTACGGCTCGAAAATCAGCACGTCACACGCGCGCCCTCCGTGCGTTTCTTGCGTTTTTTGCACGTAGACTGGCCGTAGGAGCACGTACGGCCAGTTGTGACCGAGGCATAACTGACTCAAGTGTGAAAACAACATACCAGGCACGAGTAAAACAGAAGAGCAAGAGAAGAACACACTGCGTAACTTGTCAGGGAAGCGCAACATCAGTGAGAAATACTCACAAAACGGTTTTAGTGACACCGTACTCCCTTTAAAGACATTTCTCAATGGTATTTAGTCTCATCTCATCTCATTATCTCTAGCCGCTTTATCCTTCTACAGGGTCGCAGGCGAGCTGGAGCCTATCCCAGCTGACTACGGGCGAAAGGCGGGGTACACCCTGGACAAGTCACCAGGTCATCACAGGGCTGACACATAGACACAGACAACCATTCACACTCACATTCACACCTACGCTCAATTTAGAGTCACCAGTTAACCTAACCTGCATGTCTTTGGACTGTGGGGGAAACCGGAGCACCCGGAGGAAACCCACGCGGACACGGGGAGAACATGCAAACTCCACACAGAAAGGCCCTCGCTGGCCACGGGGCTCGAACCCGGACCTTCTTGCTGTGAGGCAACAGCGCTAACCACTACACCACCGTGCCGCCCATGGTATTTAGTAAACAAGTGAATTTACAGGACGTTCTTCAGATGAAGAGAACTTTGAGGTCAGCTTTTGAACTACGGGTGACTTTGGTAAACTCTGTGAACCCAAATGCTTCATTCGATACAGTTTGCTTTTCCTGTCATGAGTAGAAGGAAAATGCTGAATTCTAACTACATTGCTCCTTTTTTCTTTATCTTTTAAATGGTGTGTTTGAATGGTGGAAGGCTGAAGGGAAAAAGACCTCTAATGTGAGAAGGACCTGTGTCCACAGAGAGCGGATGCAGCCTGAATCCCACCTGATTGGTCACTTAAGGCCGATTTGTACTACTTCGTAGAATCTATGCCATAGATTGTGTCAATGCTCTCTTTGGGTGAAGTATTCATACTTGCACGTCTGCTCTGAGCGGCTGTCGCATGAAAAACACCAGACCTGACTGCTTTTACACACAGAAGAAGAGCAGAATGCTATTTCTGTTTCACTGTAGAAATAATTGACGTTAATAATCCCTTAACCTGGCGGCACGGTGGTGTAGTGGTTAGCGCTGTCGCCTCACAGTAAGAAGGTCTGGGTTCGAGCCCCGTGGCCGGCGAGGGCCTTTCTGTGTGGAGTTTGCATGTTCTCCCCGTGTCCGCGTGGGTTTCCTCCGGGTGCTCCGGTTTCCCCCACAGTCCAAAGACATGCAGGTTAGGTTAACTGGTGACTCTAAATTGAGCGTAGGTGTGAATGTGAGTGTGAATGGTTGTCTGTGTCTATGTGTCGCCCTGTGATGACCTGGCGACTTGTCCAGGGTGTACCCCGCCTTTCGCCCGTAGTCAGCTGGGATAGGCTCCAGCTTGCCTGCCACCCTGTAGAACAGGATAAAGCGGCTAGAGATAATGAGATGAGATGAATCCCTTAACCTCGTACGATTAATTCTAAACCAGGTAAATTCACACTGAAAACATTCCTGAAGTGGTTTAATTCGTTTGCGTTCAGCAGGATGAGCGACTCAAAGCGAAAGTCCCACTGCGCACTCAGGAACGAGGCACAAAGATAACATCATATCGTTTATATCCACAGGATTAGATGCAAGATTCATGATCTACAGCCACTATAGAGCCTCACACCTTTTTATATAAACACAATATTGTGATAGTACATTTATGATTTTCGAGGAGAACAAGGCGCGGCTGGAAATGTGATGCTACCAAATAGACCAGTCACATTCCTGGAGAGGAGCATGTCAGGCTACGGTGTAGATTCAACATGGAAGTATAAATTGGCCTTTAGTGCTGACTCTTTAAAAAAAAAAAAGTGTTGTACAGAGTATTAAAAGAAGATGCAGCGGCAAATGGAACTGATTTATACACCATCTTCCTTTTGTACAGTCACATTCATCATTGAATATATTCAATGATGTCATATTTCAAGTCAAGTCAACTTGATTGTCAAATATGCTATACATGCTCGACATACAGCACAGATGAAATATCAGTCCTCTCTGACCCACGGTGCAAACAGGCAATGCAATAAATAAAAATAGAATAATTGAAAAAACAAACAATATAAACAGTATAAACACTCTAGATAAGAACTAGACATAGACTAAACACTCGTGTGTGTGTGTGTGTGTGTGTGTGTGTGTGTATATATATATATATAAAATATGTAAATTGATGCAAATAAATAAACAGTCAAGGGCACTTGAGGTATAGCAGGTAAACATGAAATAAGCAGTATAAACAAACTAGCAGCTGTTAAGGTGAGGTAGTGCGGAATAGTGCAAATGAGCGAGGTAAAGTGAGTTGTGCGGTCCCTGAGTTCAGTGCGTTAATGAACGATGAGATGTGTGTGTGTTGGGGGGGGGGGGGGGACTCTGAGGGTGACATGTCAGATGCTGAAGTGGGGGCAGGGGGAGTGCGGGCAGAATCTGTGGCAGAGGGGGGAGGAGGGGCAGAACAGGGAAGGAGTTGAGCCTCCTGACCGCCTGGTGAAAGAAACTGTTCTTGAGCCTGCTGGTTTTGGCCCGGAGACTCCGCAGTCTCCTCCCCGACGGCAGCAGGCTGAAGAGGCTGTGAGATGGGTGGGTGGGGTCACCTGCAATCCTGATGGCTTTTCGGGTGAGGCGGGAGTTATAAATATCCATTAGAGAAGGGAGAGAGACACCAATGATCCTCTCAGCTGCTCTCACGATGCGCTGCAGAGACTTGCAGCAGGACACGGTGCAGGTGCCGTACCACACGGTGATGCAGCTGGTCAGGATGTTCTCGATGGTGCCTCTGTAGAAAGTGTGCATGATGGGGGCCGGGGCTCTTGCTCTCCTCAGTTTGTGGAGGAAGTACAGATGCTGTTGGGCTTTTTTGGCCAGTGATGCGGTGTTGTTGTTCCAGGACAGGTCTTCAGAGATGTGCACACCCAGAAACTTGGTGCTGCTCACCCTCTCCACTGCAGCACCGTCGATAGATAGTGGAGCATGCTGGGTGTGCTCTCTCCTGAAGTCCACAACAATCTCCTTCGTCTTCTCCACGTTCAGGCAGAGATTGTTGTCCTTGCACCACATGGCCAAGTGGCTCACCTCACTCCTGTAGATTGTCTCATCGCCATTGTTGATGAGACCCACCACAGTCGTGTCATCCGCAAACTTGATGAAGAGATTTGAGCTGGATGTTGGTGTGCAGTCGTGGGTCAGCAGAGTGAAGAGGAGGGGGCTCAGCACACATCCTTGGGGGGCCACCGTGTTCAATGTGATGGTGCTGGAGGAGTTGCTGCCGACCCGTACAGACTGTGGTCTCCCCGTCAGGAAGTCCAACAGCCAGTTGCACAGGGAGGTGTTGAGTCCCAGCTGGTCCAGTTTATGAATGAGCTGCTGAGGAATGATTGTGTTGTATGCTGAGCTAAAGTCTATGAACAGCATTCTGACATATGAGTCTTTTGTCTCCAGGTGGGTGAGGGCTGAGTGGAGGGCAGTGGAGATGGCGTCATCGGTCGAACGGTTGGACTGATGTGCAAACTGGAAAGGGTCCAGGGCAGGGGGAGGGCAGACTTGATATGCCTCATGACTAGCTGCTTGAAGCACTTCATGAGGATGGGAGTGAGTGCGACAGGGCAGTAGTCATTGAAGCAGGAGGGAGACGGCTTCTTCGGGACCGGGATGATGGTGGTGGTTTTGAGGCACGTGGGGACAACAGCCTGGCTCAACAAGATGTTGAAGATGTCTGTAAAGACATCTGTGAGCTCCTCGGCACAGTCTCTCAGGACACGACCAGGAATGTTATCAGGTATTAATTATTTGTCTTAATTTATGGCTTTTGCTTTTATAATATTTAAAGGTGTTAACTAAAGGACTTTTAACATGAAACTATTGGGTTTCACAAAAGGTGTGTGTGTGTAACAAAAAATACGCAATATATTTAAAGTTGACAGCATAAACCTTACATAAGTGCAGTAATTTGTGATTTACATGATTTGAAGCCGATTAATCGAGATTTACATTAGTTAGTCTTACATACAATTTTCTCACACACACAGGAGGACAAGTAGGATACGAACGTTTTTCTGAAATTCTAAGATCTTCATGAGTACCAAGTTTCTTGTGTAAGATTTTGCAAGTTTTCAGTCCAAAAAATATGTTGGGAATAAAAATATATTGATTATATGCAGGCGGCACGGTGATGTAGTGGTTAGCGCTGTCGCCTCACAGCAAGAAGGTCCTGGGTTCGAGCCCCGTGGCCGGCGAGGGCCTTTCTGTGTGGAGTTTGCATGTTCTCCCCGTGTCCGCGTGGGTTTCCTCCGGGTGCTCCGGTTTCCCCCACAGTCCAAAGACATGCCGGTTAGGTTAACTGGTGACTCTAAATTGACCGTAGGTGTGAATGTGAGTGTGAATGGTTGTCTGTGTCTATGTGTCAGCCCTGTGATGACCTGGCGACTTGTCCAGGGTGAACCCCGCCTTTCGCCCGTAGTCAGCTGGGATAGGCTCCAGCTTGCCTGCAACCCTGTAGAAGGATAAAGCGGCTACAGATAATAACATGAGATGAATCCCTTCCCAGACAACCATTCACACTCACATTCACACCTACGGTCAATTTAGAGTCACCAGTTAACCTAACCTGCATGTCTTTGGACTGTGGGGGAAACCGGAGCACCCGGAGGAAACCCACGCGGACACGGGGAGAACATGCAAACTCCACACAGAAAGGCCCTCGCCGGCCACGGGGCTCAAACCCGGACCTTCTTGCTGTGAGGCGACAGCGCTAACCACTACACCACCATGCTGCCCTGATAAACTTTTTATTTCTAGTTAAATGTACTCGTTTCAAGCTTGAAATTGTCTTGTGCTATTGGCAGCTTTTTCAAGTGTGTATATTCTGTCGAATCAAACAAATTAGAAGTGAGTACTTATTTTACATTTACCAACTGCATCGATTTTCCAATTATATTCAGTAGACCTTCATTAAATGTTTCACTTTAATCAAGAACAATATGTGGGCAAAAATTTTGTCTTGTGTGTATCTAAAAGGCCAATGAAGCCAAAGTGCTTTCATCTGGTTTACAGATCCAATCGTTCATCTTCAGTAATTGCTTTATCTTTTTTTTTTTTCCTCTCTCTGTCATTCCTCAGGGAAACAGGGTAGTGAAATGCTTAATAGAATATGAACACATGCACAACCATGTTGCCATCATCTTGTTGAGCTGCTCCACTTGCCCTCAAAGATTGCCCTCCACATGATTCAGAGAGAGGGATGGGAGGGGAGAGAGAGGAAAGGAAAGGTGACCGGAGCTGGATCATTAATCGTAAGCACTTTGTTTTGACAAATGGAGAGCAGAGAGACTGACAGAGAGAGAGAGAGAGAGAGAGAGAGACACACACACAGAGAAAGGGGGGGGAGAAAGATGCTGCAGTCACAAATCGGACAGAGCGAGAGGAGATTATATAATAGTTAAAGGAAGCACACTGTGTTTTGCGCCATGGTTTGGATTAGCAGCTAGCAAGATGCTTGCGTTTCTCTGATTTCTCTTCACATCAGTCTTTCACTACACTGCTGCACAGCATGAACGACAGAGCTGGAGACAGAGGAGAGGGATGGATGGAGGATCAGTGGGAGAAATGGTACAGACGAGGCTGTGTGTGTGTATGTGTGTGTGTGTGTGTAATGGCAGCAACACACTGTTTTTCTAGCATCGCTGAGGGATGCCCTTGACTGAGAGTAACCTTGTGTGTGTGTGTGAGAGAGAGAGAGTTGCACTAGAGGTGACAGGTGTCAGTGGCTTTGGTTTCATCTCTGAGGGGAAAGAAACTGCTCACGGCACTCAACCCTTCCTATGATTAAAGTTTCATATTAAATATTCATCGTTAGATTATTTTTGCTTTGGATATCTTGCGCTGAAATGTGCTGATATTTCAGTATATAAAATTATTGCTTTGAACTCTTTTTAGTATTTAATACAAACATTTTACGTAACTGCAGAAAATTATCAAACTGCAGTAGTTCTCTTGGGAACAAGGTCAGTCTTGCTGCAGAAACACATGTAGGTTAGTTGCTGCGTAACTTGTCAGTAGCATGAGTGTGTGTTCAAGCAGGTCTGTTTCATTTCTCATGTATTGACTTTCATGATGTTGACAAAAATCTTGGACGCTAAAGTTGTGCATGCGAAAAAAAAACCCCACCAAAAACTGCGTGTCAAGTCAAAAAATCCCAAGCCGCCTTAGGATGTAACTCGATATAGAATTCTCCACCTATTTGTTTCGGAAATGTTTTTAAATACTGAATATTCTGTTTTCATTTTTGTGAGATTTTGATTTTAATATTAGCATATTATAAGTAGGACACATGTCAAACTTAAAGCATGGTCGAAATATAGCCCACGCAAATTTGCGAAAATATTATTACTATATACACTACTTAGTATTTTCACGCTAGACTCGCAACATCTAGAATTCACAGAAGACATGTAGCGTAACGACCTCGTATATCCTGCCGTGTCGCTGCACAGTGCGTGGGCTCACATCTCACAGTGCTGAAACGCTGCTGAAAATCAAGCTCTTTCTGCTACGTTTGATGTAAATCAGACCCAGATCTAAAAATGGTTCAGAAACATGCAGGGTGTTGCTCTTTCGTGTGAGTTCAGTGAGTAACTCCAAATCCCAAAATATATCAGCCAGTGTAGTGAGTTACATAAGTGTTTAAAAAAAAAAAACTGATGGAGCACAAAAATGGGAGGTGGGAGATAAGGACAGCTTTACTTTCAAAGCTGGTTATTAGTGTTAATCATTAGAATAGATGATTAATACAGAAAAAAAATGAATAGCTTTTGGCCCTTCACAGGCTCACAAAAATGCTGATGTGGCCCCTGCATTAGTCACATGCTAATATTTCTTTTTTTAGTTATCCTAACCATGAGGGGTGGAGTTTCAAAACCTTATGTGCATCGAGACGCACTGTATAAATGTATAAAATGCCATCATAAATACTTTAGTTTACTCTTCTTGCCTCAGTGCACATGTTGGGCATCTGTGTAACAGTTTGTGATTACAGGTGAACCTGCCCTCCAAAGTTGGCGACAGTCTCATATTAATTTCATAAAGATCTTTAGTCAGCTATGCAGGATCGATCTGTACAGTGCTTGCCTTGCAATTATAGCAGAGAGGTTGCCCCCATGCGTCTACACCCATAATGCTGAATTCCAAAGTTAGTGATCGTCACTAACTCGCATATATTGGCTGGAGTGAATCCCCTCTATTTGTTCCCCTACCCACGCTGATCGAGGTTACCCTTTACATCCATCAGCAAACCCTCACTGGTTATCGACTTTGGGTTGCTGGCTGTAGCTTCAACCATTCAACCCTACTTCATCACCCGATCATCAGCAGCTGGGTTTTGCTCAGTAATTCATCCAGTTACAGTCGACTACTGAGTAGCACTGCCATGCTTTTCTTTGAAGCTGCATTTCTGACTAGGTTGCCCTCAGAATTTTGCACTTGGTGGTGAGTCAGAGAATTGCCAAACTGACTATACAGAGCTCGAGTCAAAAAAAGGAAGGTAAACGTCATAATGCAGGACTCGTACTCATTTGGACCATGTCTAAGCTGTCTGGTATCTATAGATAAGCATCAGTTCTGTATTTAGTGCCTTATCATCTCACAGAGGCAGTTGTCAGCACAGACATTTCATGCTCAGAATGTGTAGCGATGCCAGTGGAGACATGACACACTCGTTAGCTGTAAATAAGCAGGGATAATAATGGATAAAGACCAGAATAGAGCTCCGAGTATTTGTCATGGTGGATGGATGGACTAGCATCAGATATAGCTCAGCTGAAAGCTATGATGTTGAAGCAGAAGCCACACATACAGAGTTCATGGCTGTCATCAGAGCATCTGACAAAGATCTGAACCTGAATTTTCCTCCTGGTTCTCATATGAACAAGATGAGGATATCATATACGCATGTGGTTGCATCTGGAAGGCTCTTTGAGTCCAGTAGCCGAGCTGTCATTGGTCTCTGCGGCAATGGCCAGGAGCGAATCTGAATTAGCTTCCACAAGCTCACAGGCTAAGGGGGACAAATAAAGGCTTTAGATTGGCCATAATAGCCAACCTCAATATTGCAATGGCTAGTGTTAGATTTGACACAGAGGGACAACACTCAGTGCCAAATGAGTTGTTTCATGTGACTCCAGTAGAAAAGGCCTTGGCTATAAAATAAGTACAGTGTATGAAACGGTTTGCTTTATGAAGGTGCTGAGCTGCAAGGAGGGGCAGTGTGTAAAATAGGTCTGGGATGTGCGTTATGTAGCTTAACAAGGTTAATAAATGTTCATAGTTTGTTTGGCCTGGGGAAAGAAACTCCTCCTCAGCCTCTTTGTCTTGGCCATGATGGAGCAGAGTCACTTACCAGAAGGTAACCACTGAAACAGTTTGTGGTTGGGCTGGTGAATGTCCTTAATGATATGCCCTGGAATTGCACCACCTGGTGTAGATGTCCTGGAGGCAGGGCAGTGCTGTCCTGGTAATGTGTTCAGCACACCGGATCACTTTGTGAAGAGCTTTCCTGTCGAGAGAGCTGCAGTTGCCCTACCTAGCAGGGATGCTTCCAGAGAGCACAAGCTCTACTGTGATGGTGTGAGAATTTCTGCAGCATTGAGATCTTGAATTTTCTCAGCCATTTGAGGTGATATAAATGCCATCTTGCCTTCTTCACCAGGGTGAAGATGCATGTAGTCCAAGTCAGGTTCTCAGAGATGTGAACTCCAAGGTACCTGTAGCTGCTCACTTTCTCTATTGGGGTTCCATAGATCCTGAGTGGTATGTAGTTGATCTTCTGCTTCTCCCTCCTGAAGTCTAGCACCATCTTCTTGGTCTTGGAGGCATGCAGGCCCATGCACACTGCTCAAGCATAGAGTATAGATGCTCACATTTCCTTCTGAAAAAAGATGTTTGAGATTACCACATTCATGGTCTGCCCAGGCAACACACTAATGTTGCATGAATTGGATCGGTCACTGAAGTCAACAGCAACAGTCTGTTGTTGTCTGACCACCCCTGTGATGAGGTTAATTGAAACCACATTCATGGCAGTAGGGCACTCTCAGCCAATTTGATCCTTGGCTGATGCCATTTATGGTTGGTTCAGTCAAAATTACAAAGTGCATGCCAGGCAACCCTATTAAATTTGTCGCAAAATACCAGGGTCAGTCTTTGGGTCTGTTCCCAAAGAAGCCGTAGAGAGGGAAATACAGCGTATATATACAGTTGTGTACACAAGTCATTTTAGCATAAGTGGACACATTAAGTGGACAAGTATTGAATCTTCAGTTAAACAGTATATGTAGGTAACCATTATGGAATGGAAAACGATGGAAATTTGACTATGCAGTCTCATCTCATCTCATTATCTGTAGCCGCTTTATCCTGTTCTACAGGGTCGCAGGCAAGCTGGAGCCTATCCCAGCTGACTACAGGCGAAAGGCGGGGTACACCCTGGACAAGTCGCCAGGTCATCGCAGGGCTGACACATATGGCCCTTTTCCAGCTCACTTCAGCTCCCTTCAGCCCGACACGGCTCGCGTTTCGACTACCAAAAACCAGCACGACTCAGCTCGCTTCAGCCCTGCTTAGCCCCTAAAACTCGCACCGTTTTGGAGTGGGGCGGAAGCGAGCCAAACCGTGCCGAGTGAGGCTGGGGGCGTGAGCAGACACTCCCCTGTGCACTGATTGGTGAGGAGGAGTGTCCTCACATGCCCACACACGCCCCGCGAGCGCGCTAAGATCTGTAAACACCGCAAACCCGGAAGGAGAAGAATTACGAGAATTTCTGAAGCCTTATGCGCCTCGCCTCATCTATACGCTCTTGCCAGTATCTGTCCGCGTTGTCGGTGACAACAAGCCACAGCACCAAGACCAGCAACACTAACGACTCCATGTCCTCCATGTTTATTGTTTACTATCCGGGTCGTGAGACTACCGCTTAAAAGCTCACTGATGTCACTGTTTGCGCTGCTTAACGACATCACCTGATGTCCACCCACTTTCGCTAACTCCACCCAATGTGTCCACCCACTTCCAGCCAGCACGGTTCAGCGCGGTTGTAGTCGAAATGCAACTCCAACAGCCCCGCTCAGCCCGACTCAGCACGGCACGGCTCAGCCCGACTCAGCCGCGTTTGTAGTGGAAAAGCGGCAATAGACACAGGCAACCATTCACATTCACACCTACGGTCAATTTAGAGTCACCAGTTAACCTAACCTGCATGTCTTTGGACCGTGGGGGAAACCGGAGCACCCGGAGGAAACCCACGCGGACACGGGGAGAACATGCAAACTCCGCACAGAAAGGCCCTCGCCGGCCACGGGGCTCGAACCCGGACCTTCTTGCTGTGAGGCGACAGCGCTAACCACTACACCACCGTGCCGCCAACTATGCAGTCATTTATTTAAAAAAAAATTTAAATGAAGAAATAGTTTTTTTTTAAAAATGCACTCTGGATTCACTGGGCTTGCTTCATTTGGCAGAAACAACCTTCGAGGCTTTTAGACTTTATAGGACTGGTATAGGTGTTTCCTATTCCAGTCTCTGACATCTACTGGGCGATATCTTTGCCCACTCTTCTATGTAGACTTCTTTCAACTGTGCAATGTTTCTTATATGTCCAGTCTGTTTCAAATCCCACTACAGCATTTCAGTTCAGTTTTAATTGTATAGCACTTTTTAACAATGGATGTTGTTGCAAAGCAGCTTTACAGAAATATACAAACTCCAGATATATATTTTGCATATGTGAATTATAAAAATGTATCCCTAATGAGCCAGGCAGAAGGCGACAGTGACTGGGGGGGGGAAAACGCCTTTTCAGCGTATCAGGCCAATGTTTCCTTCCTGCTACGCCCACAATATTGCCTACAAGCCTGTAAAAGTTGCTGCTACGCTAATAAAAAGACTTGTCAATCTTGAAAATGTGGTCTTTTGTTTAATTTTCTCGTTATCCCCACGCAGTGGTGACAGCGCGCCGCTATGCGAATGTTCTACGTTCAGACGTACTCCACTCCCCGTCCACTTAAGTGCCCAGTGCATAGCTGCCCAAGTAGTTCCGTGTGGAGATCGTCACTGATCATAGTCCGGTTTGCCTCCTTCCTTATGCTGTATTCTTGGTAAAGTGCCATCCGTGTTCAAAGGTGCTTACATGCAATGCACGTAATACGTGCTGGTCTCTGACAATTTATTTATTTATTTATTTTTTAATGACACAGCACAGTGCATTGAAACCATCAGAGTAATGATCCATAGGGGAAGGTATGATATGCATTAGATCTGGATAGTCATGTATTGTAATTGAATGGCTGAAGCTGAAAATAAAGCTGACACTTGGTGAACATCAACTGGTTGTTTTATTCTTATTCCATAAATATGTCACTAATATAGCTTTATTATTATTATTATTATTATTATTATTATTATTAAGTCTGTTTTTGACTAAAATCACAGCAACTTGTGGCAAAAAAAAATCTTATTAATATTACCAAAAAAAGAGTGACTTTCAGGGAGGCCTGCAAGTGCCAGGAAATATACTAGAATGCATCTCTGAGAATGTAGAACCCATGAGCTTTTGGGGGCCTAAGGCAGCCCCAGAACCCCTGGCCATTATGACTAGTGTTACTCTACTGATATCTTGGTCTATTTAGAACCCTAAGGTGTGTGTGTGTGTGTGTGTGTGTGTGTGTGTGTGTGTGTGTGTGTGTGAATAATGCAATCATGTAACCAGGAAATTCATTATAGTTTTAACATGAAGTCAACTTTGATAAAGTTATTAACTATTTGCTGATGGAGACCTGAGTGCAAGACTGTTCATGGCAATTGCAGTCTGAAAATTGTCCATCGTAGTTCGAACCATCATAGCCAAACTGTTTGAATTATGTAGAAGGAAATTAATAAGCAGCAGGTGTCTGTCATTTTACACTTTCCTTGATTTTATTAAGTTGGTGTGTCTCATCTGGCTTTGCAGAAACATACAACTGTGTCTCATCAGCATAATAGTGGAAGCCAATACCATGCTTATGAATAACTTTACCCAGAGGTAGCATATATAAAGAAAAAAGCAGTGGGCCTAAGACAGAACCTTGTGGAACACCAAACTTTACCTTCATATCTGAAGAAAAGTCACCATTTACCGTACATCAACGAACTGATAACAATCATTTAAATAAGACCTGAGCCAGGAGAGGGCCGTTCCCTTAACTCCCACAACATTTTCTAGTCTATCCAGAAGAATGGAATGATCAGCGGTTTCAAAAGTTGCACTCGGGTCAAGCAACACAAGCAGGGAGACACAGCCCTGATCAGACACCAACAGTAGGTCATTTACTACTTTAACCAGTGCTGCCACTGTGCTATGATGAGGTCTAAATCCTGACTGATACATTTCATGATAAAGGGTAGAGTTGATATTCGTCTATAGTTGGACAGCTGAGAAGTTCATGGCTTTTTTTTTTTTAATCAGGGGTTTGATAACTGCTAATTTAAAGGATTTAGGCTAGGTACATAGCCACTGCTAAGAGAAGAATTGATTATTTTTAGAAGAGTTACAATTGTTTTTGGTATTACCTGTTTGAAGAAATGTGTAGGTAACACATCTGATGCACAGGTTGATTGATTTTGATGAGGAAATTTGTGAAATTAATTCAGTCTCTCTAAGGGGAGTAAAAAATTCTAATTGCTGATCTGATACAGTTATACTGTTATCTACAGGGTTAGTTATATGACATATATATGACTTAATGGCAGGTGTGCGTGTGTTTGTAGTGGTCTTTTTCCGAGTTAATTTTGTGACACTATTAAATAAGAATCTAGGATTCTTTTTGTTAGCCTCCATTAGGGTGGAGAGAGATGTTGATCTAGCAGCACTAAGAACGTTTCCATACTTTAGGAGGCTCTCCTTCCGTGCTAATTTGAACACTACCAATTGTGTTTGATGCCATTTATGTTCTAATTTTTGAGTGGTCTGTTTTAAGGTGCAAGAGTAATTGTTATGCCAGGGTGCTAGTTATTTTTCCTTTCTAATTATTTTTCTTTTAAGTGGAGCTAGTTGCCTGATCAAGTTCTGTGGGGTCTGACGGTGAGCCAATCAAAGTTGATAACCGTCAGTAAAGGTGGTTGCAGACAGATGTAATCACAGGAAGGGGTTTTATTTACAGGTGTGCAAATGATATACGAAGGCATGAGGCAAAGATGGAGTCGTGAAAAACAAAACCGAAAACGGAGTTGGTCACCAGAGTAACATAGAACAAGGCTAGATAGCACGGGGTACTACCGTGTATACGTCGCAAAGTCTTGCTGTATAGAGGAGTCCTTTTATGCACACCATGATTGTGCTCTGATCAGGGACAGGTGCATGTAATAATTAGTACACAGATGCGTGTAACAGCTCGAGGCGCAGCAAGCATGCTGACATGACAATAACTATGGGAGACTATTCATAAAACTTTGTGCAGTAGTTGAAGTGAATGCACATTTAATGTGATACTGTGGCAAGGGGCATATTATTACTAATGCACATTTTAAATGAGATGAGATAATGATCTGAGGAAGCTTCAGACTGTGGAAGTGTGACTGTTTTTTCTGTATTTAATCTGAGTGTTGGTATTAGATCGAGAGTGTGATCACCATTGTGAGAAGGTCCTATGACCACCCCATTAAACATTATTTTCCTCTTAAATGTTCTTTTCTGACAGCAGAATCTTTTTCCTGGCCCATGTCCCATGTTGGTCCAATTTGTGCAGTCTCTTTCTAATGGCAGACTTTGGCATCAACAGTGGCAAGAGTTACCTGCAGATCCTGTGCTGAAATTCTGGGGCTTTTAGAAACTTCTTTTAGCATCATGGAGCCTGCACTCAGGTTAAATTTGCTGAGGTGGCCTGACCTGGACAAGTTGGCAGTGGTTTTAAATCCACTTCACTTGTAGATGTTTTGGACATTGGAATGATTGATTTACAGTATTTTGGAAATCATCTTAAATCCCTTCCCAGACTCACAGGTGGAACTTATAAACTTTGTGCAAAGCTTCATAAGCTCTTCATATCTTGTCATTTTCTCATCCAGCCTCATGACGTTTAATAAAGTCCTGAATAGGCTGAGTGCACTTGGGCTGAATTTTCCTGTTTTCTCAAGGGAAATGTGTGGGGTTTTTGTGTGTTTTTAAAAACATTTATGCATGGGCATTAACTTTGTCATTATTGTTCTTAGAAAAACATTTCAACTATAGGCCTCGGTCGAAATGGAAAAATGCATATTCAATCTTGTAATGTATGTTGATTTTCAATTATTCAGCTGAACATTTTAAATAAGATCTCTGGTTCAATGTAAATATCATGGAAAAAAAAAAAGAGTTTTATGCAGGCCTAGAAATTCATATATCTTTTCACCAGCCAGCCGGGCTAGTTCCCTTCCAAAGTAACTCGCCAAACAGAAAATCAACTCGCCAAAATTTGTTCATGTATGAATTTTACTTCTGTCAAAAATAATGCAAAAGAGAGTCGTTCCCATTGTTCATGACTAATGTGCATTTATTTCAAGATCCGAGTATTTTGATACTGTTGTTAAATACATAAATGAGAACAACACAGAGCACCATAATATAATATCAACAAATAATAATCTATTGGAAAACTTGGTGTATGAGTATTGAAAGCAAATCTACTTACTATCATGACTATAGCACCCAAAATATGTCCAACATGCTTTCTGTATTTAACCGTTTATGAGAGAGAAAGCATTCGGAGCTTCATATTGACTAGGAATCAACTTGAAAAAAATTAATTATTTCATAAAAATCGTATCGCAGCCGAGGCCTACCCTGCTCCCACGCTTACTTAGAAGTCCTTTGTCGTTTCTGCTTCTCGTACGCTTTATCGGCGGCCTTTTTCTCCTCTTCAGACCGAGGTCGCTTTGTCCCTGTCTCTGGCGGTTTCTGTCAGGGCTTTGAAGCAGAATTTTTTTCCTATTGGTTCGTTCCGAACAGAAACGGAATTTTAACGTTTCCAGTTTTGGGTTCCACCATTAAATAGACGTTCCCGAACCGGTTAGAACAAAAAAATTTCGTTCCCGGAACGGTTAATTACGTTCCCTGTCAGCTGTTTAACAAATGGCTATAAAATTATGTCTCTGTCTCATCCAGCTTAAGCCAAATGTAGGCTAATTCTATTACAACCTTCATTAAATAAGACAAGAAATAATTCAAAACTATTATTATTTCAAATGTTGGCGATTTGGATTCTCAGTATGTCTTCCCATCTACACAAACAGAAAAAGTGCCAAAAATGAAAGAGAATTCGTTTAGTGTGTTACCAAAGGCTAGTCAGGCCCTATAGAGGGCTACCGCATGATGTCACCGCGCCGCGAAGACCAAGTACACATCTATGCAAGTACATACATAAAACAAACTACAGCTGAAATGTAGCCAGGGCCGGTTCTGCCCTAATCTGGACCCGGGTGCAACATCGCGCAAACCCCCCCCCCCCCCAAAAAAAAAAGAAAACACCAGTCTAAATCAGGACAACCATCACATAACTATAACTATAAACATTTTATATCAACTATTTTAACTAAATGGGCTATAATAAATAAGCCTGCAGGCAGCCACGGCGGGCTGCCTCAGAAAAGTAACCATTCAATGACAACTGAAAGCCTGCAGCCACGGTGGGCTGCCTCAGAAAAGTAACCATTTGTCCTACCTTAAAACTCGTTTTGCATTTTCTGCCTCCTTTTTTGTATTTTCGACCCTCCGTTTATTTTCTTTCCTTTTCTGAAAACCCGATTTGTGTCCAGACATTTTGTTCTGCTACCAACGAACTAACTCGTCAGGTCTCGTCTCTCGAGCCCGCGATGATTCCCGTGGGAAGGGCAACAACTAATACATTTTTACAAACAGCCAATAGGGAGGTTGCAACGTTCAGGCTGTTCTTTGCTCAGACACTCAGTAATGCAATTACTCACTTTATCACGTGGAGACGTGATAGTAGTCCACCCTCCCGCTCTCTCCATTCAATCAGCGAACGTCACACAGGAAGTGAACCCCAGCGGGTCATAGAAACTTGTGCAGGAGAAGAATGGCTTTATTTGTAGGCTACGGAAACTTTGAGGAACGAAATAAAAACCGGTATTAACCGGTTACCATTATTTTTAATAAGCGTTTCTGTTCCGGAACATAAAAAATAATAAAGTTTCTGGTTTCGTTTCTGTTCCATGTGAAATAGAAAAAGTTCCCGGTTTTCGTTTTCGTTCCTTGAACCGGTTCAAAGCCCTGGTTTCTGTACACCTTTCAGAAATTTCCACATCACAACGTAGCTTTGGCAGATGTAAGCGATGATGTGGCTACATCTATTGAATTTGATAATGTGATTACCGCGATATTCAATGAGATGCGTTATATGCATGCGCAGTAGTGAAGTAGTGAAAAAAACGACAGCCTGACTCGTACATGATATGATTCGGAATTCTTCGGTATTTTCCGTCCTGCCGATAAACACATCGATTAACACAGACACGGCATGCGCTTAATATGTGGCGGCTTGAGTTGACGGTGTGTCTGAATCTTCGCTTCATATATATATATATATATATATATATATATATATATATATATATATATATATATATATATATATTTTTTCAACTAGCCAGCCGGGCTGGCTAGTGACAGGAATTACCCGCCAAATGACAAATTAAGTCGCCTCGGGCGACCGGACCACCGCGAATTTCGAGCCGTGTTATGACTACTGAACAGAGGAAACTATACTATGTACAGATTTTTATGCTGTTGCTTCTCATTGGTCTGAAAACCATGAAAACAGAAAATGTTCACAGTCTCGGCCCTTTGAAGACAATTACAGAAAACATTCTATATCATTTGTAGGAGTGTCAGTGTATACATTACTGGGAAAAGTCTGGTTTTATGGACAGGAAAGGTTTGTGTTTTAGTTGTCTGTCACAGAATGTAGAAATCACATGACTGGCCAACAATCACATGGCATTACCCAGTTCTCGTCTCCTCATAAACTGATGCGTGTTTTTATATTTTTCAGGTTGACCCATGACATAAGTTTAAATGAATTTGAGGATGAGGACTTGTCAGAAATCACAGAGATCACAGACGAGCGAGGTCTCAGCCTGAACTGCAATGGCTTCGACATCAAGGTACGAGAAAATCTCATAGTTATCGGTCTGTTACTCAAGCTGCTGATCTACACACACACACACACACACACACACACACACACACACAGAGCCATCTTTAGCAGCATCAACTGTAACCAAAAGCTTCTGATCTGTCCTGTTGCTATGGAGGAACTTTGTTCTACTCTTCTTTGCAGGATTATTTTAATTCAGCCACATTGGAGGACTTTCAGACATGAATTGCTCAAGGTCCTCCCACAGCATCTCAATGGGGTTCAGGGTTTAGCCATGCCAAAACTGTAATTTTGTTTTTTGATCATTTCAGAGGTGGACCTTCGCTTGTGCTTTGGTTCAGTTGTCTTGCTGCGTAACTCTCTCTTGTGTTTGAGCTTTAGACCAGACATTCTCATTTAGGATTTTCTGGTAGAGAGCAGAACTTACTCGTATCATTCCATCAGTTACGGCGAGTCACCCAGGCCCTGAAGCAGCAAAACATCCCCATACCATCACACCACCACCACCATGTTTCACTGTTAGTATCATGCTCTTATTGTGGAATGTTAGCTTTTCACCAGATGTAACAGGAGCTATGTCTTGCAATAAGTTCCACTTTCGACTCATCATTCCACAGAACATCATCCCAAAAGACTTGGGGGTCATCAAGGGGTTTTTGGCAAATGTGAGACAAATCTGTATGTTCCTCTTTGTCCTTGTAACTGTCCGATGGATGCCATTTTTTGGCCGCTCTCTTTCTCATGATAGAATCATAAACTTTGGTCTTATCTGAGGTGAGCGTGGCCTGAAGCCCCTTATATGTTTGTTTGGGTTCTGGTGTGACTTCCTGCATGAGTCATCTGTGGAACATCAATTGGTCGGACATTTCTGGGAAGATTCACTGCTGTTTTCAAGTTTTCTGTATTTGGAGATAATGGCATTCACTGTAGTAAGCTGGACATCCAGAGCCTTAAAAATAATTTTGCAACCCTTTTTGATATACTTAAAAAAAATTTCTCATCTTTTCTGGAATTCAAGTTACGTTTATTTGTATAGCGCGTTTAACAATAGACATTGTCACAAAGCAGCTTTACAGAGCATTAAAGGCTTTAAACATGAGCTAATTTTATCCCCAATGAGCAAGCCTGTGGCGACGGTGGTGAGGAAAAACTCCCTCAGACGACACGAGGAAGAAACCTTGAGAGGAACCAGACTCAGAAGGGAACCCATCCTCATTTGGGTGATGATAGACAACATGATTATAAAAAACATGCTTCTATAACTGTGTCCTATATAGTCACAAAGTACTACTGTGAAACCAGGAAATTATTATAGTTTTAACACGTTGTGTTGAAGTTATAAACTCTTCATTGATGGAAACTTGAGTGTAAAACTGTTCATGACAACTGCAGTCCTAAAGTTAGCAAGTCAACTGTAGTCCTCAGCCATAAAAACATTACTGTAAGAGTCCAGCGCGTCTTCCAAGTGCGACTTTCGTGGAGCCATCCTCCACAGGAGCAATGTGATGAGACTCCAGCCAGACGTAGGGCATCAGGATGGATCAGGCAGGTCTGAGGAGCAGAAAAGGTTCAGCATCTCGATCTCGGGGATCAAAAGGAATTCCTTTTGATCGTTGCATAGCGAGCTGCTTGTTTAGTCTACTTCACACTGCTGGAATGATCCTATTTAACTGATGTTTAGACTCACTTAACGGGGTAATTACTTTTTCACACAGGGCCAGTTGGTATTGGATTACTTTTTTTTTTTTTCAATCAATGAAAAACTGTGTGTTTTGTGTTTACTGAGGTTGCCATTGATATTTTGTTGGTCTGAAAAAAACGTGACCTATACAAAAACAGAAGCCAGGAAGGGGGCAAATACTTTTTCATTGCACTGTATGTTAGAAACAAAATCGCCCCCTGACTTTTCATCTGTAATTATAAATCCAGGCCAATTACAGGTAAGTGAACATTACAGCTCCTCCACTGAAAAACAATGCAGTACAGTATTTACAGATGTTTAAAATATGGAGTGATTTCTGCTAAAATGTCACCAACCGGAAAAGGTGTGTGTGTGTGTGTGTTTTCAGCTCTGACGCACAGTGGAGGTGGGAGTGTGTAAAAAAAAAAAAAAATTCTCAGCTGCTATGGAAATAAAGGTTCCTCTTATCGACTGTGTTTTTCCATCTTTTTCTTTCCGTCCAAATGTCTCATTTTAGTGTAAATGCTTGTGTATTTTGTTGAATGCTCTGATGAGGAACAACAGTGTTGTGAGGATAAACTGGGCTGCTCAGGAAGTTCTGAAGATTCATTTCATGATCCAGTAAAGGTCAACTAATGCAGGGTTTTTACATTTGCGATCATGGTCATCACCAGAGTCATCACTTAACACTAGCAAGCTTGGTAATGAGCTGGGTTAGTTAGCTATCATATAGCTACTGCTGGAGAGGTAACGATATGAAAATTTTCTCTTTCTCTCTTTTTTACACACACACACACACACACACACACACACACACACACACGATTAGAGCCACTCCTGTATAGTGCCTTGGCATATTTATACCTGCGGTAATGTCATTTAAACATCATTAAATATGAAACACTCCATGCACACAGAAGTCACGTCTGTACGGATGTGCTCATGCAATTGTTTCTAAATGTGTCTCTTGGGTAAACCTGATCCTCCTGCTAAACGATAGTTATAACGTTGCCCTAATGATCATCGATCTGTCCATTTGTCTGTAAAGGGAAAGCGGAGAAACGAATGATATCGTGCCGCTCGATACAATAATTTTTATTAAATATATGTATGTAATATGGAACATACAGTGGGGCAAAAAAGTATTTAGTCAGTCACCAATTGTGCAAGTTCTCCCACTTAAAAAGATGAGAGAGGCCTGTAATTTTCATCATAGGTACACTTCAACTATGAGAGACAGAATGGGGGGGAAAAAATCCAGAAAATCACATTGTCTGTCTGATTTTTAAAGAATTTATTTGCAAATTATGGTGGAAAATAAGTATTTGGTCAATAACAAAAGTTCATCTCAATACTTTGTTATATACCCTTTGTTGGCAATGACAGAGGTCAAACGTTTTCTGTAAGTCTTCACAAGGTTTTCACACACTGTTGCTGGTATTTTGGCCCATTCCTCCATGCAGATCTCCTCTAGAGCAGTGATGTTTTGGGGCTGTCGCTGGGCAACACGGACTTTCAACTCCCTCCAAAGATTTTCTATGGGGTTGAGATCTGGAGACTGGCTAGGCCACTCCAGGACCTTGAAATGCTTCTTACGAAGCCACTCCTTCATTACCCGGGCGGTGTGTTTGGGATCATTGTCATGCTGAAAGACCCAGCCACGTTTCATCTTCAATGCCCTTGCTGATGGAAGGAGGTTTTCACTCAAAATCTCACGATACATGGCCCCATTCATTCTTTCCTTTACACGGATCAGTCGTCCTGGTCCCTTTGCAGAAAAACAGACCCAAAGCATGATGTTTCCACCCCCATGCTTCACAGTACGTGTGGTGTTCTTTGGATGCAACTAAGCATTCTTTCTCCTCCAAACACGACAAGTTGAGTTTTTACCCAAAAGTTCTATTTTGGTTTCATCTGACCATATGACATTCTCCCAGTCCTCTTCTGGATCATCCAAATGCTCTCTAGCAAACTTCAGACGGGCCTGGACATGTACTGGCTTAAGCAGGGGGACACGTCTGGCACTGCAGGATTTGAGTCCCTGGCGGCGTAGTGTGTTACTGATGGTAGCCTTTGTTATTTTGGTCCCAGCTCTCTGCAGGTCATTCGCTAGGTCCCCCCGTGTGGTTCTGGGATTTTTGCTCACCGTTCTTGTGATCATTTTGACCCCACGGGGTGAGATCTTGCGTGGAGCCCCAGATTGAGGGAGATTATCAGTGGTCTTGTATGTCTTCCATTTTCTAATAATTGCTCCCACAGTTGATTTCTTCACACCAAGCTGCTTACCTATTGCAGATTCAGTCTTCCCAGCCTGGTGCAGGTCTACAATGTTGTTTCTGGTGTCCTTTGACAGCTCTTTGGTCTTGGCCATAGTGGAGTTTGTAGTGTGACTGACTGAGGTTGTGGACAGGTGTCTTTTATACTGATAACGAGTTCAAACAGGTGCCATTAATACAGGTAACGAGTGGAGGACAGAGGAGCCTCTTAAAGAAGAAGTTACAGGTCTGTGAGAGCCAGAAATCTTGCTTGTTTGTAGGTGACCAAATACTTATTTTACTGAGGAATTTACCAATTAATTCATTAAAAATCCTACAATGTGATTTCCTGGATTCTTTCCCCCCATTCTGTCTCTCATAGTTGAAGTGTACCTATGATGAAAATTACAGGCCTCTCTCATCTTTTTAAGTGGGAGAACTTGCGCAATTGGTGGCTGACTAAATACTTTTTTGCCCCATTGTATTTAGTAGTACACTATTATAACATTATGCACAAATCTAAATATGTTTATAGAGCGCACTAGTATAGATCATAACACAGTATTATCCAGCTTTGTCTGTTGTCTGATACACTATGAAGGAGTGTTATTCAGATTATTTCACAGGAAGCAAAAACAAGCTAATACTAGTGTTGATGTTGACCTGCAGGTCTCTACATTACTGTGTGGTTTTTAAGGTTATAAAATTACTTCCAGTCAAGTGTAAGTGTGTGTGTGTGTGTGTGTGTGTGTGTGTGAGTGAGTGAGTGAGTGAGTGAGTGAGAGAGTTTAATGGTTTCTATGGTCAGCAGGTGTGCCCCAAGTGCATCATTTTAATAATCAGCCATTATCACAGAGTAACGTGATACCTGATCACTCTGTCAAAGAAAGAACACTACATTACATTATCTCTTATTAGATATTAAAGCTCCTGTCAACTTATATTTATCATTAGATTCTTACTCATCACTGAGGTATCATTCCTATGGGAAACATTTCATGTGACTTCAGAAGCCAAGGTCACGGAGATGTGGAACATTAAAGCAGATACGCAGAACCTTTATTTTTAAATACATTTCTGAGTGGATAGTATCTCCATCCTTGACTCTTGTATGCTGCATAAATAGGAATTTTAAAAATATACGTATATATTTTTGAGAGTTAAAATCGACCGCAAAGTTGTGATTGGAGCCGCCCCGCTGAGCCAGCCAGCCCTGAGTGCGTGACGTCACTGCGGGAACCGGTTTTAAGGCCGAGGCCTTTTACAGCTATAGACCAAAGTCATATAAATAATTTCTGGTGAAAAGTAAGAAATAGCGTTACCGACTTGCTCAACTAAGACTGATTTGACTTCACTGATTGTGGGTTGACTTTCATTAAAACAGGATAGGTGTCATAACTTATGCAACATACATGTACATGCATGCATTTTCACTGATAAAACGTAAAAGGCTCATTAAATAATCAGATGAACTGAGACAATCACATTCTGAAGCAAATTAAATAATCTTATACCGCTAACTTAAACACACAATACAAGTTACATGCATTAATCTAAATGCAGGTAAACAAGTGTTGTTGTTTTGTATCCAAATGAGAGTCGCATCTTACCCGTCTGTGTTCTCGCTTCTTGAAGGCCGATCTTGTGGCCGATTGTTTTGAAACAATCTGACTTTCAGTTGTTCGTTCAGTTCTCCATTCATTTGCTTCATCCACATAAGGGCGACATATTGCTGCTGAGGTGAGCATATCCAGCGAAGAAATCAGACAGCTGGTCAGCTCATTCTCCATTTTCTCCATACTGAGTACTCCACCATTACTGCTCGGCTCAAGCAATTACTAAAACCTGGGATGGGACAGGTTGTCACCAGTTTTAGCAACAACTGCAGGGAGGTCACTGCCCGAGCGATATGTCTCACGTTCCGTCCCGGGGTTTAGCAACAACCCTCGGCTCACATTCCAGGAGAACCGGTGCAACTGAACTTACTTTCCTTTTCTTGTAGTTTTCTTTTCCTTTAATTGTTGGTACTGCACCCTCTTTCAATCCAGGCTTATAGCCAACGCTCTTTAACAGATCAGAGGTCTCGTACGAGTCTTCAGTAAAATGTGCAGAGCAGAGGAGAGACCACTTCATAGGCGCCCAATGTGCCCGTGAACTTCTCGCAAAACACGTTCAAATCTTTGCAGTTTGAACATTCTTGGACCATGAATGCAACATAAATCCACCTTCTATCGTGTTGCTGCACCTGCCAGCAACACATCTACGTAGCATGGCGATAAATTAGCTCAAAATGGAGGATCGGTGTTTTAGTATAGCGGTAATGGTGATGAGAGACCGATAGACTTCCTGCTGTGATGTCACAGATGTCAAGATCATTCACTCAGACCGCTACCTATATAAATCACTTTAATCGTACAACCCCGATTCCAAAACAGTTGGGACAAAGTACAAATTGTAAATAAAAATGGAATGCAATAATTTACAAATCTCAAAAACTGATATTCTATTCACAATAGAACATAGACAACATGCCGAAAGTGAGACATTTTGAAATTTCATGACAGCAACACATCTCAAAAAAGTTGGGACAGGGGCAATAAGAGGCTGGAAAAGTTAAAGGTACAAAAAAGGAACAGCTGGAGGACCAAATTGCAACTCATTAGGTCAATTGGCAATAGGTCATTAACATGACTGGGTATAAAAAGAGCATCTTGGAGTGGCAGCGGCTCTCAGAAGTAAAGATGGGAAGAGGATCACCAATCCCCCTAATTCTGCGCCGACAAATAGTGGAGCAATATCAGAAAGGAGTTCGACAGTGTAAAATTGCAAAGAGTTTGAACATATCATCATCTACAGTGCATAATATCATCGAAAGATTCAGAGAATCTGGAAGAATCTCTGTGCGTAAGGGTCAAGGCCGGAAAACCATACTGGGTGCCCGTGATCTTCGGGCCCTTAGACGGCACTGCATCACATACAGGCATGCTTCTGTATTGGAAATCACAAAATGGGCTCAGGAATATTTCCAGAGAACATTATCTGTGAACACAATTCACCGTGCCATCTGCCGTTGCCAGCTAAAACGCTATAGTTCAAAGAAGAAGCCGTATCTAAACATGATCCAGAAGCGCAGACGTCTTCTCTGGGCCAAGGCTCATTTAAAATGGACTGTGGCAAAGTGGAAAACTGTTCTGTGGTCAGACGAATCAAAAATTGAAGTTCTTTATGGAAATCAGGGACGCCGTGTCATACGGACTAAAGAGGAGAAGGACGACCCAAGTCATCAGCACTCAGTTCAGAAGCCTGCATCTCTGATGGTATGGGGTTGCATTAGTGCGTGTGGCATGGGCAGCTTACACATCTGGAAAGACACCATCAATGCTGAAAGGTATATCCAGGTTCTAGAGCAACATATGCTCCCATCCAGACGACGTCTCTTTCAGGGAAGACCTTGCATTTTTCAACATGACAATGCCAAACCACATACTGCATCAATTACAGCATCATGGCTGCATAGAAGAAGGGTCCGGGTACTGAACTGGCCAGCCTGCAGTCCAGATCTTTCACCCATAGAAAACATTTGGCGCATCATAAAACAGAAGATACGACAAAAAAGACCTAAGACAGTTGAGCAACTAGAATCCTACATTAGACAAGAATGGGTTAACATTCCTATCCCTAAACTTGAGCAACTTGTCTCCTCAGTCCCCAGACGTTTACAGACTGTTGTAAAGAGAAAAGGGGATGTCTCACAGTGGGAAACATGGCCTTGTCCCAACTTTTTTGAGATGTGTTGTTGTCATGAAATTTAAAATCACCTAATTTTTCTCTTTAAATGATACATTTTCTCAGTTTAAACATTTGATATGTCATCTATGTTCTATTCTGAATAAAATATGGAATTTTGAAACTTCCACATCATTGCATTCTGTTTTTATTTACAATTTGTACTTTGTCCCAACTTTTTTGGAATCGGGGTTGTAAAACTCACTATATTAGATTTATTGTTAACGCTTAAAACTATTCCTGTGCCATTCTTGAGGTCTCAAGGCATTTATAAACAAAAAGTGAGGCCATGGCTCTGCGTATCTGCTTTAAAATGTTACTGGATTAGATTTCAGCTTTGTGTTAAGTTTTTGTTGTTGTCTATCCTTTGTTTCCTGTTATCTGTTTCCATTGGTTCTTTGCTGTTGGATATGATTTTTAGCTTTTTGTTATTATATTGTTCATATTAGGCCATAGAAGAAGTGAATTCAAAACTTTTTACATTTTCTTATTTCGTACTCTTTAGCACAACAACCATACACACTCGCCATAAAGATACCAAACTGCAAACTCAGTCATCGAGTTAACTTTCTAGTCTCTCCACATGCAGGTGTATGAGTAGGTTAGAGAATATTATCTCCGAGATATTAAAAAGTTTTATATTCAGCTCGGTGTCTGTTCTTAGTAATGCTGATCGTGAATATATATATATATATTTTTTTCCTCCTGTGGATTTTTTTTTTATTTATTGCAGAGCTATAATTTGGTGCGTGTGTGTGTGTGTGTGTGTGTGTTGGGGTCATGCTGTGCCACTCAGCCCCATCTCCAGTTAGTTGCCTGGCAACAGGCTCAGGATCTCTCTTAAAGGGACAAGGCGTGAATAGAAAGACGAAAGGGAGAGAAACTTGGACAGAGGGTGTTTTTGCAGCCAGCAGCTTTAGAGCCATGTTTCCACCTATAGCTGGAGATGAAATGTTCTGTACGAAGCAGTAACTAAATAAAATGGAAATGAGAAGGAGGAAATAACGGGGAGCGCCAGAGAGAGGTCTACACACAGCTCTGTTTATTCCCATCTTTATCATTTTAACCACAAAGAATTTATAATGTACTGAAATCTTGAAAAGGAACAAAAAAGGTGTTTTTTGAGTTAAAACAGTAGTAATAATCATTCTGATGTCATTCATTTCCGTAACACATACACTGTGGCCATAAGTAAGTGCACCCCTGACTGTCGCACTCGTGTGGTTCTTCCTCAAACTGTTCCCATGAAGTCTGAAGCGCACACTTGTATAGAATGCCTGTCTGTTTTATTGTAGCTTTACAGTTTTCCTTCATTGGACTTAAGGAACCCAAGCCTGTTCCAGCATGACGATGTTCCAGGGCACAAAGTGAGCTCCGGTGTGTGAAGGTTGGAGTGGAAGAACTGGAGTCTCCTGCACTGAGCCCTGACTGAACTCAACCCCACTGAACATCTTTGGGATGAACTGGAGCTTCTTCAACATCCCAACATCGGAGTCTGATCTCATTAATGCTCTCGTAGCTGAACCGAATGAACACACATCCCTGCAGCCACGCCCCAAAATCTAGTGGAAAGCCTGCTCAGAAGAGAAGAGTAGAGCTGCTTATAAGAGGAAAGGGGGAATAAATCTGTTATGAGATATTCAACCAGGACATACGAGTGACGTGATGGTCAGGTGTCCGTATACTTTTGGTCAGATAGTGTGGTACAGATTCAGCCAGAAGGTGGGCCACTTGTTTGCTTTAAAACCAATGCAGTGACCTTTTCATAATGACAGTTCAGTACAATTGGTAGAAATGCATTTATTCATGTCAATAATGAATGTCGGCATGACACATTTCACACAGAATTAACATGATAATAAACCTTGAAGTGTTTTAGAGGCTCAGCACACGTCAGTAGTCAATCACTGCTCTCTCACACACACACACACACACACACACACACCTCCTGTGTCTTACTAATGTGTGATTTTCTATAATTACTCCCACTGTCTCTCTGCCTGATTAAGTTGCCTCTCTCTCCTCCTCCAATCACTTCAGGGTCATATGGTGCGGCCATCCAGTAGTGTTGCTCGGAAGGTGGAGCCAGGCGCAGTGGGGCATGTCTGCTCAGAGACGCTTCCCTTGGAGATGATCAACGGAGCAGAGGGAACACACACTGGTGACACACACACCACGAGCACACGCTCCAAGGATACGTACACCATGGACACATACCGACCCAAACGGCCCACCACGCTCAACCTGTTCCCACAGGTGCCCCGCACACAGGTACAGCGACAGAGCGTCAGAGCCTGAGAACGTGTGTGTGTGTGTGTGTGTGTGTGTGTGTAGGAATGTTTTTGTATTGTATGATATATATATATATATATATATATATATATATATATATAATGTGTGTATATAAAGTCTGTTTTTAACCACATAGCTTGTGTGTGAGTGAGTGAGTTATAGTCTGCTCTAGATGGTGATGGAGGAGATTGCACTCCTTGGAACTGTAGTGTGACATCACACACACACACACACACACACACACACAATGGGGTCTGTTGTTTGCAGTAGATGCAGGTTATTATTGTCTTTGTCCTGTTTGAATTGAACAGACTCTATGAAGAATTTAGATGATATTGGTGTGTGTGTGTGTGTGTGTGTGTGTGTGTGTAATAGTCATCCTGGCTGATGTAATGCCGTTATTTTGGTAATTTGTTAGGCCATGAAGCATATTTTACCAATTGTTCTTGTGGTTGAGGGTTGTGAACCAGAGGCAGGTGGATGTCTGCATTAATCTTGTCTTTTTAATTAAAAATGCAATTCAGCAGACAAAATCATAATCAAAATGAAAGCGGGGTCAGTGGGTCAGGCATACAGAGCATCGAAGGATCATACCAAAGAACAAAAGCAAGAGTCATAGTGGTAACAATACGCACAGGAGAAGTGAACAGGATTAAATGAGGATTCAACAGGAAGTAGGTGCAGTCAGGAATCAAGTGTGTGGGATGTGTAATGTCTGGGCTGGATTTGTGTGCTGGATGTGACACGTGCTGCCCTAAAAATAATAAAAATAAATAAAACCGATCTGTGTCATGCATGAGGAAGTGAACTGGATGTAGGTCTCGGGCTCCTGCATCACACTGTGTAGTGCATCAGCCAGCTAACCGAGAGAGATCAGCTAACACAAGATATACACATGTTTATAGTGTCTTGCAAAAGTATTCATCCGCATTACAAGCTGCAGTTAAAATGGATTTTTGGAGGGTTGGCACCATTTTAATTACACAACATGCCTGCAACTTTAAAGGTGCAAATTGTTGTTTTATTGTGACACAAACAATAATTAAGATGAAAAAACAGAAATCTGGAGTGTGCATAAGTATTCACCCCCTTTCGTATGAAACCCCTAAATAAGAGCTGCTCCAACCAATTCACTTCATAAGTCACATAATTAGTTGATTAAGATCCACCTGAGTGCAATCAGTGTCACATGATCTGTCACATGATGTCTGTATAAATCAACCTGTTCTGGAAGGACCCTGACTCTGCAACACGACTAAGCAAGCAACATGAAAACCAAGGAGCCTCCAAACAGGTCAGAGACAAAGTTGTGGAGAAGTATAGATCAGGGTTGGGTTATAAAAAATATCCCAAACTTTGAATTTCCCACGGAGCTCCATTAAATCCATTATAGCAAAATGGAAAGAATATGGCACCACTACAAACCTGACAAGAGAAGGCCCCGCCCACCAAAACTCACAGACCGGGCAAGGAGGGCATTAATCAGAGATGCAACAAAGACACCAAAGATAACACTGAAGGAGCTGCAAAGATCCACAGCGGAGATGGGAGTATCTGTCCATAGGACCACTTTAAGCCATACACTCCACAAAGTAGGTGGGGCTTTATGGAAGAGTGGCCAGAAAAAAGTAATTGCTGAAGAAAACACATTTGGAGTTTGCCCAACAGCATGTGGCAGACTCCCCAAACACATGGAAGAAGATTCTCTGGTCAGGTGAGACTAAAACTGATCTTTTTGGCCATCATGGGAAACGCCATGTGTAGCACAAACCCAACACCCTGAGAACACCATTCCTACAGTGAAGCATGGTGGTGGCAGCATCATGCTGTGGGGATGTTTTTCATCTGCAGGGACAGGAAAGCCGGTCAGGACTGAAGGAAAGATGGATGGCACTAAATACAGGGCAATTCTGGAGGAAAACCTGTTGGAGTCAGCCAGAGGTTTGAGACTGGGATGAAGGTTCATGTTCCAGCAGGACAATGACCCTAAACATACTGCTAAAGCTACACTGGAGTGGTTTAAAGGGAAACATTTAAATGTCTTGGAATGACCTAATCAAAGCCCAGACCTCAATCCAATTGAGAATCTGTGGCATAACTTGAAGATTGCTGTACACCAACGCAACCCATCTAACTTGAACGAGTTGGAGCAGTTTTGCCTTGAGGAATGGGCAGAAATCCCAGTGGCTAGATGTGCTAAGCTCATAGAGACATACCCCAAGAGACTTGCAGCTATAATTGCAGCAAAAGGTGGCTCTACGTACTTTTGACTTTGGGGGGGGTGAATGCACACTCCAGATTTCTGTTTTTCATCTAAATTATTGTTTGTGTCACAATAAAACAACAATGTGCACCTTTAAAGTGGTCGGCATGTTGTGTAAATCAAATGGTGCCAATCCCCCAAAAATCCATTTTAATTCCAGCTTGTAATGCAACAAAACAGGACAAACACCAAGGGGGGGGGAATACTTTTGCAAGACATTGTATTTTGGAATATGCCGCTGGTATGAGATGTTTATAAAAGCTTTATTAATGAAGGCATCAGAAGTGTATAGTGTAGTGCTGTGATAATACACCTAGTCTGTGTTTTTGACACTTTAAAGCTATAGAGAACACCTGTATGGGCATGTGGAAGGGGTGGTGACAGGGGCACCCCTATTTACTGGTTAAAGGCTGTAATCTAATTGCCATCAGTAAAGCCTAAAGCTGTGCTTTGAGACAGTTTACACGATGTACATACTCACTCAGAAGAGTCGCTAGAAGTAGCTGGTCAGAAGGTGTTGGAAAAGTTACACACACGTTACATGTCACATAGCTTGATTTTATGTTATGTGACGTTCTTTGAGGAATCTCATAACCATCTCCATGTCAGGATTTTTGTTGATCTGAAATATCAGGGGTGTAGTGGTTAGCGCTGTCGCCTCACAGCAAGAAGGTCCTGGGTTCGAGCCCCGTGGCCGGCGAGGGCCTTTCTGTGTGGAGTTTGCATGTTCTCCCCGTGTCCGCGTGGGTTTCCTCCGGGTGCTCCGGTTTCCCCCACAGTCCAAAGACATGCAGGTTAGGTTAACTGGTGATTCTAAATTGACCGTAGGTGTGAATGTGAGTGTGAATGGTTGTCTGTGTCTATGTGTCAGCCCTGTGATGACCTGGTGACTTGTCCAGGGTGTACCCCACCTTTCGCCCGTAGTCAGCTGGGATAGGCTCCAGCTTGCCTGCGACCCTGTAGAACAGGATAATGCGGCTAGAGATAATAATGAGAATGAAATATCAGGGTGATTGAGCTCCAGATCACCACATGTACTTGCCAGTGTGGTGGTCTGCGCTTGTGACACATGAGTGAGGATGATCATAATGGCTTAAATGCGTGTTTAATGGTTCATTAGTCTGGAGCACTGTGGATTGAATAAATTTTCTCCCGGATCTAAATCTGAAACTCAGATGCTTAATATGGCTGTGTGTAGTGTTGTAGTCGAGTCACTAAACTTCGAGTCTGAGTCCAGTCTTGAGTCCCCTGTGTTCAGGTCCAAGTCATTAAAAAAAATTGAGTTGAGTCCACTATTGATCCGAGTCACATCCAAGAACAAGACTCCAACTGCACCATGTGACGGTGTCTGTTTCAGCGCCATTATCATGAGTTTGATCCTGAACATGGTGTATGAACAGGTGACTGTGCTTCTCTTTATCAGGGAGTGTGAAGTATTCTGTCAGAGGTGGTTGGGAGACGGATGGAAGTGCAGAAGGTGTGTTTATTAATACAAGTGAAGACGGTAAACAATCCAGAATGGCAGGCAAAATCGTAAAACAGGCGATGGAGGCCCAAACAGGCTATTGTAGACTCGGCAGGATCAAAGACGAGAAACAGGAAATCAGGGATCAGGAACCCAAACAAGGAAATGAGGCTTGGTAACGTGTTAGCAACGCAGCTCAATACTTCGCAAAGTAAGAATGTTTTCACAGTTGTTATAAATGTGCGCTGATTGCGCCTTAATCCTGTGCAGGTGTGAGTCATTTATGGCGCGCGTGCGAGAGTCCACTTGGCGCATGCGCTGTCCGGAGCGCGCCCAAGAGTCAGTCTGATGTACGTGCCAAGGCACGCAGGTGTGACACTCTTACATGAAATGAGTACAAAAATTAATGTAGATATAAATATCATATATCAAATTATTAAGGCAGGTTACAAAAAATAAAGAAAAAATCCGAGTCCTCGTCTCCAATTTACGAGTCCGAATGCAGTTAATCCATGAGTCCGAGTCATCAGTGCGCAAGTCCAAGTCAAGTCACGAGTCCTTAAAATTAGGGCACGGGTCAGACTTGAGTCCAAGTCCTGGACTTGAGTACTACAAGCCTGGCTCTGTGTGTGTGTTTATAATTGGATCTACTCTATCCTCTAATCTGGGTTAAAGATCAGTTAAGAATAACTCTCAGTATGTGGTGTTAAGCCTCGGTGTTTGCCTGTACCTTATATTTTGTGATGCACAGATACTGATTCATGTAAATGTGTACATTTTAGCAATACCTTCATCAACAATATTTTTCCATTACATATTAAAAACTGCTCATTGAAAGTGTGACAGAATTTGCCACATGCACTGATTATGAATGATTTCGTAATCGATAGATAAAATTGGCATGACATCACAGCAGCGTAGACGTTACTTCTGCGTGGATAATGCTGGGAGCGCTGTGTAGGTACAACAGTGATTTTTATTTATATATATTTAATGAAAACATCACAAGATTATATATCACAAAACTGAAATATTCATCATCTGCTTCTGACATCCACAGCTTGAGAAACAAGAATGGAGGTTTTCCAGACCACTTATGGACAATGTCCCATCATTTAAAAATAGAACTGAATTCAATTGACTGTGAAGGCGAAAGCGTATCACATCATTTTCATACTCCTCACTCAGACCACTCAGTAGGGCCTCATACCCTGTGGATGAGGGCGGGGTCGTCCTGAAAGAGACCACACCTCACTGAAGTTATTCAGAATAACGTCTTTTCTCCATGGTGACATGTATAATATATTTCAAAATGTTACTTATTGCACATTATTCTTTTAATACAGTGTCTTGCAAAAGTATTCCCCCCCCCCCCCCCCCCCCCGGTGTTTGTCCTGTTTTGTTGCATTACAAGCTGGAATTAAAATGGATTTTTGGGGGTTAGCACCATTTGATTTACACAACATGCTGACCACTTCGAAGGTGCACTTTTTATTTATTTATTTATTTTTATTGTGAGACAAGATGAAAAAACAGAAATCTGGAGTGTGCACAAGTATCCCCCCCCCCCCCCCCCAAAAAAAAAGTCAATACTTTGTAGAGCCACCTTTTGCTGCAATCACAGCTGCAAGTCTCTTGGGGTGTGTCTCTATTGGCTTAACACATCTAGCCACTGGGATTTCTGCCCATTCCTCAAGGCAAAACTGCTCCAACTCCTTCAAGTTAGATGGTTTGCGTTGGTGTACAGCAATCTTCAAGTTATGCCACAGATTCTCAATTGGATTGAGGTTTGGGCTTTGATTCGGCCATTCCAAGACATTTAAATGTTTCCCTTTAAACCACTCCAGTGTAGCTTTAGCAGTATGTTTAGGGTCATTGTCCTGCTGGAATGTGAACCTTCATCCCAGTCTCAAACCTCTGGCCGACTCAAACAGGTTTTCCTCCAGAACTGCCCTGTATTTAGTGCCATCCATCTTTCCTTCAGTCCTGACCAGCTTTCCTGTCTCTGCAGATGAAAAACATCCCCACAGCATAATGCTGCCACCACCATCCTTCACTGTAGGAATGGTGTTCTCAGGGTGTTGGGTTTGCACCACACATGGCGTTTCCCATGATGGCCAAAAACTTCAATGTTAGTCTCATCTAACCAGAGAATCATCTTCCATGTGTTTGGGGAGTCTGCCACATGCTGTTGGGAAAACTCCAAACGTGATTCCTTAAGCAATGACGTTTTTCTGGCCACTCTTCCATAAAGCCCCGCCCACTCTGTGGAGTGTACGGCTTAAAGTGTTATCTTTGGTGTCTTTGTTGCATCTCTGATTAATGCCCTCTTTGCCCGGTCTGTGAGTTTTGGTGGGTGGGGCCTTCTCTTGTCAGGTTTGTAGTGGTGCCATATTCTTTCCATTTTGCTATAATGGATTTAATGGAGCTCTGTGGGATATTCAAAGTTTGGGATATTTTTTATAACCCAACCCTGATCTATACTTCTCCACAACTTTGTCTCTGACCTGTTTGGAGGCTCCTTGGTTTTCATGTTGCTTGCTTAGTAGTGTTGCAGAGTCAGGGTCCTTCCAGAACAGGTTGATTTATACAGACATCATGTGACAGATCATGTGACACTTTGATTGCACACAGGTGGATCTTAATCAACTAATTATGTGACTTATGAAGTGAATTGGTTGGAGCAGCTCTTATTTAGGGGTTTCATACGAAAGGGGCTGAATACTTATGCACACTCCAGATTTCTGTTTTTTCATCTTAATTATTGTTTGTGTCACAATAAAACAACATTGTGCACCTTTAAAGTGGTCGGCATCTTGTGTAAATCAAATGGTGCTAACCCTCCAAAAATCCATTTTAATTCCAGCTTGTAATGCGACAAAACAGGACAAACACCAAGGGGGATGAATACTTTTGCAAGGCACTGTAAGTGTTAAAATGTGAAATATTGCTCATTTCCATGAAGGGTGCCAGTAATTCGGGAGGGCGCTGTACATGCTGCTGTATTTTATAAGAGTTTCCCATTGAACCACCACACCTCTGGAAATGTAGAACTCTGTAATTCTACAGATAGAAGAATGGGAGAGGTGTACACTTGGTTGAATTATTTTCTCACCCTCACAAGTTGCCTCACCACCTCATAGACACTGTTGCCATGGCGACATACCACTATTACGATCATCACTCTTCTTGACACCAGTGAGAGTGAGTCAGCTCAAGCCAAGGACATACATTAAATGCATTTGCAGATTGATCATTATGGCTGAGTTCTCCAGTTTCCTCTCCCCTCCCAGAAACGCACCCTGTGATGTGCCATGCGATGTGCTCCATCATGACGCACTGCATTATTTACAGTGGTGCTTGAAAGTTTGTGAACCCTTTAGAATTTTCTATATTTCTGAATAAATATGGCCTAAAACATCATCAGATTTTCACACAAGTCCTAAAAGTAGATAAAGAGAACCCAGTTAAACAAATGAGACAAAAATATTGTACTTGGTCATTTATTTATTGAATGAAAATGATCCAATATTACATATCTGTGAGTGGCAAAAGTATATGAACCTTTGCTTTCAGTATCTGGTGTGACCCCCTTGTGCAGCAATAACTGCAACTAAACGTTTGTGGTAACTGTTGATCAGTCCTGCACACCGTCTTGGAGGAATTTTAGCCCGTTCCTCCGTACAGAACAGCTTCAACTCTGGAATGTTGGTGGGTTTCCTCACATGAACTGCTCGCTTCAGGTCCTTCCACAACATTTCCATCGGATTAAGGTCAGGACTTTGACTTGGCCATTCCAAAACATTAACTTTATTCTTCTTTAACCATTCTTTGGTAGAATGACTTGTGTGCTTAGGGTCGTTGTCTTGCTGCATGACCCACCTTCTCTTGAGATTCAGTTCATGGACAGATGTCCTGACATTTTCCTTTAGAATTTGCTGGTATAATTCAGAATTCATTGTTCCATCAATGATGGCAAGCCGTCCTGGCCCAGATGCAGCAAAACAGGCCCAAACCATGATACTGCCACCACCATGTTTCACAGATGGGATAAGGTTCTTATGCTGGAATGCAGTGTTTTCCTTTCTCCAAACATAACGCTTCTCATTTAAACCAAAAAGTTCTATTTTGGTTTCATCCGTCCACAAAACATTTTTCCAGTAGCCTTCTGGCTTGTCCACATGATCTTTAGCAAACTGCAGACGAGCAGCAATGTTCTTTTTGGAGAGCAGTGGCTTTCTCCTTGCAACCCTGCCATGCACACCATTGTTGTTCAGTGTTCTCCTGATGGTGGACTCATGAACATTAACATTAGCCAATGTGAGAGAAGCCTTCAGTTGCTTAGAAGTTACCCTGGGGTCCTTTGCAACCTTGCCAACTATTACACGCCTTGCTCTTGGAGTGATCTTTGTTGGTCAACCACTCCTGGGGAGGGTAACAATGGTCTTGAATTTCCTCCATTTGTACACAATCTGTCTGACTGTGGATTGGTGGAGTCCAAACTCTTTAGAGATGGTTTTGTAACCTTTTCCAGCCTGATGAGCATCAACAACGCTTTTTCTGAGGTCCTCAGAAATCTCCTTTGTTCGTGCCATGATGCACTTCCACAAACATGTGTTGTGAAGATCAGACTTTGATAGATCCCTGTTCTTTAAATAAAACAGGGTGCCCACTCACACCTGATTGTCATCCCATTGATTGAAAACACCTGACTCTAATTTCACCTTCAAATTAACTGTTAATCCTAGAAGTTCACATACTTTTGCCACTCACAGATATATAATACTGGATTGTTTTCCTCAATAAATAAATTACCAAGTATAATATTTTTGTCTGATTTGTTTAACTGGGTTCTCTTTATCTACTTTTAGGACTTGTGTGAAAATCTGATGATGTTTTAGGTCATATTTATGCAGAAATATAGAAAATTCTATAGGGTTCACAAACTTTCAAGCACCACTGTACTTGTTTCACAGATGTTCCACAATGTTAACTGTAACTATAAACAGATAAAAAGTATGATGTGATTCTTTAATAAATAAACATATTTGCATTGGAAGAGTGCTGTGGTATAAGAGGAATAAAACACTTGGTAACAGCATCACACCGTCCTGACAATGGTAGGGTTGGAAGAAGAAAGCCACTGCTCTCCAAAAAGAACATTGCTGCACAAATACACTTTCATAAAGATCATGTGGAAAAGCCAGAAGGCTACTGGAAAAGTGTTTTGTGGACGGATGAAACCAAAATAGAACTTTTTGGTTTAAATGAGAACCGTTATGTTTGGAGAAAGGAAAACACTGCATTCCAGCATAAGAACCTTATCCCATCTGTGAAACATGGTGGTGGTAGTATCATGGTTTGGGCCTGTTTTGCTGCATCTGGGCCAGGACGGCTTGCCATCATTGATGTAACAACGAATTCTGAATTATACCAGCGAATTCTAAAGGAAAATGTCAGGACATCTGTCCATGAACTGAATCTCAAGAGAAGGTGGGTCATGCAGCAAGATAACGACCCTAAGCACACAAGTCATTCCAGCAAAGAATGGTTAAAGAAGAATAAAGTTAATGCTTTTTGGAATGGCCAAGTCAAAGTCCTGACCTTAATCTGACAGAAATGTGTGAGCAGTTCATGTGAGGAGAAACACCACCATCCCAGAGTTGAAGCTGTTCCGTACGGAGGACTGGAATAAAACTCCTCCAAGCTGATGTACGGGATTTGATCCACAGTTACTGCAAAAGTTTAGTTGCAGTTATTGTGGCACATGAGGGTCACGACAGATACTGAAAACAAGAGTTCACATATTTTTACCTTGGGAAAAGATCTCATTATCTCTAGCCGCTTTATCCTGTTCTACAGGGTCGCAGGCAAGCTGGAGCCTATCCCAGCTGACTACGGGTGAAAGGTGGGGTACACCCTGGACAAGTCGCCAGGTCATCACAGGGCTGACACATAGACACAGACAACCATTCACACTCACATTCACACCTACGCTCAATTTAGAGTCACCAGTTAACCTAACCTGCATGTCTTTGGACTGTGGGGGAAACCGGAGCACCCGGAGGAAACCCACGCGGACACGGGGAGAACATGCAAACTCCACACAGAAAGGCCCTCGCCGGCCATGGGGCTCGAACCCAGACCTTCTTGCTGTGAGGCAACAGCGCTAACCACTACACCACTGTGTTGCCCTTGGGAAAAGATATCGTAGATTTTTAAAAAATGTCTGTTAATAGATAATATCGCCAAATATCCGAAATCAGCTATGGTGTAAAAGCCATGTATGATATGTATATAATTTTTTGCTTGTTTGTTTGTTTGTTTGTTTGTTTTTTGTCGTCTTTATTTGAGGGTGTGTTCGGGGTATCTGTATTGGAGATTTTAGGGTGTTTCAGGGCATCAGGTTGTTTTTAAGGTGTTTCATTTTGAGAAGATGTTTTAGTGTGGCTGATGGGAAATTAAGACAGACGTGAAATGTGGAGGGCAGCATGATTCTGTGTGCCAAAGATGTCGACAATTGGCCCTCTGTTATGGGTGTAGAGGAAGAATGACAGAGAGGGGAATGTAAAGAGAGCAATGGTGTGTGTGTGTGTGTGTGTGTGAGAGAGAGAGACAGGAGACAAGTCCAGTCTCTAATGAATGCGCTACACGTTGCACAGGCGAGACAAAGGCTTCCTGCCCAACACACACGGGGGCTCCAGGGAGCTTTGGGGGGGGGGTTATGTAATAGGGACTAAAGATTTTAGAGACGAAAAATCCTGGTCGCTGTCAGAAAAATGCATTGAAGCTCTAAGTAATGCGATATTGTATGATTGTATTGGGCGTGTCATGCTCATTTAGCACTGAACCTTCAGGAACTTTTTTTTTTTTTCTGTTCTCATTTCCTTCTCTTCATACACACACCAATCAGGATTGTGCTCTTGCTCCATTTCCCCCTACTGATCCTCCCCTCTCTCTCTCTCTCTCTCTCTCTCTCTCTCTGACACATACGGTAGGACACACTGAACAACAACTCGTTTGGAAAGAAGTACAGCTGGCAGGAGAAAGTCTCTCACTCCACCTCACCGCAAAAAACAGGTGAGTTCTTCTGTCTGTCCATCATCATTGTGATCATGCTCATTACTGTCGAGCTACTGTTCACATACAGCTCCAGGTCATGTTCACTGTGGCCTGTGTAGCGAATTGGTGAAGTGTCTACGATGAACAGATGATGGTGAGGCGTCTGCAATGGTGTTTATGGGACCGAATGTTCGTTAAACCAGCTAGTAAACCTAAATCCATTAGACAACACGCATCACTGTGAATTTTGACAATGGATCGTATCGTATCACGTCACACTACATTTCTTCCTTTTCAGCTTGACACAATGCTTCACATACACGACCATTCAAAAGTTTGGGGTCACCCAGACAATTTTGTGTTTTCCATGAAAAGTCACACTTTTATTTCCCACCATAAGTTGTAAAATGAATAGAAAATATAGTCGAGACATTTTTCTGGCCATTTTGAGCATTTAATCGACCCCACAAATGTGATGCTCCAGAAACTCAATCTGCTCAAAGGAAGGTCAGTTTTATAGCTTCTCTAAAGAGCTAAACTGTTTTCAGCTGTGCTAACATGATTGTACAAGGGTTTTCTAATCATCCATTAGCCTTCTGAGGCAATGAGCAAACACATTGTACCATTAGAACACTGGAGTGAGAGTTGCTGGAAATGGGCCTCTATACACCTATGGAGATATTGCACCAAAAACCAGACATTTGCAGCTAGAATAGTCATTTACCACATTAGCAATGTATAGAGTGGATTTCTGATGAGTTTAAAGTGATCTGCATTGAAAAGAACAGTGCTTTTCTTTCAAAAATAAGGACATTTCAAAGTGACCCCAAACTTTTGAACGGTAGCGTACAGTACAGGTTTTACCTACATGCTATAAAACGTTAGCATTTTAATAAACCATCTACCTAAACTCAGTGAAACATCCTGAGAGACATGGTGTAAAGAATTATTAATTCTTGTGGTGTTGTATTGGGAGTGCCATGCTCATGAACTGAGCAAAATGGCCAGTTTTCATGTCCGGTAGGAAACATCAAGGTCGCTAAACAATTTTATTGGGTAATCTGAATCCTAGTAAGCTAGCTAACCTTTGGATAAATATTATGTAGTTGAAACCCAAAGTCAAGGTCGCTATCAAAATGGCTTACATCAAACACCTATATCAAGCCAGTGTGGGCAAAACGGACGCCTGAATGATGTCATATGCGGATCAGAATTGAGCTCGTAATCTGCTTTGGACTGTTTTGCGTCGCTTTATGGTGCTAGGGTTCTCAAGTGTAGGACGCCATGAATCAGTGAGCTGACGGGGATTACTGTGCAACTTTCATTCCACAAATTCTTTCTTTCCTTCCTGCTTCAGTGTCGTCCATCATCATGCAGTGTCGCACCACTCAGTGTAACGTTCACTGGAGAAAACGGACGTGTCAGAAACAGCACAAAACAATAAAATCCTGCACAATAGTTATTCTCTCGAGCAATTGCGTGACTGGTTCTCATGCAGACGGACTTAGTAAACAAGCGGAACAATGCTGATTCATCAGCCTGAGTTTAGCAGCTCATCATCTATTGGCCTGTATTGTCCATGAGACAAAAGGAAAAGAGAGGAAGTTAAGTAAACACTGATGCACAGACTCGCATAGGCATTTTCCACTGGGGACGGGAGACATGTTCCTTTTTTCTCTTGTTACTTGTTAAATATTTTTGCTTTGTGTAAAAGTACTTCTGACTTGAGCTTCAGCAAAACCACATACGATAACGTGCATCTTGAAAATATCATCAGAATATCATAAAATACTATCATAATTTAACCCTTTAGCCATATTGACCATGATGATGTGATTGTTGCTGTTTCATGTGTGTGCTTTTCAGGCGATCTGGCACCTCGTGAGCACATCTGCCTGAGCGACGAGGACAAAATCAAAACCGAAACGAAAGACTGTGGCACCTCAACAGACACGCCCACCAAACGGCCAGCCCCTCCCAGACAGGCTGCTCCATCTGTAGCCCCGCCCATTAAAGCTAGTGCCTGTGAGCAGTCAGGGCATCGTGACCGCATTCGATATCACACGGATGTGTGCGTAGAAGCTACTGAGGAGATTTACCTGACTCCTGATAGACCAGGCCGCATGTCAATCATCACTGACGGTGAGGCCCCGCCCCCTTATCATCCTCCACTTTACCAAAAGGCAAATGCAGCCATCATGGAGGAAGAAGAGGAAGAGCCTCCACCATCTTACGCATCCTGTGTGGCAGCCTCTGCATCACTTGATCTCAGGAGTAGGAGAAGAAGAAACAGCCGAGGAAGTGCAGAACTCAGGAGAAGAGGAAGGAAAGAAGAAGAAGTGGAGGAAGAAGACGAACAGGAAACTAGGATTTCTTCAAATGGACTCTCATACGATTCGGTTAAATACACGCTTGTGGTGGATGAAGATGCGCAGCTGGAGCTTGTGAGCCTGAAGGAGTGCTTTCACAGTTACAGCGATGACAGCGACTCAGCCACGGTCTACGATAACTGCGTTTCCTCACCATATGGTGAGGAATTCGAGGACGAGGAAGTGGATCTAGATGAAGTGCATGGTGCCAGAGGGGCAAGAATGGGCGGAGCCAGGAGGGAAGCCACTGCTTGCTTATCGGAAGATTCCACACCTGAGGCAGATATCCCATTTTCAAGAAAGTTCCTCAACGTCTTTTTGAATGGACGATCACGCTCTTCCAGTAAGTGCTATTGTTTTGTGTAGGGATGCTGGTCTAGCGTAACGGTCAGATACTATTCACAATTAGTTGTACTCTTACTCCTATAAAAAATGCTCCGATACCAATATGCAAGTACCACATCATTCTGCGTCCTGTAAGTCTAGTGTTTCTACGTTTGCTGCTAATGAACGGATGTCAAGAGGTCAAGTCCGTTTATTTGTATAGCACTTTTAACAACAGACATTGTCGCAAAACAGCTTGACAGAAAAATAAAGACTTTAAAACTATGAACTAATTTTATCCCGAATAAATTTATTTATCCATCATGAGCAAGCCTGAGGTGACAATGGTGAGGAAAAACTCCCTCAAATGACATGAGAAAGAAACCTCGAAAGGAACCAGACTCTAAAGGGAACCCATCCTCATCTGGGTGATAACAGATAGCGTGATTTATAAATAACTTGCTTCTGTAACCGTGTCCTACAGAGTCACAATGTATGACTGTGTAACCAGGAAATTTTTTTCTAGTTTTAGCATGAAGTCTATTCTGTTGAAGTTATAAACTGTTCATTGATGGAGACTTGAGTGTAAAACTGTTCATGACAACTGCAGTCCTAAAGTTATCATGGTGATTGTAGTCCTAAACCATCATAGCAAAACTGTAAGCGTCCAGAGCATCTTCCAAGTGTGTCTTTCGACTGTCCATATGGGGCCGTCCTCCACAGGAGCGACGTGATGAGACTCCAGCCAAACATAGGGCATCAGGATGGATCAGGCAGGTCCGAGGAGCAGAAGAAGTCAGAATCACTGGTGTCTCAGGATTGATGTGTAACTCAACAGAGAGGTACAGATGGGGAGAGAGAGAGAAAGAAAACACAGGTTGTTCGGTATGCCCAGTGTCCCCTAATGGTTAGGAACAGTATACATTTTGCACTGAGTACAAGCAGGGACTCCGGCAAAACTAACTATGACAGCATAACTAAAAGGGGAGAGCCAGAAGGTAACACAGACATGACACCCAGGACATAAAGCAGCAGCCACTACACTGTCAACAAACTCGAGTGAGTGGGGGGCTGACAGCATCCATACATCCCAGTTTACCAAAACACACTGTCTGAGGACCCTCCAGATCTACACCTTTACCTCATAAACAGTATTAACAAAAGGCTTGACTAAACAGATGTTTTCAGCTGAGACTTAAACGCGGAGACTGCGTCTGAGTCCCGAACACTACTTGGAAGGCTTTTCCATAACTGTGGGGACTCCGCCCCCTGATGTAGCCTTCACCTTTTGATCCAAGTAGGCGTGGTGGGTCATAAAGGACCAGATGTTCGCTCAGGTACTGAAGCAAAAGACCATTCACTGCTTTACAGATCAATAGTAGTATTTTATAATCAGTGAGAAATTTGATTACAGAAAAAGTGACAGTGATCTGAATGTATTTCACTATTAATAATGGCAATCAAGGTCTGCTCTGAAACTTGCAAGAGGAAGTACTGTAGCATCTTCCTACAAGTAACCTGACAAACCACTGTTTAAGTAGTACCTTTAATAGATCATTTAGAGCTGTACTAGTGAGCATGGTGATTAAAATGCCATGAATTATGCACACACAAATGTATTTCTGAGTGTCAAGTGGTGAAGCGAGCATTCAGAGAAACTGTTAAACCAACTGTAAAACCAATGCATGGAGAAACCAACTAAATAAAATGTTCCATGCTTAATATTATGTAGGTTATTCATTTCTGTATTAGTTTTGAAGAAAAAAAAGTTTACTCGTACTTGGTCTAATAAAGTGGTATTGATGCATCCCTAATTTTGGGGATTACGCTAATCATCGTAAGCAAAGGTCTGACATCCTAAATACTTGTTTAATGGATTTATTTACTTTGTCCATTATCAGAATCTGTTTGCCATGTTACAAATACGTTAGTTAAGTCATATACAACCCCGATTCCAAAAAAGTTGGGACAGGGACAATAAGAGGCTGGAAAAGTTAAAGGTACAAAAAAGGAACAGCTGGAGGACCAAATTGCAACTCATTAGGTCAATTGGCAATAGGTCATTAACATGACTGGGTATAAAAAGAGCATCTTGGAGTGGCAGCGGCTCTCAGAAGTAAAGATGGGAAGAGGATCACCAATCCCCCTAATTCTGCGCCGACAAATAGTGGAGCAATATCAGAAAGGAGTTCGACAGTGTAAAATTGCAAAGAGTTTGAACATATCATCATCTACAGTGCATAATATCATCAAAAGATTCAGAGAATCTGGAAGAATCTCTGTGCGTAAGGGTCAAGGCCGGAAAACCATACTGGGTGCCCGTGATCTTCGGGCCCTTAGACGGCACTGCATCACATACAGGCATGCTTCTGTATTGGAAATCACAAAATGGGCTCAGGAATATTTCCAGAGAACATTATCTGTGAACACAATTCACCGTGCCATCCGCCGTCGCCAGCTAAAACTCTATAGTTCAAAGAAGAAGCCGTATCTAAACATGATCCAGAAGCGCAGACGTCTTCTCTGGGCCAAGGCTCATTTAAAATGGACTGTGGCAAAGTGGAAAACTGTTCTGTGGTCAGACGAATCAAAATTTGAAGTTCTTTATGGAAATCAGGGACGCCGTGTCATTTGGACTAAAGAGGAGAAGGACGACCCAAGTTATCATCAGCGCTCAGTTCAGAAGCCTGCATCTCTGATGGTATGGGGTTGAATTAATGCGTGTGGCATGGGCAGCTTACACATCTGGAAAGACACCATCAATGCTGAAAGGTATATCCAGGTTCTAGAGCAACATGTGCTCCCATCCAGACGACGTCTCTTTCAGGGAAGACCTTGCATTTTCCAACATGACAATGCCAAACCACATACTGCATCAATTACAGCATCATGGCTGCGTAGAAGAAGGGTCCGGGTACTGAACTGGCCAGCCTGCAGTCCAGATCTTTCACCCATAGAAAACATTTGGCGCATCATAAAACGGAAGATACGACAAAAAAGACCTAAGACAGTTGAGCAACTAGAATCCTACATTAGACAAGAATGGGTTAACATTCCTATCCCTAAACTTGAGCAACTTGTCTCCTCAGTCCCCAGACGTTTACAGACTGTTGTAAAGAGAAAAGGGGATGTCTCACAGTGGGAAACGTGGCCTTGTCCCAACTTTTTTGAGATGTGTTGTTGTCATGAAATTTAAAATCACCTAATTTTTCTCTTTAAATGATACATTTTCTCAGTTTAAACATTTGATATGTCATCTATGTTCTATTCTGAATAAAATATGGAATTTTGAAACTTCCACATCATTGCATTCCATTTTTATTTACAATTTGTACTTTGTCCCAACTTTTTTGGAATCGGGGTTGTACTTGGTGCTTGATGTTCCAGCCGTTGCAGAACAATGCAGGGCAACACCATAGGGTTATGAATGATGGAGTAAATCTGTATCCATTTTTCCAGGTTCAGAGTCCTTTGGTTTGTTTTCATGCATTGTTAATGGAGAAGAGAGAGATCAGAGTCATCGGGCCGTTTACAGGTAAGAGAAAGGAAGCAGCGTTTGGGGTTGAAGGTAGATAGCGTGGTACTTACTGAGCACGTTGTGTTTTTTAATTGTATTTGTGAACTATTAATCCCCTTGCTGTCACAATCCTAATCCTATCTGATTTAATATAAAATGTTCTATTATCGCCCGATGATTGTAATCATATTAGGTAACCTATTAATCATTTACTAATCATGTCGTACTTATTAAAGGAGAACTGAAGTCATTTTTAAACTTGCTTTATTTCCTAATTAACGTGTTATTCAATTACGTTTTCGGTTTTAGTAACCTTATATTGTGACTCGCCACTCGCATCCCCAAGCAGCTTCTGTTTGGCGCTCTTGCTGGAGGACATCATCATCGAGGATGCCTTAAATTATGCTACAAAGATGTGTGCAAGGACACAATGAAGAACCTCCAGACCAACCCTGACGCATGAAAGGGAATGGCTAAAGACGGGAGCAAATGGAGTGCAGTGGTCTACAGGGGAGCCTCAGCATACAAGAGACAACAGCGTAGTAACCATGAAGCAATGCGACAACGCAGGAAGGTCAGAGCTGCCTTCTCAACATCCGTCGAGCCGATTTTCCCCTGCCGCAAATGCAGTCACCCATGCAACTCCAACATTGGACTAATTAGCCACGAGCGTGCATGTCGTTCATCTACAAGCAGTTGCGAAGACGCAAGAGAGCCAAGATGTCGTGACTCGTATTAGCAACTAATTGCAATTAAATATGATACTTATCGGCCTATTCGGTTTTTAGCCATGTTGAATTTAGTTCGTTTGGTCCACGGCAGGCGTCGCTTATCCACGCGATCTTCACAAGACTTGTGTGAGCCTTCGAAACGTGAAGTGTCAGCCAGGTGTCAGTGCTGGCATTTTGAAAACTGTTTTCCAAACGAAATATTGCACAAAAACAAGTTTAAATTACTATTACGTAGTGCCTACTTTTTTTTCAAACTTTCCTGATTGCTATCAAAACAAACAAAACTTCCGGCTTGATTACATCAGCGTTCGAAAGAGGGCGCGCGCGTCTTTTGACAACGTTGGCAGATGTCGGTCACTTTGATTTCCGCTGTACGTTTTACTTCCGTCCTACGATGTCTCGCACAGGTCTCAACGAACCTCGTTTACGGCCGTCGCTTTGACACATGGACTGATATATTACAGAGCATATTTCAAATGCTCATAACTTGTTATAGCAGCAACAAAATAGCGATCAAAAATGCATTCTGATATTTAATAAAATGAGAAATAGAATTTTGATCATAAAATATTTGCCTTCAGTTTTCCTTTAATATGAGTAACACGCTACTCTTATTAGTCCTAGGCTGATTAATCTGATTATTAATGTTCTCTTAATCTCAGTCTCATGCCATCAATCCTATTAATGTCTTATGAATCAGGGTTGTGTGTCCTAATGATAGGTTTGTCCCCCGTCATGAGGATGAGCTGGAGCTGGAGGTGGATGATCCTTTACTAGTGGAGGTTCAGGCAGATGATTTTTGGTACGAAGGCTACAACATGCGCACCGGAGCCCGAGGGATATTTCCTGCGTACTACGCCATTGAAGTGACCAAGGAGCCTGAGCAGATTAAAAAAGGTGAAGAAAACCATACACTGAATTGTATTTTTATTATTAAATTGAAGGCTTTTTGAATATTAATCCACACATACTACACTTCACCATGTGTTCGGGTGGTTTATTCGTCTCATCCATGCAGGCGTTGGTTTGGAATGGTAACGGCTCTTGTTGTTCTCTTTCCTCTATGGATAGTGAGAAGTGCAGACTGGATGGAGAGGTACAGCCTGAAATTCCTCGGCTCTGTCCAAGTGCCGTACCACAAAGGGAACGAGGTGCTCTGTGCAGCCATGCAGAAGGTTTGTACCAGAGTCACAATAAAAGCTGATTTTCACTATTGTTACAGACATTTTGCTGCTTTGCAGCAGTTCTCTCAACTGCAACCCTGCGATAGCGAACCCCTTGGAGGACGTCCAAGTCGTTCATTACCGTATACTGAAAAGTTTGTAATGCTGAAATGGACCCACTTGTTACACCAAGCACTCAGATTATATATTAGGCACATTCTCCTTATCACAGATTTCTCCTTCTGAGTCACGATCGCAGTTCACTGACTGAGTTAAAGGATCCCGATGATTTCTTTGTCTGTTATGGAAATGGCGGAGGTTACCGGTGTATCGTTGTCAATGTCCACCCACTCGCTGTTTTTTTTTTTTTCTCTCTAATTCTTCACCATTCGGTTCATTCCTGTGTTGCAACTCACAGGTGATGTTATTTATGTCATGCCACGGCGCTGGGTGCAGTGGGGGGTATAAAAACACCACCACTTGATTTACTTATTGTTTGTCTCTGGTGGGAAGAGGAGCACATGGCTCAGTGTGTCATGTAAGCAAGGCAAGTTTATTTGTATAGCACATTTCATACACACAGGCAATTCAATGTGCTTCACAAAAAATAAAAGCATAAGAACAGTAACAAAGAATTAAAGTAAAAGTAAAATCATTAAAATCCAAGATTAAAAAGAAATTAAAATAAAGTAAAATCATTAAAATCAAAATTAAAAGAAATTATATTAAAGGAACTTAATTACACTTTAGGTAAAAATTAATCAAGTGAAAGCATCTGAAAACAGCTTTGTCTTGAGCCTGGATTTAAAACTAACAACAGTAGGAGCATTTTTGATCTCATCTGGAAGTTGGTTCCAAAGCTTAGCAGCATAGCAACTAAAGGCTGCTTCACCACACTTCATTTTGACAGCTGGTATTACTAGCAAGTTTTTCTCTTGTGATCTTAGAGACCTAGTTGGTGCATATAATTGAAACATATCCAGTAGGTAGCTGGGTCCCATCCCATTTAATGTTTTAAATAGAAGAACTAGTGCTTTAAAGTCAATTCTATAGCTCACTGGGAGCCAGTGCAGAGACCTTAGGATTGGAGTGATATGGACGACCCTTTTTGTTCTTGTAAGAACCCTTGCTGCTGCATTTTGGATTAGTTGAAGCTCTTTGATGGTCTTTTTTGGAAGACCTGTGAAAAGGCTATTGCAGTAATCAACCCTACTGGAGATGAAAGCATGAATAAGTTTTTCTAGATCATGTTTTGACATGAGACCCCTGAGTTTAGAAATGTTTTTTAGGTGATAGAATGCAGACTTTTTCACCACTTTCATATGACTGTTGAAGTTAAGTTCGCTGTCAATAAGGACACCAAGGTTTTTGACAGTATCCTTTGCTTTAAGCCCCTTAGTTTCAAGAACAGTGGCAATCCTAAGCCTTTCCTCCTTTTTGCCAAATATAATTGCTTCAGTTTTATCAGCGTTCAGCTGAAGAAAATTGTGAGACATCCATTTGTTAATTTGGTCAATGCATCTATGAAGAGACTCAAGAGGGGCATAGTCATTAGGTGACATAGCTAAGTAAAGCTGAGTGTCATCTGCATAGCTATGGAAGTTTATGGAGTTATTCTTAATAATTTGTCCAAGTGGGAGCATATAAAGGTTGAATAGTAATGGTCCCAGGATTGAGCCCTGGGGAACCCCACAGTTCAAGGACACGGGTGATGAACTATGGCCTCCAATGGCCACATAAAAAAATCTTTGTTGTAGGTAAGATTTTAACCAGTTGATTACTATACCAGTAAATCCAACCCAGTGCTCCAGTCGATGTAACAGTATGGAATGATCTACCGTGTCAAATGCAGCACTTAAGTCTAAAAGCAGGTGAATAATGGATGTAATTGCAGGAAGAGTGTTTATTTACAAACAGGAAGGCAAACAGTTCAAAAACACTGGACAAAGGCAGGGTCGTGAAACAGGCAATGGTCACGCAAGGCACGAACAGAATGGCGGAGACAAAGACGAAAGGCGGAGTCCAAATACACACACAAAACAAAGTCAAAACCAGAAAGGCAATACACAGATACAAGGCTTAGTAACATGAGACACTCGGTACAGCGTGTATACTTCACCAAGTCTGTGTGTTTAGAGAGTCCTTATAAGGGCGTGCTGTGATTGTGCTCTGATCCGGAACAGGTGCATGGTACTGTAATTAGCCCTAATGGCGCTGCGCACTCCAAGCGCCAACACGCATGGACATGACACAGTGAGAGATTTTTTTTTTGAGACTCTGACTCATCATTAAAGGCAGGGGACACAAACTTAGTTTATCTGCACAAGTTCATAGTAAAAGGGTTCGTTATAGCAGAGCTGCAGTGTGTTATGATGTAAATACTGTGGATGGAAAAACAGTCTTTGGTTTGATCATTGCTATAAGCTATGACTGTGTATGTTAATTATAATTAGTAGTGATTGCTTCTGGTTCACCATGCCCATTTATACATAAGGACTACAGATGTCGGGAAGGAGAATGTGGTAGAGAATTGTTCCACATTTCATTTCGCTTAACTGGAATTCATCTCATCTCATTATCTCTAGCCGCTTTATCCTGTTCTACAGGGTCGCAGGCAAGCTGGAGCCTATCCCAGCTGACTACGGGCGAAAGGCGGGGTACACCCTGGACAAGTCGCCAGGTCATCACAGGGCTGACACATAGACACAGACAACCATTCACACTCACATTCACACCTACGGTCAATTTAGAGTCACCAGTTAACCTAACCTGCATGTCTTTGGACTGTAGGGGAAACCCACGCGGACACGGGGAGAACATGCAAACTCCACACAGAAAGGCCCTCGCCGGCCACGGGGCTCGAACCCGGACCTTCTTGCTGTGAGGCGACAGCGCTAACCACTACACCACCGTGCCACCCCTAACTGGAATTCAGTTTCAGTAAATGAGCCACCGTTTTATACAAACGCGTGTTATGGAAGTCGGTGAAAAAACAGCTCATGAATTCACCTGAAGTCCACGGCCTTCGATGAGAAATAACGCAACACTGTGCAGTTTTACTGTCATAGATGGTAACAATGGTGTGTGTGTGTGTGTCAGGTTGCCAACAACAGGAGGATGACTCTGCATTATAACCCCCCTTCATCCTGCATATTGGAAATCAACATGAAAGGAGTGAAACTCACAGTGCAGGATGACTACGGAGTATACGACAGAGTAAACACACACACTGCATATTTCATTCACAGACGTGTACACTTATAGATGTGAGTGCTGGTTGAGAAATATCATTTGACAATTAGGTTAAGGCAGTTTGCTACCTCTGTAACATGAACATCATATGTTCTAGCATATTCTCGCTCGTTCACAGGGACTCCGACTAATAATAAAGACAGACGATCGACTTTCCCTCACCAAGACAGCTAAAATGGCCTTTCTTCGCGCCCTGACTTTTGAATTAAAATCTTGTGCGCTGTTTTGCCATCTTGTTTAACTTCCTCCTCATAATGAGAAATGGGCATCCAAAGATTCTCCTAAAATCAGGTCAACATTAGCACCGTCGGCCATTTTGTCCCTGAATGAAGGGACCGCTAGCTGGCCGTATGAACAAATAATTTCAGAAATTAATGCAAATAATCAAACAGAACGTTGTATGTACAGTTTGATATTTACAAATGAAAGTTTGTTTATTACCAGTGCACTACTTGATTGGCAGCTGGTTATGAGGTTGGTGCCCCATCATCACAAAACGAAGCTGTGTGTCCAAGAGCACACTGACCAATAAACATCGAGCATGGCTTCAAATTACACTGTAAAACCCTGTTGTCCAGTGAACATTAATCTTTCATTTCATTAAAACAGCGAGTGCATGATGAACACCTTACAGACGTCAGTTGACACCCAGGCACCAGGAGCGTTAAAGGAGATGTTCACACGGGCTGCACTGTTCATGAAAATAGTGAATTCCATAAGAGGGAGGAATAATCTCATCTCATCTCATTATCTGTAGCCGCTTTATCCTTCTACAGGGTCGCAGGCAAGCTGGAGCCTATCCCAGCTGACTGCGGGCGAAAGGCGGGGTTCACCCTGGACAAGTCGCCAGGTCATCACAGGGCTGACACATAGACACAGACAACCATTCACACTCACATTCACACCTACGCTCAATTTAGAGTCACCAGTTAACCTAACCTGCATGTCTTTGGACTGTGGGGGAAACCGGAGCACCCGGAGGAAACCCACACGGACACGGGGAGAACATGCAAACTCCGCACAGAAAGGCCCTCGCCGGCCACGGGGCTCGAACCCAGGACCTTCTTGCTGTGAGGCGACAGCGCTAACCACTACACCACCGTGCCGCCTGGGAGGAATAATAATAATAATAATATAGCAACTCTGGTGAACTTTTCTGCATTTTAATGACATTCTAAGGGACGCCAGGGCTCAGATGTCGTCTGAAAGCCATCCTGTGATCCTCAAAACTTGTATTTCATTCACAAGGAAAAAAATTGCTTTTTTTTTTAAAACCTTCATTATCCCCTGTTGTGTGTCTGTGTGGCCCTCTAGTGGTGTTTTCCCAGACACTGTATGGAAGCCTGTCTTCCTATATTTTCAATGTAAAATCGACACAATCGTGTACGTAATACGTTTTTTTTTGGTAGCTCAAAAAGAAAATGAATATTAATAAAGTATTTCCCAAACTGTATATACACATGCTCCAAAATGAAAAGTTAATTACTTTATTTACATTTGTCTTCTAATGCATTGGTATTTTCATGAACAGAGACATGAAGACAACACCGCTACACTGATCACTATTGTTTTTCAATCTTCAATAAAATAACAGTTTTGGACGTACTGTAGATCTGGTTCTGAGATTCATCTACACTACCGTTCAAAAGTTTGGGGTCACCCAGACAATTTTGTTTTCTCCATGAAAAGTCGCACTTTTATTTACCACCATAATTTGTAAAATGAATAGAAAATCTAGTTGAGACATTTTTCTGGCCATTTTGAGCATTTAATCGACCCCACAAATGTGATGCTCCAGAAACTCAATCTGCTCAAAGGAAGGTCAGTTTTATAGCTTCTCTAAAGAGCTCAACTGTTTTCAGCTGTGCTAACATGATTGTACAAGGGTTTTCTAATCATCCATTAGCCTTCTGAGGCAATGAGCAAACACATTGTACCATTAGAACACTGGAGTGAGAGTTGCTGGAAATGGGCCTCTATACACCTATGGAGATATTGCACCAAAAACCAGACATTTGCAGCTAGAATAGTCATTTACCACATTAGCAATGTATAGAGTGGATTTCTGATTAGTTTAAAGTGATCTTCATTGAAAAGAACAGTGCTTTTCTTTCAAAAATAAGGACATTTCAAAGTGACCCCAAACTTTTGAACGGTAGTGTATACAGTAGTCGGGAATATTCTGTGTATCTGTTTATTTATTGTAAATATTTTGCCGTGTGTTAAGTTCTCTGTGTGTGTATTATTCACAGAGTAGTCAATGCACTCACTTCTTCCAGTTGAAGAATATCTCGTTCTGTGGCTATCATCCGAAAAACAACAAGTAAGAGTATATCCTCTGATCCTCTTTCATTTCCAGACTCAGTTTAAGAAGAGTGAGTGATTTCACTTCTCGTCTTTCCGACAGATACTTTGGCTTCATCACGAAACATCCAGCAGATCAGCGATTCGCCTGCCACGTGTTTGTGTCTGAAAACTCCACCAAGGCCCTGGCAGAGGCTGTGGGGTGTGTTCATTTTATCTGCTTCTCATTAACACTTTATGAGGAATAAGATTCAGCAATTTATTTGAGGATCTACGTATAGCTCCAGTGCATTAAAGTGACCTTTTGCCTAAAAAAAGGTACACAGTGTGTTCCCTTGAACCTAAAATGAAATTGGAATGTGTGTGTTTGGTTTATATTTCACTTTGTGAGTGGAAATATTGGGTTTAATATTAAAGTGGTACTTTGGATTAAAATAGATTTTACACAACCTCACCCATTCCAAATGTACGAACCTCATTTCCAGAAAAGTTTGGTTTAATTTCGTTTCGTTTCAGTCGGGCACTACCCAAACTGATGATCGTATCATCAGCTTTTCTTTGGCTAGTCAGACACAGGGTACGCCACCACTCTTGCCGGAGCAATTGGGGGTTCGGTACTTTTGCTCAAGGGCACTTCAGCCAGTCCTGCTGGTCCAGGGAATTGAACCAGTCACCTTATGATCCCAAAGCTGCTTCTCTAACCATTAGGCATGGCTTTCCCCAAGAAAAGTTGGAATATTTTCCAAAATGCAATAAAAACAAAAATCTGGGATTTGTTAATTCATGTGAACCTTAATTTAACTGGCAAAAGTACAAAGAAGAAAAATTCAATAGTTTTACTGACCAATTTAATTGTATTTTGTAAATATAAATGAAGTTAGAATTTGATGCTGCAACACACTCTGGACGGAGTTGGGACAGAGGCAAAATAAGACTGAAACGTTTATAGGATGTTCAACTAACACCATTTTGGAAGATTCCACAATAAGCACATTAATTAGTAACAGGTGAGGGTGTCATGACTGGGTATAAAAGGAGCAGCACCAAAGGCTCAGTCTTTGCAAGCAAGGATGGGGCGAGGCTCACCCCATTGTGCCAAAATTCATGAGAGAATTGTTAGTCAAATCAAAAAGAACATTTCTCAATGAAAGATTTGAGGTATTTCAGAATCTACAGTACATAATATTGTGAAAAGATTCAGGGAATTCGGAGACATCTCAGTGCGTAAAGGGCGAGGTTGGAAACTATTGTTGCGTGCGTGTGACCTTTTGAGCGCTCAGGCGGCGCCGCCTGAGAAACTGCCATGCTAATGTGATAAATATAGCCACATGGCTTCAGAAGGACTTCAGAAAACCATTGTCACTTCACGCAGTCTGCCGCTGCATCCAGATGAACTCATCTCGGATGGACTGAAAGACAGTGGAAATGTGCACTGTGGTCAGATGAGTCCACATTTCAGCTTGTTTTTGGGAAAACCCGACGCTGAGCTCTCCGTACCAAATGTGAACATGATCATCCAGTTTGTTATCAGAGAAAGGTGCAAAATCCAGCATCTGTGATGGTATGGGAGCATCAGTGCACCCAGGCATCAGCATGGGTGAGAAAGTGTGTGAAGGTACCATCGATCCAGGATTTTTCGACATGCATTCATCAAGGCAATGTCTCTTCCTGGGAAGTTCATGCTTATTTGAGCAGGACAGTGCCAGGCCTCATTCTCCATGGGCTACAACAGTGTGGCTTCATAGATAGAGTGCGTGTGCATGACTGGCCTGCTGCCAGTCCAGATCTGTCTCCTATTGAGAATGTATGGAGCACCATGAAGAGGAGAATCCGACAACGGAGGCCACGGGCTGTCGAGCAGCTGAAGTCCTTTATCAAGAAAAAATGGACAAAAATTCCAATTGCAAAACTGCAATAATTAGTATCCTCAGATCCCATATGATTTAAAAAGTGTTATTAAAGCAAAGGTGATGTAACACAACGGTAATGATGCCTCTGTCCCAACTTTTTCTTGTGTGTTGCAGGCATCAAATTCTAACTTCATTTACATTTACAAAATATAATTAAGTTGGTCGGTAAAACTATTGAAAATCTTTTCTTTGTTCTTTTGTCAGTTAAATAAAGGTTCATGTGAATTAACAAATCACAGATTTTTGCTTTTATTGTATTTTGGAAAATCTCTCCACTTTTCTAGAAATGGGGTAAGTAGTCGTAATCAGTAAAGATGATCTCCTGTTTTAGAGAAGCTCATTTACTGAAAGGGAAAGGACAGGGAAAGGTGAACTCATGAGCCTGACAGGGGGAAATTTAAATCGGTGAACTTTTATATTAAAAAATGAATATTGACCAGGGGTCGGGAACCTATGGCTCGCGAGCCAGATGTGGCTCTTTTGATGCTCGCAGACAAATCTTTAATAACGTAAAAAATTTAAAACATTCTCATGTATTTCAATCCATTCATTTTCTACCGCTCATGTTCATGGTTGCGGGTGGCTGGAGCCAATCACAGCTCTCCTCCGGGACAACACCAAATTTCTATTTTTATTGGATAATGCGTATGGGTCGTTGTGAGGTCAGGAAGTAAACTTCCCTCCTTTTCAAGTAGTCAGCTAGCTAATTGCAGAAACCCTTTTGACGAAGAAGATGGCTAAAAGAAAAAAAGATGAGGAGTATCGTACTTTTCAGCAGGAATGGACAGAGGAATTCGCCTTTGTGGAGAGAGCAGGTTCTGCAGTGTGTCTAATACGCAATGATAAAATTGCATCGATGAAACGGTCGAATATAAAGCGGCACTTCGACACACGCCATATTACATTTGCATAGAAATATCCAGCGGGGGACAGCAGGAAGAAATCATGTCAAGAGCTACTGTGCAGAGTGCAAGCTAGTCAGCAGCAACTCCGTGTCTGGACCCAACAAGGTGACTGGAATTCGGCTAGCTTTGCTGGTGCTTTAGCAATTGTGAGAAACAGAAAGCCATTCACAGATGGGGAGTATGCCAAAACATTCATGCTTGATGTTGCCAGTGAACTTTTTGACGACTTTTTGGATAAAGACAAAATAATCAAACGAATAAAAGACATGCCTCTGTCGGCAAGAACTGTTCACGATCGTACCATCATGATGACGAATCAAGTTGAGGCAACACAAGTGAAGGACATAAATGCAGCACCATTCTTTTCTCTCGCTTTGGATGAGTCAACAGACGTAAGCCATTTATCCCAGTTCGGTGTGATTGCAAGGTATGCTGTCGGTGACACACTACGTGAGGAAAGTCTTGCTGTTTTGCCTATGAAAGGGACAAGAGGGGAGGATTTATTCAAGTCTTTCACTGAGTTCGCTAAAGAAAAAAATCTACCGATGGATAAACTTATTTCGGTGTGTACTGATGGTGCTCCGTGCATGGTGGGGAAAAACAGAGGATTCGTAGCGCTTCGTCGTGAACATGAAAAGAGACCCATCCTAAGTTTTCGCTGCATCCTACATCAGGAGGCGCTTTGTGCTCAGATGTGTGGCGAGCAGCTTGGTGAAGTGATGTCGCTGGTCATTCGGGTGGTCAAGTTTATCGTTGCCCGAGCTTTAAATGATCGCCAGTTTAAAACACTGCTGGATGAAGTTGGGAATAATTATCCTGGTCTGCTTCTGCACAGCAATGTGCGTTGGTTGTCAAGAGGGAAGGTGCTCAGCCGTTTCGCGGCTTGTCTGAGCGAAATCCGGACTTTTCTTGAAATGAAAAACGTCGAGCATCCTGAGTTAGCTAACACTGAGTGGCTCCTGAAGTTCTACTATCTCGTGGACATGACTGAACATCTGAACCAGCTCAATGTGAAAATGCAAGGCGTTGGAAATACAGTCTTATCCCTTCAACAAGCAGTGTTTGCATTTGAAAACAAGCTGGAACTCTTCATCGCCGACATTGAAACAGGTCGTTTACTACACTTTGAAAAACTGGGAGAGTTTAAAGATGCATGCACAGCAAGTGACCCTGCTCAACATCTTGATCTCCTGCAGCTAGCGGGCTTCACTTCTAATCTCCTGCAGTCATTCAGAGCACGCTTTGGAGAATTTCGTGAGCGCACTCGTCTTTTTAAGTTCATCACCCATCCACACGAGTGTGCAGTGGACAGCACCGACCTGAGTTACATCCCCGGTGTCTCCGTCAGAGATTTTGAGCTACAAGCTGCTGACCTGAAGGCCTCACACATGTGGGTGAATAAGTTCAAGTCACTGAATGAAGATTTGGAAAGACTTGCACAACAGCAAGCAGAGTTGGCGAGCAAACACAAGTGGGGAGAAATGAAAAAACTTCAACCCGCGAACCAGCTGATTGTCAAAACTTGGAACGCGCTTCCCGTCACTGCAGCGTGTGAGTATTGCTGTACTGACAATGTTTGGCTCTATGTATGCATGTGAGCAGTCTTTCTCACATCTAAAGGACATTAAGATCAACCTACGATCACATTTAACGGATGGAAGTCTCAACGCCTGCATGAAGCTTAACCTCACCACGCATCAACCAGACTACAAAGCCATCAGCAAAACCATGCAGCACCAGAAGTCGCATTAATGGTAAGAAGTACTTTATTTATCATTGGTTAGCAACAGCATAACAACGTTATTAAAAAGAATTCAGAGACTTATTGTACTTTAAAAGTGTTGGTCTTACATAAAATGCATACATTTACTTGTATTTAGTGTTAAACATATTGTATGGCTCTCACGGAATTGCATTTTAAAATATGTGGCGTTCATGGCTCTCTCAGCCAAAAAGGTTCCCGACCCCTGATGTAGACTTTCATATTCATACATTGACATCACAATTTGCATGTAAGTATTTGGGCAAACCTGTTGTTTGGTTTTGTCTGTAATAAAGGTATATTTAGATAAAAGTGCTCAGCTCTATAAAAAGTCAGAAAATCAATAGTTATACAGTATATTTCACTTCAGTTTATTATTATCATACATGAACTGGACTGAGGATAGGACACGCGGTTATTAACTTTACAAAGTTATCCATTCAGACTGTTGCTTATAAATCCAGCCATTTCTGCTGATTACATTTAAATATCCTTTAAATTGTTTTAGCATTTATGCTGTTAGCGTAGCTCCGTCTCGTCCACCAATTCTGGTACAGTTGCGTTTTTCCTTTCGCTGCCTGTTAGGAGTTTCTTCTTTGCGATGTTGACTGGACTGTTCATCTTTGCTACCAAGAGGCCGAATACAGTAACTAACTGCCATTACAGTATTATTCCCAGAATACACTGTGTTTTACAGCATACATAACACTGATTTTCTCTTGTCTGACAGGAAAGCGTTCCAGCTGTATTATAAAGAGTTTGTGGAGTTTTCGTGCCCTACAGAAGACATCTATCTGGAATAAACACAATTCTGCTTGCAGATCCGTGTACAGATATACAGGAGGATTATTTTGCATGACGGATGAAGCAGTAACGTAACTGAAACACTAACACAGAGGAGGCTCGTGGAGACTGAATCTTAACCATAGCCTCTGAGCTTTAGAAGAACACGATCATCACATGGAGCTAACCTTGGAGTAAAACACATTATTTTGTACCTCACTGCTATTAATAATGTCACAGAAACTCCACGAAGATCATTTATTTCACAAAATGAAAACCTCAGTAGTTCTGTGCAGAAGTTTTTCCCCTACAGAATATAAAGCATACCATAATCTCCAGGTAATGAGACGGTTTTTAGTGGCGGTTGTTTATACAAGAAAGCAACTTGTAGTACACTATTATATACTTTTTTTTCTTGGCCACAAGCTTCAGAATATTGAAGGATGAAGTCTGATTGGCTTATCAGATACTGGTTAAAGATGGGAAAACTTTATACAAAATAATCACCAAATTGAAAAAGGAAAAATACAGAATCGCAGCTCGTGTCTGGTTGAAGTTCTTACTGTTTTGTTTGAAACAGTGGTGAATAATTAAGGCAAGTTATTCATAATGTCAAAACTTCTCTTCTGGAAAGCAGGCGTTTCTTAGCCACAAAAAAATTCTGGCTACTGAGACTAGTTTGGTGCTAATAATATTCAAAAGAACCCCATCGAAACATTATCAGAAATTGCAGCTGGCACTGGGCTGATCGCAGATGTGAACAAGGAAGTGTAAAGACATCTTAGAAAAGATGGAGCTACAGATGTTTTCCAGGAAAACCACAGCACTGCGCTACAGCAACACTAACGGGACAAATACTACACTGGACTTGAACAGTCGGGGGGCACTGAAGTGCTGGTTTTGAGGAAAAACTGCCTGCTGCACAGAAAATATGGTACTTTAGTCTGAAATGCACTGCTAATCGGACAAAAGTCAACGATGATGAAGTACGTCACAGAATTAACTCAAACTTTCACATCCTCTGCAGTATTTCCGTGTTCCAGATGCCAACACTAAGCTTCATTGATTTAATATACAGAAGCGCACTGACACAGTGGATATCACATGTCGCAATGATCTAGAGAGAAAAAAAACCCCGAAACTTTCTGTAAACTTGTACAATTTTAAACAAAGATCACATTTACTGATTAATAACTGAAAGCAGTTCTTGCTTACAGACTCGGACGTCTCATCTCCTGCTTGGCATTCGAGAAGTTCAGTAAGAGATAGCGATGCTGTTCTGAACTATAGACTGCTTTTTTTATTTAATTTGATATTTAATGATGAATTTGTCCATTTATTCTTAAGGGTTTCTGTTGTGGTCGGTCAACTGTAGCTAACAAGTAAAGGAAGTTCAGCAGCGTGTAAACCTCATGTCTGTATCATCACACCTCAGACTGCTTTGTCAAGGTGATCATTACTGCAGACGCACTTCGTTCTTGTTTCGGATGCTGTATGACATTTATAAATCGATTAAAAGTAGGGGTCACAGAACTAAGAACCAGCAGTAGAAACCAACCTGCAGATGAAGTGAGGCATGGCTTTCAGATTTCCAAAGTGTGAAATGGGAATTTGAACATGTTTTCTTCCAGAACAGATCTAGACACAAGCCTGCAGTCAGTTGTAGGTTTAGCAGAGGTCAGGCAGATGAGGTCCTTCTAGCGCAGGAGGTGGAGATGGACGAAAAGGAAAATTTGTCCCAGAAAGTACGCCTCGCTGCAGCCTGTGGGATTGGATGTGAGCGGACAGAGATGTCGCACACTTACCATATATAGGGCTATGACGTACCGTACAAAGGGTTATGATTAGGGTTTGGGTTAAAGTGTCTCTCTAGTTTTCACATCCAAACCCAGACCACGTCGAGTTTTATCCTTTCTTAATTCATACAGGTGAGTCGTGCACATCTTGTGTGAGTTAAGAACGGAAAGGAACTTTTAATTTCATGTCTTTCAATAAAGATGTTTATCTGCAATTCGATGGCTCTGTTTCATGGACTAATGGTACTCGTGATTTTAAATGTCCTGTAAAGTGGAGGTGGGTGTTTTATGAACGAGCTATGAAGCTTACACAAGGCTAAACTGGTGGCTATTTTTGGCTGAACGTTGCCCTGATTGAATATTAAATCGGAGCAGGAGCTTGTAGAGCCGAATGAGTGATATTTAATTGATTAAATGAATAACTTCCTGTTTAAAGGGAATTAACTCTGATCTAGGAAGCACATTTCACAATAAGGAGTCATCGGTTTATTTCCTACAGTGCCTTTTTCATTTTTGATTTCCTAATCATGTTTCTGGTGACGAATGTGTGTTTAATTGACTGATGGCTCGTTGCATGCAGTGTCAGACAAGAGTGTTTTAGGACAGCTATAAAATCTGTCACTGATTTTACAAGGGCTAAGAGAATATATCAGACTGACATGATGATGCTCACAGTGTCACTGTAATAATCTGTTGCACAGTGTATTGTTCGCTAAAGTTTTCTGAAATAATTTAATCTGCGTTAAAAAATTTGCTTTGAGACTTTTCAGTTCAGAAAGTGGTGTTTTTCATTTTAAGCCTGCTTCGTGCAAGTCCTCCAAACCTGTAAGAGCTTTGAACTCCTGAATTAATTAGTTGTTTTGTAAAAGTTGAATATACTTTCTGAAATGTAAATTCTATTCTGGAATTAAACAATACCAAGTCAAAGCTTTCTCTGTTCTCTTAATGTTCTCCTAAAAATCTCCCATTGATGTAAAGCAACATTTACAACTGATCTCAAACAACATTCTGTGGTGACTGCTGTGTATAAAACAAATTAAATTGTGACTACGACTAAAATCACCAACCCTCATCTTCATCCTTACCTTCACCTTCAGAATTTATTATGCCAGTGAAAGCAGCGCCAGTGGACTGATCCAAACCCTCACTTTCCTGCCCCTCCAATCACTTTTACATACACTACCGTTCAAAAGTTTGGGGTCACCCAGACAATTTTGTGTTTTCCATGGAAAGTCACACTTTTATTTACCACCATAAGTTGTAAAATGAATAGAAAATCTAGTCGAGACATTTTTCTGGCCATTTTGAGCATTTAATCGACCCCACAAATGTGATGCTCCAGAAACTCAATCTGCTCAAAGGAAGGTCAGTTTTATAGCTTCTCTAAAGAGCTCAACTGTTTTCAGCTGTGCTAACATGATTGTACAAGGGTTTTCTAATCATCCATTAGCCTTCTGAGGCAATGAGCAAACACATTGTACCATTAGAACACTGGAGTGAGAGTTGCTGGAAATGGGCCTCTATACACCTATGGAGATATTGCACCAAAAACCAGACATTTGCAGCTAGAATAGTCATTTACCACATTAGCAATGTATAGAGTGGATTTCTGATTAGTTTAAAGTGATCTTCATTGAAAAGAACAGTGCTTTTCTTTCAAAAATAAGGACATTTCAAAGTGACCCCAAACTTTTGAACGGTAGTGTAATAGCTTATTTTAGATTGTACATTTTCTTAGTTTTTACACAAGAGGTCGAAACAATTTTCAGTTAAATCTGGTATTATTTCAAATTCATACCAGAACGTGTTTTAATTCAGTTAAGAAATGTGTGCCTGTTAAAAGTGAGAGTCAGAACACTAGTTATTTATCATTTATTTCTAATATCATGTTCTGAGTCAAGCTTTGCCTCTGATGGAGAGTGGTACTGTAATCAGGACTCATTTTTGAGAAACTGGTTTTGTCGCTAGAATTAATCTTCTCTCCAAGCTGGACGAGGCCGAGCTCACGCCCTGAGGAGGTACGATGGCACACGAGGTGGAACTGGTCTCACTCCATAATCTGGAACACATAAAAACTCAATCAAAGGCTGTCAATATGTTTATCATCCATTACTGAGTGGTTACTCTCCTACTACTACTACTCCTCTTGCTTCTCCTCCTCCTACTACTACTACTACTTATATTACATCTCCTCCTATTCCTATTTCTGCTACTTCTCTTTCACCTACTACTACAAGCAGGGCTTTGAACCAGAAATTTTTCCTATTGGTTCGTTCCGAACAGAAACAGAATTTTAACGTTTCCGGTTTTGGGTTCCACCATTAAATAGACGTTCCCGAACCGGTTAGAACAAAAAAATTTCGTTCCTGGAACGGTTAATTACGTTCCCTGTCAGCTGTTTAACAAATGGCTATAAAATTATGTCTCTGTCTCATCCAGCTTAAGCCAAATGTAGGCTAATTCTATTACAACCTTCATTAAATAAGACAAGAAATAATTCAAAACAATTATTATTTCAAATGTTGGCGATTTGGATTCTCAGTATGTCTTCCCATCTACACAAACAGAAAAAGTGCCAAAAATGAAATAATTCGTTTAGTGTGTTACCAAAGGCAAGTCAGGCCCTATGCATTGATAGGCTAACAGAGGTTAACGTCATTTAATGTTCGCGAGCCTCTCATTAACGTGGACAAATATATTGATATCGTGTTTGAAATTGACGTTTTCGAATAACGATAGACTGCAATATTTACCTCTTATTTAAGACGTGGAGACGTGATAGCAGTCCACCCTCCCGCTCTCTCCATTCAGTCAGCGAACGTCACACAGGAAGTGAACCCCAGCGGGTCATAGAAACTTGCGCAGGAGAAGAATGACTTTTTTATTTGTAGGCTACGGAAACTTTGAGGAACGAAATAAAAACCGGTATTAACCGGTTACCATTATTTTTAATAAGCGTTTCTGTTCCGGAACATAAAAAATAATAAAGTTTCTGGTTTCGTTTCTGTTCCATGTGAAATAGAAAAAGTTCCCGGTTTTCGTTTTCGTTCCTTGAACCGGTTCAAAGCCCTGACTACAAGTATTACTCTTTGTCCTCATCCTACTACTATGACTACTACTACTTCTCTTGCTCCTACAACATCTCCTCCTCCTTTTCCAGTTACTGCTTCTCCTCTTTCACCACCTACTGCTACCACTACTAATAATATAAAAAAAAAATTGTGCTACATTCCAAATCTCATGGACCCTTCATAGTCACAGGGTGTAATCATTAAAGTGATCAAACAAAAATAAGAATGAAAATGGACCATAAAATAAGGAAAAAAGAAAGTTTGGACTGAAGGACTGGTGTATATGTTCTAATAACAGAAAAACAACGAAAAAGAGAATGCACGCTAAAAAGAGGTGATGGCCTGCTGTAGCATTTAAGTTGGTACCATTTACTTCTTAAACATTATTTACACATGAATCAAACAATAATTAAGATGAAGAAACAGAAATCTGGAGCGTGCATAAGTATTCACCCCCTTTCGTATGAAACCCCTAAATAAGAGCTGCTCCAACCAATTCACTTCATAAGTCACATAATTAGTTGATTAAGATCCACCTGTGTGCAATCAAAGTGTCACATGATCTGTCACATGATGTCTGTATAAAGCAACCTGTTCTGGAAGGACCCTGACTCTGCAACACTACTAAGCAAGCAACATGAAAACCAAGGAACCTCCAAACAGGTCAGAGACAAAGTTGTGGAGAAGTATAGATCAGGGTTGGGTTATAAAAAATATCCCAAACTTTGAATATCCCACGGAGCTCCATTAAATCCATTATAGCAAAATGGAAAGAATATGGCGTCACTACAAACCTGACAAGAGAAGGCCCCGCCCACCAAAACTCACAGACCGGGCAAGGAGGGCATTAATCAGAGACGCAACAAAGACACCAAAGATAACACTGAAGGAGCTGCAAAGATCCACAGCGGAGATGAGAGTATCTGTCCATAGGACCACTTTAAGCTGGACACTCCACGGAGTGGGGATTTATGGAAGAGTGGCCAGAAAAAAAGGCATTGCCTAAGAAATCACATGTGGCAGACTCCCCAAACACATGGAAGAAGATTCTCTGGTCAGATGAGACTAAAACTGAACTTTTTGGCCATCATGGGAAACGCCATGTGTGGCACAAACCCAACACCCTGAGAACACCATTCCTACAGTGAAGCATGGTGGTGGCAGCATCATGCTGTGGGGATGTTTTTCATCTGCAGGGAGAGGAAAGCTGGTCAGGACTGAAGGAAAGATGGATGGCACTAAATACAGGGCAGTTCTGGAGGAAAACCTGTTTGAGTCAGCCAGAGGTTTCAGACTGGGATGAAGGTTCAGGGTCCAGCAGGACAATGACCCTAAACATACTGCTAAAGCTACACTGGAGTGGTTTAAAGGGAAACATTTAAATGTCTTGGAATGGCCTAATCAAAGCCCAGACCTCAATCCAATTGAGAATCTGTGGCATAACTTGAAGATTGCTGTACACCAACGCAACCCATCTAACTTGAAGGAGTTGGAGCAGTTTTGCCTTGAGGAATGGGCAACAATCCCAGTGGCTAGATGTGCTGAGCTAACAGAGACATACCCCAAGAGACTTGCAGCTGTGATTGCAGCAAAAGGTGGCTCTACAAAGTATTGACTTTATGGGGGTGAATACCTATGCACACTCCAGATTTCTGGGGTTTTTTTTCATCTTAATTATTGTTTGTGTCACAATAAAACAATGTGCACCTTTAAAGTGGTCGGCATGTTGTGTAAATCAAATGGTGCTAACCCTCCAAAAATCCATTTTAATTCCAGCTTGTAATGTGACAAAACAGGACAAACACCAAGGGGGTGAATACTTTTGCAAGGCACTGTATGTCCATCTAAAAAGAAGTAATTAGGGATTAAATGGATGAAAATTCTCACCGTCCATCAGAGTAAAATGATTCTTAACAGGCTCTGGGTCAAACAACAAGTCCAGAGGTGTTTCATTAGCCATCTCTCTACAACACAGAGGAACATCACACACTTTATCCATGTGTACCATAAGTGTAGACAGAGTGAGTGTGTGTGTGTGTGTGTGTGTGTGTGTGTGTGTGTTTCTGTCCCACGTTGACAGAATAAATTCATTAACTCCACCTGACTGCTCTGTAAATCCACATGGTCATTAGCTCCTACCTTTCTATAACAGGTGCAGTCAGAGATCCTCCAATCAGAACCAAGATCAGGAACAACCCGATAAAAGCGCTGCTTCTGAGCAACATGATGGCCCAGGAACTTCAGTGCGATGAAGATGTGGTTCTGTGGTTCTCACGCCAAACCTAACTGTGATCATTTTGAGAATGTTACAGCAGCACAATGTCACAGAAAGGCAGAGTTAAAAAAAAAACGCCATAAATAATGATCGACTGGGATTTTCTGCTTTAGGATTATACATTACACATCAAACATCTAATTTTAATAACTAATATGCAAAATAAATGTGAATAAAACTCCTAATGATCACTTTACTGGTACGTGAACATTTCATAAATGATTGATAGCTAAATAGATTTCTTAAAGCAAAACCCTGTCTTTAATTAGAACTGTGAGTAAACTCACTATAGAATACCCCCCGCTTATGAGCCTGTCAATATATATTGCCATATGTAAGGGAACTAGATGAATTATCTCCCCTTTGAAACATCAGACCGGGATTATTCTCCTTCGTGCACATCTTCAGGTGGTACACTGCAACTGTTTAAAGTTTCATCAAAATCCATCAAACCGTTTAGGAGGCGTTGCGCTTACAAGACAGATGGACAGACGGACGGACAGATGGACGGACAGGATGATTCCTATATAATAAGCAATATAACGAACACGATCAGCACAAAAAGAGCTTGGGATTAGAACACTGAATCCGACCGTTCTGTGATTTTAACATATTTCATATCCCTGAAACTCATTCAGATCAAACTTTCAACTTTAACAATAATTACATCTTCATGGCATGTAAATATCATGTTTTTTGTTTGTTTGTTTTTACTGAAGCACACAGAGACCCTCAGACAGGTCTGTGTGACTTTACTCATCTCTCATTATCTCTAGCCGCTTTATCCTTCTACAGGGTCGCAGGCGAGCTGGAGCCTATCCCAGCTGACTACGGGCGAAAGGCGGGGTACACCCTGGACAAGTCGCCAGGTCATCACAGGGCTGACACATAGACACAGACAACCATTCACACTCACATTCACACCTACGCTCAATTTAGAGTCACCAGTTAACCTAACCTGCATGTCTTTGGACTGTGGGGGAAACCGGAGCACCCGGAGGAAACCCACGCGGACACGGGGAGAACATGCAAACTCCGCACAGAAAGGCCCTCGCCGGCCCCGGGGCTCGAACCCGGACCTTCTTGCTGTGAGGCGACAGCGCTAACCACTACACCACCGTGCCGCCCTTCTCTGTTTTTAAATCTCAAATTAAATTCAGGAGAAAGCGTCATTTCACGTTCAGTATTAGTTTAATTTTATGACACGTGTATTGACCTGCTCGAAGGAGGCAGTAGAGGAGCTGAGTGAGCAGAACACAACAACAACAACAACAATAGTGAAAACAACAATAACAATAATACCACAACCACCAAAAACAATAACAACAATAATAATAATAATAACAGGTGGCACGGTGGTGTAGTGGTTAGCGCTGTTGCCTCACAGCAAGAAGGTCCTGGGTTCGAGCCCCGTGGCCGGCGAGGGCCTTTCTGTGCGGAGTTTGCATGTTCTCCCCGTGTCCGCGTGGGTTTCCTCCGGGTGCTCCGGTTTCCCCCACAGTCCAAAGACATGCAGGTTAGGTTAACTGGTGACTCTAAATTGAGCGTAGGTGTGAATGTGAGTGTGAATGGTTGTCTGTGTCTATGTGTCAGCCCTGTGATGACCTGGCGACTTGTCCAGGGTGTACCCCGCCTTTCGCCCGTAGTCAGCTGGGATAGGCTCCAGCTCGCCTGCGACCCTGTAGAAGGATAAAGCGGCTACAGATAATGGATGGCTGGATGGATGATGATGATAATAATAATAATAATAATAGCCTAAATAAATAAGTAAATAAATAATTGTAGTAGAGTGGTGGCTACAACTATCGAATTATAATAATTATTGACACCTTTTCAGATTGACCAATAAAAAACAATTTTACAAAGGTGAGTTTCAGTTACAGCAGTTATTATTGCTTAATTAATCAACTGGAAGACCCCGGTTGGTAACGGGGGGTGACGCAGCTCGTTACCTGAGATGGAATTTTTTTTAGCACGATCAGCAATTTTTTGGAAAACCCAGATGTTATCATCGCAGGTGAGCATGGTGGAAAGATCATGGACATGTTTTTACTGATCAAATTCACCAATATTTCATGATCTCCTCATCAAAACCTACTTTGTTTCTTACTCTTTCATTTGACAGCCACCATTATGTATCTAAACGTGCGTTTGAGAATCACGTGAGGTGTCGATAATAGTGATCACTTTCACCGGTGTCCACCATTATCGACACCCTGTGGGATTAAGGGACATTTACAACTGTTATGGATCGATCTCTGTGTAACATTGTTGAAGTAGACGAAGTACTTTAAAAAAATTAAAGTGCTGTGATTTGTAATAATTTTTTTCTGATTCATAACAGAATGGAATGTTTATAGAGTATTTGGAATCCGATTGCAATAAACAGAATTCGACCAGAATTAAATTCCTAACATATAAAAAAAATTACATGTTTGAAATATTGTTTTGCAGTTTGTTGTAAATCTCTACCACATATTACAATATCAGTAGACATTTTATATTCTGGTTTGAGGAATGATGTGACCTTTGACCTGGATGTTCATGTGGTTTTAATGTCAATTCCCTGTTGATATTTATTGGTAAACTACAAAACTAGAAATTCATCATTTTGTTAATCATTCGTTGTTGTACAACAACAATGAATGATTAACAAAATGTGATCGACAAAAATACTTAGAAAGTGGAACAAAAAGATTTTCTGACGCAGGTTAAACATTATCAGTTCATTTGTTTACAAACATTAGAATTACTTCCTCATTTATGTAAACAATGACATCGATATATTTACACTACCGTTCAAAAGTTTGGGGTCACTTTGAAATGTCCTTATTTTTGAAAGAAAAGCACTGTTCTTTTCAATGAAGATCACTTTAAACTAATCAGAAATCCACTCTATACATTGCTAATGTGGTAAATGACTATTCTAGCTGCAAATGTGTGGTTTTTGGTGCAATATCTCCATAGGTGTATAGAGGCCCATTTCCAGCAACTCTCACTCCAGTGTTCTAATGGTACAATGTGTTTGCTCATTGCCTCAGAAGGCTAATGGATGATTAGAAAACCCTTGTACAATCATGTTAGCACAGCTGAAAACAGTTGAGCTCTTTAGAGAAGCTATAAAACTGACCTTCCTTTGAGCAGATTGAGTTTCTGGAGCATCACATTTGTGGGGTCGATTAAATGCTCAAAATGGCCAGAAAAATGTCTCGACTATATTTTCTATTCATTTTACAACTTATGGTGGGAAATAAAAGTGTGACTTTTCATGGAAAACACAAAATTGTCTGGGTGACCCCAAACTTTTGAACGGTAGTGTATATAAAAGATATTTTGTACTAAATATGACTATGCAAAACAAATTTTAAATAAAAACTATGTTTTGTTAAATTAACACCACATACCAATTATTATTATTTTTTATATAAATAATCATTTGGGTGTCGATAATTGTGGAACGGTGTCGATAACTGTGGACAAAGGTGGCGATAACTGTGGACAAAGGTGTTGATAATTGTGGAACAGTGTCACGTGATCTGATACACCAAGTAATCAGGAATCAGCTCATTTTTTCCCCCAGTGGAAGTTTGAGTAATTATTCAGGCACAATTTACATACTGAAAGTCTTTTCTACTTTTGCAACGGCCAAAAGCTCGTTAAGGTGTCGATAATTGTGGAACGGTGTTGATAACTGTGGACAAAGGTGTCGATAATTGTGGAATGGTGTCAATAACTGTGGACAAAGGTGTAGATAATTGTAGACCGGTGTGGATAACTGTGGACAAAGGTGTTGATAATTGTGGAACGGTGTCACGTGATCTGATACACCAAGTAATCAGGAATCAGCTCATTTTTCCCCCAGTGGAAGTTTGAGTAATTATTCAGGCACAATTTACATATTGAAAGTCTTTTCTACTTTTGCAACGGCCAAAAGCTCGTTAAGGCCCCGGTCACACCACCCGAACTTTGCTGGAGCGGTGAAAAAAATTCATCACCGCTCGTAACCATTCACCACCGTTTAACAAAAGTTGGCCCCTGTTAAAGCAACGCCGTATACGCTCGGCCACCGCTGATGTTTCTCGAGGGGCCCTCCTACCGCTCCGAAAGTTTTGAGCTGCACAAAATATTGCGAGCGGCGAGGAGGGGGCAATTTTCCACCCCGGCAAAGTTCACCCCTGCTCCACCAACGCCCAGTCAAAGTTTGGCACTGCTAGACGCAAGTTCATGGACGCTTGGGTCCGCTAGGCCAACGCAGAAATCTTGAACGCTGGACCACCGCTGCTTTGCCAGCGTTGCCCGGGCGGCGATTAAACGTTGCACAAACTTCGGTGGAGCGGTTGTAAGCGTTTTACGAGCGGACACGGGGTTGCTGGAACGGTGTCGGGCGTTGAAGCAGCTATCCATGGCGGCGATGAACTTTGGTTTGGCGTTGGTATAGAGGTGTCGGAGCGGGACCAGAATTTGGCTATAAATACGGGGAGAAATGGACCAGGAGCTCATTTGGAATCGAGCTGCCGTTGAGTTCAGACCTCATCTATATCGAATTTGCTCAAAGTTACAGTAAAACTGTATCACCATGGATGCTGAGAGACTTGCTATGATTGGTGCACTAGTCCAGCAGCAGAATCAGAACCTCCTCAGATTGCAACAAGCTGTTGACAGAAGGAGAAGAGAGAGAAGAAGGAGAGACAGAGTTGTGTGGGTCAGACAGTGGATACTGAGAAGGCCTGAACATGGACTGTATGACAAGCTGATGGTGGAGCTTCTATCAAAAATCTATCAGAACTTGTATCAAAACGATCCGTTCAGCTCCGGAGTCACAAGCGGTATGCCGCTAAACCAACTTTATACCCCCGCCGGGCCAAAGCCCGCATGCGCAGAACGCCGCTATACCAACGCTCGCGTCACCGCTAAACCAACGCTAAAGCAACGCCAGTGTTTTCGATTTTTTTCCCCATTTTGTGCGCGGTGACGAGCGTTGTCGAAATTCGGCCCTCCCCTCCCCTCCCCTCCCCTCCCCTCCCTACCGTTCAAGGAACGCTCCAGCAAAGTTCGGGCGGTGTGACCGGGGCCTAAGGTGTCGATAATTGTATCCGCGGCTCTGGCGTTCCTCTGAGGGCGTGGCCGATGCGTGTATTTAGAGGCGTTTCCGTTTGTGCAGTGAGGGCTGTAAAGCTCCTGTAACGCCATCATGAACCGCTTCCGCGTAGAAAAACCTTCACCTGAGACTCTCTGTAAAAGTGAAATAAACGTTTCCTTACACAAAACTTCAGCACGTCAGCGACACCACACTTCCTGAGGAGACGCTGTTACTATGGAAACAGCACCGGATTTCCGGAAGTCCAGATGTGACGGTTTGTTATTGTTTGTGCGCGTGCGTAATCTCAACAGAACAAAGGCTTCTTTTCTCTCTCGAGATCTCGCGTGATTTTCCCGAGATCACGCAGTGAGGGCGGGGTTTGGGTTTGTTTGTTTTTTTCCCCAAAAAACTTTCATCAGCTTTTGTCTTGTGAGCCAAAGCGTTGAGGCCACGTGCCTCAAGCATCACGCGGTAACCATGGAGACGGCCCGGCCCTTCTGATTGGCTGGCAGTGAAACAGCTCACCTGTTCAGGTTCACTGCAGTATCCATGATGGACAAGCTGTAGATTTCTGAGTCTTCTCAAGTGTGGACACTAATCTGAACACTGTCTAGCACTGAAACACACACACACACACACACACTTTACTGATCCTGAAAGGGGAAAGTTTGGGTAAAGCAGTGGCGTGCACAGACATTTTTTTTTTTTTTTGGGGGGGGGAGTGCTCTGGGGGGGAAAGGGCACTCTTTTTCGCATGTGGAACACCTTATTATAAAAGTCTGAGATTTAACCCTCCTCTTGTGTTCGGGTCGCCACTGACCCGTTTTAGTTTTTAAAGGTGTAAAACAACCACTTAATGTTGATGTAATAAATTAAGGCTGTTTGACTTTGCCAGGAATCTCTAGTTGAACAAAATAGAAAAAGAAATTTTTGTTTTCCTAAATCTGAAAATGGTCTAGCAAAAAATATAATACTTATGTGCAGTTGTTTCTGTATGCGATGGGCTACTTCACGACAAAATAATTACAGCTTGGGCTTAGAGGGCAAACAATACATTTTCACTCGACTCATGTGTTAGCTGGCTGGTGGGGCAGGGGAAGAGCTGACTGACTGACTGCCCGATGTGTTGTCTGCGCTACGACAAGGCCGTGGCTTCCAGGACGCTATGCTGCTGCAACCTCACATTGAATGCACTGCACGCTTGTTCACGTGACAGAGCAAGAGAGACAGAGGTCCGGTGTGTGTGCGGAGGGGGCACACATCGGGACATTATTTTCACACACGCTTTTAATGCCGCGGCTTTTCTAAAAGATCATGTCGACATTGGCCTCAGTAAACTGTAAAAAAAAAATTTCAAAAGGGCACTTTTTTGGACAGAGGGCAGAGGGGCAGGTGCTTGAGCACCACCTCGTGTCTATCTGTGCACGCCACTGGGGTAAAACATCATCAAACACAGTCATGTGAGTTCAGGCTCTGAGAGCTGAATACAGTACCTGCCCCACTGTTATTCTAACTCTGATCCCAGCCCCTGATGAAAATAAAAACAGATAACACACATGATGCATTTCGATATCATGAGAAAAAGACATTGTGATGTCGAGAAAACAACACATCATCAAATCTTTCACAGGAAAAGTCTTGCCAAAGCTAAAGTGCTAAATTACTTCCAGGCTACAGACAGCTGAGCCCAGACATGCACTCATGAGAAATATATGTTATTTACCAGCTTAAGGTCGGTCCGTATGGTGAAATACCGTGACCAAGGTCCTGAAAGTACTGAACGAGGCCCTCTGGGCCTCGGTCAGTATTCAAGGCCGAGGTCATGGTATTTCACCATACGGACCAACCTTAAGCTGGTAAATAATATCTCATCTCATCTCATTATCTCTAGCCACTTTATCCTGTTCTACAGGGTCACAGGCAAGCTGGAGCCTATCCCAGCTGACTACGGGCAACAGGCGGGGTACACCCTGGACCAGGGCCGCATTAACCCTTGCCGAGGCCCTGGGCAGACACACCCCCGAGGCCCCACCCCCGCCTGTTGTCAACTGCGCTCAGCAAATTCACCCCCTCAGGCGTGCCTGTCTAACTAGACACAGAAACTTAAATAATGACAGTGGCACAATTAGAAATGCTATTGAACGATAAAACTTTATATCCATCAACACCTATTTAATCGAGAAAAAGCAATGGTGAAACAGGCAACTGCATGGTGAAAAAATCCATCAGACATCACGGTTAACAAGCCTGGGTAACTAAAGTTTAGCCTCAAGAAGCCTTTGAATGAGTGAGTCAATGAACAACATGTCAAGAACATAACCGAGGCCTACAACAGTTTCTTTAGTATTCAGAACAAGAACATTCATTTGGTATATAACTGTTCGTTTCACTTTGGAATCCAGGTGACTTTTAACTTGTGAAAACAAAGAGCGATAACAAAGAAAGAAAAATATCTTGCTTCTCAGAAATAAATCTCAAAATGTTAGGCTGTGTGAAACATTTCATCCTTTCACACACGTAATGTCCCAAACAGCAGTGGCACACAGCTTTGCACATTCAGTTTGACAGCCATGGGTCAACTTACAAGGGCACTTTCCTACTTTTCTGGAAAGCAAAGTCATTAATTAAATCATTGAACTCAAGCTGGCGTAGCGTGTGAAGACATGGTGGACAGTGATCATATTGACAATGACGGGTGATTGATGTGACGGGACAAGGTGGGCTTCCTTACGGGTGGCGAAATGCATCAAAAATGTTATCAATATGATCAAAACTTCTGAAAATATAGTTTCATATTTTCCGATCTCGCTACCTCCGAGGCCCCCTAGTTGGCCGAGGCCCTGGGCAGCTGCCCATGAAGCCCATTAGCATAACGCGTCCTTGCCCTGGACAAGTCGCCAGGTCATCACAGGGCTGACACATAGACACAGACAACCATTCACACTCACATTCACACCTACGCTCAATTTAGAGTCACCAGTTAACCTAACCTGCATGTCTTTGGACTGTGGGGGAAAACGGAGCACCCGGAGGAAACCCACGCGGACACGGGGAGAACATGCAAACTCCACACAGAAAGGCCCTCGCCGGCCACGGGGCTCGAACCTTCTTGCTGTGAGGCGACAGCGCTAACCACTACACCACCGTGCCGCCCCGGTAAATAATATATTTTTTTTTTCTTTACCAAATTCTAACAGAAAACGAGAGCGGCCAAAAGGGAAAACTGAGCCGAGCCTCCATTTTGAATCCTTATTCACGGCTGTGATGCAAATTGCTTCCTCCTCGGTATACAAGTGCACTTCCACAGCAGGAAAAAAAACTACATTTTGCTGCCTATGTCGTCCCCATTTATACAAAATTGAGTCATTCAGGATTTAGCCATGTTTTTGCTCAGCGTTAGCAAGTTACAGGTTTTTAGCTTTCCCCTGAAATGTTTTCTTTTATTTCTTCTTCCTCAGGGTAGTAAAACTCGCTTTCGCTGTGAACACTGTCGTTATCGCTATCCATGCTATAAAATTAATGCTATTCTCCTGAGAAATGCGAAAATAAATGTTGAGAAAAATTGCTACGTTTGTTGTTGTTGTGAACGAGCAAGTCGCCAGAGGTCCGTAACTGGGGTCCATACCATAGGATACGGACCCGCTCGCTCAGAGCTCAGGATTTGATGGAAATCGGACCACAAAAAAGATCTCATCTCATCTCATTATCTCTAGCCGCTTTATCCTGTTCTACAGGGTCGCAGGCAAGCTGGAGCCTATCCCAGCTGACTACAGGCGAAAGGCGGGGTTCACCCTGGACAAGTCGCCAGGTCATCACAGGGCTGACACATAGACACAGACAACCATTCACACTCACATTCACACCTACGCTCAATTTAGAGTCACCAGTTAACCTAACCTGCATGTCTTTGGACTGTGGGGGAAACCGGAGCACCCGGAGGAAACCCACGCGGACACGGGGAGAACATGCAAACTCCGCACAGAAAGGCCCTCGCCGGCCACGGGGCTCGAACCCGGACCTTCTTGCTGTGAGGCGACAGCGCTAACCACTACACCACCGTGCTACCCCCACGAAAAAGATAATAGATATTATTACATCCTTATTTTATTATTTCAGCACATTCATTCACACATTCAGCACAAGGAGAAAACAAATCACACTGCATGGACATTTCCAAGTATTTTGAAAAAAGGAACAATTATTCATGAACTCACTGATTATACATTGCATTTTTTTAAAGCATAAAGCCATTCATTTTTGTTTTTGATGAATGAATGATTATACATACGTACATGTTACATATAACATATAATGATTATACATTTAGCCATGACATAAAGGTTAGAGAAGCAGTTTTGGGACCAGAAGGTCACCGGTTTAAATCCCTGGACCAGCCGGAATGGCTGTAGTGCCCTTGAGCAAGGCACCTAACCCTTAGTGCTCCCCAAGCTGCTCTGGGTATGGTGTACATCGCTCTGGATAAAAGCGTCTGCTAAATGCCTGTAATGTTATGATTATTATTTCAGCACACTTGGAATGCAAGAAATACTTTAAAGGTGCAATAGCAGATTTTTTTTTTTTTATTTCTTACTTGTACAAAGTACTTGAAGGTATATAGAACATGACATATATGGTCCTGTGCAAAAGTCTTAGGGACATGTAAAGAAATGATGTAGAACAAAAACAGCTTAAAATAAATGAAATTTAATGTTTCAACATTAAAAAGCAATACTATAAACAATAAGGCATCATAAATGAATAAATGCAAAGTCAATATTTGGTGTGAGACGACTCTGCTTTAAAAAAAAAAAAAATCCGTCTCAGGTCCAGTGAGTGCAGTTTTATGTGGAAATGATCTGTAGGTTTTCCTGAGCATCTTCCAGAACCAGCCACAGTTCTTCTGGACACTTTGACTGTCACACTCGCTTCTTCATTTTGCACCAAAAAATTTCCACTAGCCTTCATTAGGTTTTCTTTTTTAATCTGAAAAGTGCTCTCTTATGGAATATGCTGCTCAGATACAAACTCTTTTTTCTGTAACATTTAATTTTGTGCTGGAAAACAAACCTTTGGACTCTAAAATGTTTTTGTATTGACTAGATAATGTAGAAGTCTCATCTCATCTCATCTCATTATCTCTAGCCGCTTTATCCTGTTCTACAGGGTCGCAGGCGAGCTGGAGCCTATCCCAGCTGACTACGGGCAAAAGGCGGGGTACACCCTGGACAAGTCGCCAGGTCATCACAGGGCTGACACATAGACACAGACAACCATTCACACTCACATTCACACCTACGCTCAATTTAGAGTCACCAGTTAACCTAACCTGCATGTCTTTGGACTGTGGGGGAAACCGGAGCACCCGGAGGAAACCCACGCGGACACGGGGAGAACATGCAAACTCCGCACAGAAAGGCCCTCGCCGGCCCCGGGGCTCGAACCCGGACCTTCTTGCTGTGAGGCGACAGCGCTAACCACTACACCACCGTGCCGCCCCAAAGTAGAAGTCATACAATAGAAATCTATAACAAAGTTTGGATGGGAAAAAGGGTGCCTAAGACTTGCACAGTACAGTGTGTGTGTGTGTGTGTATATATATATATATATATAGGCCTCCTGTCAGTCAATTTGCAGACTCTATTTTAGGAGCCACTTTAGATCCTGGGGATGGAGCTTTGCGAACATGGGCAGGTGAGCACAAGAAGTAAAAATTCAGACCTACTTAACGACTTGAGAAATAATCATGAAAAAAAAGAATAGTAATCTTACGGAATGCAAATCCTTTTTGCTCAAATTGTGGCTACAACACAATTTGTTGTGCGACTGTGGAGAAAAATTTAGTCCCTACTTGGCCACTAGAGGTCAGTGGTGTCACTCAGGAGCCTCAGAGGGCCTGCTGTACCTCGCTTTATTCGGCCTTTGTTAAGAATAATTATGAAACGGATAAATATCGACTACCTCATAACTACAGTTCACACCAGAACCGTAATACAGACCTGCATCACATCTCATAGTGTTGAAACACTCATCAGAGTCAAGACATTTACATCTACACTTTATGGTATTTTGCAGACGCCTTCATCCAGAGCGAATCAGGGAAGGGTTTTGAGGTCTCGATCCTCATACTGGTTCACTTGGTCAGGGGCTAAGAGTACCATCAGTACCATCAGTACCATCTAAAACCCTGTCGAAGAGGTTCGTGCTGTATGAAATCATGAGAAAGAAAATCTGCCATCATGTTCTTTGCTATGTTTATTGTGAGTCAGAAACACATCAGGTGGCCTTTAGTGTGATTCAGCGATTGACTCAAAATCCTGAAATGTATCACCCAGTGTACAGCCATACAAATATGCTGAAAAAAATGAAAAGCTGAAACAGCACACAGACCAAAGGGATGGGACACAAAGGGCACGTAGAGTTAACGCACATACTGTACACTGGGGCTTAGTTTTTGAACTTCCATTTTGTCCAAGCTTTCTTCCCATTAATAAGACAAAATACAGAACCTGTGATACATTACTGAAACTATTTTAATGGCATGTTTGGTAATTTGAAACAGGATGTTTTGTTCATTGGCTTCAGACTTCCACTTTCATCCTCATTGACATGTTTTATTTACTGCATATTTATTTGTGGCATCAATAAATCAAATTTTATTAGCAAACCTTGAAAATTCTTCCAAATCATCAACAGTATTCCATTCAAACCATGGGCCTCGTTTATCAGGCTGGATTGAACACGTTTGTAAATTGTTTGAATGAGCACGCACAGGAGAAATTAAGTATTCAAGAAAATTCTGTCATTTCAAACGACTGTTTTCCTGAGTGTAAATGCAAAAATTAAGACAAATAAGACCAGCCATTCTATTAAGAACATCACTGTATAAAAGGAGGTATGTCTCAAGTTCCCATGCTTTGTATACTCCCTAGAAGGCATGTAATGATTCATCCAATTCATGATTTGACTTGTGTCACAAAATTGGGTTTATGATTCGATTTTTGAAGAAAAAAATCAAATAAAGAAAATTTTATTCCCAAAAAATGCAACATTTTATTCTTCTATTCTTTATCAACTTAAATATTCCTTTTGTTAAATAAAAAAATAAAACTTCTGTTTAATTTTCTTAATAACCAATGATAGTTATTTACCCACATTTGTAAAGTTGGAGGAAAATATAATATCCTATTAACTAAATTATTCCTTTTATTAAAAATGAAAAAGTTAATTACAAATCGGCCTTTTCTTAATAAACTTTTCTGAACGTTTGCTCTACCTCTATTTGCTTCTCTTTTTTATCTTTCAGCAGTCTGTAAAAAGAGAGAGAGCTCAGATTTCTTGGTAAATCTATTTGTACACAATCACACAACAGCTCTTTCCCATTTTAGATCTGTTTTCTTGTATATTTATGTAGCATTAGAGCTGTGTTACTTCCACCTTTGGTGAAGTCACGTGTATTCACACTGTTGTATGTTATTGTGCCTTCTGCTGCCTAAACAATGCAATTACAGCTCATAAACTAAGAGATTATGCAGCCTGATAATCATCATGATACTTTTTTTAATTATTTAACCGATTTGAATCGTGGGGCGGCACGGTGGTGTAGTGGTTAGCGCTGTCGCCTCACAGCAAGAAGGTCCTGGGTTCGAGCCCCAGGGCCGGCGAGGGCCTTTCTGTGCGGAGTTTGCATGTTCTCCCCGTGTCCGCGTGGGTTTCCTCCGGGTGCTCCGGTTTCCCCCACAGTCCAAAGACATGCAGGTTAGGTTAACTGGTGACTCTAAAATTGACCGTAGGTGTGAATGGTTGTCTGTGTCTATGTGTCAGCCCTGTGGTGACCTGGCGACTTGTCCAGGGTGTACCCCGCCTTTCGCCCATAGTCAGCTGGGATGGGCTCCAGCTTGCCTGCGACCCTGTAGAAGGATAAAGCGGCTAGAGATAATGAGATGAGATGAGATTTGAATCGTCACAAATTTGCATCACATGCATGATAAATCATTACACGCCAACTCCTTAGTGTACTGCGGACCATTCGCTTCCTGTGGACACACAAGATTTGAACTTTGAGCTGATTTTGATATATTTTCTGTATATTTGCATCATAAGTATATGGAATATATAAAACATAGCAATTTTATTACTTTATGGAGGAAAAAAATGCAAAATATTTGGGGTCAGCTTCCTATTTGATGCTGGCCACGCCCCCTTATATGCTATCACATGAATGAAGTCAGCAGGTAGTGCTGCAGCCTTACAGCTCCAGGGTCCTCAGTTCCATCCTGAGCTCAGGTTACCATCACCGTGATAAGTTCTCATGTTCCTTCTCCGTGTCCATGTGGGGTTCAATCAGGTTCTCTGGTTTCCTCCCACATCCCAGTAGGTGGATTCGCTACACTAAATCCCCTCTAGGGTTGAATGAGTGTTTGTGAAGGACTGGTGTCTTATCCAGGGTGTGTTCTCACCTCATGCCCAGTGTTCCGTAGATAGGCTCCCTGACCCTCACCAGAACAGAGATAAATAAATAAATGTTCAGCCACAAATGAAACCTACACGTTGTTCTCATTACTGCAACTGTATGCAATTAGTCAAGGCATCTTTGGTATCCGAGGACTGCTTCTATTATTTTTACGCTAGAGCTGCAAGGTAAAGTAGCTAACAAGTAAACAAGACACTGGGCAGTACGGTGATGTAGTGGTTAGCCTCACAGCAAGAAGGTTCTGGGTTTGAGCCCAGCGGTTGACGGGGGCCTTTCTGTGTGGAGTTTGCATGTTCTCCCCGTGTCTGCATGGGTTTCTTCTGGGTGCTCCGGTTTCCCCCACGCTCCAAAGACATGTGGTTAGGTTAACATGGGGCGGCCTTGGGTTGAAGTGCCCTTGAGCAAGGCACCTAACCCCCAACTACTCCCCGGGTGCTGTAGCGTGGCTGCCTACTGCTCTGTGCTCACTGTGCATGCGTGTGTTCACTGCTTCAGATGGGTTAAATGCAGAGAGGAATTTCACAAGTGTACATGTGATGAATAAAGTTGTTCTTCTTCTTCTGTTTAGCATTGTTACAGAAGAAAAGCAGAAATATTGTGAAGTCTATAAAATAAATCACACATCTGTGAATACAAATCAAACATGAACTAAAGTATCATCCTTTAAATCTTCACCTGAGTCTGAAGCTTCACCTGATGTCAGCTGATTTAATGCTTGGAGGTAAGCTGTTCCAAAGTCTAGGTGCCATTACAGAGAAAGCTTCATCACTTTTGGTCTTTAGTCTGGACTTTGGAACAGCAAATGAGCCTCGGTCAGATGATTGTCAGGGTCTAGCTGTTTGGTAGGGTACTAATAATTCTGCCAGATACTCTGGAGCCAAACCATGTAAAGCTTTAAAAGTAATCATTAAAATATTTAAATGAATTCTGAATTTGACTGGTAGCCAGTGAAGGGAAGCCAAGATTGGGGTAATGTTCTCACGGATTCTTGATCTCATAATTAGTCTGGCTGCAACATTTTGTACCCACTGGAGGCGAGCAATGGAAGTGCTGTTCAGTGTAGCAAATAAAGCGTCACAATAGTCCAGGCGTGAAGTAATAAAAGCATGTATGACTTGTTCTGTAAGTCGGCCTTTAACATCTAACGATGCTCTAACCTTCTTTGATAAAAGCCCAATTAACACCAGTTTATTAACATGAGTTTCAGAGTTTAAGCTGGAGTCAAAGAGCACCCCTAAACTCCTAGATACAGGTTTAATATGATGTGAAAATGAGCCCAAGATCTGCTTCACATGAGCTGCCGTGTTGTTGTGGGCCAATTACTAAAATTTCTGTTTTGTCAGTGTGAAGCTGAAGAAAGTTCAGGGATAAGTGGAGCATTGTGTGTATTACAATATTTTGGGGGTGAAATGTTTAACAAGGCGACTTTTTCCACTTTCTCTGGTGTACAGTGTTCCAGTGAAATGCCATGCGATCATTTGTCCTCCTTTATGGAAGCATGCTGGATGTGGGCAGAAGTTTTAATTCAAAGCCATAACATCTGTTTCATTTCACTAACACATCATTACGAGGAACAGAAAGCCTGTTTGTAATATCAGACTGGTCCTCTGCTTGCTGCTTGGGTTCGGATCATGTCTCCATTAAGACAGATGCAAAAGATTGAACTGTTAGACCTTTAATTATACCGCAGAGTACGTTTGTAATTATGCACGTTTAGTTACTTCAAGTCGTGTCTGGGTAATGGGAAATTTCACTCTTAATGTCTTATAAAGGTATACAGCTTATTTGATATGAAAAAAGAGCTTTTTTGGTTGCTAGAAAGAAAATATGCTCTTAAACAGCTTAATCCTGTAGTTAGCCCCTAATCTCAAACAAACTTTACCTTCCTGTTGCTTGTAAATGGATTTCTATGAAGTTTACACGTTTTTACTGTTTGTACACAAGCGTGTAGCTATCTGTCGCTACAAAACAAGCTCCATGGCAAAGTAGCTTTATTATACTGAAGCTACAATCATGACTGATGTCACCTCTTATGACAATTATAAATCATTTTCATATGCAGCTCCTTGGCAAGCATTCACTTTTCACATTTTTTACTGCACAAGAAGAAGAAACCTTTATTCGTCACATGCACACTTCAAGCACAGTGAAATTCATCCTCTGCATTTAACCCATCTGAAGCAGTGAACACACGCACACACTCAGAGCAGTGGGCAGCCACACCAGAGCGCCCGGGGAGCAGTCAGGGGTTCGGTACCTCGCTCAAGGGCACCTAAGCCCAAGGCCGCCCCATGTTAACCTAACTGCATGTCTTTGGACTGTGGGGGAAACCGGAGCACCCGGAGGAAACCCACGCAGACATGGGGAGAACATGCAAACTCCACACAGAAAGGCCCCCGCCGGCCGCCGGGCTCAAACCCGGAACCACCCCGCCGTGAGGCGACCGTGCCAACCACTACACCACCACGCCACCTGTAACAACATAAACATGTAGTCAGTCGCTCACTTGGGTTACCACACACCAGCATCTGCCTTCATCTCACCACTGTCCCTCGTCCCATCACTCGTCATTTAATTAGACTGCTCCAGCTGATGTAGATTCTGCTGTCTTTCCTGGATGAATCTTTTGTTGGTATTTTGTAATCTTTAATACGCACTTGCATTAGGATATCCTGCATCTCAGACACACATACGGTACAGTCCCTCTCAAACAGAAAAAGTGTTTGAGAAGTGATGAAAAACGATGTGATATTTCGGTGTCTCATCCTCGCTCCTCACTTCTTCATAAATTCCTGCTTGACAGCTCAAACAAAAGGTCTTTGTAGCCTCAGAAAAAATCACAAACCTTTTCCTGTCTTGGCTTGATGCCAAGCCATGATCACAGTCTTTATGAGTATAAGGGATTTATATCGGCTCATAAAACACCCATCACGACGCTCGGTTTCTGGGAGAAAGGTGAGTTTGTGCTGCACAAAAGATGACAACTTCAAAGGCTCATCTCTAGGCTTGGCTGTGGGACAGAACTGAAATGGAGCAGGTGTGTTTATTTTTTGCTAATCTTTAGGATAGCACGGGGCTATTAGCTTCAATGTAAACCATATTAGTCGCATTCAGAATATTATCATCAACCCAGATAAACATATGCCATCAGATAATCTTTTAATGCTCTCTGTACAGCTTGCAAACATCTGTGTCAACCTGGAACAAACCATTCCTGAACAGAGTGGGGAGAATCTGGCATCGTACACGTTTACACCTCAGGAGCTCTTCAGGGAGCTCTTCATCACAACGGCGTTAAGCTGCTTTCTGATTCATAAATGTTTTGCTTGGATGGGTTTTAAACTCGAAAGAGGTTTTTTTGTTGTTTTTTTTTAAGGCAGAGTGACTCTTACAATGCTAATCAGATGCTTTTGAAGATGCTTTTGTAATATCGCCTTGAACTAGGCTTGACCAATTCAGAACAGCCTAGGTTTTCCAGAATATCACTTTTGTCCTACAGAAAGCTATCAGTTAGATTATATTGCTTGTATGAATGGGTTGAGTTGTTTACCATCTATGCACAGGGGACACCATGATCCGTTTTTTAAATCGTTATTATCTTCATGTTGTTTGAAAGTGTGCATGTTTAGGAGCAATGCTTGCTGGGAATCCGTGGTCCCACCAAGTGAGAGCAGCCATAGGAACAAGCTCCAGACAGCAGGGAATCGTTATTTTTATTACTTTATTCAGGATCAAAATGTGACATCACCCTGAATAAAAAAAAAAAAACCTGGGTGAAAATCTCTTAGACAGCAACACTGTGTTCGGTTGCTATTGTTCAATTAAATCAGACCAAGATGTTTTAATCTGAATGTGGTGTCTAAACACTAACTCTCTCAGACAATTAGAAATAATAAATGAGGTTCAAGAGGCAATGGTGGATCAACAGGTTAACGCTCGGGGCTGATGGTTGCAGTTTATCGAGCCACAGCGCTGCCAAGCTGCCATTGTTGGGCCCTTGAACAAGGCTCCTAACCCTATCTGCTCAACCTAACCACATTGTCTACACATAGAGATGGGAAAAGATGGAAGAAGAAGAAGAAGCAGTGAGGTTTTTTGAGTGATCATAGCATTCTTGTGTCAGCCATAAGTCTAGTTTGGTTTGGCTGTAATGGTTTCCGCAAACTGCACACACATTCCCAGAGCTCCTCGGAGACATTTTACGGAAAACAAAACAATTATGCACAGCAGCTTCACCAATAGTGGCTTCACCAAATAGAAATGATAGGGCACAAAACATCTGAAATATCTCCTATGGCTGTCTCATTCATTTTAATTAATTTGTGTTCATTTTCATAAAACAGTGGTTGCTACTTCACTGCTCTGGGGTTCAGTGTGTGTGTGTGTGTGTGTGTGTGTGTGTGTGTGTGTGTGTGTCCTGCAATGGATTGGTGTCTCTGCCTTGTACCCAGTGTTCCTGATATCCGGCTCCACCGTGACTCCAAACTGGATAAAGAAGTTGGGTGAACGAATGAATCATTTTTATAAAGGTTAATATTAATTCTGCAGTTGACAGTAAGTTACCTGAAATGTCTCTTGTTTCCTATTATTCAAGAACAGCAGTACTGCTACTAAACAGCAGGGCTCACTCTTCCACATCGTTTGCATTTTTTTCCTGAAAATGGACAACAAATACATTTATAATATTTAGCTTATTAAAGTTTTTGGAGAAGTCTTAAGAGAAGAATTTAGCTAAAATTCTAACAAAAAAAAAAATCTAAGTAATCTTTCCAACCTGATTTGAAAACAACAAAAGGACCTATCGGTTTATGTTGAAAGTATGTTCAGTACAAGCGCATTATGAACAGGAGTCCAGAGATAAGCACAGGACAGTCTTGATGATTACAGCAGCAGTTCCTCGAAGGAAACTGTCTACTCTATCCAGGTGAGATTATTCACTGAAGCTCAAAAAAAAAATCCCCCAAATCTCCAAGCCGAAGTAGAGCATCAGCATATGGAGCTTGTTTATTGTTTGTAACACCCACTAGAACGTCCAGGCAACCATGCATTACAATAGTAATAACTAGTTAGTAATAACTGTTTTTTCTGCATCTCATAACAACATTCCATTTCTTAGCTTAGCAACATTTCTGAGACAAACATGTATGTTCTAATAATAGTATCTACATAATAATCAGACCACAGACTTTCACTGCGGCACCTGATGGAGCTGAAAAGCCAAGACATGAAACAAGAAAGAGTTGTTCCCTGAACTCTGAGCAAATTTTCTAGTCTGTTTTGAACAATAAATATTACGATCTATAGTAGGAAAAGCTGCACTCAGATCAAGCAACACAAGCAAAGAGGCACAACCCTGATTGGAAGCCAGTAGGAGGTAATTTACTACTTTAACCAGCGCTGTGTCAGTACTGTGGGGAGGCGTAAACCATGACTGAAAGATTTCATGTATGTTTCCTAGGCAAATATGAGCTTAGCTGGCGAAACTACAGACTTTTCTAATATCTCAAAGATAATGGGGCAGTAGGGCGGCACGGTGGTGTAGTGGTTAGCGCTCTTGCCTCACAGCAAGAAGGTCCGGGTTCGAGCCCCGTGGCCGGCGAGGGCCTTTCTGTGTGGAGTTTGCATGTTCTCCCCGTGTCCGTGTGGGTTTCCTCCGGGTGCTCCGGTTTCCCCCACAGTCCAAAGACATGCAGGTTAGGTTAACTGGTGACTCTAAATTGAGCGTAGGTGTGAATGTGAGTGTGAATGGTTGTCTGTGTCTATGTGTCAGCCCTGTGATGACCTGGCGACTTGTCCAGGGTGTACCCCGCCTTTCGCCCGTAGTCAGCTGGGATAGGCTCCAGCTTGCCTGCGACCCTGTAGAACAGGATAAAGCAGCTAGAGATGATGAGATGAGATGAGATAATGGGGAGGTTTGATTTTGTCATAGTATGAGAGTCAAAGTCAGGTTTGTTAATCAATGGTTTGATATCTGCTAGGTTTAAAAATGTAATTATATAATCAATGGTAAGAGAGGAGTTTTTGGTTGCTTCTGAAAGTGTTTGCTTGAGAAAATGTGCATTATAGTATTATTCTAGTAAATAAATTGATTTTGAGGAGGAATTATTTCAGTCTGTTAGATTGGGTTAAAGAAATCTAAATCATGCTACTTATATTTTCAGTTTTGTTATAAAAAAAATATACAAGTGTAACGTCTACCGAATAAAGGTGAATACATAGTGTGGGTCTAGAAGAAATAAGATGCTGTCTATAGTATAGAAGGCTCTCCTTTGATGCAATATCAAAAACGACCAGTTTAGTTTAACATTTGATGAGTGATCTGTTTTAAGGTGTGATTGCATTCATAAAACCAAGGTGCAAGTTTTGTCTCCCTGTTTATTTTTCTTGGGCTAGTTTGAACATACCCAGTGGCTGCCAAAATCTTGTTTGGAGCAAGTAATCGGAATTAAATCAAAGAAATTTCTGCAACCAAATGCAGACTATGTGCAGACAGTGTGTCTATGATGTACAGAACCATTTCTATTGGAAGAGATAGTGTTAAGGTTAGGAGAGGGAAAGTGGGATTATGGAGTAGATAATGTCCGCACATCAGAGTGACCTTGTTTCCCCATGAAAAGCCTGAAAAAAAGAAGAAAAATGTCTCTCTTCTCCAGATATTTGTCGTCCTGCCTCAACAGACTCTACGGACACAAGCCAATGCTGATATTAATCATTTTTTACTGATGGGAAATGAGTAAAGGTTGTTTGATTTGTACAATAATCTTCAGTGCGATGTATTTTTTAGCTAACTTTCTCATCAGTCTTTTTTGTTGTTTTTTTACAGCTCATTAACAGTTATTGCTTCGACAAACTTCTTGATGCCCGTCATCAGTAGCCAGATCACTATGTTCATTATCAGTTACAAGCCTCTGTGGCACATGATGGGGCAAATTACTTTACTTCAAGAAAGTGTCTCTTACTTCAAACTTCTTTAGTTCAGCCAAAAATAGTCCAGTTATCAGAATTTTTTAAAAACATTTCTCAGTGTAAACACACTACACTGTAAAATAAATTCATACCTCAAGTCTGCAATGAGAGAGACATGCCTAGATTGTTATTTAAAGCCTTAAAAGCTGTAGTTTTTTTTTAAATTCATGTTTGTCTTGTGTTGAATCTGAACTAGCATGGAGACTAAGTGTGTGTCTATGCATGAGAAAGTCTTTTAAAAAAGAGGCATTCATTAAATGTCATTTGGTTTCTTTACATTTTTTATTCCAGCGTTTCATCAGTTCCAACTGTTTCTCTTTTAAAGAACTCTGTTGTAGGGGTAGCACAGGGGTGTGTGTGTGTGTGTGTGTGTGTGTGTGTGTGTGTGTGTGTCCACAGGCACAAAGAGCACCTGTAGTGTAGAGTGATTATGCAGGTCTTCACCATGGCATGAAGGACAATTCAACCAAATCACATCAAAGAGTCATTTATTTTTCTTAAACAATTTAAACCACAGTGTTTGACTTCAGGGTCATCGTTCGACTAGAAGATTATGATAGAATTCTCTTTTGTAGAAGAATACTGGGTTATCTACAACCCTGATTCCAAAAAAGTTGGGACAAAGTACAAATTGTAAATAAAAACAGAATGCAATGATGTGGAAGTTTCAAAATTCCATATTTTATTCAGAATAGAACATAGATGACATATCAAATGTTTAAACTGAGAAAATGTATCATTTAAAGAGAAAAATTAGGTGATTTTAAATTTCATGACAACAACACATCTCAAAAAAGTTGGGACAAGGCCATGTTTACCACTGTGAGACATCCCCTTTTCTCTTTACAACAGTCTGTAAACGTCTGGGGACTGAGGAGACAAGTTGCTCAAGTTTAGGGATAGGAATGTTAACCCATTCTTGTCTAATGTAGGATTCTAGTTGCTCAACTGTCTTAGGTCTTTTTTGTCGTATCTTCCGTTTTATGATGCGCCAAATGTTTTCTATGGGTGAAAGATCTGGACTGCAGGCTGGCCAGTTCAGTACCCGGACCCTTCTTCTACGCAGCCATGATGCTGTAATTGATGCAGTATGTGGTTTGGCATTGTCATGTAGAAAAATGCAAGGTCTTCCCTGAAAGAGACGTCGTCTGGATGGGAGCATATGTTGCTCTAGAACCTGGATATACCTTTCAGCATTGATGGTGTCTTTCCAGATGTGTAAGCTGCCCATGCCACACGCACTAATGCAACCCCATACCATCAGAGATGCAGGCTTCTGAACTGAGCGCTGATAACAACTTGGGTCGTCCTTCTCCTCTTTAGTCCGAATGACACGGCGTCCCTGATTTCCATAAAGAACTTCAAATTTTGATTCGTCTGACCACAGAACAGTTTTCCACTTTGCCACAGTCCATTTTAAATGAGCCTTGGCCCAGAGAAGACGTCTGCGCTTCTGGATCATGTTTAGATACGGCTTCTTCTTTGAACTATAGAGTTTTAGCTGGCAACGGCGGATGGCGCGGTGAATTGTGTTCACAGATAATGTTCTCTGGAAATATTCCTGAGCCCATTTTGTGATTTCCAATACAGAAGCATGCCTGTATGTGATGCAGTGCCGTCTAAGGGCCCGAAGATCACGGGCACCCAGTATGGTTTTCCGGCCTTGACCCTTACGCACAGAGATTCTTCCAGATTCTCTGAATCTTTTGATGATATTATGCACTGTAGATGATGATATGTTCAAACTCTTTGCAATTTTACACTGTCGAACTCCTTTCTGATATTGCTCCACTATTTGTCGGTGCAGAATTAGGGGGATTGGTGATCCTCTTCCCATCTTTACTTCTGAGAGCCGCTGCCACTCCAAGATGCTCTTTTTATACCCAGTCATGTTAATGACCTATTGCCAATTGGCCTAATGAGTTGCAATTTGGTCCTCCAGCTGTTCCTTTTTTGTACCTTTAACTTTTCCAGCCTCTTATTGCCCCTGTCCCAACTTTTTTGAGATGTGTTGCTGTCATGAAATTTCAAATGAGCCAATATTTGGCATGAAATTTCAAAATGTCTCACTTTCGACATTTGATATGTTGTCTATGTTCTATTGTGAATACAATATCAGTTTTTGAGATTTGTAAATTATTGCATTCTGTTTTTATTTACAATTTGTACTTTGTCCCAACTTTTTTGGAATCGGGGTTGTATTAATTTGATCATTTTATAGTGTTACTTTTGTTGCGGTTCATTTTCTAGCCATGATACAATTAGAGCTCTTGTGTATGAGTGTTTAGTCCTTTTTATTATTTTGTGTGATTTTAGACATTCCTTCTTTTTCTTATTTAGACTGAATTAACTTTTTAATATTGTTTTTCTGTGCTTTATTTTACAAGTTATTGGTATACTATTTGATTATAAAAATGCGGTTTTTTTTTTTTTTTACCAAACTGCACTTTTTGTTTTTTCTATACATTTAATAATACGTTACAGTACATGAATATATTATTGTCATCCTTTAATTATCAATGTGAAATAACGGTTCTGACTCCATATCTGCTGACATTTTTGTTTGCACGATTCCCCGGTTTGACTGTGGACTTCTGTTTCCTTGGCCTTCCGGGCATGTGGGCTTTTTGTTGTCCGCTGTGTGGCTTGCACTGTCAGATCTGCACACTCTACTGCTCTTGATGTTGGGAAGTAAACTCATTCTGCTCTGGTATTGTGACACTCTGCTTGTGTCATTTGGTGCCGATGTTCTGTGTGGTCTGAGCTGCCTTTTGGCCGTGGCGCCACTCCGGGCCTGTGTGGCTGTGTGGAGCAGATTGGTGCGCTCGTGTACACACTGTCAGCCATCAGTCAGACTGTAACCAGATAAACCGCACGTGATCTGCTCAACCACAGCTTCCAGATATCTTAATAAAATAAACAATTTTATTTCGTGATGTGCTACACCACACATACTATCTGTACCACCTTGATTTAAAATAAAATTATTTCATGATCAGGGTTTAACTATCACACATCATATGGCATCATGTCTCATTATAGTTTCATTGAACAGGTTAAAACACTTGATTGGATTTAATAATTGCCTGTTCTTACAAACCATCAGGAAACCTGACCTATTGATGTATGCAGTGTTGAGTGTGAAGATGCTCCCAGGCGGGAGGAACATTAATACTGTTCAGTCTCTGTTATTACTGACTGTTATTATTCCGCCTCATTATTTCACTCCCCGTGGGATACATACAGGAAAATCCCAACTGTGCTGAGAAAGTGGGAGCATGAAAGAAGGAATAGAGCAAGACATAAAATAAGAGCAGGAGAGAGAGGTAAAAAGAAAGGACAAATGACTTCCACATTCTCTCTCTCTCTCTCTCTCTGCTTTGTTGCTCTGACTCCCTAAAAACAGGGAATCTGACTCCTGTTTATTTGCGTTTGTGTGTAATGGTGGGTGTAAACTGGTGTGTGAGGCGAGTGTGCTCTGTAATTACAATATTTCGGTCTCTTGGTTGTTCATATTTTCTGTTCAAGGCTGCTCTATTTATATCCACCATCAGCTGAGGGTGCTATTAGTGGTAGAGCTAATATAGAGCACTGATGTAATCGTGTGTGTGTGTGTACATTAATATTATACCAATGCTGTCCTGTACGTATGGACTTGACCCTTCTGTGTTAAAGCATGACCCAGCATGACACACATGTTTGTGTAGAGTGTTTAAAAGCATTATATTCAGGAAGTTTGGCAGCAATGTCTGACGTTAAACTCAAATTTTCAACGCACTCTACACAGACATTAAGGAAGACTGCAGGATGAAATGGAAACACATTTTCATCCTGATCACATCCAGTGTCCCGAGGAACAAACCAGTATGCTGTGAAAGGACACAATTGTCCCCCAAGCTGTCATGTTTTGTTTTGTTTTGCTTGTTTCTTTTTTTAGCGCTGCCTTGCCTTTGGTCCATTTTTATAGCAACCATGTGTCACACAGGGTCAGAAACCGTACAAGGCAGTGTGTGTGAGATACTGAGCAATTCAAAACCGAGCTGAGTGTGTGATGATTTACATACGCAGTCTTATAAAACATGAGGATATTTTTTGTAATAAATAAATAGCACTAATCTGTGAAAGCCATTAAAATGCAGTCAGTGGGCGTGGTGTGGTGGTCAGTAATGTACAGCTTCATGAATTCAGTGGCGTGAAGTAAGGACCGTGTGTGCATTAGGTTTCTGACTGTGTGCAAGTTTGGGTGTTAAAGAGACTCCCAGGAAGAGGAAACTGACACTTGGCACATGCACACGTTACTCCGTTCTCATTATTTTGACATTCGGAGACATGGTGTCAGCGTTAGTGAAATCACGTGTCGTAGAATTGTACAGTGCAGCAGTGTTTAGCAAATCACTGTGAGTGCAAAATCTACCGTATCTGTTTGGAGTGACCTCACTCACATTTTCCCTTGGGGGAGTCTATCCATCCATCCATCCATCCATCCATCCATCCATGAATGTGTTTTTTAAAAATTGACAATTCCATATATCTGCCTCTCTCTCTCTCTCTCTCTCTCTCTCTCAAATTGCATCTGTCCCTTCCCCTTCATTGTATCTGTATTGAGTCTGTGTATTATCCCTCTACTCTTCTCCATTCATGTGACTTTCTTAAGCCTTTCTTTCTTTCTTTCTTTCTTTCTTTCTTTCTTTCTTTCTTTCTTTCTGTCTCTTCTCAGCTTTCTTTCTTTCTTTCTTTCTTTCTTTCTTTCTTTCTTTCTGTCTCTCCTCAGCTTTCTTTCTGTCTGCCTGTCTCTCCTCATCTTTCTTTCTTTCTTTCTTTCTTTCTTTCTTTCTTTCTTTCTTTTTGTGTCTTTCTTTCTGTCTCTCCTCAGCTTTCTTTCTTTCTGTCTGCCTGTCTCTCCTCATCTTTCTTTCTTTCTTTCTTTCTTTCTTTCTTTTTGTGTCTTTCTTTCTGTCTCTCCTCAGCTTTCTTTCTTTCTTTCTTTCTTTCTTTCTTTCTTTCTGTCTGTCTCTCCTCAGCTTTCTTTCTTTCTTCTTAAGGCTCAGTCACTGTAAAGGCTCAGTCACTGTAAAGGCTCGGTCACTGTAAAGGGACAGTCACTGTAAAGTTACAATCACTGTAAAGGCTCGGTCACTGTAAAGGCTCGATCACTGTAAAGTTACAATCACTGTAAAGGCTCGGTCACTGTAAAGGGACAGTCACTGTAAAGTTACAATCACTGTAAAGGCTCGATCACTGTAAAGGCTCGGTCACTGTAAAGTTACAATCACTGTAAAGGCTCGGTCACTGTAAAGGGACAGTCACTGTAAAGTTACAATCACTGTAAAATCAAGTCAAGTCAGCTTTGTCAAATATGCTATACATGCTGTAGAACAGGATAAAGTGGCTTGAGATAATGAGATGAGATGCTTGACATACAGCACACATGAAATTTCAGTCCTCTCTGACCCACGGTGCAAACAGGCAATGCAATAAATAAAAATAGAATAATTGAAATAAACAGTATAAACACTCTAGGTAAGAACTAGACATAGACTAAACACTCATATATATACACACACACACACACACATATACATACACTTATACACACACACACACACACACACACACACACACACACACACACACACACACACATATATAAATTGGAGCAAATAAACAGTCAAGGGCACTTGAGGTATAGCAGGTAAACATGAAATAAGCAGTATAAACAATAAACTAATAGCTGTTAAGGTGAGGTAGTGCGGAATAGTGCAAATGAGCGAGGTAAAGTGAAATGTGCAGTCCCTGAGTTCAGTGTGCGAATGAACATTGAGAGAGAGTGTGTGTGTGTGTGTGTGTGTGTGTGTGTGTGTGTGTGTGTGTGTGTGTGTGTGTGTGTGTGTGTGTTGGGGGGGAACTGTGAGGGTGGCATGTCAGATGCTGAAGGGGGGGCAGTGGGGTGTGCGGGCAGAATCAGTGGCAGGGGGCAGAGGGGGGAGCAGGGGCAGAACAGGGAAGGAGTTGAGCCTCCTGATCGCCTGGTGAAAGAAACTGTCCTTGAGCCTGCTGGTTTTGGCCTGGAGACTCCGCAGTTTCCTCCCTGACGGCAGCAGACTGAAGAGGCTGTGAGATGGGTGGGTGGGGTCACCTGCAATCCTGATGGCTTTGCGGGTGAGGCGGGAGTGATAGATTTCCATAAGAGAAGGGAGAGAAACACCAATGATCCTCTCAGCTGCTCTCACGATGCGCTGCAGAATCTTGCAGCAGGACACGGTGCAGGCGCCGTACCACACGGTGATGCAGCTGGTCAGGATGTTCTCGATGGTGCCTCTGTAGAAAGTGTGCATGATGGGGGCCGGGACTCTTGCTCTCCTCAGTTTGCGGAGGAAGTACAGATGCTGTTGGGCTTTTTTGGCCAGTGATGCGGTGTTGTTGCTCCAGGACAGGTCTTCAGAGATGTGCACACCCAGAAACTTGGTGCTGCTCACCCTCTCCACTGCAGCACCATTGACAGTTAGTGGAGCATGCTGGGTGTGCTCTCTCCTGAAGTCCACAACAATCTCCTTCGTCTTCTCCACATTCAGGCGGAGATTGTTGTCCTTGCACCACATGGCCAAGTGGCTCACCTCACTCCTGTAGATTGTCTCATCACCATTGTTGATGAGACCCACCACAGTCGTGTCATCCGCAAACTTAATGAAGAGATTTGAGCTGGATGTTGGTGTGCAGTCGTGGGTCAGCAGAGTGAAGAGGAGGGGGCTTAGCACACATCCTTGGGGGGCCCCCGTGTTCAATGTGATGGTGCTGGAGGAGTTGCTGCCGACCCGTACAGTCTGTGGTCTCCCCGTCAGGAAGTCCAACAGCCAGTTGCACAGGGAGGTGTTGAGTCCCAGTTGGTCCAGTTTATGAATGAGCTGCTGAGGAATGATTGTGTTGAACGCTGAGCTAAAGTCTATGAACAGCATTCTGACATACGAGTCTTTTGTCTCCAGGTGGGTGAGGGCTGAGTGGAGGGCAGTGAAGATGGCGTCATCGGCTGAACGGTTGGACTGATATGCAAACTGGAAAGGGTCCAGGGCGGGGGGGAGGGCAGACTTGATATGCCGCATGACTAGCCGCTCAAAGCACTTCATGAGGATGGGAGTGAGTGAGACAGGGCGGTAGTCATTGAAGCAGGAGGGAGATGGCTTCTTGGGACCGGGATGATGGTGGTGGCTTTGAGGCACGTGGGGACAACAGCCTGGCTCAACAAGATGTTGAAGATGTCTGTAAAGACATCTGTGAGCTCCTCGGCACAGTCTCTCAGGACATGACCAGGAATGTTATCAGGACCCGGGGCTTTCCATGCATTTGTCATTCTGAGAGCTCTCCTCACGCTGTCTGGGGACAGCGTCAACACCTGGTCGCTGGGAGGTGGTGGGGTCTTCTGTGCCGTGGTGCTGTTGTCTGCCTCAAAGCAAGAGAAGAAGTCGTTCAACTGATTCAGCAGAGAGGTGGAGTTATCACAGGTCTGCGGCGAGGGCTTGTAGTCTGTGATGGTCTGAATCCCTCACCACAGGTTCCTGGTGTCTCTGCTGTCATTGAAGTAGTCAGCAATGTTCCTGGAATACTGTCTCTTGGCCACCCTGATGCCTCGTGACAGGTTGGCCCTAGCTATCCTCAGGCCCACCTCATCACCAGCTCTGAAGACGGCATTCCGAGCCCTCAGGAGCCTGTGGACTTCCCCTGTCAGCCATGGCTTCTGATTGGCCCAAATGGAGATGGTTCTGGTGACTGTAACATCGTCCATACACTTCCTCATGTAGGCAGTGACGGTCTCCGTGTACTCCTGGAGATATGTGGTGTTGTTGTAGGTGGCTGCCTGTCTGAACATGCTCCAGTCAGTGGTGGAAAAACAGTCCTGGAGTGCCTCTGAGGACCCCTCTGGCCACACACGTATCTGCTTTGTAGCTGGTTTGGTGACTTTAACCAGCGGCCTGTATGCTGGCATTTGCATAACAGTGGAGTGATCTGAGGCCCCAAGGTGGGGGAGGGGTAGGGCTTTGTAGGCGTCTTTATGCATGGTGTGAACATTGTCCAGAGTATTGTTTCCACGTGTGGGAAAGTTGATATGTCCATAGAGTTTTGGAAACACGCTCTTGGGGTTTGCATGGTTGAGCATGCTGCTCACTGATATGCTGATAGAGTTCATTCAGTGCTTCACTCCTGTTGTTATTGGAGCTGGGAGGGATATATATTGCTACCAGCAATATGGCCGTAAATTCCCTCAGCAGGTAGAATGGCCAGCACTTAATAATTATAAACTCCACCAGTGGTGAGCAGTGTTTGCAGACCATGACAACATCGCGGCACCAGGCATCACTGATGTAAACACAGAGTCTTCCGCCGTGAGTCTTACCCCCCTTCGACTAGCGCTCTGTCTGACTGGTAGCATGTTAGCCAGGCTAGCTGAATGGCACAGTCCGGGACGCTGTCGTTAAGCCATGTTTCCACAAACACGAGGACACAACACTCACTCACAGACTTAGAAGATGAGCGGAGCAGGCAGACATAATCCAGCTTGTTGTCCAGCAACCATACGTTGGCCAGAGTGATGGTAGGGATAGCTGGCCGGTGAGGGCTAGCCACTAGTCTAGCCCGGATACCTCCACGCTTGCCCCTCTTCTGCTTCCGCATGTTCTGCCTGTGGCACTTCCACTGTGGGCTGGATGCAGGAGTGAGAGTCGGTGGTTGAGCAGGCCTCCGGAGCAAACCATAGTCACATAGCAATTCCACGTCCGCTGGATTTATATCTGTGAATATAGTTCTGCGGATATCAAGCAGAAACTCACAGGAGTATGTGCGCCTTAAGACTGATGGACGTGACAAAGACGAACAGATACACGCTGTTTTAAAACACAAAAAACATGAAAACACCATTCTGTCGGGACGGAGAGGAGCCGCTGCGTGTGTACGCGCCACCATCTTGGGAAAAAAAAGGGACAGTCACTGTAAATGCTCAGTCACTGTAAAGGCTCAGTCACTGTAAAGGTACAATCACTGTAAAGACTCGGTCACTGTAAAGGGACAGTCACTGTAAACACTCAGTCACTGTAAAGACTTGGTCACTGTAAAGGCTTGGTCACTGTAAAGGTTCAATCACTGTAAAGGGACAGTCACTGTAAAAACTCGGTCACTGTAAATGCTCGGTCACTGTAAAGGCTAGGTCACTGTAAAGGCTTGGTTACCCCTAGGGCTGAAGACTTTAGACCTGAGAGCTGAGTAGTGGCACAGGAGATCAGAGATATAGTTTGGATCTGAACTATTACAAGCTTTAAAAACAAGCATTAAAACTTTCAACTGGATTCTGTCGTGGACAGGAAGCCAATGCAAGGTTGCCAAAATAGCGGTAATGCGTTCAGGTTCTCTACCAAGCTGAAAATTCACCACCAGTTCCTTCATCCTGCAGCTCCTCAGTTTGAAGACCTTTTCCCCAAACAACAAGACAAAGTCTTCCACCAGCCTCCTGTTGTCAGACCTGCGCGCTTTGGCACGTGCACCAGACAGACTCTCGGGTACATACCGGACTGTGCATGCCGTGAGGACTCTCGCACGCATGCCATTAACAAGACACACCTGCACAGGATCAAGATGCATTAGCATGCCTATATAAAGACTGTGTCAACAGACACTCAGTGCAAAGTATTACGCTATGTTTCATACACATTACCGAGCCTTATTTTCCTGTGCTGATTTCCTGTGTTCCTGGTTCCCGTTCCTGTTTCGTGTTTCTGTTTTGTCTGTGCCTTTGGTACTTTGTTTGTGCCTCACCCGACCCATTGCTTGTTTCACATTTATGATCTTGCCTGCTATTTTGGATTGTTTGCCTCTTGTCACCTCTTTTATAATAAAACACTTCTGCACTTACATCTGTCTCCTACCCTTCCTGGCACCTGTACTCTGACACACTTTCATTTTGAATGCTCCATGAAATAGAGGAATTATTAGAGAACTTCTGCTGTTGGCACAAGCTGGTGTTGGAAATCAGATGTAGAGAGAGTGAAGAGAAAGGGAGAAGGATAGTTCCCTGCTGACCGGTCTCCTGTATGATATAACATACTAATGATATACTGGTGTAATAGGTGCAATAGTTTTATTAATTAGAACCTTCCTAATTAAAAATTCCACCACAGAAACAAAGTTTTCATTGCATTATAAAGAGAATCATTATTTTTTCTGTGTCTGGTCTATTTATATGTTGCGAAAGTTTTGATAACACATGTCAGAACATGTCTTGTCTCCAGATGTGTGTTGGTAAGATGACGACTGTGCATTTTTCAGAGATGTCTGAAGTTTTCCATCTCACACATGGCAAGAGGAACATCTGCCACACATACATGTCAAATAGTCTGACTAAAGATACCTTTCTAACCCTTCAATTATCATCACGTTAAAGACATTTTTTTACTGCGAGCAGAAATGTAAATTTAAATTATTAAAGCCTCTTCTTTGTCCATCAGAACGATGAAGACCATCGAGTCAAACCTTTGCTTGGGGGATGGGGTTAATTGTGGGTGCGCAGGTGGCTAATGAGGCCAATCTGAGCTCTGAAGAGGCGAGGGCAGTGTGGGCACGGGATGGCAGTGGCAGACGCTGGAGTGGCATTGGCTTTTCTTGCTTGTCTGCACTGCTGTGCTGTTACTTGCCTCTGAACTTCATGTGCTTTTGCCCCCCGCTTGACCGCCACCCGCCAGCTGTCCCTATCCTGCGCCGTCCGCTCCCAACTGTTTGGGTCAATGCCGAATGCCTTGAGGGAAGCTTTCAGCGTGTCCTTGAAGCGCTTTTTCTGGCCTCCTTGGGAGTGCTTGCCGTGTGACAGTTCCTCGCAGAGTAGCTTCTTGGGGATGCGGTGGTCGGCCATGCGCACGACGTGTCCTGCCCATCGTAGCTGCGACTGAATCAGGATGGTGTGGATGCTGGGTAGATCGGCCTGGGCGAGCACCTCGGTGTCTGGGATCTTCTCCTGCCAGCTGATGCCAAGGATTTTCCGAAGGCAGGTGGTGTGGAAGTGATTGAGCTTCCTTTCATGGCACCGGTACACTGTCCAGGTCTCGCACCCATAGAGAAGAGCAGTGAGGACTACAGCACGGTAGACTTTGATCTTTGTTTCCTCTGAGATACCCCTCCGGGTCCACGTTTTTATTTAGTCTACCAAATGCAGCACTCACTTTGGCAAGTCTGGCGTTCATCTCATCATCCATGACAACGGATCTGGAGAGGGTGCTGCCGAGGTACGTGAACTTGTCAACCACGTTTAGTCTTTGCCCATTGATGGTAATGTTGCGTTCGATGTAGGGTCTCCCTGGTGCTGGCTGGTGCATGACTTCTGTCTTCTTTATGCTGATGGTTAAGCCGAAGTTGTTGCAGGCCTCAGCAAACATGTCGACACTACATTGCATGTCAGCTTCTGTGGTAGCATTAAGGGCGCAGTCATCGGCAAACAGAAGTTCGTTGATGGACTCTGACTTCACCTTGGTTTTTGCTTGGAGCCTCCTGAGGTTGAAGATTGAGCCGTCGGTACGATATCTGATATCGATCCCAGCATCCGAACCAGTGAATGCGTCTGATAGCATCGCTGAAAACATCATACTGAAGAGTGTGGAAGCCAGGACATATCCCTGTTTTACACCATTGGTGACAGGGAACGGTTCAGATGTTTCTCCGCAGTCCTGGACTCTGGCCAGCATGCCATCGTGCAGTTGTCGAATGATGGAGATGAACTTGTCAGGGCAGCCGTATTTTGCCATGATTCTCCAGAGGCCGTCTCTGCTTAGAGTATCAAAGGCCTTGGTCAGATCGACGTAGGTTGAGTACAAGGCGACATTCTGCTCCTGGCACTTCTCCTCGAGTTGCCTCGCAGCAAAAAACATGTCGATGGTCCTGCAATTCTTCTGGAAGCCACAATGACTTTCTGGCAGAAGTCCCTGCTCAAGGTGGAAGTTGAGCCGGTTCAGGAGGACTCTGGCCAGGATCTTGCTTGCGATGGCCAGTAGGGAGATTCCACGATGGTTGTCGCAGGCTTGGCGGTTTCTCTTTCTCTTGTATATGTGGATGATCAAGGCATCTTTGAAATCTTGCGGTAATGCGTCTTTCGCCCATATTATCTGGACGAGATTGAGAAGCATGTCTGTCAGCGCTGAGCCACCCTCCTTGTAAAGTTCGGCTGGGATGGAGTCAGATCCAGGTGCTTTGCTGCTAGACAGCTGACACATGGCCTTCTGAATCTCCTCCAGAGTAGGGACAGCATCGAGTGTCTCATTCACTGGGATCTGCGGTAGTCTTGCAATGGCTTCATCGTTGATGGTGGACGGTCTGTTTAGGACGCTGTCAAAGTGTTCGCCCACCGCTTGAGGATTTTGTCCTTCTCTGTGATGAGCATGGTCCCATCTGCGCTGAGCGGGGGGAATGATCCCGAGCTGCTGGGACCGTAGACTTCTTTCAGGCTGTTGTAGAAGTTTCTCATGTCATTCATGTCAGCATAGCCTTGGATCTCGTCAGCTTTTGCATTCAGCCAGGAGTCTTGCATCACGCGCAGTTTGAGTTGTATATTACTGCATATGCTCTGCAAGGCATCTTTCTTTGCTATTGACTTGGGGTCATGGAGATGCTCTTTGTAGGTGGCGCATTTCTTCTCGAGAAGGTCCTTGATCTCGGTGTGATTCTCATTGAACCAGTCCTTGTGCTTCCTGGCGGGTGGCCCTAGGCACTCCATGACTGTGTTGTACACAGTGTCATGGAGAGTGGTCCATGACACTTCAATGTCCTCCTCATCAAGTATGGTGGCATCTAACCGCTCCTCCAAAGTGTCAGCAAATGACTGCTTGGCGAAGCCGTCTTTCAGCTTGTTGATGTTAACACGCTTCGGCGCCTTGGTGCCCTGGGGTCTTCTCTTGGGTTGCACTTGGATGCTGAGTTTGGAGACAATGAGGCAGTGGTCCGTCCAGCACTCCGCACCGCACATAGCCTTTGTGATCCTCACATCTTGTCTGTCCCTCCTTCTGACGATGATGTAATCAGTCAGATGCCAATGCTTAGAGCAGGGGTGCATCCATGATGTCTTGTTGCGAGTGGGTAGGCGGAAGGTGGTGTTCGTGATCAGGAGGCCATGTTCAGCATAAGTCTGGAGGAGCAGGAGGCAGTTGCTGTTGCACTTTCCTATTCCATGCTTGCCAATCACGCCTTCCCAGGAGACACTGTCACATCCAACTCTTGCATTGAAGTCACCAAGAATGATGAGCTTATCTGCAGCAGGAACAGTGGAGATGACGGCACTAAGGTTCACATAGAACCTGTACTTGATCTCGTCTGGGTTGGTCATGGTGGGGGCATAGCAGCTCACGATGGTGGCGAACTTCTTGCCGTAAGATAGGGGAATTCGCACGGTCATTAGACGGTCGTTCACCCCTTTTGGGGGATGAGCCAGTTTGCCGATGATTGATGTCTTTATGGCAAATCCAACTCCAGCTTTGCATCTTTCTTCGGGCGCCTGTCCGCTCCAGAAAAAGGAGTAACCTGAACTCCTTTCTGTCAGTTCTCCCTCGCCTGCCAGCCTGGTCTCACTAAGGGCGGCAATGTCGATGTTGTATCTGGCGAGTTCATGGGCAATGAACGCTGTGCGTCTTTGTGGTCTGTTTGAGTCGACCCGGTCTAGAAGCATGCGGACATTCCACGCGGCAATGTTCAGAGGAACTATCTTGATTTTCTTCTTGTTGTTTCAACCGCATTGAATGGGGTCCCTGCCGGCCAAGGAGGCATGGAGCAGGCAATGTTTGGGGCACCTTTTCTAGCCCCTTCCTCGTGCTGGGGAGGTAAGCAGTGCTGTCCTAAAAAGGGCTGCTCAGTCACTCAGATGGCTGCCGGACTCCACTTCTGCTCCAGTCAGTGAAGAATGACCACTAGGCCTGAGTCGCCTGTGTGCAGGTCTGCGACCACGACTGCCAGTGTACCCACACCTGTCGCTTCGCCGCTCGCCCATCGCCATAGGGCTTGTTAATGAGGGATGACTGATTACTTGCGCCGGACTTTGTTTAAAGTGAAGGAGGGTTGCGCAGCGCCAACCTCACTCTTTCGTCCCGAGGAGCCTGGTCCAGCAGTGAGACAGGGTCAGGACAGCTGGGGACCTGTCGGGATGCAGGAGCTGCCGGAAGGTGACAAGTACGTCAGTCAACCGCCTACGGGGCTCCACTCCTGATTTTCTGTCGGGGTTTACTCCACTAGCCTTTGACCAACCAAGGCTGACCTGCAAGGCAGCAGGAGACTCATGGAGGGCGGGGTCATCCATTTCCTGTACAGATGCAACAGATCTGCCCACTGCCCATATTAAAGCCTAAAGAAACTTAGATGCATCATTTCTCATGAGGTTAATGTTAGTCTTGCGGACAAAACATGCAGTACAAAGTCTTACTAATTCGGACGTTCTAATATATACATGCACTTCTCTAGAACCTCTTGCCTCGTCCTACTACAGATGGGATTAGTACTGAGTTAAATGTTGTTTCAGCTTTTAAATAGGCTGATGTTTGTTGTCCCTCTATATAGAATTGAACAAAACTCTCTTTCTTCAAACCTGAGTGACCTAGCAGGCAAAAAAATCAAAGTTAATTGGCAAATGAAATCTAGTTTAATGGGCAAAAATTACCTTAGCCAGCAAAAGCTAACTTCGCAAATGTAGGCAAACTGCTGAGCAACAGGAAACTATCAAGAGTGCTAACATACCGTATCAAGCAAAATCTTAGCATTAAAGCTCAGAGTTGTCTAGCTTGATACGGTTTTTGTATCCATTGTGTTCAGCTCTTCCTGAATTACAGAGCAGGCTGCAAGTCTTGGACAGAGAGATGTCAACTAAGCAAACTCGTTGGAAATATGAGGCCCAGACAGTTCTCAGATCCTTCTGATCTGTTCAGATTTGAGTATCTTATCACATTTTACATCCTTCGCCATGTCAATGACTGTTTCATATAATAATCAAGCTTGGCATTGTATGGTACATTGTGTCACTGTGTTTCCTGGGACTATGTTGAAGCTGTGTTCATATACTAGTGCATCTCCAAAAATTAGAATATCATGAAAAAATTCTTTTTTAAACATATTTTAATTCAAAAACATAAACTTTCAGATATATTATATTCATTACATATAAAGTGAAATATTTCAATCCTTTTTTTGCTTTAATTTTGATGATTATGGCTTATAGCACATGAAAGCCAAAAATCCAGGATCTCAGATTATTAGAATATTTCCTAAAATCAATCAAAAAAGGAGTTACAATATAGAAATGTCCAGTTTCTGAAAACTATGTTCATTTATACACTCAGTACTTGATTGGAGCTCCTTTAGCATGAATTACTGCATCAGTGGGGTGTGGCATAAAGCCAATCAGCCTGTGGCACTGCTGAGGTGTTACTGAAGATCAAGTTGCTTTGATTGCGGCCTTCAGCTCGGCTGTATTTTTGGGTCGGGTGTTTCTCATGTTCCTCTTAACAGTAGCCCATAGATTCTCTCTGGGGTTCAGGTCAGGTTAGTTGGCTGGCCAGTCAAGCACATGGTCAGCAAACCATTTGGTAGTAGTTTTGGCACTGTGTGCAGGTGCTGAATCCTGCTGGAAAAGGAAATTGGCATCTCCATAAAGCTCGTCAGCAGATGGAAGCATGAAGTGCTCTAAAATCTCCTGGTAGATGGCTGCGTTGACTTTGGACTTGATAAAACCCAGTGGACCAACACCAGTAGATGACACGGCACCCCAAATCATCACAGACTGTGGAAACTTTACACTGGACATCAAACACCTTGGATTCTGTGCCTCTCCACTCTTCCATCAGACTCTAGGACCTTGATTTCTAAATGAAATGCAAAATTTACTTCCATCTGAAAAGAGGATTTTGACCACTGAGCAGCAGTCCAGTTCTTTCTCTCCTTCACCCAGGTAAGACACTTCTGACGTTGTCTCTGGTTCAGGAGAGGCTTGATATTAGAAATGCAACAGTTGTAGCCCCTTTTCCTGAAGATGTCTGTGCATGGTGGCTCTTGATGCACTGACACCAGCCTCAGTCCACTCCTTGTGAAGCTCTCCCAAGTTCTTGAATCAACTTTTCTTAAAAATCCTCTCAAGGTTGTGGTCCTCCCTGTTGATTATGCACATTTTCCAGCCAGCCTTTTAAAGGAGATATGCAGAACCTTTATTTTTAAATGCATTTCTGAGTGTATAGTATCTCCATCCTTGACTCTTGTCTTCTTCTTCTTCTTTTGGCTGCTCCCGATTAGGGGTCACCACAGCGGATCTTTTGTCTCCATTGCTCCCTGTCTTCCGCATCCTTCTCTACCACACCTGCCACTTTCATGTCCTCTCTCACCACATCCATGTAGCTCCTCTTTGGCCTTCCTCATTTTCGTTTGCCTGGCAGCTCCATTCTCAACATTCTCCTTCCCACATGCTCTGCATCTCTTCTCAGGATGTGCCCATACCATCTCAGTCTCATCTCTCTTAGCTTAATTCCCAAGCTCTCCACATGTGCTTTCCCTCTGATGTGCTCGTTCCTTATCCTGTCCAACCTTGTCACTCCCATTGCAAACTTTAACATCCTTAACTCCGCCACCTCCAACTTTGCCTCCTGTCTCTTCGTTTAGGGTACAATCTCCAATCCACACATCACAGCTGCTCTCACTACTGTCTTATACATCTTACCTTTCACTTTTGCTGGAACTTTCCTATCACAAATGACTCCCGAAATCCTTCTCCAACTGCTCCACCCTGCCTGCACTCTCTTTCTCACCTCACTATTGCAGCCCCCATTTTCCTGCACAGTTGACCCCAGGCACTTGAATTCACCAACTTTCTTTACGTCTACTCCTTGCATCTTCACTACACTTTCATCCCCATTCTCATTGATGCACATGTATTCTGTTTTGCTACTGCTCACCTTCATTCCTCTTCGTTCCAATGCATACCTCCATCTCTCCAAACCCAACTCAACCTCCTTTCTACTTTCACCTCATATCACAATATCATCCGCAAACATCATGTTCCATGGTGACTCTTGCCTCACTTCATCCGTCAAGCTATCCATCACTATGGCAAACAAAAAAGGACTCAAAGCAGATCCTTGATGGAGTCCCACCTTCACCTTGAACCATTCAGTTGTTCCAACTGCACACCTCACTGCTATTTCACTGTTCTCATACATGTCTTGCACCACTCTAATATACTTCTCATTCGCTCCACACTTTCTCATACAATACCATAACTCATCTCTCGGCACTCTATCATATGCCTTCTCCAGGTCTACAAACACACAATGTAGCTTTCTCTGGCCTTCCCTGTACTTCTCCAATAACATTCTTAAAGCAAAAATTGCATCTGCCGTGCTCTTCCTTGGCATAAACCCGTACTGCTGTTCACAGATTGCTACCTCTCTTCTCAATCTCGCCTCCAATACCCTTTCCCATAGCTTCATGGTGTGGCTCATCAATTTTATTCCTCTGTAATTACTGCAGCTCTGTACATCTCCCTTATTCTTGTATATTGGGACCAGCACACTCTCCATTCATTTGGCATTTTCTCATTCTCTAGGATCTTATCAAACAGTCTCGTTAGGAACTCCAAAGCCATCTCACCCAAACATCTCCAAGCCTCAATCGGGATACCATCTGGTCCAACTGCTTTCCCAGTCTTCATTCTTTTCATGGCTGCCCTCACCTCATCTTTACTAACCAACTCTGCTTCCTGATTTGCTGTCTCCAATGAATCTGACCTTTTCTCTCTTGGATTCTCCTCATTTAATAAATCCTCAAAGTACTCTTTCCACCTTCTTAATACACTCTCTTTGTTTGCCAGCACATTTCCTTTTACATCTTTCATAACTCTTACCTGCTGTACATCCCTCATTTCCCTGTTTCTCTGCCTAGCTAGTCTGTACAGGTCTTTCTCTCCTTTTTTGGTCTCCAGTCTTTCGTACAACTCCTGGTATGCATCTGCTTTCGCCTTCACTACCGTTCTTTCTGCCTTCTGTCTCGTCTCTCTGTATAACCGCCTACTTTCCTCATCTCTCTGCTCGTCCCAATTCTTCTTTGCTAGCCTCTTCTCTTTTATAATTTCCTGCACTTCTTTGTTCCACCACCATGTCTCCTTGTCTTCCTTCCTCCTTCCTGATGACCACCCTAGCACCTTCCTTGCTGCCTCTCTTACTAGTACAGCAGTAGTATTCCAATCTTCCAGCAGACTTCCATGACCACTCAATGCTCGTCTCATTTCTTCCCTAAACTCCTTCTGATGTTCAACCTCTTTTAGTTTCCACCACTTAATCTTTGGCTCCACTATTTCACGCTTCCTCTTTTTCACTTTCAAGCTCATCCTGCACATGACGACTTGATGTTGTCTAGCTACACTCTCCCCTGCCATCACTTTACAGTCTCCAATCTCCTTCAGGTTACCCTTCTGCAGAGTATGTAGTCCACCTGTGTAGATCTTCCTCCACTCTTAAACGTCACCCTGTGCTGCTCTTTCTTCTCGAAGTATGTATTCATCCTCTTTGAAAAATCAACCACCATTTGCCCTTCCACATTTCTCTCTCTTACACCATATCTGCCCATCACGTCCTCATCTCCAATGTTTCCCTCACCAACATGTCCATTGAAATCTGCTCCTATCAGCACACGCTCCTCCCTTGGTATACTTTCTACCACTTCATCCATCTTTTCCCAGAAAGACTCTTTCTCTTCATTCTCACATCCAACCTTTGGGGTGTACACACACACAACATTGATTATCACTCCTTGCATCTCCAACTTCATGCCTATCACTCTATCTGACACCCTCTTCACATCAATCACACTGTTGACCAACTCTCCCCTCAAAACAATACCAACACCATCTCTTTCCATCGACTCCATAATAAAACAACTTGCATCCACCTCCAATGTTCTTGGCCTTGCTTCCTTTCCACCTCGTCTCCTGCACACACAAAATGTCCAACTTCCTTCTTTCCATCATACCTGCTACAGTAACTCTCTCGCTCTGCCAGTCAATGTTCCCACATTCAGTGTTCCTACCCTCAATTCTAAGCTCCTTCCCTTCCATCTTTCACACCCTCTCCTAACACGCCTCCCCCCTCTCTTTCTCCTTCTCTGTTTTGGCCCAACAGTAGCACACTTTCCACTGGCACCCTGTTGACCAACAGTACCAGAGGTGGTCGTTGTTAACCCGGGCCCGACCGATCCGGTATGGTATTTCTCTTTTCAATCTGCATGTTAGATTTGGCACAGTTTTACACCGGATGCCCTTCCTGGCGCAACCCTCTCCAATTTATCCGGGCTTGGGACCGGCACCAAGAGTATGCGTATGCACCCCCAGTGGCTGGATCCATCCTTGACTCTTGTATGCTGCATAAATGGGAATAAAAATATATATATTTTCGAGAGTTAAAATCGACCACACAGTTGGCATTGGAGCTGCCCCGCTGAGCCAGCCAGCCCTGAGTGCGTGACATCACAGCAGGAACCGGTTTTAAGGCAGAGGCCTTTGACAGCTATAGACCAAAGTCATATAAATAAAAATATATGGTGAAAGTAAGAAATAGCATTACCGACTTGCTCAACTAAGACTGATTTGACTTCATTGATTGTGGGTTGGCTCTCATTAAAACAGGATGGGTGTTATAACTTATGCAACATACATGTATATGCATGCATTTTCACTGATAAAACATAAAAGGCTAATTAAATAATCAGATGAACTGAGACAATCACATTCTGAAGCAAATTAAATAATCTTATACCGCTAACTTAAACACACAATACAAGTTCCATGTATTAATCTAAATGCAGGTAAACAACGAGTGTTGTTGTTTTTGTTGTTTTGTATCCAAATGAGAGTCGGAGCTTACCCGTCTGTGTTCTCGCTTCTTGAAGGCCGATCTTGTGGCCGATTGTTTTGAAACAATCTGACTTTCAGTTGTTCATTCAGTTCTCCATTCATTTGCTTCTTCCACGTAAGGGCAAGATATTGCTGCTGAGGCGAGCATATCCAGCGGAGAAATCAGACAGCTGGTCCGCTCATTCTCCATTTTCTCCATACTGAGTACTCCACCATTACTGCTCAGCTCAGGCAATTACTAAAACCTAGGACAGGGTGGGACATCACCAGTTTTAGCAACAACCGTGGGGAGGTCACTGCCTGAGCAATAATATGTCCCATCCCGTTCCATCCTGGGTTTTAGCAACAACCCTCGGCTCACACTCCGGGAGAACTGGTGCAACTGAACTTACTTTCCTTTTCTTGTAGTTTTCTTTTCCTTTAATTGTTGGTACTGCACCCTCTTTCAATCCGGGCTTATAGCCAACGCTCCGCAACAGATCAGAGGTCTCGTACGAGTCTTCAGTAAAATGTGCAGAGCAGAGGAGAGACCACTTTGTAGGCGCCCAATGTGCCCGTGAACTTCTCGCAAAACGTGTCCAAATCTTTGCAGTTTGAACATTCTTGGGCCATGAATGCAACGTAAATCCACCTTCTGTCATGTTGCTGCACCCGCCAGCAACACATCTACGTGGCATGGTGATAAATTAGCTCAAAATGGAGGATCGGAGTTGCAGTCAGCTCTGTGTTTTAGTATAGCGGAAATGGCGATGAGACCGATAGACTTCCTGCTGTGACGTCACAGATGTCAAGGTCATTCACTTAGACCGCTACCTATATAAATCACTTTAATTGTAAAAATTACTATATTAAATTTATTGTTAACACTTAAAACTATTCCTGTGCCATTCTTGAGGTCTCAAGGCATTTATAAACAAAAGGTGAGGCCATGGTTCTGCGTATCTCTTTTAAGCAGTGACCTTCTGTAGCTTGCCCTCTTTGTGGAGGGTGTCAATGATCGCCTTCTGGACAACTGTCAAGTCAGCAGTCTTCCCCATGATTGTTGTAGTGTGTACTGAACTAGAGTGAGAGAGCCATCCATTTTTGGCATATCACTACAGTGACATGGCCAGTCTGATGGCTTCAAACATCAAAGTCTCTCAGGAACATTACAGTAGTGCTTTCCTGTTGCCTTCTTCTGGATTATTATAGAGGTTTTCTCCAGACTGAGAGATACATGGTATTTATACTGTTTTACTCAAACTCGAAATGAAATATTCTAATAGTTTGAGATTTTTTTTAATTATTGCACTGTAGGCCATAATATATCAAAATTAAAAATAGAAAAATGCTTGAAAAAAATTTAGTTTATGTGTAATGAGTCTAGAATATATTTAATTTTTACTTTCTTAAATAACTGATGGAAAATATTGAACTTCTCACGATATTCTAATTTTAGGAGATGCACTAGTAATTTTGAAAGAGTTGAGGATCTAAATTGTAAATACAACAGAAAGGTTAAAGGAGGGGATTAACCAAATGAACGAGAAAAAAGAGGGCACTGAGTTCTAACTGTTTATTAATGAAGTGCTGCATGTTTCCTGGCCTGAATGGAGGCTGTTTGCCCTCGTTTGCATGATAAAGGTTAACCAAACTTCACTGAAACTCAGAGAGAGAGAGAGAGAGAGAGAGAGAGTGAGTTAGTTGAGAGACAGGTGAGCGAGATAAATAATTGCATCTCCAGTCTGTGCAGAATTCAATAGCCTTGATGGATGGTTATTGATTTGTTCTGTTTGCACTCCAGGTTTCTCTTAGTGTCTCTTTTTTTCTACTTGCTATTTTACCTTGGGAGCAAAGTTGAACTCATCCACAGTGTTCACTTTAGCATTTAGAAATGCTGCCATCTCAGGCAGACTAGACCTAACCAGGCCTAGAATTTTGTCATTTTAGGGGCAAGGCCACTTGGCCTTTTGTGCTGTCAATTTTTTGAGGGCACGAAGGCCAAAAGCCAGGGCACCCAGGCATAAAATAAAGCAATGATTTTAAGTTCACATCTATAATGAATTTAATATAAGGACTAATGACTCTTCTGAGGAAGATTGGAGTCTCAGTCGAAACTATCAAGCAGGTAAAGAAACATCTCCTACACTATTATGTCTGAAGATAAGAAAATATTGAACACGTCTAAACTTATCAATCCATCACTCACTTCAAAATTTGTAAAACTTATTAAACCTATATCCTCCCATAATTTTTGTTCACTTGACACCGAATGTGCAAGAGCATCTTCAGACTGTACTACTACGCAGATTTTTGATTAATCAAAATTGAGCCTGGAGTTCATCAAAATGTTTGACTGTAAATGGAACATATACTAGCATGCAGGCTACTGATTAACCCATAAGAGCCCAGACCGATTTCTCATCTCATCTCATTATCTCTAGCCGCTTTATCCTTCTACAGGGTCGCAGGCAAGCTGGAGCCTATCCCAGCTGACTATGGGCGAAAGGCGGGGTACACCCTGGACAAGTCACCAGGTCATCACAGGGCTGACACATAGACACAGACAACCATTCACACTCACATTCACACCTACGCTCAATTTAGAGTCACCAGTTAACCTAACCTGCATGTCTTTGGACTGTGGGGGAAACCGGAGCACCCGGAGGAAACCCACGCAGACACGGGGAGAACATGCAAACTCCACACAGAAAGGCCCTCGCCGGCCCCAGGGCTCGAACCCAGGACCTTCTTGCTGTGAGGCGACAGCGCTAACCACTACACCACCGTGCCGCCCACCGATTTCTCAATCAAGGAAAAATATTGAGGAAATAAAATGAACTAAATAGACGACAAAGAAAACATTTCTGGCCTTTTATTTTTTAAAATAGCACTTTCATGTCTCAAGATCTGAAATATTAAATTGCAAATTTGCAGAACACTGCAACACTATTACACTGTTAACCCCAAAGTTCAAAAGAAACGTACAATACTAGTGACAAAACAATTCTAAGTGCATAGATTAAAAAAGTGGCTATGAACAGACAACAGCACATCACGTATCATATTATGGCAGGAACAGGCAGTAGTAACATCCATGACCTTACACTTAAAGCTTGACAAAGGAAAAACTTGACAGCAAGCTAATTAGCATTTGCTATCGGCTACAGTCGGTACTCGGCACGTTAAAAGTGGGTCAACGTTGTAACAACATAACGTTACTGTACAAGCAATGCTTATTTAACGATAACAAACTTAAGCCCTATATGTTGAAATTCCTATCTTATTCATTCGTTAATTTATCACACAGTCTTACCTCAGTCAACTTCTTCCCTCCTTCTGTGAAAATTCATCGTCTCAGACGCAGACACAAGTGGGCGGGGGATGCGTTTGATTAAGTCTCCTGGTTGGCTGGTGATAGATTGGTGTCATTATAGCACGTCGGAGCGGTTCATGCCAGGCTCGAGTCCGATCCACCACTGATGAGTTGCCCAATAAGAATCCAGAATGTCATCAAAAGGCGTATTTTTTTCTCAATAGACGCAGGTGATGTTAAAGCCTATTGGCAGTCACGAGGCAGACTACAAAACCGCAAAACCGTAGGGCATCAAGGCCACTGTGGCCTTACGGCAGATATTTTTTTCCAAGGGCACAAGGCCAAATTGAGAGGGCACGAGGACCATGACCCTCGTGGCCCTCGTGAAATTCCTGCCCTGGACCTAACCCATAACTACGTCATCGCTTGTTTACCGCAATGCGTTATGGGCGATACCCGGGGTCAGCTCCGCTGTATTGTTTACTTTTGCCTCTGTTAAACACTGCATTGTTGTATCTAACCGGTTTTAACCATGCCTAAAGGGAATTGCTGTGTGCCTTACTGTGTCTCCACAACAAAGAGAACACCTAATTTGAGCTTTTATCACCTGCCAGTTGAGGAGAAGAGAAGAAAGAAATGGATAAGTTTAATCTGCAACAAAAACCTTCGAACTGAATCGAAATGGACAAGTGTTTGTAGCGTACATTTCTCTGGTGGGAAAAAGACATACTTAAACTGTGACCCAGCAATATTTCCATGGTCTGCGGAATGGCCTTCGGTTATAGAAGACTATAACAATTGACACTGTTCATCATCTGAAGCTAGCGATATTCCAAAGCCTGTAAAACACAGAAGCATTCTTCGGCCTTTTCCTCTCAACGTAGCGAAGCACTGGGCAGCCGAACGAGCCTGTCAGACTGATAAAACTCCCAAAGCACCAATGGTTCTCTTTCGGGTATGGATAAGGTTCAGTGGACCTCACTAGTGGCATTTATTGAAGAAAATGCATTTATACTGAACATGACATGGCAAATCAGTGGCTTTCCAAAGTTTTTTTTTTTTTTTTAATGTTTCCTGATGTCAAGTTTAATTTAACTAATCACTCATTTACAAATGTTTTGATGCTGTTCATCTGGGTCCAGGGTCATGAAGCAATCTTAGACTTAAGTCAACAGTTCATTTTTCATAATAGTTTTCCCTGACTGCATCTGTAACTTTCACTGTGTTGGATCAAGATTAAGTACAAGGCTCAGATTTCATTAGAACAAAGCTTCTTAGAAAATGGTAAGGAAGAACTGAAGATTAAAAGAAACAAATTTAGACTTAAGTCTAAGGTTGCTTCGTGATCCAATAAGACATTCTGAGATTTGATGTTATTGTTGTACAGTGTGGTAGACTTGGTCCAGACTCTTGCCTTCTCACCAAGCTTGATTTGGATTCCAATTTTCCTGCTGTAAACCCTCGACATATTATCCACTGCTTTGAATCACCACTTTCATTGTCTTCTACAACAGAGCACGGCAAAATCGCTCCTCTCACATCGCTCTCACGTAAAATTAATCTGACATCCGTCATATCGCTCAACTACCAACCTTGGCTATCCCCCACAATGCATTGTGGTAAACAAGTGATAACGTAGGTATGCTTGGGGGCTATTAACCATGATGTAAGGCTTTAGCGGTTAAGTAGGTGGAGTTCAACAACATCTGAATTATCACCTCCTCTCTGAGCCTTACCTCTTCCCGCCACGTACAGTACACAAAGCTCCGCCCCAGCATGGTGGGCCGCAGACTTCAGCTAGGGTTAGAATGCTAACAAGGCTGTTATGACAACACCTTACTTTATTATTTCGACGTAGGTGATAAAAGTACCTAATGTTAGATAAACATCTAGTTAGCATTATGCTTGATAAGAGACCCAAATAAGTAAAAACACCAGATCGTGTGGCCATTGTTTTGATATCTGCAGTTCTCCTTTTTAGCAATAAAAATAATTTCAAAAGTTGTTATCTACTGGTGTGAGCTAGGAAGCATACTTAGATAGCATTCCATATATTTCTATGAAGCTGGTTTATCCAGAGCATTACCTTAGCTGGCTCTCTAAGTGATAAACATGTATTTCCTTGGTTCGTTATGTGAAGCCACCATTCAGACGATTCAAAGCTTTATACAGATTGTGTTCACATACCAAAACAAGTGTGTCTCAGCCATATGGCTACAGCTTAAACGATTCTTTGTTCCTGTTCTATATATTTTCCAGGTGATTTGAGTCATGCTTGTTTTACAGCATGTCATCTCACACTGTTGCATCAGAGTTTTGATAAAATCCAGAATTGCCATCTGGTGACTACAAGTTCTGTGGAGATAAAAACTGTTTTAAATAAAAATCTTCAGTAACAATGCCAACATTAACACGTGACCATGCTAACAGTTCAGGGTGGATAGGGTTAATCTTGTTTATGCACTGTAACCAGCGTGGCTGTCTTTCCAATATGTCATCATGTCTTTTCCCTCTATACATGTTGACTAATGTTGCTATAGCCACTGAAAACAGATAGCGGGGTAATTCGGACTTTAATGTACAATAAGGATTTACACAACCTCATGTAAAAGTGTTCCTATTGTTCATGTTTTAAGGGAATGATTATACAGCAGATTTATGGAGGGCTATAAAGAGGGAAAGAAAAAAATGGGCCTTTTGTTCAAAAAGAAAGAGCAGACAGTCTTCTGCTTTTAGAGTTCACACACACACACACACACACACACACACAAGACAGAGCTCAATTATGGTTCCATATGCCCCTGAACTCTGAAGTCAATTTATTGTGCACACACAATTCAGGAAGATTAAAATACTGGCAAGTGTAAAAAAAAAAATCCTAAACGGTAAGAAAGTGGGAGCAGAAGTTCAACTACTTGCTTTCATAGTGTATTGCGTTCCACTCAGAAGGCAGCTGTCCTCCGCACTTGTTACAGGTAATCACTGCAAATTCCATGAAAATCACTTCAACCCAGGAGTTCATTTACTAATGTAATCTAACTGCTCGTCTGATTGCTTGTCCTTATGTTGGTAGAACGAACAAAAGTCCCAAAACTTATGATGCTAACTTGCTAGTTAACCATAGTTAGTTCTGCTATTGTGTAAACAGTAACTAGTTATGTTTAGCAGAAGAATGTCTGCTATTAGTTCAGACTAAACTAACAAACATGAATAAACAGATGTTACATGCTGAGTGAGATTAAAAAAATGGATATATGGTGATGTTTGAGGGACATGATGATAGCAGTGTTCCTTTTTAATTTGTCATTTATTGTATCATTAAAGTTTGAACTGCTCTGGAGAATCTGTAAGTCCATCTGTAACATGTGGGGTTACTGTTTAGTCGGAGTCTGCAGCAGGAGCCAAAAGGCTGACGGCTGATGCGGCACACCTGTGTTTAATGTCTGACACTCTATTTATGTTTTCTTTCTCTGAACAGGGAGCTGGGAATGTGTGTGGCCATGAGCTGAAGAAAACCGAAGCTGAACAGGACTTTCTGGGACCTGACGTTGGAGGAAGTGTTGCAGGAGGTCTGACCCCAAGACGCCAGAGGAGTTGGTTAAATGGATAGCTCTCAAGTAATTCATCACCTGACCTCCAGCCGGCACAGCAGAGTGGCAGCAATACCACCAGCCTGGGTCTGGCAGATGCAGTCCAGCTGGCAGAAGACCGCATGTCTTTGTTCCTTGGCCAAAATACCCTCACACTTTTACTAACCTGTCTTTTCCTTTCTTCCCTCTATTCCACTGGCCTGTGCATCTGATCCCCTGAGAGCAACAGCAAGGCCCAAGCAGGCCTGTTAGGTCTGCGCTGGATGTCCTCAAATGGACATGGACTGAGTACTCTGGTCTTCACTGTCCCGTGATGTTGATTCATGGAATGGCGTTGGATAAGAGTTGATAGACGAAGGTGAAGTGTCACAATGGGGGTGTGCATACTCTCTGCATCCTTCAGTGTAGCTCAAAATTGAACACAACCAAAAGTGTAAAACAAAGGTGATGCTAAGTCCTCACCTTTCCCATGCTGTACTTTAGATATGGACTGACCAGGATTTGTTCATTTAGCAGTAGAGTTGAGTCTGAAAAGCCTTCATGGAGAAGACTGTGTGATCCTGGTGTCAGGGTATTATCACAAGGGAGAATGAGCAAGCCAAAAAAAATGGGCTGGTTCTTATGAACCTTTTCTGCTGACCAGAGAGGAGTTTAGAGGAGTTTTCCTGATTTCTGCTCTGGGCTGAATACACGCAGAATGAAATAATTTCACTTAGCGACTTCACTCACGGGTGGCACGGTGGTGTAGTGGTTAGCGCTGTCGCCTCATAGCAAGAAGGTCCTGGGTTCGAGCCCCGGGGCCGGCGAGGGCCTTTCTGTGTGGAGTTTGCATGTTGTCCGCGTGGGTTTCCTCCGGGTGCTCCGGTTTCCCCCACAGTCCAAAGACATGCAGGTTAGGTTAACTGGTGACTCTAAATTGACCGTAGGTGTGAATGGTTGTCTGTGTCTATGTGTCAGCCCTGTGATGACCTGGCGACTTGTCCAGGGTGTACCCCGCCTTTCGCCCATAGTCAGCTGGGATAGGCTCCAGCTTGCCTGCGACCCTGTAGAAGGATAAAGCGGCTAAAGATAATGAGATGAGACTTCACTCACTTCTTTTCTCCCATCCCTGCAGTTGATGAGTGGTGAGGAAGTTTGGGAGATCATCCAACAGGAGCTGAGATGATGTAAGTAATTTACGATTTATGATCAACTGTGGGTGTCAATGAGAGACTCAGCTTCGCCTTCTCTCTCCTCCCTTTTGAAGCAGTCTTGAGCACCCAGTACCATGCCCAAGAGGAAGACCAAGAAGCCTTTGATCTTCACCCAGAGTGAGTTCTCGGGGTTAGGTCTGTGTATCAGTATCCCCGTGTCAGCTTTGTCTAGCTGTTTGCTGATCATCTGACCCAAGCCTGATTCTCATTTCTGGTTGCTGAGTTGCCCTTCTGGATTGTTTGTCTGCTCTGGTCTTGTCAATAAACTTGCTCTTGGATCATACTAACTTGTTTGTCTGACACTGACTCTGAAAATGACTGAATGTCTTTTAAAGTGCAGCGTTACCTTTGAAGTGTCGGAAGCCACACCTCTTTCACAAAATACTGCCAAGCACAGAGGCCATGAGTCTATTAGATGGACCGACATACACAGTGCCCACCCCTTCACTAGGACAACCAGAGGCCACACTTCCTTCTTTATCACAGACACACAAAGGTCATGCCTTCTTAATTGGGACAAAAGAAGATATGCTTCCTTCAATAGGCCTAACAGAGGCCACGCCCGTTTCACTAAAACTGACATAGACAGAAGGCACACCCCTTCATTTCAGTGTTTTCCTTTGATCTGCAAACGTGTTTTGAGATGAAAGTGAAGCAGCTAATTGGATCCATGAATCTGGATCATAAATGTGGGTGCATTTGACATTTCTGATTCAAACCCTTCACACACATACACGCAGACACACAGAAACCCGAGAACATGGATGTTCAAATAACTCACAGTTTATCATTGTTGTCATTGTTGCAGTTGGCAAGTGCTAAATGTTCGACTGCCAAAGTCAGCTTGTGTGTAAAGCCTCCTAAACCCTGCAGTAATTCATCTCCCTGCTGTCCAAATACCGCCAGAAGATTAGCTTTAATATTAATCACTTTCTGTCTTTCCGTAATCTGGACATGATTACAAAAGCCACCGCTCACACACACACACACACACACACACCAGCATCTAAACGTACACTAAGTCTACAACCAAGAACAGTTCAGATCAAATCACTCCTCACTTTATACAGTATTAATCAGGAACCTAAACCACAGACCGAGGACGTCTCTTTTCCCCTGGAAGACGCGTCCACACACCAGATGAGCCCTGAAAAGCTCATTTGAAGTCTGATTACCTCGATTTGGCATGCCAACTCAATTGCACTGTATCGCTTTTCTTTCCGAGGTGTGAAAAGAGTCTCATTGTTATGAAATGTGTTGTGCAAATTGCTGTGCATTAGGTTAGGCTTCTTTCACAAGGACATTTTTGGCAACTTAAAAAAAAAAAGAAGAAGAAGAAGAATCAGTGATATGAGTTGCTGGTGTGTTGTAGATTTTAGGATGGAGATGATTGTTTTCTTTACTGTATACACATCCTGTAATTTCTAGGCGCAGCCAGGGGCCGGAAGGAATCCTGTTTGGGAACTACAGGATTTCATCTCTGCTTTTTGCGGATGATGTTGTCCTGTTGGCTTCTTAAAACCAGGACCTTCAGCATGCACTGGGGCGGTTTGCAGTCGAGTGTGAAGCGGCTGGGATGAGAATCAGCGCCTCCAAGTCCGAGGCCATGGTTCTCGACCGGAAAAGGGTGGCTTGCCCTCTCCAGGTTGGTGGAGAAGTCCTGCCTCAAGTGGAGGAGTTTAAGTATCTCGGGATCTTGTTCACGAGTGAGGGAAGGATAGAGTGTGAGATCGACAGGCAGATCGGTGCAGCCTCCGCAGTGATGCAGTCGCTTTACCGGTCTGTCATGGTGAAGAAGGAGCTGAGCCAAAAGGCGAAGCTCTCAATTTACCGGTCGATCTACGTTCCGACTCTCACCTATGGTCATGAGCTTTGGGTAATGACCGAAAGAACAAGATCGCGGATACAAGTGGCCAAAATGAGTTTCCTTCTCAGGGTGGCTTGGTGCTCCCTTAGAGATAGGGTGAGAAGCACAGTCACTCGGGAGGAGCTCGGAGTAGAGCCGCTGCTCCTCCACATCGAGAGGAATCAGCTGAGGTGGCTCAGGCATCTTTTTCGGATGCCTCCTGGACGCCTCCCTGGGGAAGTGTTCCAGGCATGTCCCCCCGGGAGGAGGCCCCGGGGAAGACCCAGGACACGCTGGAGGGACTGTGTCTCTCGGCTGGCCTGGGAAAGCCTCGGTGTTCTTCCCGAGGAGCTGGCCGAGGTGTCTGGGGAAAGGGAAGTATGGGCTTCCATGCTTAGACTGCTGCCTCCGCGACCCGGCCCTGGATAAAGTGGAAGAAGACGAGACGAGGCGAGACATCCTGTATGCTAATTTTAAAATATTGGCTCATAAAAGCCTGCAAAGATTAATCCAGAAAAGAAATGGGTGCAGTATTTTTATCGTTACGTTTGGAAATGGTTATTTTCAAAATTATAGTGCACAGTATAGTGATTTTTTAATCAATACGTTTGACCACCATCAGTTTCTCCTCCAAAGTTGTTGAATGGAGGATGAGACGAGAACCATTCCCAGTTTATTTCTGACGTTCCTCTCAGTTGTTTGCTGTCAGTGTGGCTGTCTTTGGGTGTTGTTTACCGTAAAGACAGAACAATCATAAGAAATTCTTTGTTGTTTGTCCTTTTTTTGTCATTTTTACCAGTCAGTGTTGGAAAGATCAGGAATGGCAAATAAAGGAAAAAACACATTAACCCACAAAATATACATGAAATTCTTGGTGCAAATGTGTCACAAATCTATTTTCAATGCAGCAAAACACATAAAGGTGAATTCAATGATACAAACTGCCACTTTATAACATTCCATAATCTCATCTCATTATCTGTAGCCGCTTTATCCTTCTACAGGGTCGCAGGCAAGCTGGAGCCTATCCCAGCTGACTACGGGCGAAAGGCGGGGTACACCCTGGACAAGTCGCCAGGTCATCACAGGGCTGACACATAGACACAGACAACCATTCACACTCACATTCACACCTACGGTCAATTTAGAGTCACCAGTTAACCTAACCTGCATGTCTTTGGACTGTGGGGGAAACCGGAGCACCCGGAGGAAACCCACGCGGACACGGGGAGAACATGCAAACTCCGCACAGAAAGGCCCTCGCCGGCCACGGGGCTCGAACCCGGACCTTCTTGCTGTGAGGCGACAGCGCTAACCACTACACCACCGTGCCGCCCACATTCCATAATATCACATTTTATTTCTTAAATCAGACTTCATCCTTCATTGTGAAAATGTCCAGAAGAACATGTTCATATTGGATGAATACTTAACACTAGAAATCCCAGACAGGGGCCATTTGGCCTTTTTACCTAGAAAACCCACAAGAGGGCCAGTTGGCCCCAAGTCCTCCCTGTAGACATTCATTTTGTTATGGAAATGTGGCTGTTAGTTACCTTACAGCTTAGGCCCTGTCCACATGGCAACGGATTCAGGTGACTCCGATACAATTGTTTATCGTTTAGGCCTGGCGTCCACACGGCACCGGCGTTTTGGGTGCCCAAAACGCAATCTTTTTGAGAACGGGTTCCAGAGTAGAAAGATCTGGCAACGTTGCCGTTGTGAAGTCGTCTGGATGAGTAGAACGGATTTGTTTACGATGACATCACAACCACATGACTGTGAGTGCTTCACGCCGGGTAGAAGTGTAACGAACTCGATGCAAGTTGTCAACAAATCCTATAACTTGGTTCATGAAACGCGCTTACAAAATATTTTCACTGTGAATATTTATTGTGTAATGGTGCAAAGTGAGCGAGAGAGAGACTCTGCCCTTAGGGCAGAGTCAATCCCGCCAGCAAAAATAGGGAAAAAAAAGGAGCGATCTCACCTCTTCAGATGTGGGTTTAAGTCCTACAATACATTCCTCAAAAAGGGCGTAGAAGAGCAAATTAATCCATCAACGTGTAGCATTCAATTTATTCCGGACCATTAAATACGCCGCCTTCCGCGTAGAATCATACGTCATCCTCGTCGCCATACTGGATAGGTCAAAGCGGAGAATAAAGATTCATGTGCTGCGTTTAACTGTACCAACAGGTTTACCGTCCAAACGAGATCATATGGGATTACCTTTCACAGGTGAGAAACAACAAATTAATCCATCAACGTGTAGCATTCAATTTATTCCGGACCATTAAAGACGCCGCCTTCCGCGTAGAATCATACGTCATCCTCGCCGCCATTTTGGATAGGTCAAAGTGGAGAATAAAGATTAGCTGCGTTTAACTGTACCAACAGGTTTGCTGTCCAAACGAGATCACATGGGATTACCTTTCACAGGTGAGACTGGAAAAATACTTTTCACTGTATTTGGTCATTATAATGTAATTTTACAAACAGATTTTCCTGACTTTGTGGCTAATATGAAGTCTCGCGCATAATAGTTTATGTGCATGCGTCCTTACTTCTTCTATTGTTCTGGTGTCTCCAAAGGGACCGTCTTACAGCGCCCCTAGAGGTGTGGCATGTGTATTGCATCGTTTTCAGCAAGCGTTGCGTTGCCATATGGACCTGATATTTTACTGATTGTTGCCCATTTGGACGCGATATATTTTTAAATAACATCTCGTTGCCGTTGTCGTGTGGATGTAGCCTTAGAAATGAAATCTTACAATGCCTGTTGAATGTTGAATCTCTGCATCTTCGTTCCTTGGAGAGGAGCTTCTTTCACCACAAAATTCTTGAGGGAACTGAAGCGATAGTCCATGTGCACTGAGATATTTATCCATCAAACAATTGTCTGGTTGCAGTCACATGAGTCGTTATGGTCACATGGGACATTCACATGTTCACATTTTAGAATAGAATGTGTTTTTATTCCTCATTCTCACATTCACACAGAAGTAGCCAACATGACTTCACCACTGAAGTGTGAAGTGTGTGAAATGTGACCTCCTCACCCCACAAACTGCCACTAACAGCCTCATTACCATAACAAAATGAGTGATTAGTGTATTGGGGAAAAGCGGTCGGGCCAAATGGCCCCTATGTGGGTCTTCTAGGTAGACAGAAAAATGCTGGGACTTCTGGTGAAAAAACAAATCCAATGTAGGAACAGGTACTAAATACTGTACAGTGAATCAGGGTTCAAGCTTTTGGACCTGAGTGCATGTAAAACCACATGGTCTCATGGATATTAAAGCTGTACTGCCTTTCAGATTTTTCAAGTGTAGGTCATAAAAAGAATTTTCCCGACACCCAATTATTTTTGTTTAATGGACTGAAAGCTACTGAATTCCAATCGCAGACTTCTAATTTTATTAGGGTTTTTTTTCAATATAAAAATTAATGAATTTATTTCCACGTGTCCCTAAATTCTTCACTATTTTTTCCTGCTTCACCATGACCCAATTCAAGATACTACGTCACGCATCACATCACGCAGTGGGCTTTCCCCGTTCACGCAAGGCATTGTGGGATACAAATCTGAAACAGGAGAGAAAAATGGAGGACGTGAGTGTGCGAATGAAACGTGAAAGAGCGACTACAGTAATGGAAAGCGAGAAGAAAAGACGTTATGTTATATGCAAAGGAAAGGAAACGCAGGACCAAACTAATAAATATTGGCGCTCAGCGAGCACCTCGGTGTGATCAGCTGTTCGTTTAGCGACAGAATGATGGAACTGTCAGTGCACGCTCAAAGGGAAACCTGCGCATGCGCACACACACGGACTTCCTCTGTCTGCTCGACTGCATGAAGTGACCGATTTCATGCACATTATTTGCTTTAATCCCTTCAAATTAAATAACTTCCCAGCCACAGAATGGCCTGTTTGTTTAAGGTATTACAGAAATAAACATATATCAAGACCAAATTTCAGAGGGAACTAAGTTTCACTGATTTTATGAAATTGAAAGGCCATCTAGCTTTAATAATAATAATAATAATAATAATAATAATAATAATAATAATAATAAACTCTGAACCAAAACACAAAAAGAAATTAACTTTACGTAATTGCTGTTCAGTACCATGGAAAAGGCCAACCGCAGACCCTGACTTTCCCAGAACGGGGCAGATTGCAGCCTGGACCCTGTGAAGCTCTGTATCCTTTGGGTCTTTCATTGGTTAAATATTTTTATTTATGCGTGTAATCGCTACATTGCTGTGGTTTTGGCAAAGCTGTGCATTCTGGATTTGATTCAAATAAGGTCTGCTAACACTGGAAACATGTTCTGAAACAAATGAAAAACAAAGCACGTGACTTGGACTTGCTGAAGTATAAAAGAGGAATTAAATCAGTATTCAAATCCTAGGAGAAGTATGCTAAATTGAGAAGGTTGTGAGTTCTCACTCTTTAGCTTCTTGCTCGAGTATTTCAAAGAAAAATCAACTGTATGATAATTCCCTGACCCAGTGTGTTTTCAGTTTGTTGTGATATTGAACTTTCCTATTTGCTTTATAACACTACAGCAGCAGTGCGAAGGTTCACTATTTTGGTAAATATTACTTTCTCTAATTTTCATCTGTTTAGAAAGTTGCCTCCCTATTTTTTTTTTACATTACAAAGTTTGTTAAATAATGGATGCACAACGCAGCATACAGAATATAGTGCATCCTAAATTCTACTAAAAAGTCCAGGTTTTTCATTTGCCATTACTGCTAAAGCTAACAGGTCCTATCATTAGGAAGGGGGGCGGACTCAAAACGTGAATGCTAGGGCGTAATTTTGGGTAGGGATGCTAGGGACGTGTCCCTACCAATATTCAGCTGCTACTGTGTAATCACGATCAATAAAACCGATGTCCTAACCTGAGCAATGATTATATGGCACACAAAGGGTTAAATGTATGACACTGCTAATAATCCCTCCTCTAACGTAGATATCATTCTCTGATTAGCTACCTGTTTCTCGCTAACTTACATGGTTGGCTATCCCAGCTGTCACTCCATCTGCTGTAAAAGCAGCACACTTCCCACAGCAGCCGTGACTACCCACCCATCAACCCCCCGTATCTCACACATACAGCCATGGACAGAGATGTAGAGAGAGGTAAGGGTGGGACTTGAACCTGCAACCCTGGGATCCAAAGACCAACTCCCTAACCATTAGGCCACGGCTACCCTCGTTAACCTATAAGATCTGCATGACATGAAATTATGATTGCTAATGGAAAAAAAAACCACCTTTCAGAAGCTCTGCCTTGGATCACTTTTGTGTCCCCATCAATGTCAAAATCAAAGTTACTCCCTTGCGTGAATGTTCTCAATCTCAGGTCCCTTTAAAGCTCCACTGCATGTCCTAGTTTCTCCAAGGCTACAGTGCCAGTTTAAAGTCTGGACACACCTTCTAATCCAATGGTTTTTCTTTATTTTTATGAATTAAAAGTCACTTCATGTCTTAAAGTAATGACAGATGTCATTTCTCTTTACTTAGTTGCTCGGTTCTTGACATAATATGGATTACTACAGTTGTGGTGTTGAATAGAGCTATTTACTGTGTTTTTATTATTTACTGTTTGATGATTTCAAACCCATTAAGAAGGTCAGAAACTCGTCCACTAATTAATTTTTGATGAAGCACACCTATAAATTGAAAAGCCTTCCAGGTGACAACCTCATGAAGCTGGTTGAGATCATGCCGATGGTGTGTAAAGCGTCATCAAGGGAAACGCTGGATATTTTGAAGAATCTAAAATATGAAACATTTCGGGTTTTTAAACACTTTTTTTCATGCATTTCTTGCATGTGCAGCGTAAGCGTTTTCTTGAGTGGTCAGTCGGTCAGGAGCAACAGTGTCGAGAGCGTTGCTTCTTTTGCTGTTTCACCCAGAGACACAGTCAGACATGTAAACACAAGGGTGTCTCAAAATAGATGCAACCCATTAACATTATAATAATTTATTACTCAGACAAGAAACTCCAAAAAAGATAACATTTTCTAGAAGCTGATATTATAACAATTACAAAACTGAAGATTTGAGGTCTCAAGCTCAAAGGATACATCCATTAGAGCATATGTTCCAAATGACTGCCGTTGCGCTGCAGACAAACTTGAAGCTGATGAGCGAAGTTGTCAATCATCCTGACACCTCTTCCTTCCTGATGGCACAAATCTTCTGGGTGATGGCCACTTTCAGTTCAGCAATGGATTGAGAATGATTCTCATACACATGGTCTTTCAAGAAACCCCAAAGATAAAAATCTGGGGGGTTCAGATCGGGTGAAAGCGGAGACCACTCTGGTTCGCTGATGAGGGAATCATCAGCGAACATTGCACATCTCAACTCATCAGCGAACATTGCACATCTCAACTCATGCCACGATGTGTCCCAAGTGCCCTCCAGAACTTGTTGAGCACCACAAGGCTCCTTTATGACAGTGACTGCCTCCTCATCTGCATCTTCAAACCAAAATGGTCCGATGATGCCATGTTTTGAGATGGCCACCCAGGCTGTACATTTCACATAGTGCAAGGGCTTCTGAAGCACCTCATCTGGGGTTTGTGTGCCCCAGAACACATTGTTCTTGCTACTGACATGCCCAGAGAGCAAGAAGTGTGCTTCGTCACTGAACCAAACATCATCAAGAAGGTCAGGATTCTCTTCGATCTTGTTTTTGAATCACCGGCACATCACAACACGTTTTGCCATGTCAGCTGGTGTGAGTTTATGTTTGATCTGGATCCTGTATGGGTACAGCTGAAGATCCTTGATCATGATTCTTTGCACTGATGCACGTGAAAGACCCAGTTCTTGGCTCCATCTTCGTATGGACTTTTTTGGACTCCTTTCAACAGAATCTCTCACCGCATCCAGATTGTCAGGAGATCTTGCAGTCAGCTTCCTGCCAGGTCTGGGTGTTTCTCCCTTCTTGTTGAAGTTGTTTACTGATCCTGTGGCTTGAAATTTGTGTGCCCAACGATAAATTTGGCTTCTTTGGGGATAGTTGTTGAAGTTGAACTTCCTGCGAAATTTTGCTTGCACCATTTTGAATGATTTTGTTTCCAAATAAGTAGTAACAGAAAATATTTTTTCCTCCTTTGTCCAAGGCATTTTGACTAATAATCATTAGTTGTTATGGTCTCCTCTCTTCAAATCTGAAAAATTAGAACAAGAACATTAATATTAGCAGAATTATTAGCAGTGACATGGGTTGCATGTATTTTGAGACACCCTGTACTTTCCAGTGCAACTTTACACAGGAAATAGCTGCATTTACCGTACGCATGTTCTCTTTACTGTGTGATTTTCACATCTTCAGGACATTTTTTGTTCATGTTAACGATTTCTAATATTTCTACAAAAATGTCAATAGTGCCATCATTTCAGTTCAGTGTCACATTTGGAAGTATTTTTCTTCACAAACCATAATTTTGGTGCTTTAGAAATAACCGTATATCCTGATCTCGGTATATATTCTCTTACATATTAAGGTATGTATTAAACGTACATTTAATGTATATACTGTATATATATTTCTTCTTCTCTTCTTATCCTTTTTACGTCTGTTTGAAACACTACTAGTGCGTCAGACGGTGCATGTGAGTTTGTAGCCTCCTCCTCCAATAGTCTCTATCTAGAGCATCACTGGCCAAAAGGCCCCAGTCCTTCAAATCGGCAACCACTAACTCCTTCCATGACTTTCTCGGTCGACCCTTCTTCCGTTTCCTAGCCACTTGCAGGTTTGTGATGTCTTTGATGGTTTGGGAGCTGCGATGGACGTGGCCAAACCATCGAAGGCGCCTGTATCTGATCTCTGAGAAGAGATCAGCCAGGCCCAACTTCTGGCAAAGGTCTTCAGTACTGATGTTAACACCCGGCTTAATGTGGCACATCCAACGCAGCATAGCTCTTTCATTACGCTCCAGGCACCTGAGATCCTCCTTTTTAATTGGCCAGCACTCACAACCATATAGCATTGCGCTATGAACATAGGAGTTGTAGACTCTGCCACGAATGCTCCAAGATACACTCCTAGATGACAAGAGGGGCAGGAATATATATATATTCATTTATCAGATGATCCATTTATAATATAGAGCTGTTCAAGGAGTAATAACAATTCCACTAACTGACCAGAAACTAGACCTTTTCGCTTGATGATTAATTGTCATATTATTGTTCTTATAGGCGGAACATTAAGCCAGTATCTCACTGGGCTGCGACAGCCAGCGACTAGTTGGAGACACAATACAATTGCGATAAAATATGCGAATATCAATTCAGTGTGATTCCAAGTGAAAATTGTCGCTAATTCACATATTTTATTGCAGTTGTTGTGTCTCTAACTAGTCGCAGGCTGTCGCAGCCCAGTGAGATACTGGCTTTAGTGTAACATGCTTTCCAGATTGTAAGAATTGCAGTTTAGAAATGTAGAGAAGATATGTACCATAGGTAATAAAACACTGCTGTTTAGGAAATAATCAACAACAAGCTGGTGTTACTTTTATACAGTGGTGCTTGAAAGTTTGTGAACCCTTTAGAATTTTCTATATTTCTGCATAAATATGAGCTAAAACATCATCAGATTTTCACACAAGTCCTAAAAGTAGATAAAGAGAACCCAGTTAAACAAATGAGACAAAAATATTATACTTGGTCATTTATTTATTGAGGAAAATGATCCAATATTACATATCTGTGAGTGGCAAAAGTATGTGAACCTCTAGGATTAGCAGTTAATTTGAAGGTGAAATTAGAGTCAGGTGTTTTCAATCAATGGGATGACAATCAGGTGTGAGTGGGCACCCTGTTTTATTTAAAGAACAGGGATCTATCAAAGTCTGATCTTCACAACACATGTTTGTGGAAGTGTATCACGGCACAAGCAAAGGAATATTTTCCTACAGCAGCACATTACAGAGTGTTTTTTTCCTCTTATATCACAGCAATTTGGGAACGAATACCCATCTCATCTCATTATCTCTAGCCGCTTTATCCTGTTCTACAGGGTCGCAGGCGAGCTGGAGCCTATCCCAGCTGACTATGGGTGAAAGGCGGGGTACACCCTGGACAAGTCGCCAGGTCATCACAGGGCTGACACATAGACACAGACAACCATTCACACTCACATTCACACCTACGCTCAATTTAGAGTCACCAGTTAACCTAACCTGCATGTCTTTGGACTGTGGGGGAAACCGGAGCACCCGGAGGAAACCCACGCGGACACGGGGAGAACATGCAAACTCCACACAGAAAGGCCCTCGCCGGCCACGGGGTTTGAACCCGGACCTTCTTGCTGTGAGGCGACAGCGCTAACCACTACACCACCATGCCGCCCCCAATTGAGTTTATTAATGAAATAATTTGGTATGACAGTTATATTTGCCAGCTATATCCTGTATGTTTATATAGACATTAGGTGGGTAATGATACACTCCACTCAAGATGAGATTTGATTCATGATACTGCGTTCATAATTCTATTCAGGTTGATTTTCAGAAAATGTGAGCAAAATTTGTTTGAAAACAAATTATGAGTGAAAAGACTCCTGTGGCAGCGAGGGCGTGGTCCAGCATTGGCTGTGAATGGCGAGGAGTCAGGTTGAACCAGCAGGTACTATGTGATGAGTTACACCTGTGTTTAATTACTGGCTTTCCATTAATGTGTCTCTGTGTGTCTTTCAGATGGCCAGTAACCAGAGAGAGAGTGGAGCTTCAGAGCACTGTGTGTGTGTGTGTGTATATATAAAACAAAAGTCACTGAAAGTGAAATTTGAAAAAGTAAAAACACACCTGTTCTTGAAGTCTGCCTCCCAGTTCCTCATTATCCCGACTCAGAAAGTTGTTACACTGGTGCTGAAACCCAGGACTGAGATGAATTATTGTAAAGTGAATTATTATTTTTTCCTTGGAAGCAGGTGGCCTTCTGCAGAGCATGTTCACCTCAGGTGGAGGGCTGTTTTTACAGCTTCCAGATGTTCCTTTTGGAGCAATCTCTCTGAGACTGACCAGGCCAGTACTCCCAGTAGCCCCATGGCCCTCACTGAACACCTCCATGATTCTGCGTCCTCCAGCCCCTGAGCCCAGGCAGGAACTGGGGATGGTCGGATAATCTCCTGAAGCTCAGAATACTAACTAGCACAGTGTCTTTGTCCTGTTTTGTCGCATTACAAGCTGGAATTAAAATGGATTTTTGGAGGGTTAGTACCATTTGATTTACACAACATGCCTACTGCTTTAAAGGTGCAAATTGTTGTTTTATTGTGACACAAACAATAATTAAGATGAAAAAAACAGAAATCTGGAGTGTGCATAGGTATTCACCCCCCAAAGTCAATACTTTGTAGAGCCACCTTTTGCTACAATTATAGCTGCAAGTCTCTTGGGGTATGTCTCTATGAGCTTAGCACATCTAGCCACTGGGATTTATTGCCCATTCCTCAAGGCAAAACTGCTCCAACTCCTTCAAGTTAGATGGGTTGTGTTGGTGTGCAGCAATCTTCAAGTTATGCCACAGATTCTCAATTGGATTGAGGTCTGGGCTTTGATTAGGCCATTCCAAGACATTTAAATGTTTCCCTTTAAACCACTCCAGTGTAGCTTTAGCAGTATGTTTAGGGTCATTGTCCTGCTGGAATGTGAACCTTCATCCCAGTCTCAAACCTCTGGCCAACAGGTTTTCCTCCAGAATTGCCCTGTATTTAGTGCCATCCATCTTTCCTTCAGTCCTGACCAGCTTTCCTGTCCCTGCAGATGAAAAACATCCCCACAGCATGATGCTGCCACCACCATGCTTCACTGTAGGAATGGTGTTCTCAGGGTGTTGGGTTCAATTTTAAAGTTCAATTTTAGTCTCATCTGACCAGAGAATCTTCTTCCATGTGTTTGGGGAGTCTGCCACATGTGATTTCTTAAGCAATGACTTTTTTTTCTGACCACTCTTCCATAAAGCCCCGCCCACTCTGTGGAGTGTATGGCTTAAAGTGGTCCTATGGACAGATACTCCCATCTCCCCTGTGGATCTTTGCAGCTCCTTCAGTGTTATCTTTGGTGTCTTTGTTGCATCTCTGATTAATGCCCTCCTTGCCCGGTCTGTGAGTTTTGGTGGGTGGGGCCTTCTCTTGTCAGGTTTGTAGTGGTGCCATATTCTTTCCATTTTGCTATAATGGATTTAATGGAGCTCTGTGGGATATTCAAAGTTTGGGATATTTTTTATAACCCAACCCTGATCTATACTTCTCCACAACTTTGTCTCTGACCTGTTTGGAGGCTCCTTGGTTTTCATGTTGCTTGTTTAGTCGTGTTGCAGAGTCAGGGTCCTTCCAGAACAGGTTGATTTATACAGACATCATGTGACTGATCATGTGACACTTTGATTGCACACAGGTGGATCTTAATCAACTAATTATGTGACTTATGAAGTGAATTGGTTGGAGCAGCTCTTATTTAGGGGTTTCATACGAAAGGGGGTGAATACTTATGCACACTCCAGATTTCTGTTTTTTCATCTTAATTATTGTTTGTGTCCCAATAAAAAAAAAAAAACAATTTCCACCTTTAAAGTGGTCGGCATGTTGTGTAAATCAAATGGTGCTAACCCTCCAAAAATCCATTTTAATTCCAGCCTGTAATGCGACAAAACAGGACAAACACCAAGGGGGGTGAATACTTTTGCAAGACACTGTAGCAGAGTGGAACAGAATGCAGAGAGACTCTTTTATCCAGGAGGACAGACTGCACATTTTCGCCCTACTTGCAGGCAAACCTGTAAGACGTGTGTGTGTGTGTGTGTGTGTGTGTAGGTTTTTGATTGGAATTATTTATGCTGATTTGAGCTTGATGGATGGAGTTTTTGTCTCAGTTTTGGGAAACTACAGACTGCTGTATAAATGTGTTTGCTGAACTGGACTGGAAGCGCTGTTCAGCTGTGCATGTGTGGTACATACTGCCTCCCACAGCCTCTGTAGCTGACGCTCTCGCCAAATATGAAGCTGCCTTTCAGGTACGAATCATCAAATCTATTTTATACACCTTTTACCTGGAACATTTTTAAACCCATCCTTTTAAGACATGTTGAGTTTGTAGGATTGACAGAAATGGGGACAAATTCAGTTTAGAAAGTCAATCCTGCTATTTGAAGAATTTATTGGATGTTTAAAACCATTAAAAACCTATTGAGAATAAAATCTTGAATAATTTATGGCCCTCTCAACAACTTTACCCAAAACCATACTCTTAAAAATGCCAGGATTAATCACTGTACATACAACCCCAATTCCAAAAAAGTTGGGACAAAGTACAAATTGTAAATAAAAACGGAATGCAATGATGTGGAAGTTTCAAAATTCCATATTTTATTCAGAATAGAACATAGATGACATATCAAATGTTTAAACTGAGAAAATGTATCATTTAAAGAGAAAAATTAGGTGATTTTAAATTTCATGACAACAACACATCTCAAAAAAGTTGGGACAAGGCCATGTTTCCCACTGTGAGACATCCCCTTTTCTCTTTACAACAGTCTGTAAACGTCTGGGGACTGAGGAGACAAGTTGCTCAAGTTTAGGGAGAGGAATGTTAACCCATTCTTGTCTAATGTAGGATTCTAGTTGCTCAACTGTCTTAGGTCTTTTTTGTCGTATCTTCCGTTTTATGATGCGCCAAATGTTTTCTATGGGTGAAAGATCTGGACTGCAGGCTGGCCAGTTCAGTACCCGGACCCTTCTTCTACGCAGCCATGATGCTGTAATTGATGCAGTATGTGGTTTGGCATCGTCATGTTGGAAAATGCAAGGTCTTCCCTGAAAGAGACGTCGTCTGGATGGGAGCATATGTTGCTGTAGAACCTGGATATACCTTTCAGCATTGATGGGGTCTTTCCAGATGTGTAAGCTGCCCATGCCACACGCACTAATGCAACCCCATACCATCAGAGATGCAGGCTTCTGAACTGAGTGCTGAAAACAACTTGGGTCGTCCTTCTCCTCTTTAGTCCGAATGACACGGACTGATTTCCCTGATTTCCATAAAGAACTTCAAATTTTGATTCGTCTGACCACAGAACAGTTTTCCACTTTGCCACAGTCCATTTTAAATGAGCCTTGGCCCAGAGAAGACGTCTGCGCTTCTGGATCGTGTTTAGATACGGCTTCTTCTTTGAACTATAGAGTTTTAGCTGGCAACGGCGGATGGCACGGTGAATTATGTTCACAGATAATGTTCTCTGGAAATATTCCTGAGCCCATTTTGTGATTTCCAATACAGAAGCATGCCTGTATGTGATGCAGTGCCGTCTAAGGGCCCGAAGATCGCGGGCACCCAGTATGGTTTTCCGGCCTTGACCCTTACGCACAGAGATTCTTCCAGATTCTCTGAATCTTTTGATGATATTATGCACTGTAGATGATGATCTGTTCAAACTCTTTGCAATTTTACACTGTCGAACTCCTTTCTGATATTGCTCCACTATTTGTCGGCGCAGAATTAGGGGGATTGGTGATCCTCTTCCCATCTTTACTTCTGAGAGCCGCTGCCACTCCAAGATGCTCTTTTTATACCCAGTCATGTTAATGACCTATTGCCAACTGACCTAATGAGTTGCAATTTGGTCCTCCAGCTGTTCCTTTTTTGTACCTTTAACTTTTCCAGCCTCTTATTGCCCCTGTCCCAACTTTTTTGAGATGTGTTGCTGTCATGAAATTTCAAAATGTCTCACTTTCGACATTTGATATGTTGTCTATGTTCTATTGTGAATACAATATCAGTTTTTGAGATTTGTAAATTATTGCATTCCGTTTTTATTTACAATTTGTACTTTGTCCCAACTTTTTTTGGAATCGGGGTTGTAATATGCATACTGGAAGTATCCTGTTCACTTCCTGATGGCCTGAATATTATCAAACAGAATTTTTTTTTACAAACTTTTTTAAAACCAGTGTGTGTTCAAGGGTTTGGAAGAGGGAAGGAAATATGCTTGTGATCCTCTCCTCCGTATCTGGTTGAAGTAGAACAGCTTTGGAAGAAATGGAGAATACAGAATCTAAAAAAACACTCTCCGATATCTGTTTCCATCTGCTCAAACTTTACAGTGATGAGCAAATAGATATTGTGCTTTTCCAAACCTTTAGTGATGTGTGTGTGTGTGTGTGTGTGTGTGTGTGTGTGTGTGTGTGTGTAGGTGAAGCGAGCCTACACATTTTGAGCAGTACTGCTGTGTAATGAAAATGAATGTTATGTTGTGTTGTGTTATTTCTCCAACGTTGATTTGTTCAGGCATTACAGCTTGCAGCAGCTGCTGGACCCCACAACAGTGACAGCAGAGCAGTTGGACTACAGGCGAAGTTGGCACCTATGAAGCGTGCTACAGGCCCTGAGTTATACCCACCTGTCAGTGCCACACCAGAGTCTCCTACACACCAGCTACGCTGCCTGGCTCGAGAGCGCAGGCGTCTGGGAGATGGCAGTTTCTGTTCTGCTGCACATCCCCAACTCACTGCAAGTAACACAGCTTTAATTTCAGTCAGTTCTATTTGCCTAGTAATCAACCTGTTGCTGTTAAGGGGTTCTAATATACACTCACCGGCCACTTTATTAGGAACCCCCATCCGCCTGCTGTTTTCTGCAGTTCTCTGATCAGCCGATCCCTCGGCAGCAGCATGATGCATCAAATCCCACAGATACAAATCAAGAGCTTCAGTTAATGTTCACAATGTTCAAACATCAGAATGGGAAACATTGTGATCTCACAGTGAAGTGTGACTTTCTTTCTTTCACTGTGGTATGGGTGTTGGTTTGATCCGGTTGGTGGTTTGAGTATTTCAGAAGCTGCTGATCTCCTCCTGGGGTTTTCACACACAACAGTCTCTAGAGTTTACACAGAATGGTGCGGAAAACAAAAAACACTGAGTGAGTGAGCGACAGTTCTGTGGGTGGAAGCAAACGCCTTGTTGATAAGAGAGGGTCAGAGGGAAATGGACAGATTGGTTCGAGCTGCCAGGAAGGATATAGCAACTCATATAATCACTCTTTACAACCGTGGTGAGCAGAAAAGCATCTCAGCATGCAGCAGAAAACAGAACACATTGGGTTCCACTCCTGCAGCCAGGAACAGGAATCTTAGAATCAACAACAAGTTCCTATTAAAGTGGCTGATGAGTGTATATTAAATGCCTCTTAAGACCTCAGTGTACTTTGTTTAGCTGGTTTCTGCAGATGTGGTGTCACAGACTTTGTGCAAAGACTTCACTTGCTATATTTTGCAAAGTTAACTTTCGAAGGTGTTTAACCTGCCTAATGCAAGCATTATCTTGTTCATTCATAGTGACAGATGTGTGTTTGCTGAACATTATGTCTGTAAACAGACATGTGTGGGAGATCGCTGCACCTTGGAGGAAACCAAGGAGTCTGCAATGAAGGAACTTCCTCACCGACAAGCTGCATATCCCCATGCTGTGGATTCATGAAACAAAGCCCACTCAGGCGCACAGGGATGGAGACAGGCACCGTGAAGCACTACATTACATTACCTTAATAGCATTTAGCAGACACTCTTATCCAGAGCAACGTACAACATAGCCAGAGCAGCCCAAGGAGCACCTACAACCATTAAGGGCACTACAACCATTCCTGCTGGTCCAGGGAATTGAACTGGTGACCTCTTGATCCCAAAGCTGCTTCCCTAACCATTAGGCCATGGCTTCCCTGTAGAGACTGCACCTCTACAGGGCTGAACACTGGAACCACTGCCACCGGCTCGTCATCCAGAACCTGGCTTCAGGTTTGTGCACTAATATGCGAAGCAGTAGTAATAGCCTAGACTTTGAAAGTATTACGCCACTCATTCCAAGGTGTTTTTTTCAGTCAGGACCATCCAGTATCCATAACTTACAATCTACGAGCTGTACTCGAGTTGAGGGGGGATGGGGGGGATGCCATCCCCCCTGGAATAAAAAATGGTCAAAATCATCCCCCCTCTAAAATGGGCATCCCCCCTCCCTTCCCTTGAGCAATTTTATCAATAAATGTGGACATTACTTCTATTTAACATTGGAATTAGAAATGCCATTCCACGTAGCTTTGCTGAAACTGAGCATACAATAAGCTCCGCGAGAGAGGGCGCGCGCAAGCGAAGCATTTGAGGAGGTGACATTCAGTTGGGGTTCCATTATTTTTTATTTCATTCGGCGTCAGTGACAGCAGCGGATTGCAGCATCATGGCCAAGCGGAGTGGACAGCAAGACCTAAGCAAGTTCGGATTTAAGATCGCAAGAAAAAACATTTCAGGAGGTAAGTCAAGAGTTACGAATATCAGTCACACTTTCTGTGAGCCCACTATCATGCTGTAAAGTTACCGATATGTAGCCTAATTTGTGGGCGGCGGATAACAACACAGCTATCATAATGAATGTTAATTTGGAGTCTAGCCAGCTATCGATAGCTTACTCAGGTTCATGTTAGCTTTGATTTCTTGTATAAGGCCATTAATTTAATCAGCCTGGACATTCGTTTGTTATTCTTCAGGCAACAAAAAGTGTTATTCAAGACAGGAAGGCTAAAATAAACGACACTAGCAGTTTTGAAGGCTTCATTGCCTCATTAGAGAGTCGGTCACAACATGTAAGGCAGAGCAGGATTGGTGTAGGACTCGACAAAGTGTCTGCTAAAATGCAGCTTTCTTTTTCTTCGTCATAGGCTCTTCTTCTGTCTCCTCAATGGGCCTTTTCCCCTTTCCAAAGAAACTTTCCAAAGATGCCTGCTTTTAACTCATTTTGCTAGCTTGTATCCAGTAGGGGAGAGCGGGGTAAGATGAGCCAGGGGGTAAGATGAGCCACCCCCTGTTTCTAAGAAACAGTACACAAATGTGACCATGTGACCACATTCAAAGGGGGCCGGGACCATTTACTTACACTTGTGGAGAGGAGCACCACATGTCAAACTAGGTGAGGGACATATTTATAAAAATGTGTTTTTGTGCTTTCTAAGTCAATTCCATGTTTGTCCACAGTGAAGATGATTTAGAGAAGACAAAAGTAGAATAATATTTAGACACATTAGGGTTAAGTTAATGGCTTTCTAAGCTATGATATGAATGCTAATAAAAATAATTTTGATTAGCCTAATCCCCTTTATTAGCATTTTTCTACAAAATGGTGGCCACGGGGTAAGACGAGCCATTAGATGTGGGACAAGTTGAGCCACTGGCTCAACTTACCCCATTGGTGGCTGAGCTTACCCAATATGGATGACACTTACTGGTCATATATGACACACACACACATATATATATATATATATATATATATATATATATATATATATATATATATATATATATATATGACATCAGATGAGGAAGACCAGTTGTTAGATGTGGGGGATTATGTTGTGGCAAAATTCACAGGGAAGAAGAAAGTGCATTTCTTCATTGGCCAGATAATCAAATTGGATGTCTTCGAAATAGAGGCAAGATTTGTCAAAAGAAGCCGGTCATGCCATGGCTCTGCAAGAAAGCCAACCTTTGTCTTCAAAGAGAAAGATGAGGCTGTCCTGTCAAGACAGGATATTGTGAAAAAATTGCCCCGCCCCTTTACTGTTGGGGGGACAGCACGGAGGGAGAGGCAAATGGTGTTCCCTTGCAATTTGAACGCTTGGAACATTGAATAATGATGAAATTATTATGGATGGAATGATTGCTGCATGTTTTAACCTACTGAAAGAAATAAGATTTTTTGGCACTGTTCTACTGTTTTAGTAATTTCTATAATATAGTACATCTCTCATTCCCTCTCTAACCATCCCTCTTTCTATCTATCTGCGCATATCTCTCTCTCTATCCATCTATCTATCCCTCCCTATCCCATCTCGTTCTATCACCTCTCTCTTCATCTCCCCTTCTCTATGCAACGGCCCTATCCCCCACTTGATTGACTTGACTTGATTCACTGATTGCATTTCTAATAATAAAAGTTGTTTACTTTGTTAACCTAACATGTTTTGTGTTGGCTCAATTTACCCCACACAGTGGCTCATCTTACCCCGTGCATGGGGTAAGTTGAGCCACTTGACATTTTTTTTTCAAGAGGTAATATCACTCTAACCATAAGAGCTTATCAATTATGTTTTGCTCAGATAGTAACAGTACACTTTGAAATTTGGTATGATGTGTAGACTGGAAGCAAAAATGGCTTTAACATGTAGTTATGATGAAAAATGTAAAAAGTGGCTCATCTTACCCCGCTCTCCCCTATGTATCAAAGTGCTGCTATGTATCGAAGCAAAGTATCAAAGTATCCAAGGCAGCTCCTTGGTAACCGTCAACGTTAAGGTGTCACGTGACCTAGATAACAGCGGGAATCAACGTTACAGAAAGAATCCGGTCATTTTTCAAAGCTCAAATCCTCGTTCAGATAATAAATAAATCAGAAATAACATTATAAGTACTTTTCTTTCCATTAAAATAATAACCGCTATGGACATGTATAATTTGCATTACTCATAAGAATAAACACAATAATAACAAAAAGGAAAAAACAAAAAAAAATGCATAATGCCTCAAACATCTTTTAGGAAGTTTAGTCTGATTTACAATTTACTGTTGCTTGTTTTAGCTTATTGGTTCCCTACCTACCTCTGTATTTAACTCAATGTTCCCAATGTTCAGCTTTGAATAAAAATTCTATTGACTTGATATGAAAAGATTCAGTTGTTCATTTACATTGCCTGCTGAGGTTTTAATAAATTATTTACCAAACGATTTAAAATGAGCCTACCATGACTATGAAGTTACACTTCAAATTTGTCATCTGCATTTCACCCTAATATGGAGAATGTGGTAGGTATGTCAGCCAGGAGACTGACTAAATATGACACATGACATCCACACTGTGCATGTTTTACAGTAAAATACCAGTGTATTATGTTTTTTACAACAATAAAAAGGGTACACAGTGTGTACTACACACTTTATCAGCACAAAATACTGTATGTCTGGTAAATGAACAAGGTCCACAGACCTACGTTGTGTGCAAAACCTCCTAAAAGCAAACCAGTTTCCCACCGACGGACCGACCGATGGGTCGACACGCGACTAAAAATTTCACCATCCCCCCTGGTTTGATTTTACAACTCGACCACTGTCTACGAGATATGTTTAATAATAACCTTCACAGGCATGGTCTGAAATATTCTCAGTTGTTGTTTCTGGGCTCTTCAAGACTGCATCATTTACCGTAATCATGAGTTTCTGAAGGAGTTTCTGGAAGGCTTAGCAGTGTCTTGGCTGAGCGCAGCATGCAGATACAGGACTGGGACACATCAGGGCATGTCTATCTGGACTACAGCTGCGTTATTCAGAGCCTAAAAGCCATTCAGCAGGTACTGTACATCACAATTCCAAACATCTTCTAAAATGTTGACCCAGTTATTCGTGTGAGGTTCTTGCTGTCATTTTGAAAATTGCCAATGTATATATCTGTTTATAGGGACAGTCCAGGAGGCGAGCTGGAGCAGTTACACATGGATGTGACATCCCTGTGAGGCAGGATCAAACACCTTCCTTGTTTCAAAGCCAAAGACAGACTGGCCCAGTCAGGTGATATGTTGTTCTTTCTCAAAGTTGGCTATACAACCTTTGCTAAATGAAATGTGCATTCTGGTGACCGTTTTCTTGTTCTGCTTCACATACAGAAATGGCCAAACATCTGGATAACATCCTGCTTGTGGTGCTAAGCCTTCAGCAGGGTGGAGAGAGCACTCCAGATCCTCATCACATCCCCCTGTTCCACCTTGGACCCCACATCGGACACTTACCCATACCCGAGGACTACACTCTGGAAGAATTTAGCAGCCTTACTCAGTCTTACCTACGCAAATACATCATGGGTCACTGGGAACAGTGACAACTTACAGGACTTCAGGGCTTCCTCGACTCTCTGAGTGGAGATTACTTTTCTTAAAGAAAAAAATATTTTTCTGTTCAAATCACTACATTTATATTCTGAAGAATCCAAGGCTCAAGACTTGATCAGATTACTTTTAAAAAACATCATTACTCACAGATTCATACATGTTAATATTTCTAATACAAAAGGCAACAAAGCTCCCAATCAGCAAAGCCAGTTTCCTTGTAGTTCGTATGTTTCATTCGAGTTCTTCTTTTAATTGTGAGACAAAATCCAACAGTAACTGTTAGAGTCCAGTTTTCTGATCCAGTCTACATTAATGTCTGATGTCCTAAGTCTTCAATTCTATTTTGAAATCACATGTTAAAAGTGGGGTGGCACGGTGGTGTAGTGGTTAGCGCTGTCGCCTCACAGCAAGAAGGTCCAGGTTCGAGCCCCGTGGCCGGCGAGGGCCTTTCTGTGCGGAGTTTGCATGTTCTCCCCGTGTCCGCGTGGGTTTCCTCCGGGTGTTCCGGTTTCCCCCACAGTCCAAAGACATGCAGGTTAGGTTAACTGGTGACTCTAAATTGAGCGTAGGTGTGAATGTGAGTGTGAATGGTTGTCTGTGTCTATGTGTCAGCCCTGTGATGACCTGGCGACTTGTCCAGGGTGTACCCCGCCTTTCGCCTGTAGTCAGCTGGGATAGGCTCCAGCTTGGCTGCGACCCTGTAGAAGGATAAAGCGGCTACAGATAATGAGATGAGATGTTAAAAGTGCAATTTGAGATTTCTAGACCGGTAAAATACAAATAGAAAAATGTCAAAGTGTAATTTGTAAGAAGATATTTGGTATGTTCAATTCAAAACTTCCATGTTTGACACGTACAGTAGACAAAGAAAAAGTTCAAGATGGATTTCAAAGTGATCATTAACTGTGAATTTGTAGAGGTTTTGCTGTGCAGAGAGCTGAGTAGTGAACATGTGATTTCAGAACAACAATGAACAAGATTCTGGGAAGGGCAAGTCGGCCCTTTAACAATAAACTAAAAGGCAGGTTGTTACTGTAAAGACCTGCATTTTGTAAGAATAAACCAGAAATATTACCCAATATTATAGTGGTTAGCGCTGTCACCTCACAGCAAGAAGGTTCTGGGTTCAAGCCCAGTGGCCGGCGAGGGTCTTTCTGTGTGGAGTTTGCATGTTCTCCCCGTGTCCGTGTGGGTTTCCTCCGGGTGCTCCGGTTTCCCCCACAGTCCAAAGACATGCAGGTTAGGTTAACTGGTGACTCTAAATTGACCGTAGGTGTGAATGTGAGTGTGAATGGTTGTCTGTGTCTATGTGTCAGTCCTGCGATAACCTGGCGACTTGTCCAGGGTGTACCCCGCCTTTCGCCCGTAGTCAGCTGGGATAGGCTCCAGCTTGCCTGTGACCCTGTAGAACAGGATAAGCAGCTACAGATAATGGATGGATGGATGGATATTACCCAATATCTTACATTTCGATCATCATTTGTTATGAATATATTAGTGCTGTCAAAAATGTCGCGTTATTAACGCGTTAACTTGACTCAATTTTAACGGCGATAATTTTTTTATCGCGAGATTAACGCTCTGTGACATGATGTAGGTTTTTCATAAGCTTTTGAAACTGCCAGGAACTTGGAACAAAGACTTTGCAAAGAAACCGATAGCAGCTAGACTGTAATGCCACGCCCCGCACAGCCAGAGTCCTCTACCCTCCCCCAAAGAACCAGCGCGGGCAGGGCGCGCTAGTAGAGATGGGATTTATGGCTCTTTGATGGGATCCGCATCTTTGTGATCCGTTCTTTGAAAAGAGCCGTTCAAAAGACTGGCTCATTTGGCTCTTTTTAAATATTTGTTCGGTTTTAAGAAGACAGCGTCTAAAGAAGCCAGATCCCTCTGAACTGTAAACTCAATGCTATCCCAGAAATCCTTCCTGTAATATGCAAATTTGGCCGCCTCTGATTGGACAGCACGACGCATCAACAGGCAGAAAGTGTAAAAGTACAAAATGTGTTAAGTGAGCTGAAACAGTAAAGATCAGATTCAATGCAATATTTATCAACGAACAACTTAAACTTAATATAATAGTGTACTTTATATTATAATCAAGCATGTCAAGCCTACCGTCACTGTGTAACCTATCTCTCTGATTAGAGACTAACTCAAACAGTAGATCATTTCACTCATGGTTCTCTTGCTAGCCCCGCTCCGGTGCTCGGCTTAGGTTTCACTTTGCAGTGGCTGTGTCAAGGTGTGTTATGCTTTGCAATAAAAAAAAAAACAAAAAACATTGCTACAAAGCAAGCCCATTCACTTTTTTTATGCTGATAAGAGAATTACAATGGTTTTTTATGTGACAAAAATGTGCGATTAAATTGCGATTAATCGCGAGTTAACTATGACTGTCGCGACATTAATCGCGATTAAATATTTTAATCGCTTGACAGCACTAGAATATATTCATCTTCAGGACAGTCATGCTCATTAATCAAAAAAATGAGATGGCAAACGCATGATAGGGTCATGCATTATAGCAGAGCTCCACACTTTGTTGTCAACTGCCCATCACTAGCAATGATGACTGCTTCATTAGGATGTGCAGAAACACAGATGGGCCACGAGGCCTGCACCAGAGTGACAGAGCTGTCCACAGCGGCGGTACGAATGGCCCAGCTGAGCCACCACGGCATGTCTGGCCTCACTATCTCTCATTTACTATTCTCCTCTCCTAACAAAGTCCATTGCACAGTAAGGTAAGACAAACGATGTTGTGCCCCCATTGTGCCAAGTGGTGCACAAAAGTGCCACAGACCTGATGGGTATGGAAATCGCACTGCAGTGACAACTGACTTGCCAAGTGATGCCATCCATTGGCCATTTGAGTGGCTCTTCCGCATGTCATCTGGTGGTGTGCCATTGATCCTGTTGGGTTCATCTGCAACATTGCACCGAAAGGAGCCCTGCTGCCAGTGCCTTATTGGTGATAGTACTACTTTACCCATAGCTGGAACCCAGGCAGGTGCTACCACTCTGGGTCAGAGTGGACCTGGGAGCGATGGTGATTAAGAGGTAACTCCACTTTCCCCAATACTCAAGTCTTTCTGGACCTGAGACTCACCACCGGTTGCAGTTTAAAGTCAAGTCAAGTCAAGTTTATTTGTATAGCGCTTTTAACAATAAACATTGTCACAAAGCAGCTTTACAGAATTTGAACGACTTAGAACATGAGCTAATTTTATCCCTAATCTATCCCCAATGAGCAAGCCTGTGGCGACGGTGGCAAGGAAAAACTCCCTCAGACGACATGAGGAAGAAACCTCAAGAGGAACCAGACTCAAAAGGGAACCCATCCTCATTTGGGCAACAACAGACAGCATGACTATAACATTAACAGTTTTAACATGAAGTCAGTTTCGTTGATGTTATAAACTCTTCACTGATGGAAACTTGAGTGCAAAACTGTTCATGACAACTGCAGTCCTAAAGTTAGCAAGTCAACTGTAGTCCTCAGCCATAAAAGCATTACTGTAAGAATCCAGAGCGTCCTCCAGGTATAACCCTCAACTGTCCTCATGGGGCCGTCCTCCACAGGAGCGATGTGATAAAACTCCGACCAGACACAGGGCACCAGGATGGATCAAGCAAGTCCGAGGGGCAGAAGAGGCCAGCATCTCAATCCCAGGACCAACATGTAACTCAGAGGGACAGATGGGGGGGGGGAGAGAAAGAGAGAGAAAGAAAACACAGGTTGTTAGGTATGCCCTAAAAATGACACAAGTATTAAATCTGTGTGGTAGGCTCGCAGAGACGAGTCTCTTGACATCAGGCATAACACACAACAATGGCATGTTAATATGGTTAAAAAATATCATGACCTGCTCTGGCTGGATGCTTGATTGGGTGATGGGAGCACACTCCTCAGCAATGATGAGATGCAGATGGGACCCTTAGGGCTGGCCAAGACAATTCAGTTACGTTTCACCGGGTCTGGGACATGCGACAGAATGTCTGACGGCCAATTCCCTGCAGGCTATGAGAGCCAGTCGAGGTCTCCACCCTCTCCACCAAAAGATTTTCTGTTGACTCCATGTAACTCAGAGGGACAGATTTTTTTTTTTTTTTTGGGGGGGGAGGGAAAGAAAAAGCAGGTTGTTAGGTATGCCCAATGTCACCTGAATAAGTAGGAGCAGTATACATATTGCACTGAGTACAAGCAGGGACTCCGGCAACTAACTATGACAGCATAACTAAAAGGGGAGAGCCAGAAGGTAACACAGGCATGAGGGAGCCCCAGGACATAAAGCAGCCAGCCACTACACCGTCAACAAACTCGAGTGAGCAAGCGAGTGGGGACTGACAGCATCCATACCCAGTCATACCCAGTCATACCCAGGACTAAAGAGCTCCACACTTAAGAGAATATGGAGATGCATCGACCTGATTTTTGATGACTTTTGCAACCGGTTGATGTCTGTACATATTAACGACGTCCGTGTACCACCACAGGGAACCTGATCATAAGTGCAAGGCAATATATCTCATAAACACTTGACCACCGGACAACAGAATTTGTATCTTTATTTCCATAAGATAGATGGGTTTTTATCCAGTGCTTATTTTTAATTTGCTTTTTTAAAAATAATATGGGATTATTTACAAACACATTTTATGGCAAATATTCATGACAATTTCATATAAAACAAGTTCAAGCAGTTTTATTAGTCCACTTGCTTGTTGGACAGGTGACGGTTGTAACCAGACGACTGTTTGAAATATCAAGATCGCAGCTCGAACCCTCAGAGCGCCTATGCTACATTTGGTCAAGGAGGATGTTTTCCAGGAGGTTTTTTTTCCCTCCCGAAAGTTTTTATCCTACTGGTTTATTCATGGCAGTCAGCATATCTTTGCATTGTCTGCTTTTTTTTTACCTGAACGATTTCTTACTTTGCACACTCGTGTAACCATAATTATTGTAGAGTTCAATAGCAATTACAGTATGAGCGTCTTTCCTTCATGTTAGATAATCTAAACCTACCACGGCTCGATATCGATTAGTTCTTATATCTGATAATATTCCATCATAACTATATTGTAATGATGTAAAGTGAAAGTGCTGGTTCACTGCTGTCCCCCAGGCACCCAGCAGAGTCACACCATAATAAATGTGGTGGTGGTGGTGGTGTTGTTTCTGGCGCATGGCATGCAGTGCCAAAGAAAGGAATAAATATATGCTCATATCTGCGATGTGTATCTCATGATTGGTCTCACTGTCACAAGAGAATGCAGCAATTTACTGAGGTGAAATACACGACACTACACAATTCAATGGTCCATATGCTCTAATATTATTATTCTATTCAGGTCGATTTTATGCCCTTGCAAATATTTTGCTTATAAACTCATCAGGAGTTCCACTTTTAGGCCGTGACTAAATACTGTATATCTGTATTACATATGATGTAATATATGACACTACTCTGTTTTTAATGAAGGTTGAGCTGGAGCTCAAATTTTTTAACACAAGACCTGAATATTAATGTTCGAGCCAGGATCGGTTCTAGACTTTTTAGTCCTATTACTAATTTAGTGTTCTTGCAGAAACTATTCTTACAGCTCAATAAGGTAAGTGACAGTACGATTTGAGATGTTACAGCTCTACAAATATTCAAGTCAGAATTTTAGTGCATGATACGTAATTTGAGACAGAACCCATGACTGCATGTATTTCTTTTCACGGATCGTCATCTTGTCCCCCATATTGCAAATATTCAGCAGAACAGTAGCTCAGGGAAAAATCTGCTGACTTTTGGCAAATGCACAAGATGGAAATATACCTATTGGTGTCATGACAGTAAAGATCTCAAACTCAACTGCACACATCACTCTCTGGCTCTCTGGGTGATGGTTTTTTGCTCTAGGGCACTTTTTAATTGGCGCTCCTCGATGGACTGAATCAAAACGGCGTCCTTTATAAGAAACCAAAATGGAGGAGACACAAAAAGACAAACGTCTTGGGAATGTCTCATTATTTTCATGGCTGCTGTGTGGAGGTAATATATAGACGCAGAACGTAATTTATGGAGTGTCGGCAAAAATAAGAAATGCTCCAGTTCTCCAAAAATATTCGACAAAAATATTGCCACACACACACTATATTATATATATGGTTATTTTCCTGTCTTCGTATAACTCAACCTTTCAATATTCAATATGTTTTGATATTTTCTAAATGCCTTGTTGTTGTAGTATTTTCTATATAGCTTGTTAAAAATAGCTTCTTGTTATTTTGGACTCCAGGACTCCAAACATCATTCCTTCCAGGAGGAAATTCTGAGCATTTCACCATGTGCTGTCAACACTGTAATAGTCCTGGGATTTGTGACAATAATGCAGACTTGAACAATGAACCTAAACTGTATTAGAAAAACAAGATGAACTGAGATGCTCGTTACGATATACCAAACATGATTAAATGAACGCTTTTATTCACTGTCGTTGCTAGTTTTTACCACTACATAGTTTGTGTACTACTGACTGCATGCCCAGCTGTCCAGATGTTCACAAATGTTCTGCTGTTTGCAGGAACCCAGTTTCCATCCACTTTTACTAATGAAGACATGAACAAACATGCCATCAGATGGTTTAACTTGGCATCAGAGCAGGAAGGTGGGTGTAAAGAGAATCGCCACTGTTACTCATGAGTGTTCCCATTCAGCGCTCCGGAGCGTTCAGCTAACAACCACAGACAGCACTGATGGATGCGAAATGCTGTTTGCTCCAAAAGCTGCATGTTATAAATATTGCTATTATAAAACGTTACGGTATAAAAATGGCTGTGGGAACAACAGTTATGATTTTATTCAACAGAGCATAATTAAGATACCTTGGTTTCATTCTTTTAATCTTGTTTAATCCGGGCGGTGTATATGCAGATCAGAAGGACCTGTGACCGCTTCTCATGATCTTCACCCTCACAGCCACATTTCTCTGGTCTCTAAATCCTGAAGTCAATGAAATAGCCAACCACATGGCATGGAAAAAAATAATCCTGTTGATAACATGATTGTCACTGCATTACTGGACTCATTATAAATATAATTTCCCCAATATGTGAAAGTACTGTATTGTATCTTCATGGTGAATTTGGCTCCCAGTTTGAATTACACTGTAAAAAGTTCCTTTAATGTCATCTAACAGGCTTGAAAATTTTATTAAAGGGATTTCTTTATGTAGCCAACATTGCTAATCTGAGCTAATTAACTGTAGTGTTGTTGAGTACAGTGGTGATGCCATACGATGAATTTTGTGACTAGCTAATCAGATTTAACTTATGCTCCTCTTTTTGCAATTCACATTTTCTCCTCTTGGCTACCAGTATCTCTACGATCTCTCTCTGCAAGCTAGCAAGCATCTCACCACCTTCAGTCAGGCGCAACACTATCAGCAAGACCAGAAAAGACAAGCAAATGACTGACAATAGACACCCACTTTATAATTATCACGAAGTAACAAGAAGACTCCGATCACGGAAGAGCTTTGCAACAGTAACTGGTTTAGAGAACATGAGGTCATCAGAGTACAGACTCAGGGAATGGATGGCGAACAACCAATCCCACCATGATGAGGCTATCCCCAAACCCAGTGAGGATCATCCTGATGGAACTTCCCTCTGCAGGAAAGACTGGGTCACATTAAATCATGTGAGAGCCAAGGTTGGCAAAACAGGAGACAACCTTCTGAAGTGGGGACTCACTGCAAGCACTGCATGCCCCTGTGGTGAACCTATCCAAACCATGGATCACCTACGGTGGTGCTTGAAAGTTTGTGAACCCTTTAGAATTTTCTATATTTCTGCATAAATATGACCTAAAACATCATCAGATTTTCACACAAGTCCTAAAAGTAGATAAAGAGAACCCAGTTAAACAAATGAGACAAAAATATTATACTTGGTCATTTATTTATTGAGGAAAATGATCCAATATTACATATCTGTGAGTGGCAAAAGTATGTGACCCTTTGCTTTCAGTATCTGGTGTGACCCCCTTGTGCAGCGATAACTGCAACTAAACGTTTGCAGTAACTGTTGATCAGTCCTGCACACCGGCTTGGAGGAATTTTAGCCCATTCCTCTGTACAGAACAGCTTCAACTCTGGGATGTTGGTGGGTTTCCTCACATGAACTGCTCGCTTCAGGTCCTTCCACAACATTTCCATTGGATTAAGGTCAGGACTTTGACTTGGCCATTCCAAAACATTAACTTTATTCTTCTTTAACCATTCTTTGGTAGAACGACTTGTGTGCTTAGGGTCGTTGTCTTGCTGCATGACCCACCTTCTCTTGAGATTCAGTTCATGGACAGATGTCCTGACATTTTCCTTTAGAATTCACTGGTATAATTCAGAATCATTGTTCCATCAATGATGGCAAGCCGTCCTGGCCCAGATGCAGCAAAACAGGCCCCAACCATGATACTACCACCACCATGTTTCACAGATGGGATAAGGTTCTTATGCTGGAATGGAGTGCTTTCCTTTCTCCAAATATAACGCTTCTCATTTAAACCAAAAAGTTCTATTTTGGTCTCATCTGTCCACAAAACATTTTTCCAGTAGCCTTCTGGCTTGTCCACATGATCTTTAGCAAACTGCAGATGAGCAGCAATGTTCTTTTTGGAGAGCAGTGGCTTTCTCCTTGCAACCCTGCCATGCACACCATTGTTGTTCAGTGTTCTCCTGATGGTGGACTCATGAACATTAACATTAGCCAATGTGAGAGAGGCCTTCAGTTGCTTAGAAGTTACCCTGGGGTCCTTTGTGACCTCGCTGACTATTACATGCCTTGCTCTTGGAGTGATCTTTGTTGGTCAGCCACTCCTGGGGAGGGTGACAGTGGTCTTGAATTTCCACCATTTGTACACAATCTGTCTGACTGTGGATTGGTGGAGTCCAAACTCTTTAGAGATGGTTTTGTAACCTTTTCCAGCCTGATGAGCATCAACAACACTTTTTCTGAGGTCCTCAGGAATCTCCTTTGTTCATGCCATGATACACTTCCACAAACATGTGTTGTGAAGATCAGACTTTGATAGATCCCTGCTCATTAAATAAAACAGGGTGCCCACTCACACCTGATTGTTATTCCATTGATTGAAAACACCTGACTCTAATTTCACCTTCAAATTAACTGCTAATCCTAGAGGTTCACATACTTTTGCCACTCACAGATATGTAATATTGGATCATTAATAAATAAATGACCAAGTATTATATTTTTGTCTCATTTGTCTAACTGGGTTCTCTTTATCTACTTTTAGGACTTGTGTGAAAATCTGATGATGTTTTTGGTCATATTTATGCAGAAATATAGAAAATTCTAAAGGGTTCACAAACTTTCAAGCACCACTGTACTCCAAGGATGACCATTGGGCCCAAGCTACTCTGACCAAGACCTTCTGGAAGCTAACAAAACTGCCCTAGTGTGGATACAGTGGTGGCGTGATAAGATATGATGATGGCTACCAGTCAGGATTCTTGCTAATATTAAACCCTTCAACTTGATTATTCTTTTTAAGGCCCTGGTCACACTACAGATTGTGATGGGTTTGCGAATACTTGGCGATGAAAAACTGGTAGCATCGCCACCAATCGTGCGATGCACAGTGAATGTTCTCCAAGTTTTGCAAGTTGTTTTTTGGTGTTTCTCCACTTCATGAGTGGCTAAAAACGTCACAAAAACTTTTAATGCATGCACTGAAATTTGATGGTGATGTTTTCATCAGCAAACTAAGCAGCAAATCCTCACAGATGGGTTTGGAAATACTTCCTGAAGCTCGGGGAACCTTCGCCCAGCCTCTGGAGATGTATTTGTCTCCCTGATGCTTGTGGGAGCCTCGGCAAGACGTAGTCTAACCTCTGCCAAGACTAGAAAAGTGCATTTACATTCCACAAGTTGGGCAAAGGGTTCATGAATATGTTTGGTGACAGTTAGATGACGCGTTTGTGATCGTCTCTGATTGGTTGGTGCTGATGTCACACATTGTTGGAATCTATTGAGCAAGGCATTGGCGATCATTCTCCATCACGTCTCCTCAAAAGAAAAGGGCCAAGTGCTCGCCTGCTGTGTGACCACAACTTTTAACTCATCTGTATGAAGTACACATCGCCATGCATCGCCACCAAAATGCCTCATTTTCATCAATTACCCATCGCACAGCATCGTGAGCTGGAGTGTGTCCTCAGCCTAAGTTATTTGTTGAATGGATTTTGTTACACTTGTGATTCTAGTCCAGGAAGAATGAGTGTCATAAATTTATTGTCGTTTAACTAATCAGTCAGGATAAATGTTAGAATTAGAGACAATTTCTGGATTTTACTGTACAGTTGTGATTAGTTACTGTTCATACATAGATTTTAATTGATGTTCCAGGAGTGTTTTAAGAGTGGTCTAGATGTGGCCTTGGTCTGTGTGGTTTCCGTCATGAAGAAGAGACAGGTGTAGGTACAATAGTACCATGCCTCACACGGTGCACCAAAATGATGCAGGTGCAACTGCACTCCTCACACGAGGCACCAAATTATGTGGGTGCAATTACGTTATTAAATCAAGAAGGAGGGAGCTTTTTAACAGTGGCCAGTGGTTCATACAACCATGCGTTTGTCCCTTTGTTCGTTGCTTCCGTTTTGCAGGCTGCAAACGTCTCTTTTTCAAAACTGACGGTGTGAGGTCAGAGAGCATGAGGCCAAAGAGTGTGAGATGCATCCGCAGCCGTGAAAGGCAAAGAGCGTGGCAAGTCGCATCTAATCATGCAGGTCCAAAAAGCCAAAGAGCCAGAGAGCGTGAGGGGCATCTGCACGCGCAGGTCCAAGAGGAGAAGCCAGAGGCAGAGAGAAGCCGGTCAGCACGCCAGTCAGAAGGCATGAGGCAAAAAGAATGAAGCTCACCAGCTGTCCCGTTTTATGGGCAAGCTTGCGTCACGATCTACGTGGCGCAGTGAAAGGTGAGATGAAGCAGATATCGTCCGGAGCAGGAAGTGAGGGAAATGTAGTTGCGGAGATTGTGCTGTACCTACACAGGGTGTGTGTCTGTTGTGTTGGGAGCTCATAAAATGGCTATAAACAGTTTGGATCTTGTGTCTTAGTCCTCAATTTAATATTAACTCCATTATCTAGGGCTTTCCCATCACATGATATCCACCAGCATGGCAGGGTGTGAGGGCTGCACCTCCAACAGGGCTCTAATTATCCACACTTTATGCTGCAATGCCAACGTTGACCTCATTAATGATGATGTGTTCACACATATAGGATACCAGATTTAATCTACTATCTAATTAGCAGGCAAGCTAATAACAATGAGCTAATTAGCTGATTACATTTACAGCAGGATAGCTCATTACAATCGTGGCAGCTGCAGCTGAGCCGGATTTGATATTCTGTTTATATTATGCAAAAGCAAAGCACAACTCCACGAGTTTTTAGACATGTTTTGACGGTATATCTGGGTGGAGACTAAAAGTCCTCACAAGGATAGGAATACGTGGCAGTTTTGATCTTGTGGAGGAGATCTTGCTGGTCCCCAGAGCTTTTATCTCAAACATTAAAAGAGGAAAAGGTTTTCTTTTGTTTATATCCTGAGGGTAAGGTTCGGTACAGGCAGAGTGTTAATTAGCTGCATTGTGGAAGGTCTTCATAAGGATGGAGCAGTGTGTGTGTGTGTGTGTGTGTGTCAACGATGGAGCCTCCAATGGGTTGTTATTACATGCTTTTTTGGTGACAGGTTAAAATCATTATGTGCAGTTTGCAATTTTTACTTTAACAAGCGCAAACTCTCAACAGATATCTGGGATCAGTTAAATTTTTCCCCCATAATGAGACTTCCCACAGATTTTGCTGAGTGTGTGTATGCACGTGTGTGTGTATGTGTTTCTCTCTATATTGTGCATTGGGGGTTTCTTTATTGAAACGCACACGAAAGCACTTCTGAGTCTAATTATTCCAGAAGATCTCTCACCTACAACATTCCACCTGCCAAATATTGTTTATTTAGCAGAAGCACTGCTGAAGCGAAACATTTTAATTGCATGCATGAACTTGACTTTATATTTCCGACATCCACTAAAGGCCAACGTACCAAAATAATACGTTATAGTCATGGGATAAATGTTGCCCAATTAATCTGGCACTGAAAAACAAACTTGTGTGGATTTTGTGATTGTTCCAAACAGAAATAGAACAGCAAACATTCAAGGAAATGAATTTGATGATAACGATGAAATTTCTCAGTAGGAATATTCCTAGTACTGTATTGTTTATCTGCGCACAAAATTACAACATCCCTTTTCAAAAAACTCATTATTTTGGACTTTAATTAGTGAGGATTAAACATATAGCATACGGAACATTCAACAATAAAAACTAAAGAGAATCTTTGAATCTGATATAAAATTGAGTGAAATGACAGATATACAGTACCTGGGCCAAATAAGGAAAATATTCATCCATCCATCTCATTATCTCTAGCCGCTTTATCCTGTTCTACAGGGTCGCAGGCAAGCTGGAGCCTATCCCAGCTGACTACGGGCGAAAGGCGGGGTTCACCCTGGACAAGTCGCCAGGTCATCACAGGGCTGACACATAGACACAGACAACCATTCACACTCACATTCACACCTACGCTCAATTTAGAGTCACCAGTTAACCTAACCTGCATGTCTTTGGACTGTGGGGGAAACCGGAGCACCCGGAGGAAACCCACGCAGACACGGGGAGAACACGCAAACTCCACACAGAAAGGCCCTCGCCAGCCACGGGGCTCGAACCCGGACCTTCTTGCTTTTTCCACTGTGCCGCCAATTAAAATATTCATTTATGTTAAAAGAGTAAACCATAAAATTAAAATAAAATAAATGAAAGCACTCCATGTGTACCTCCTTGTTTTCTTTCTCTTTTAATGAACCAGGAAACTTCATAACTTGTTATATACTCAACAAAAATAAAAACTTTACACTCGTTTCAAAGTCAATAATTTGAACATTTTGGAAAATAGGTTTGAAATAACAATTGTATTCAATTATCTTGTCATTAAAGATGCTATAGCATACAGATCATGTTTGTCATGGAATTGGTTCCACCGGAAATGCGACGACAATGTCCATGATCAAAAACTGTGAGTCACAACTTAATGAAATCATGTCAGTATCGGGTGTGTCCTCCATGGGCATTCACAACTGCGATACAACGTCTCCTCATGGATTGGATGATGCGTCTGAACACAGCGCCGCCATATTTGTACCAACATGGCACCAAGCTCCTGCAAGTTCTGTGGAGGGTCCCTTACGGTCGGCTGTGGTGCCAGTTTGATGGAGATGTGTCTGGAGATTATGGATGGTCTGTCGACTGCATCCCATAACCCTCGCAACGTCAGTGACGGATGTTCCCGTATTCAGCATGCCAATGGCACGTTCACGCTGAATGTTTGACAGTCGTGGCATTGCAAATTAACGAATAATTAACCATAAAACCTTGTTTTTCTGAGATGACACTCTACTCTGCTACCGTGAGATCAATTGCACGTGTATCAATAGGTCACGTCACTTGTGTCACGTGGAAACGTGATTTTAGCGTGCAGTGCTCTTGCACGTGCTACGTAGGCCCGACCAGTAGAATGAATGTGTGACGTAATGCCCTTGACAATGCATTTAACCATAATCACAACAAGAACTCTTTCAAGAAAAGTTTCTAAACACTATTTGAAAAATAATGAGTGTCAAGTTTTTATTTTTGCTGAGTATATTTAGAAGATTTGAGATACAGGACCATGAATGAACCCATCGTCTTGGCAATACTGAAGAGGCAGGCAGTGAATGTGACTTGTAATAGGAGCGAGAGGAGCGAGGTATATTTCCAGACACCAAAATTTATGAAGATAAACTTGTTTTGGAGCAATAAGTAAAGGATAAGCATCTTATACATTAATTAAATGTCCCATAACACTGCAGTGGGTCACGTTTTCAGCTTAAGAAACTGCTAGATTGTTGTTTAAACTGAATTTATTAGGAGGGTCATAATATGCTTTAAAGTCTCAATAGTACGTTCAGTGTAGAAACTGTAGAATGTGTAGAAAGATTTCTCCAATTTTTAGCTTAAAATGTTGGTTTTAAAAATCATACAGCATGTTGTAAGCAATTGTAAACTCCTGGTAGTACTGGGGTTTCTGGTTGGTTGGTTGGTTGGTTGAATGGTCAGTTGGTTTGTTGGTTAATTGGTTGGTTGGTTTGTTGAATGGTTGGTTGATTAGTTGGTTGTTTTTTGGGACATTATTATTATTATTATTATTATTATTATTATTATTATTCAGGCTGCTCCCATTTCATCCTTTCTTCAGCATCTTTCTCTCTCACACCAACCACCTGCATGACCTCTCTCACCACATCCATAAACCTCCTCTTTGGCCTTCCTCTTTTCCTCTTGTCTGGCAGCTCCATCTCAGCATCCTTCTCCCAATATACTCCGCATCTCTCCTGTCCAAACCAACTCAATCTCATCTCTCTTGCTTTGTCTCCAAACCATCCAACTTGGGCTGTCCCTCTAATAGACTCGTTCCTAATCTCGTCCATCTTCGTCACTCGCAATGTAAATTTTATTCTTCTTTAACTGTGCTACCTCGAGCTCCGCCTCCTGTCTTTTCATCAGTGCCACAGTCTCCAACCTGTATAGCATGTGTGGTCTCACTAGCATCTTGTACATCTTCCCTTTCACTCTTGCTGGTACCTTTCTGTTCATAATCTGTATTGATTATGCTATCGCCATTTTCTTTTCTCACACCACACCCTTACACCGTCGTATCAGCTCATGCACACTTTTCTAAAAATTACATAAAATCTCTTAACTTATAAAGGTTTCGCTTATTGTGCTGAACCACACGTTCTGTCACAGCTGCTTGAAACACTTTCCTGTCAGCTCAAATATTTTTGAAGGCATCTCTGATTTCTTTGTGTTTGTGTATTTTCTGTAAATAAAGATGACAGACGTTTTTCAGCAAATGTCAAAGTGAGCTGTCTGCAGATTCACTCTTCTTGTCACTCCTCCTGAGCAGGCTTAGTGTAATGCCTTTCTTCATCTGTACAGTGGCTTAAACAAGCATTAAAGGCTTTTTTATACTGAATGTCTGTTTGACAAGGTCTACAGCTAATTGAGGGCATAATTGACGAGTCTTGGGATCACGGAGTAGCATGACGAGGCATCCAGGAATGATATTCACTTTGATGGGAAAGTACGATTAGTCTTATTTGATGGTAGTCTCTTTGATGGCAGCTCGTTGTTGTATGTACAGTTTAATTAGTTAACACTTTTAGAAACTGTATTGTTTGTGACAAATGATTGTAAAATGGTTGTTATACAAAATTATTCTGAAAAAGCCACACTAATCAACCTGACAGTTGTGTATTCAAGAGCAGCAGTGGGTTTCCGGAAGCAGAAGTGATAATGGCAGCGGAAGCAACACGTCAAGCTGCTGCTGCGTGTGGTGTGTCCTTTCGGACCAAACCAGAGATATATAAGACTAATGATGGTAAAGTGATAGTAGAAGATGAACTACTTAACTTTATTGTGGTAAAGATGAGAACCTTGAGCCACGATGAAATCATCTTGCTGGTGACACACAGTTTCAGTTCTGAGTGACTAGAGTCCTCCAAAAAGACTTTATTTAAGGTCTGCCCTAACACCTCTCAGCACTGTGTTACTTACGAAGGTGCGCAAAAGGATATCAACAACATAAAACTGTGCCTGAAAGTGTTAAATGAGTGTGATGAATGAGGATATTCCAAGATTTGTCTCGCACTGCCTGGACGAGCTGCCTCCTGTCTCATTCAATCATTTGATGTTTCGGCACTTTTAGCAAGAATGGAACAAATCCACAACGATATCTCCTGTATGAAAAAATCCCTCGAAATCCAAACAGATGCATGCGAGAGTTTGCAAGCGGTAACTACTGCCCTTGATAACTGGCTGATTGCTGTGGCTGTGTATTCCAGGGGCACTGTGGCTGTTGGACGGATGGCCGTAACTGGTGAAACTACCAACAGCAATTCGGAGCAGCCTACCACTGCTGATACCTGGGCCCACGGAACAAATACAGTCTCCTGCATGGAGTGTTGTGGTGAGGGAAGAACAACGTCAAAAGCCAGTATCTGAAAACATGCCCACTCTGCTAAAACTTCACCTGAAACAAGCTACAAAACGCAGGCGCAAGAGGATTGGCATAATTGGAACTGGTACAGCTAGCATGCAGGTCGTCAAAACAAAGATGGTGAGTGTATTTGCTACGGTACCAAGTTTGACCCGAGCCTTGAACCAGATACACTCAAAGGCTATCTGAAGGAGAAGCTTGGCTAGGCAGTCATATGTAAGAAGACTGAGTTGGCACATAGTAGATTCAGTTCATTCCAGGTCACTGCTGAATGCAAGGAAGTAGCAGAAATGTATGACCCTCAACTCTGGCCAGAAGGGTCTTTTGTCTGATGCTTCATTGAGATGCACTGACCTAGAGGTGCTACAGGTCCTTCACTTGGTTCTAAGGGGCACTCCAGCTCTCTGAAGTGTCCTGCACCAAGTGATGATGCGACAGGGATCACCGGCCAGTAATAGAGGATTACAAAGACAAAGGGGCAAAGGGGGGTAAAGATCAAACAAAAAGAATGCGGGTTGTATCTTACAATGTGCATGGCCTGCGTTTGGGGCACAATGCTGCAGACAAAGCAAGACGTTTTGCTGTTGACACACTGCTGGATGGGTGCGACATCATCTGCCTTCAAGAGACTTGGCTTGCTAAACTTAACGCACTGCAGAAAGATTTTCATGGTGCTGATGAGTCCACCATTCTAGTGAACCATTTTACAGGCATAAGAACAGTGTGCATAATATTAAACTAGGCTGGAATGATTTTGTGGCTGAACAACATTCTGCAGCTCGAGAAGTGTTTAAACTCCGGTCAGAATCTGGGAGGCCTAGGCAGGGATCATTGTTTGAAAATAAAAAACATACAAATGCAAAATTAAAATACGCTCTTCACTTTGTCAAAATAAAAAATAACATGATGAGAGCCGATTCACTTGCTAAAAAGCTGCAGAGTAATAATTATTAGATTTCTGGAAAGAGATTAAAGTTAGGGCGGCACGGTAGTGTAGTGGTTAGCGCTGTCGCCTCACAGCAAGAAGGTCCTAGGTTCGAGCCCCGTGGCCGGCGAGGGCCTTTCTGTGCGGAGTTTGCATGTTGTCCGTGTGGGTTTCCTCCGGGTGCTCCGGTTTCCCCCAAAGACATGCAGGTTAGGTTAACTGGTGACTCTAAATTGAGCGTAGGTGTGAATGTGAGTGTGAATGGTTGTCTGTGTCTATGTGTCAGCCCTGTGATGACCTGGCGACTTGTCCAGGGTGTACCCCGCCTTTCGCCCGTAGTCAGCTGGGATAGGCTCCAGCTTGCCTGCGACCCTGTAGAAGGATAAAGCGGCTAGAGATAATGAGATGAGGTTAAAGTTATGAACAGGGGTGCCGCCAGAAATTTTGGGCCCCCCAACTTTCAACAAAAGCAGCAATCCTAAAGCATTTATGGGTTGTATTGCTGCTTACCTCCTTCTCCAAAGGGGGGTTCAGTGGTTTGGTAGGGCGGAGGTCCCCCTGAGGCTGAATCTGTGCATATTTAGGGCACCCCATTAGTTATGAAACTGGTTATTAGCACTAGTTATTAGCACCAGCATAATGTAATATTTCATCTTGTTTATCACACAAGTCAGTTCAGTTATTAAAATGGAAAAAATGTCACTGTACAAACTGTAAAAGTGTTCTCTTGATAGGCTAATCCAACCACGTTCATACTGTTCATTTACCATTCGCTAATATTTTGAACACACATGTGAGCGATAGCTACCTTTCTTTGGGAAAAACTGAGTGACCAGTTGCCTGCCTCTCCGGTCCCTCTCAGCTTTCAGCTGCCTTTCTTTACGTTTTTGACAGCCACTCTTCATATTTAGCGATCATAGACTGTACGCACTCCACTGCTGGCTAGCTGGCTGCTGCACTGCGACACAGCAGCAAGTAGCGTTGCACTGATCAGCACACAGATTTAACGCATCGCGCTTCTACCAGAACTGGACCGTACCATTTCGCAAAAGGGGGAGGGTTAAATGACAATATGTTGAAGAACTCAAGAAATAGACAACCTTGTTCAATTAGCTCATTTTACCAGATGGAATATTGCATTGTTGTTATTTCAAAAGTCTTATTAAAATCATTAAAAGCATATTATCAGCCCCTTAAAGGGCCCCATGGCAGTGCTGGGCCCCTAGAATTGTTCTAACCTTTCCCCCCCTGGCGGCGCCCATGGTTATGAATAATTGTAAAACTTCTCTCCCGTCTGACATTGAGGGTGTACATGGTCCAGATACATAAAATAGCTGAGTTATGGCATGAACACTACTACAATTTGTGTGAAAAGTAAAGACTGTGTTATAGAAGATGTTGACTTCTCTGACAGTATGGCAGTCAGGTCTGATGAAGTATATGATGCTATTATGATGCTAGATGGCAGGAAGGCTTGTGGTATGGATCATACTACATTGGAACATTTGAAGTATGGCAGTCATAGGCTCTGTCCTCTGATTACCATGTGCTTTACTGGGTTCCTAGTTCATGGTGTTCTACCAGACGCTATGATCTCTATATTGCTAGTACCTGTTCTAAAGCTGGCAAACTAAACAGCAAGGATCATTATAGGCCTATTGCCCTTTCTTGTATTCTCTCCAAAATGTTGGAAAGAATTCTATTAGCAAGGCTGGAAATGTTTATTTTTTACTACAGATAATCAGTTTGGTTTTAAAAGGAAACATGGCATTGATTTGTGCATCTTTGCCTTAAAGGAATTGGTTGCAAAATATGTGAGCCAAAATGCTACTGTATTTATGTGTTTTATAGATGCCTTGAAGGCTTTTGATAAAAATTAATCAGGAAAAATTATTCTTGAAACTGCTTGCTAGAGGGGTTCCAAAGTACATACTTACAACCCCAATTCCAAAAAAGTTGGGACAAAGTACAAATTGCAAATAAAAACGGAATGCAATAATTTACAAATATCAAAAACTGATATTGTATTCACAATAGAACATAGACAACATATCAAATGTCGAAAGTGAGACATTTTGAAATTTCATGCCAAATATTGGCTCATTTGAAATTTCATGACAGCAACACATCTCATAAAGGTTGGGACAGGGGCAATAAGAGGCTGGAAAAGTTAAAGGTACAAAAAAGGAACAGCTGGAGGACCAAATTGCAACTCATTAGGTCAATTGGCAATAGGTCATTAACATGACTGGGTATAAAAAGAGCATCTTGGAGTGGCAGCGGCTCTCAGAAGTAAAGATGGGAAGAGGATCACCAATCCCCCTAATTCTGCGCCGACAAATAGTGGAGCAATATCAGAAAGGAGTTCGACAGTGTAAAATTGCAAAGAGTTTGAACATATCTTCATCTACAGTGCATAATATCATCAAGGGCCAGTTGTTCAAAGGTAATCTTAGTGGATTTTGGTAATCGGATTGGATCAAATCTTGAAAATGGGTTGTTCAAAAGAAAAAGTAGGATTCTGAAATCTGATCAGATCATGTAATCCAATTCTAGTTTCAATCTGGATCAAACCTTCAGTTTGTGTTGTTCAAAACTTTTCAGAAGGATCTGGATAACTTTAATCCAAAAAAAAAAAACAAGATTATCCTGATCCCAACAGGGGGTAGGATTTCAAGGTGGATATCAGGTAGAAAATGTAGTAAAACTTCAAAAATTGGTCCAATAATACAACTGCATTATTTAGTGATACTTTTATGTTTTGCACTTGACTTGTTTAACCAAGCCTTTCAGTATTGTATTATATATATATATATATATATATATATATATATATATATATATATATATATATATATATATATAAAATATTTCCCCCAAACAGAATTCATTAACAAACTAAAATACATTATATTTTTCTGTCATTGACCATTGTAGCCTATATTAATTTCAAAGAAACAATCAGAGATGACAGATGCCATCAAAAATAATTTCTAACAATTGCATCCCTTACTACACGTCCAGTCTGTCCCACATTCTGACAAAACGCCAGAGGTTGGTCTGGTTCTTCAACAGGCTCAGGTGCATCATAAACGTTGTCACAGAGAGGCACATTGCGTCTGGTAGCGATGTTGTGTAGGACAATACATGCAAGTATTATGTTACATGCTACCTGTGGTTTCACTCGTAAGTAGTTAAGGCACGCAAAGCATCTCTTTAGAACTCCATTTAAACGCTCAGCTGAGCATCTTGTTTTGCAATGAGCAGTGTTGAAGCGTGCCTGAGCAGGTGTGGCTGCTGCAAGAAAAGGAGTCATTAGCCATGGTAGGAGTGGATAGGCACTGTCTCCTAATATTATGCCATCCGGTCGGTTAGTTTGGAGCTCTCTGTATAAAGCACTCTCCCTCAGGATACGTGCATCATGAACAGACCCAGGCCACTTCACAACACAGTTTGTGATGATTAGGTCAGCGTCGCCCACAAGTTGAATGTTGATACTACGCCTCCCCTTTCGGTTGATGTACTCCCAATCCCTTCCATGAGGTGCTTGGATATGCACATGAGTGCAGTCAATAACCCCAATAGTATTGGGCATGTTCCCCAAAAGAAAAAACTTGTGCTTGGTCTGTGCAATCTGGTCATCCTTTGGAAATGAAACAAACTGATTGACCAGGCTGGCCAATGCAATTGACAGCTTTCACTACATCACTCACAGTTGACTTGTCTACTCCTATTGTCACCAGCAACTTGGTAGAAAGTCCCAGATGCATAGAAGCGCAGAGCAATGAGGACCTGTTCTTCCACGGACAGACTGTGACTCCTTCGGGTTGTCTGTTGAAGTTTTGGCCTGACAAGGTCTGCAATGTACATGATATCTGCATTCCCAAAGCGAAAGCGAGCATACATTTCTTCAGTGGTGTATTGCTTGAGTAGTTTTGCACACTCAAAATACACCCTTTGATGGTATCCTCTTCCTCCAACATGGTGGTAGTGATGGACAATACCTGCCATTTCAGTGTCTCTCTGTAAGTCCTCTGAGAGAGGCTGAATATAAGATGGTTGTCAAATACCCACCCACTCATTAGTTGATGTCCTTCAGCTTGTGTTCAATTACATCAATCATGTCCAAAGCCTATGAATACTCTGTTCACTGCAACAGATGAGGTGGAACCATGGACTCAAAAGGACCTAATTTCACTGTTGCAGAAACCCATGCACTGCTGGAGGGTGTTAAGCACCATTATGCCTCAATAATAGGAAGTTCTAGTTCAGGTGCAATATTAACGAACAAAAAGAAAGACATTTGGATTGAAATCACCCAGAATGTGAATGCAATGGGCTCTGGGCAGAAGAGGACCTTGGATCAAGTGAAATTTAGATGGAAGAATCTGAGGGCCAGAGCAACAAAGGACCTCGCTGAAGTAAAAAACACCCAAACGGGCAACAAACCCTTTAAGAAAGGTGAATACACAGATGTGGTTCTGGACATTATTGGAGGTGAGAACTCTAACGCTCTGCATGAGATTCAAGGTGTTGTAGGGGATGGTGAGCCAACTGTAGAGGAAAGTGAGCCAGTTCCCCTTAATGAGGAGGAAACAGTTATTCTAGATCTCAGCCCTGTTACGGAAGAACAACCTGTATCCTCACAGTTAGAGCCAGCAGTCACAGGAGCTCAGAAAATATCCTTGAAGCGTCCTTTGCCAAATAAGAATGATGATGCCTATCAATTACTACTTAAAAGAGAAACTGAAAGGGCAGAAACACAGATACTCCTGGCAGAGGAACAAATCAAACTGACCAAACTGCAGCAAACCAAAGCAAAACTTCAGATCCTCATCCTGAAAGCAGGCCTTGAAAATGCTGGTCTTCCCTCCTCATCTGAAGAAGAACCCTGTGAATAGGACATTTTTTTTTTTTTATTTAAGATATTTTCAAAATAGTCACAATGTATTTGTTAATGTATTTTTTATTTGTTGTTGCTCAGAGGAGGTTGTAAAAGCAATTATGAACAAAAGTGGGTCTTTTTGTGGGTTATTTTTGTGTTTTGTCTCAAAATAAAATACATTTAAGTGACCCCATATTGGCTCTTCCACCTGTTCTTTACATACCTGGTAGCCCACATTGTGATATGCTGTCTCATTTAGAGCATTGGTTATCTGGATTAGGTAATCTTGAAAATGGTGTATCTGAATTAGCGTGATCCAATCCAATGTTGCTTTGAAAAACCGGCATAAAAGTAAGAAGGATTACCTGATCCTGGATAGCAACAAATGTGATTTGGAAATACGGATCATTTTGATCCAGATTAAATTTTTTGAACAACTGGCCCCAAAAGATTCAGAGAATCTGGAAGAATCTCTGTGCGTAAGGGTCAAGGCCGGAAAACCATACTGGGTGCCCGTGATCTTCGGGACCTTAGATGGCACTGTATCACATACAGGCATGCTTCTGTATTGGAAATCACAAAATGGGCTCAGGAATGTTTCCAGACGACATTATCTGTGAACACAATTCACCGTGCCATCCGCCGTTGCCAGCTAAAACTCTATAGTTCAAAGAAGAAGCCGTATCTAAACATGATCCAGAAGCGCAGACGTCTTCTCTGGGCCAAGGCTCATTTAAAATGGACTGTGGCAAAGTGGAAAACTGTTCTGTGGTCAGACGAATCAAAATTTGAAGTTCTTTATGGAAATCAGGGACGCCGTGTCATTCGGACTAAAGAGGAGAAGGACGACCCGAGTTGTTATCAGCGCTCAGTTCAGAAGCCTGCATCTCTGATGGTATGGGGTTGCATTAGTGCGTGTGGCATGGGCAGCTTACACATCTGGAAAGACACCATCAATGCTGAAAGGTATATCCAGGTTCTAGAGCAACATATGCTCCCATCCAGACGACGTCTCTTTCAGGGAAGACCTTGCATTTTCCAACATGACAATGCCAAACCACATACTGCATCAATTACAGCATCATGGCTGCGTAGAAGAAGGGTCCGGGTACTGAACTGGCCAGCCTGCAGTCCAGATCTTTCACCCATAGAAAACATTTGGCGCATCATAAAACGGAAGATACGACAAAAAAGACCTAAGACAGTTGAGCAACTAGAATCCTACATTAGACAAGAATGGGTTAACATTCCTATCCCTAAACTTGAGCAACTTGTCTCCTCAGTCCCCAGACGTTTACAGACTGTTGTAAAGAGAAAAGGGGATGTCTCACAGTGGGAAACATGGCCTTGTCCCAACTTTTTTGAGATGTGTTGTTGTCATGAAATTTAAAATCACCTAATTTTTCTCTTTAAATGATACATTTTCTCAGTTTAAACATTTGATATGTCATCTATGTTCTATTCTGAATAAAATATGGAATTTTGAAACTTCTACATCATTGCATTCCATTTTTATTTACAATTTGTACTTTGTCCCAACTTTTTTGGAATTGGGGTTGTAGACTGCTAGTCTTGGTATGTTCAAGAAACAATGCGGGTGCTCTATATCCACTCCTTTTCATGTAAGTAATGATGTTCATCAAGGTGGTATCCTGTCTCCTGTTTTCCATCCATCCATTATCCATAACCGTTTATCCTGTGCAGGGTCACGGGCAAGCTGGAGCCTATCCCAGCTGACTATGGGTGAGAGGCGGGGTACACCCTGGACATGCCGGATCATCTCAGGGCTGACACAGAGACAAACAACTCTTCACACTCATGGTCAATTTAGAGTCACCAGTTAACCTAACCTGCATGTCTTTGGACTGTGGGGGAAACTGGAGCATCCGGAGGAAACCTACACAGACACGGGGAGAACATGCATTTCTTTCCACAAAGAAAGGCTCCCATCAGTCATGGGGCTTGAACCCACAACCTTCTTGCTGTGAGGCGACAGTGGTAACCACTACACCACTGTGTCACCCTTGTCTCCTGTTTTATTTAATGTATATTTGGATAACTTGTCAAGTCAATTGAATATTGACTTGACAAGTTATCCATAACTTGTCGAGTCGATACTTAGACTGCTAGTCTTTTGGTATGTCCATCAAACAATGTGGATGCTCTATATCCACTCCTTTTCATGTAAATAATGGTGTTCGTCAAGGTGGTATCCTGTCTCATTTTCCATCCATCCATCCATTATCCGTATATATGGATAACTTGTCAAGTCAGTTGAATAGGTGTAATACTGGATGCCTGGTTGGAAACTCTGTCATTAATCATCTCATGTATTCAGACAACTTGGTCATTTTTAGCCCATGTAGTGCTGGTCTTCAACGATTATTGAAAGTATGTTCACAATATCACATGGACTATGATATCAAATTTAACGCTAAAAAAAGTAATGTAATGATAGTCAGAAGGAAAGAGGACATGAAACTAATCTTCCCTGTGTTCTATTTATGTAATATTCCACTCATGATATGCCAGGAAGTAAAATACCTTGGACACATTCTTACTGATGATATGAGTGATGACAGAGATGCGTATCGTCAGTGTTGCAAGTTATACGCTCAGGCTAATATGTTGCTTTGCAAGTTTAGCATGTGCTCTGTTAGTGTGAAATGTTCCTTATTTAGAGGCTTCTGTACACCCATGGATACTGCCCATCTCTGGTGTAGCTACAGGGAAAGTAGTCTGCGGAGGCTCATTTATGGGACGGCCTTGGGCTGAGGTGCCCTTGAGCGAGGCACCTAACTCCCATCTGCTCCCCGGGCGCTGTTAGCATGGCTGCCCACTGCTCTGGGTATGTGTGTGTGCTCACTGCTCACGTGTGTGTTCACTGCTTCAGATGGGTTAAATGCAGAGAGGAAATTTCACAAGTGTGTGATGAATAAAGTTATGCTTTCTTTTTTTTCTTTCTCATGGCTTATAATGATGTTATGAAGGTGCTGCTTCAGGTACCGAGATGGTGTAGTGCCAGTCATCTGTTTGTGTTCTCTGGTGTGCCTAGATGTGAGACAATTCTCAGAAATCTTATGTACAAGTTCATGTGTCGCCTGGATGAATCGGAGAACAGTATCATAGAGGCTTTAACTAGCCTTAGGAAGAGCTGTGTAAGGTATACAGCCAGGCTTCGAAAACACTGGCGATATAATCTATATATATAATCTATACAGGGCGGCACGGTGGTGTAGTGGTTAGCGCTGTCGCCTCACAGCAAGAAGGTCCGGGTTCGAGCCCTGTGGACGGCGAGGGCCTTTCTGTGCGGAGTTTGCATGTTGTCCGTGTGGGTTTCCTCCGGGTGCTCCGGTTTCCCCCACAGTCCAAAGACATGCAGGTTAGGTTAACTGGTGACTCTAAATTGAGCGTAGGTGTGAATGTGAGTGTGAATGGTTGTCTGTGTCTATGTGTCAGCCCTGTGATGACCTGGCGACTTGTCCAGGGTGAACCCCGCCTTTCGCCCGTAGTCAGCTGGGATAGGATCCAGCTCGCCTGCGACCCTGTAGAACAGGATAAAGCGGCTAGAGATAATGAGATGAGATAATCTATACAGATGATTGATTGATTACTGGTCTTTTGCTGAAGTTGTTATGCTCTCATGTATGTTTTTTTTTCATTAGATGATTTTATTTTTCTATGTTACGGACTCTCTTGTGAGTCTGAAATAAAGATTGAATTAAATTGATCTTAAAAGTAGACATTCCTGTTAAAATTGTAGGTTGTTGTGATGGAAAATAAAATCCTGTCTGATCTTCTTCCACCTTTAATGTGACACAGCAACCAACAAAATTCAAGTGAAAGATTAAAAAAAAAACATTTGTGCTAAAACTCTGTGAAAACACCTTTTGTGAGTAATACAGCACTCAGGCTTCTGGGATAAAAACACGCCAACTTATCTTGACTTAATCATTTTATTCCACGCTTCTTCACAAAAATCCTCCAGATCTATCAAATTGTGAAAGGATCTCCTGTGCACAGCCTTCTTGAAGTCATTCCACAGGTTTTTGAGAAGGTTTAGATCAGGGCTCTGACTGGGCCATTCCAAAATGCTGATCTTTTTCCTTTTCTGAAGCCGTTCCTTTGTTGTCTTGGATTTGTGTTTCGGTCGTTATCGTGTGGTAAAGATTTTCTTCATCTTCATCTGTCTAAAAGAGGTCTGCATGTTTGATGCCAAAAGAAACTGGTATTTGGAGCTATCCATGATGCCGCCACCACCATGCTTCACCATGGGTATGGTGTCCTTTGGGTGATAAGGTGTCTTGTTTTTCTACCAAACGTGTCTTTTCAAATTATGCTCAGAAAGTTCTTGGTCTCATCGGACCATAGCACATTTTGCCACATGGTTTGGGGTGACGGAGGCAGGTTTGGATGGGTATGAGTTTTTGTGTATGATTGAGAAAGGGCTTCTCGCCACCCTACCGCACAGCCCAGAAAGGTGAAGAAAACAAGAGATTGTGGTCACATGATGGGAGTGCAGAGATTAGCTGAATGTATCGTATTTAATACCATGATTTGTGTTAATTCTGCATGTATGAAGAGCTTCTTACTTACTTACTTACTTACTTACTTACTTACTTACTTACTTACTTAGATCCTCCCATGTCTAGTGACCACATTGGGCAGCAAGCCTTCTCCACTCAGGGCGGTTTTGGGCTAGGGTTTCCACTTCCCTCAGACTAACCCCCAGTTGGTCGAGGTCCCTTTGTAACATTATGTCTCCAGGTTAGTTTTGGTCTTCCCCGCTTCCTTTTTCCTTTGTTGGGTTGCCAGTGCAGCGCTGTTTTTGCATGTCTCTCCACCGGCATTCTAAGGACATGTCCTGTGTACTTCATTCTCCTCTCTGTGATGGTGGTGCTAAGGGGTTTTGTCCCGCTCCTTTGATACACTTCCTCATTTGTAATTCTATCTCTGTATGTTATGTTGTGTATCTTTCGGAGGCACCGTTGTTGGAATGCATCAAGCTTTCTTTTCATTTTTGCTGTGAAAAAATGAAGAGCTTCTACTTGAACTTTAATTAATATTTGGACTTTTTTTTTATGTTTCAACAGGGACATTGTAGATACAGTACTCCAAGCCATGTGTGTGGCTTGAAGATTTAGTGCTAAAGTAAATTCCCAGAACAGGTACAAATATTTTTGTGAATTTATTGCGGAAAAAAGTGAAACATGGACTGGGTTGCACCAACAAAGATTAAGTTTTAACCTGGATTAAACCCATGCGAATCAATGAGCCTTCGACACCCATAACCCTGTCACTGGTTCACCAGTTCTCCTTCCTTGGACCACTTTTGTTCTGTACTAATTGTTGCATACCAGGAACACAAGATGTTCCATTTTGGAGATGCTCAGACTCAATCATCTAACCATCACAATTTGTCAAAGTCACTCAGATCCTTATGTTCGCCCATTTTTCCTGCTTCCAACACATCAGCTTCAAGAACTGACTGTTCTCTTGCTGTAAAACACTAATATATCCCACCCCTCGACAGGTGCCACTGTAATGAGGTAATAAATGTTATTCACGTCACCTGTCAGTGGTCGTAATGTTAGGGCTGATTGGTGTGTAGCTCTTTTAACAGCAAAGTGTTATGAAACAGCCTTAAATCTAGATGTAGATTCAGATCACTTTTCGACGATGTAAATAAAACCCTTTTTGCGATGCTGAAAGCACACGCTAAGTAAAGCTACATGTTCAGTGCAAAAAACTTACTATAATGGAAATCTTCTTTACATTAATTAAATTATATTTAAGTTTAGGCACGGTGGTGTAGTGGTTAGCGCTGTCGCCTCACAGCAAGAAGGTCCGGGTTCGAGCCCCATGGCCGGCGAGGGCCTTTCTGTGCAGAGTTTGCATGTTCTCCCCGTGTCCGCGTGGGTTTCCTCCGGGTGCTCCGGTTTCCCCCACAGTCCAAAGACATGCAGGTTAGGTTAACTGGTGACTCTAAATTGAGCGTAGGTGTGAATGTGAGTGTGAATGGTTGTCTGTGTCTATGTGTCGGCCCTGTGATGACCTGGCGACTTGTCCAGGGTGTACCCCGCCTTTCACCCGTAGTCAGCTGGGATAGGCTCCAGCTTGCCTGCGACCCTGTAGAACAGGATAAAGCGTCTAGAGATAATGAGATAAGATGAGATGAGATATTTAAGTTTACTCTATAATTCTCAGCCCATTAAGTAGCTTGAACCCCTGACCTTCTGATCAGTAACCTAGAGAATTGACCCCTGAGCCATTACTTTTACAGCAGAGAAGAAAGTGGTGTCCAAACTAATTACTATTACAGACAATGCAGACTCACACTGTGAGTAATGCACCAGGTCACAAGGCCACAAACCCATCATCATTTTTCAGTGAAATACCCTCACTCACCAAAATAACTCAGATATTAGATCACTGTGCAAAAGTAACCTATTGATTCATTAACATCTGATAATTATAGTTTAGTGCACAAGTTAACAGACTGCAGCTACGTTTTAAATGCACACACACACACAATGAGGTCGGCCGCGGGTGACGCAAGGCTGATTCAGTGTCACTGAACTTTAAGGTAATCTAACTTTTGGCCAGAGCTGAGTCACGCTGTCCCTTCCTTTCCTGTTTAACTTTGTCTCTCTTTGTACAACGGATCAGCATAATGAGGACGCTGGAATCAGATCACTGAACTGAAAAAAGTCACAGTAAGAATCATGAATATTCATACCTACATATGGCTCTGATCAGTGGCTCTGCTCCTGCCTCTTACTTATGTGAAGGCGCTAATTGGAAATGCCTAATTTGACAGGGGGCGGCTGTTGTTGTCAAAAGCAACAACCTTCATGAAAGTCTTCACGGAAGCAACGGTGATCTAAAAGTATGGGGCAATATTAGCATATGGCATTGAAATCCTTTAGAGCGAGGACAAAAAAAATCTGTATTGAACATAAAAAGTGAGGGTGAGGATGAGGACGATGAGCTAAACGCAAGTCACAGAAGCGGACGTGTTTTAAATAAAAAACATCTGGCTGTGTCTTTCAAGAATAAAACGTATTTCTAGACCTTCGAAGCATTTTATCTCATCATCATCTCTAGCCGCTTTATCCTGTTCTACAGGGTCGCAGGCAAGCTGGAGCCTATCCCAGCTGACTACGGGCGAAAGGCGGGGTACACCCTGGACAAGTCGCCAGGTCATCACAGGGCTGACACATAGACACAGACAACCATTCACACTCACATTCACACCTACGCTCAATTTAGAGTCACCAGTTAACCTAACCTGCATGTCTTTGGACTGTGGGGGAAACCGGAGCACCCGGAGGAAACCCACGCGGACAACATGCAAACTCCACACAGAAAGGCCCTCGCTGGCCCCGGGGCTCGAACCCAGGACCTTCTTGCTGTGAGGCGACAGCGCTAACCACTACACCACCGTGCCGCCTAAGCATTTTATTTCCACTTTTAAATGAGTGACTGGTTGTTATTCTGTTGAACGAGGAGGCACAGTGCTTCAGCTGGTTTGGTTCAAGAAAATAAACAAATTGAGCTAAAAGTTGGTCTTTATTTCTGTCTTTTATAAAAAAGCTGCATGTTGAATTTGTTCTTAACGATATAACCACTAAAGTGATGAAAATACACGGGACCATTTTTTGTCAGGGAAGCCGCCATAACTCCATCATGTGTGATGTCATTTTCCACGAGCACAGTGGAGGCATACAAGTGCAACTCGACTATAGTATAATATTTTGGTCTAGTGTAATATGGCCTCAGTCAATTTGTGTGCATTTCTCCACAAAAAATATGGCGATGCAGGATTAGAAAAGGAATCAAAATAAAGTAATGGCTAGTTTGTCTGTTTATTTAAAAAATATATATTGACCTGCTTATCTTCCATCTGTTTGATGCGTGACACGGTGTGCTGTCATGCGGTTGGTGTTTTGTGGTGAAACAAAGTCAGGATCATGTCTGGCTTCAGTTGTGATTTCTGCCTCGTGTCTCGCTTCTTCCCAGTGATTTTTTCCTACAAGTCCTCCACAAATCCACAACCTTCTGTAAAATGCTCACTGAAAAATTTGCTGCTTTTTCCAAGAGTAAAGTTTTCTCGCTTTACTTGACGAAGCCACTCGGCCAAACATCTCAGATCCAGGACGGAATGAGGAAGATGTGCGAAATCCTACGTCACGCAGCGCCACCCTCATTTTCATCTCCTAATACATCCATCCAATGTACCGGTATCTGGATAATCCAGTACGGCCACGCCCGGGGAAACGGCCCAACAGACTGATATTACAACTTAAACATGTTTTTTTTTAAACTAAAGTTCACTTATTTTTTTTTTTCATCTACAACCCCGATTCCAAAAAAGTTGGGACAAAGTACAAATTGTAAATAAAAACGGAATGCAATGATGTGGAAGTTTCAAAATTCCATATTTTATTCAGAATAGAACACAGATGACATATCAAATGTTTAAACTGAGAAAATGTATCATTTAAAGAGAAAAATTAGGTGATTTTAAATTTCATGACAACAACACATCTCAAAAAAGTTGGGACAAGGCCATGTTTACCACTGTGAGACATCCCCTTTTCTCTTTACAACAGTCTGTAAATGTCTGGGGACTGAGGAGACAAGTTGCTCAAGTTTAGGGAGAGGAATGTTAACCCATTCTTGTCTAATGTAGGATTCTAGTCGCTCAACTGTCTTAGGTCTTTTTTGTCGTATCTTCCGTTTTATGATGCGCCAAATGTTTTCTATGGGTGAAAGATCTGGACTGCAGGCTGGCCAGTTCAGTACCCGGACCCTTCTTCTACGCAGCCATGATGCTGTAATTGATGCAGTATGTGGTTTGGCATTGTCATGTTGGAAAATGCAAGGTCTTCCCTGAAAGAGACGTCATCTGGATGGGAGCATATGTTGCTCTAGAACCTGGATATACCTTTCAGCATTGATGGTGTCTTTCCAGATGTGTAAGCTGCCCATGCCACACACACTAATGCAACCCCATACCATCAGAGATGCAGGCTTCTGAACTGAGCGCCGATAACAACTCGGGTCGTCCTTCTCCTCTTTAGTCCGAATGACACGGCGTCCCTGATTTCCATAAAGAACTTCAAATTTTGATTCGTCTGACCACAGAACAGTTTTCCACTTTGCCACAGTCCATTTTAAATGAGCCTTGTCCCAGAGAAGACGTCTGCACTTCTGGATCATGTTTAGATACGACTTCTTCTTTGAGTTTTAGCTGGCGACGGCGGATGGCACGGTGAATTGTGTTCACAGATAATGTTCTCTGGAAATATTCCTGAGCCCATTTTGTGATTTCCAATACAGAAGCATGCCTGTATGTGATGCAGTGCCGTCTAAGGGCCCGAAGATCACGGGCACCCAGTATGGTTTTCCGGCCTTGACCCTTACGCACAGAGATTCTTCCAGATTCTCTGAATCGTTTGATGATTTTATGCACTGTAGATGATGATATGTTCAAACTCTTTGCAATTTTACACTGTCGAACTCCTTTCTGATATTGCTCCACTATTTGTCGGCGCAGAATTAGGGGGATTGGTGATCCTCTTCCCATCTTTACTTCTGAGAGCCGCTGCCACTCCAAGATGCTCTTTTTATACCCAGTCATGTTAATGACCTATTGCCAATTGACCTAATGAGTTGCAATTTGGTCCTCCAGCTGTTCCTTTTTTGTACCTTTAACTTTTCCAGCCTCTTATTGCCCCTGTCCCAACTTTTTTGAGATGTGTTGCTGTCATGAAATTTCAAATGAGCCAATATTTGGCATGAAATTTCAAAATGTCTCACTTTCGACATTTGATATGTTGTCTATGTTCTATTGTGAATACAATATCAGTTTTTGAGATTTGTAAATTATTGCATTCCGTTTTTATTTACAATTTGTACTTTGTCCCAACTTTTTTGGAATCGGGGTTGTATAAATAGATCATATTAAACAAATATTAATGTTCACAAAGCCATCTTTATTAATTTACCTCTTTTGAGTGATCAGTGATTTAAAAAATATTACATTTGTCAAAATGCAATTCCACTCATTGTCCTTGACGGTGACGATAAACCTTGGACTTGGAATCTTTTGCTCCAGAGAGTTATTATTGCGCCTAGTGGTCAAAATGGGAACTACAGCACATGCCAGATAGAGTAATGTGTAACTGTAGATTACAGTTTTATGCACTCAGATTTTTCCCCGTTCTTATGAGGAACAATCCAGGGATCGGGTTGTAGTTTGGCATACAGTATTTATTCATTCAACTTCATTAACTGATTTATTCTTCAGGAATCTCAGGAAAATTCCACGATGAGATGCCAGTCCATTGTAGTGCACCCTTGGGCCAAGCCAACATTGTTTTTTTTGGAAGTGGGACTCTCACTTATGGCTTGTCCTGCTGTAATTATTATTTCTTTAGCAAAGCTTACATGCGTCTTCCAGTAAGTGGTATCAGGATTAGCTTATCCCTTGCTCTGGATATTGACAGTAAAAATTCTCATTCTCATTATCTCTAGCCGCTTTATCCTTCTACAGGGTCGCAGGCAAGCTGGAGCCTATCCCAGCTGACTACGGGCGAAAGGCGGGGTACACCCTGGACAAGTCGCCAGGTCATCACAGGGCTGACACATAGACAACCATTCACACTCACATTCACACCTACGGTCAATTTAGAGTCACCAGTTAACCTAACCTGCATGTCTTTGGACTGTGGGGGAAACCGGAGCACCCGGAGGAAACCCATGCGGACACGGGGAGAACATGCAAACTCCGCACAGAAAGGCCCTCGCCGGCCCCGGGGCTCGAACCCAGGACCTTCTTGCTGTGAGGCGACAGCGCTAACCACTACACCACCGTGCCGCCACAGTAAAAATTGACTGCACTAATTTATTTGTTAGGAGGTGAAGTCAAACACATCACTTCCTGGTGAGCCTCTCGTGCAGGTTTTCAATACAAATACGTACAAAGATATATGAGTTTCAAAATGTTCAGCACTTACAGGTCTTTCTCCACTGTAATATTGTTGTAGTCAATCAGACAAGGTGTGTTTCGTGTCCGATCTTCACTTCTGTTTGCAATAAAGCTAGAAGTCCAATGCGTACTCACATGTAATCAAAGTCTATTCCGGACAAAATATTTTCATATGAACACAAATCCACAAATCCACATACACTTGCTTCGTATTACATTGTCATGCAAGATTATTTCACTTTTAAAGAGAGGATTTTGTAAATTAAACGCACTGAGAGTCTGTATTTACAGGATGTCCGAAACATCAGGAGCAGATGAGACCTGACTAAACCACTAAAATTTTTTTTTTAATGTATTTATGATCCGTGCTCTGTGTTCACCTTTATGCATTTTCTAACACAGTATCATGTTTTTATGGATTTTACTTGACAACATAATAATATTTGCTTGACATATCCCCAGGCGGTGCGGTGGTGTAGTGGTTACCGCTGTCGCCTCACAGCAAGAAGGTCCGGGTTCGAGCCCCGTGGCTGGCGAGGGCCTTTCTGTGCGGAGTTTGCATGTTCTCCCCGTGTCTGCGTGGGTTTTCTCCGGGTGCTCCGGTTTCCCCCACAGTCCAAAGACATGCAGGTTAGGTTAACTGGTGACTCTAAATTGAGCGTAGGTGTGAATGTGAGTGTGAATGGTTGTTTGTGTCTATGTGTCAGCCCTGTGATGACCTGGTGACTTGTCCAGGGTGTACCCCGCCTTTCGCCCATAGTCAGCTGGGATAGGCTCCAGCTCGCCTGCGACCCTGTAGAACAGGATAAAGCGGCTACAGATAATGAGATGAGATGAGACATATCCCCATTAGGTCCTGACTTTTCAGACACCCTGTACACCAGTGGCGGCTGGTAGTCTTTCAAACAGGGGAGGCTGGTCGGTTACTATATTTCCAGATTTTAAAAGAAAAAACACATCAATTTTGCCCATACTCTTGCCTCTGAGCTGGCTGATTGTTGGCAGCGTCACAAACTGTGAAATAACAGGTTCTTTTAGCCCATTAGCCTACTGTCCAATATACATGATGGTGGTGTTGGGGGGAGGGGTATATTTTAACATTTTATATTTTAAAATTGTGGCATGTTGTTTAAAAATTGATCATTATTGAAAGCAGCTCTTTGTCAGGAACCTCAGCAGTAACAGCAGAGTGTTCTGGAATAGGCACAAGCACTGACCTTGGGGAGCCAAACATAGAGCTGGGGGCCACACATTTCATTCAATGACACTTTCCCTATATTTTACTTATTTTGACTGAGAAATGTTTTATTGACAATTTTGATAACCCTTCACTTTTAATCCAGGTCTGTAGTGTGAAATGTTCTCGGCTGTGTTTTTGTTTAAAAATGTTTTCCAAATTGTAGCTGTGTTTAATTCATATCCAGAAAAATATATATTCCAATATAATATACTCAGCATAAACATTTTAAATAGATTCTATATTTTTGGTCCATCCATGCCATATTACTAAAGTAGCCTATTTACTGTTGTTGATGTGGGTCACTTGCTGTTAGCCAATTCACTTTCTCGTACCAGGAGAGCTGAAAGGAACGAGTATTATTCCCTACCTTTTTCACCAAGTCAATTTGAGGCGTTGGTCTACCCTGCTCTTTAATTTTAATTTTTTCCTCGAAAGGAAGACTGGCAAATGGCTTCGCCAAAATTAAATCAGCAATGCTTGGCATCCGTGCGCAGCTTTCTTGCTAGCTGACTAGCCCCCTCAAGTTCAAGTTCAGTCACTCAAATAAACGACATTTCTGGAACTAAGATAGCAAACTTGACAACACTATATTTACACTTTATTTACAATGAAAATATATACAAATTAAAAAAGCTGGTAGAAACCGTATGTAATGAATGAAATCGAAATGTAAGCTGATCTCTTACAATACACCACAGCACTTGCGAATCCGCATGGGACTGAACTGAGATTCACCGCTGCCTGTCTATATTTGAAACGAGCTGTCAATCAAAGAAAATATCCGGCCGCTTTCACCAATCACCAGTCTCCTCACGGAAAGCTTTGCCATGTCCCTCCCACTGTGAGGCTGGGAGTCCGTGGGCGGGCGTTTTCGCAGTATTTGTCCAATAACCGTCTTGCATTTTGATATTGAAAAGCGCAGAGCTCCCAAATGCCATTGAAGTCCACTGAGGCTGGGAGTCCGTGGGCGGGCATTTTCGCAGTATTTGTCCAATAACCGTCTTGCATTTTGATATTGAAAAGCGCAGAGCTCCCAAATGCCATTGAAGTCCACTGAGGCTGGGCTGCATCGCGCTGTCACGAGGGGGAAAAACTCACGCACACATTAGGCGAACTGGGGAAAGTTATAACGGAATGATTTCACACTGTAGTGGGTTGAGCACATATATTTCTATGATTCTGGATCTGAAATAGCAATGTTATAAGGTCGGCTATAACATAAGCCTAGCGCAATTCATCCTACACGATGTTCGTCATTTTTAGAGGAGGCTGAGCCTCCCTCGTTGTCTTAGAGCAATCGCCCGTGATGTACACGCAAATCCATCTTTAACCTTTTGGGAATCAGGCCATAGAGGGACAAATAATCTCAAAACTGCATGAATTCTCTAAAGTGAATCCAGTTGTCCATGAGGACTGCCCACAGCACATTAGTTGCACATTTACAGTAAGTCGTGCTGTCTTTGACCACATGCCTGGCATTACTTAAGGACTGGATGTGGTTTGCGGCGGCTATGTGGGCATTTTTTGCTTTTGTTTGTTTGGGTTTTTTGGAAAAGACTGGATCAGACAGACATCTATTACTTATTAGTAGTTCTATGAAGCACTTATTGGCCAACTATGTCTTGGCTGATTACTGCATTCAGCGTAAGAGCGATGTTGCATCCATGCCATTTTTCACCAGCTATTCCTTTAATCATATCTGTCTGTGTTCTGAGCCCTGCTCTGGACTGCAGCATGATTCTCAGGAAGGTCTGAATGAAAAACCTACAGATCCGACTGCCTGTGGCTCCGTTACATTACAGAGACTATCAGTGTCTCATCACAGAGCCATTTTTGCTTATTGTGGCTTTCAGCGAGGGAAACTTTCAGATTTAAATCACTATAAAATGATTTTCCGTGCAGATCTGTGTGCGTGGGAGTGTTTTTCTATCGATGCTGGTGCTAGAACGTACTTAATAACATTACTGGTTTGAAAAAGCCTCTAATTATGGCATTTCCTTGATGCACCAGAGTGCTAATGTCTTTCAGAATGAATCATATTTCATCATGACGTTCTGTCTCCAGCACATTAACCAGCTAATTAAGTTTGAACAGCAGAAATAGTATCCGTGCCCTGTGTTTATTCAGGATTAAGAGCTCGGGTCACTGTTTAATGAAATGATAGGCAGCGTCGAGCAAACAGTGGATGAGTGTGTGCGTGAGAGAGAAAGCTCCTTTCCGTTGCACTCCTGAGTGAAACTTAAATATTTACCCTGTTTTAAACGAGCGCACTCTCAGGCCGCTTCAGAGGAACATCTCCTTTACGTTATTTTCTACTCAGCCCATGTGGGTCTGATTAACGAGACGAGATTTAAAGTGTATATGCACTTTTGTTAGCATTTTATTGTGATCGTGTGAGTAAGATCAACACCGACGAGGGTTCCGAGGTCAAAGGTCACTGTGGAGTATGCCAATCTGCTCTCCACAAGAATATACAGTATATATTTGCACTCTGTCCCGAACAGTCCCGTCTGTTCTGACTGGAACGTCAGCCATTTTAGGAAACGTCCCAAAATCCACAGCACATAGAAGACATCTTGATATGATGCATGTCCCACCTAATGGCCTCGTGAGTGTCCATGAGTTTTAAATCTGATGAATTGCTGCAAACGGCAAGTCTCAAATATGACAAATGTACAATTCTAATGAGTTTGTAAGGAAATAAAACTTCATTTTATGGATGGATTTAGTGCTCATATGTGTTTAGCAGCACTCTGTCCACTGGCAGGCTTTTTCTGAGTGTAGGGATCGAAGTAAACCTCTCATCTCATATACAAACCACAAATTAGCTAAATAACCAGGAGATCTTGTCTCACTCCACTCACCACTCTGTTCTTTTTTTTTTTAAACAAAATGGTGTATGCTATTAAGGAAACTAGAACCGTTTGCTTTTAAAATCATCGGATATTGTTAGTGTACAACCCTGATTCCAAAAAAGTTGGGACAAAGTACAAATTGTAAATAAAAACGGAATGCAATGATGTGGAAGTTTCAAAATTCCATATTTTATTCAGAATAGAACATAGATGACATATCAAATGTTTAAACTGAGAAAATGTATCATTTAAAGAGAAAAATTAGGTGATTTTAAATTTCATGACAACAACACATCTCAAAAAAGTTGGGACAAGGCCATGTTTCCCACTGTGAGACATCCCCTTTTCTCTTTACAACAGTCTGTAAATGTCTGGGGACTGAGGAGACAAGTTGCTCAAGTTTAGGGAGAGGAATGTTAACCCATTCTTGTCTAATGTAGGATTCTAGTTGCTCAACTGTCTTAGGTCTTTTTTGTCGTATCTTCCGTTTTATGATGCGCCAAATGTTTTCTATGGGTGAAAGATCTGGACTGCAGGCTGGCCAGTTCAGTACCCGGACCCTTCTTCTACGCAGCCATGATGCTGTAATTGATGCAGTATGTGGTTTGGCATTGTCATGTTGGAAAATGCAAGGTCTTCCCTGAAAGAGACGTCGTCTGGATGGGAGCATATGTTGCTCTAGAACCTGGATATACCTTTCAGCATTGATGGTGTCTTTCCAGATGTGTAAGCTGCCCATGCCACACGCACTAATGCAACCCCATACCATCAGAGATGCAGGCTTCTGAACTGAGCGCTGATAACAACTCGGGTCGTCCTTCTCCTCTTTAGTCCGAATGACACGGCGTCCCTGATTTCCATAAAGAACTTCAAATTTTGATTCGTCTGACCACAGAACAGTTTTCCACTTTGCCACAGTCCATTTTAAATGAGCCTTGGCCCAGAGAAGACGTCTGCACTTCTGGTTCATGTTTAGATACGGCTTCTTCTTCGAACTATAGAGTTTTAGCCGGCGACAGCGGATGGCACGGTGAATTGTGTTCACAGATAATGTTCTCTGGAAATATTCCTGAGCCCATTTTGTGATTTCCAATACAGAAGCATGCCTGTATGTGATGCAGTGCCGTCTAAGGGCCCGAAGATCACGGGCACCCAGTATGGTTTTCCGGCCTTGACCCTTACGCACAGAGATTCTTCCAGATTCTCTGAATCTTTTGATGATATTATGCACTGTAGATGATGATATGTTCAAACTCTTTGCAATTTTACACTGTCGAACTCCTTTCTGATATTGCTCCACTATTTGTCGGCGCAGAATTAGGGGGATTGGTGATCCTCTTCCCATCTTTACTTCTGAGAGCCGCTGCCACTCCAAGATGCTCTTTTTATACCCAGTCATGTTAATGACCTATTGCCAATTGACCTAACGAGTTGCAATTTGGTCCTCCAGCTGTTCCTTTTTTGTACCTTTAACTTTTCCAGCCTCTTATTGCCCCTGTCCCAACTTTTTTGAGATGTGTTGCTGTCATGAAATTTCAAATGAGCCAATATTTGGCATGAAATTTCAAAATGTCTCACTTTCAACATTTGATATGTTGTCTATGTTCTATTGTGAATACAATATCAGTTTTTGAGATTTGTAAATGATTGCATTCCATTTTTATTTACAATTTGTACTTTGTCCCAACTTTTTTGGGATCGGGGTTGTACTTAGATGGTTAAGCATCTCTCCTGTTTTGTTTTTTTAGGTTTTTGTAATTCCTGTCGAGTGGATATTCAAATTGAGAATTTCGATGGAGGTTTGCAGCATTGCCACGTTACCCTTGGGTTGATCTTGAGCACAAGATACTCTGAATGTGTGTGCGTGAGTGAGTGTGTGTGGTGTGCTGCAATCAGGGTGTATTCCCACCTCATGCCAGTGTTCCCAGGATAGACTCTGTATCCTCTGTGCCCCTCCCTGACCAGGATAAAGCGCTTGCTGAAGATTTTCTCATCTAATGGATTTAAATGCACTATGGTTCTTGATTCAGTTACAGATCACTGGACATAGTCAGGACATGTTTTGGAAGGTTGGATTGGAAAAGAATATGTGACAGCTCTTTGTAAGTTAATCTGTTTATTAGGCATTCTGATTTAATGAGTAAAAAATGACTAATAAACTTAATACAGCCCAAAATTATCACGTCCCGAAGGTAATGAGCTTCACTTAACAACTGTACATGTGATTTTACACTCAAAAATGCCTCTAACATTTCTTTTTATTAACCCTAACTTTTACTCTCACAACACCAGGGCTGCCCTTAGCAAAAAGTAGTATACTTAAAGTTAATTTTATTAAGTATGCTTCAGTACAAGTATAGCAAGTATACTACAGACCATGTACTTTTAGTGTACTAGAAATTATACAAATTTAATACTTTTTCAGACTAAATTGGAACATTTCAAGTTTATAAAACTATACTTTAAAGTATACAACAAGTACACTCATCTATATACTATCAATGTACTTGGTATATCCCTCTCGTATGCTTAAAGTATACCACAAGTACACATCGATATACTGCCATTGTACTAGTTATATACTTCAAGTCCCTATTTTTAGTTTATTATTGTATACTTTAACCCTTTGATGCAAAACATGGGTCAGAAGTGACCCGGCTGAGTTTTTATCTTCTATATCTTTGCAATAAATTAATTCTATCATTCAGTATTCAAGGTATTCCTCAATTAACTTGTTTTTGATCATCATACATCCTTATTTTATTTTTTCCTTTCTTACTTTTTGAATAAAAACCCTTTTTGTATCACTACCCTTCTAATGTACAACATGGGTCAAAAACGACCTGCATTCATTTTCCAGGTTATTTCATGTACGGCTGAGTGTTTCTATGATCTACTTTTGAAATAAATTCATTTTGTCATTTACTTTTCCAAATATGCAGTAAATATCTTGTTTTTGTTTGGCACAAATCAGCATTTTTATTTTTCCTTTCTTAAGTTATGAACAAGCACAGCTTTTGTAATTCTACATCAAGTTTACAAACATGGGTCAGAACCGACCCGCATGCATTTACTCCAGCGTTTGGTGGGAACTGTGAATTGTGCTTGTGTCAGACATTTCACAGCTCAGCACAGCGCCCTTTGCCCGTCTCATACATGCAAGTAATGTTTTTCAATTGTTCTAACATTACCTTAGAAAAAAATGGATGATGTTTAGGTTCCCTTGAGAGTGAGTAGATTACTTGTCAGAAAGTTACAGTAATTACTATTAGCTACCGAGCTGTTGACATATTCTACTTTAGTTAGCTAATTTTATTGTAGTTGGCTTAGCTAACTACATAGTTAATGAATAAATAACTGGCCCCATTCACTGCTAAAGTAATTACTTGAAACAAATTATTATTATAGTATTAAGACATTTAATTTTAAATCACACTTGGATGACCCATGTGTAGTAATATAAAAAGTATTTTTGTTCATAAAGTAGGAAAGAAAAAATTAAATTAATGATTTGTGGTAATTAAAAACAAGATATTTAAAGAATACTTGGAATATTCAATCATAAAATAAATTGATTTCAAAAGATAGAGCAAAGAAAAACTCACTCAGCATGAAATAACCTGGAAAATGAATGCGGGTCATTGTTGACCCATGTTGTGCATTAGAAGGGGTGTGCATATGTTTTGCATCAAAGGGTTAATTATACTGTTATAAACGTTGGTTATTTCACTAGTTTACTTGTTATACTTTAAGTTTGCTTGGTATATTACTTGTAGCTTACTATTTATATACTGGAAATATACTCCTTAAAGTATTCTTAAAGTTTACTCATACTGTATGTACACAAGAGTGTGATGCATTTACAAAATCACAAGACAGAATGTTGAAAACAAGTTTGATATATTTTCAAACATTTCAAAAACAGAGACCTATGAAATCAAGTCCTTCCTTACTGGAGAAAATGAAAGGAAAAAGTGCACATTTGCATGTAAAAATGTAAACATAATGGTCTCTCCAAGATCAAGTCTTTATTTGTAAAAAGTGGTAAAGCAAAACTTGTGCATATGCTTGTAAAAATGTAAACACAGCGTCTTCAACTGAGAACTAAAGTCCTTCCTTGTCAAAAAAGGTAAAAGAAAAGTGCACACCTTTGGAACCAAAAATAAATAACTACAGTGGTGCTTGAAAGTTTGTGAACCCTTTAGAATTTTCTATATTTCTGCATAAATATGGCCTAAAACATCATCAGATTTTCACACAAGTCCTAAAAGTAGATAAAGAGAACCCAGTTAAACAAATGAGACAAAAATATTATACTTAGTCATTTATTTATTGAGGAAAATGATCCAATACTACATATCTGTGAGTGGCAAAAGTATGTGAACCTCTAGGATTAGCAGTTAATTTGAAGGTGAAATTAGAGTCAGGTGTTTTCAATCAATGGGATGACAATCAGGTGTGAGTGGGCACCCTGTTTTATTTAAAGAACAGGGATCTATCAAAGTCTGATCTTCACAACACATGTTTGTGGAAGTGTATCATGGCACGAACAAAGGAGATTTCTGAGGACCTCAGAAAAAGTGTTGTTGATGCTCATCAGGCTGGAAAAGGTTACAAAACCATCTCTAAAGAGTTTGGACTCCACCAATCCACAGTCAGACAGACTGTGTACAAATGGGGGAAATTCAAGACCATTGTTACCCTCCCCAGGAGTGGTTGACCAACAAAGATCATTCCAAGAGCAAGGCGTGTAATAGTCAGCGAGGTCACAAAGGACCCCAGGGTAACTTCTAAGCAACTGAAGGCCTCTCTCACATTGGCTAATGTTAATGTTCATGAGTCCACCATCAGGAGAACACTGAACAACAATGGTGTGCATGACAGGGTTGCAAGGAGAAAGCCACTGCTCTCCAAAAAGAACATTGCTGCTCATCTGCAGTTTGCTAAAGATCATGTGGACAAGCCAGAAGGCTATTGGAAAAATGTTTTGTGGACAGATGAGACCAAAATAGAACTTTTTGGTTTAAATGAGAAGCGTTATGTTTGGAGAAAGGAAAACACTGCATTCCAGCATAAGAACCTTATCCCATCTGTGAAACATGGTGGTGGTAGTATCATGGTTTGGGCCTGTTTTGCTGCATCTGGGCCAGGACAGCTTGCCATCATTGATGGAACAATGAATTGTGAATTATACCAGCAAATTCTAAAGGAAAATGTCAGGACATCTGTCCATGAACTGAATCTCAAGAGAAGGTGGGTCATGCAGCCAGACAACAACCCTAAGCACACAAGTCGTTCTACCAAAGAATGGTTAAAGAAGAATAAAGTTAATGTTTTGGAATGGCCAAGTCAAAGTCCTGACCTTAATCCAATCAAAATGTTGTGGAAGGACCTGAAGCGAGCAGTTCATGTGAGGAAACCCACCAACATCCCAGAGTTGAAGCTGTTCTGTATGGAGGAACGGGCTAAAATTCCTCCAAGCCGGTGTGCAGGACTGATCAACAGTTACCGCAAACGTTTAGTTGCAGTTATTGCTGCACAAGGGGGTCACACCAGATACTGAAAGCAAAGGGTCACATACTTTTGCCACTCACAGATATGTAATATTGGATCATTTTCCTCAATAAATAAATGACCAAGTATAATATTTTTGTCTCATTTGTTTAACTGGGTTCTCTTTATCTACTTTTAGGACTTGTGTGAAAATCTGATGATGTTTTAGGTCATATTTATGCAGAAATATAGAAAATTCTAAAGGGTTCACAAACTTTCAAGCACCACTGTAGATAGAAACAAAATCTGTACTTTTATGATCAGACAGGCCTGTATGTAAAGATTCACAAATCAATGTACAAAGTACTTTCCTATATGTTGTTTAAAAAAAACCTGAAACTGTTAATGCTGTCTGGCCTGACATGATCAAAACAAAATGTGTTCTGATGTACATAACACCATTTTGCCAAACCCTTATGAACGGGACTAGCTTGATCAATAAAGTCAAGTCAAAAGTTTTTCTGTTTTTGTGTATGATTTTAAGGTACATAAAGATAATGCAATTGAGCACACATACTATATACTGTAAAGTTTTAAACTCCAGCATTATATTATATTAATATATAAATTAAATGTTAAGCATGAGTCAATGACTTGACCTTATTATGCACTTGGAGCAAGATATACTAAGTATTAGTGCTTTGTGGCAGAAAAACGTAAAAAGTATACTACAGTATAAGTTTTAGTATTAAAGTATAAGTGTAAGTCTTAGTATTAATGTGCTTAGTCTTAGACTTTTGTTTATACTTTTCAGTATAAGCCAAGTATACTTCACTATACTATTCTTAAATATATAAAATATAGTTTATAAAAAGTCAACTTCAAGTATACTGCTTCAGTTTTAGTAAAAAATAAGTATACGCATAGTACACTTGAATAAACTTCTTTTTGCTAAGGATGGTTAAATTATAAAACACAAAAGATTCCCCTCAAGCGTGCATGACCCATTACTGAACTTCCATAAACACTGACTACTTGATGACGGAATAACAGTTTTGTTTTTCTTTTCTTTTTTGCTGTCTTCATGCCCTAAACCAGTCTGCCTGTGTGGCTTGGATTATAATCAATAACCAATAATTGGTTGCAGATGGATGCTGTTTAGTTGTTCATGGCATGTACAGAAACACAGAGACGCGAAGTCTTTCCAAAATCCAAACCATGAATATAATTCATACATGTGATATAAATGTGAAAGAAGAAAGCTATTATGCAGCTGATGAAGTAAACATGACGGCTTTCCAAATATAATATTGTGTGTGTATTCGTCAAAGTGAAAAGAGGAAAAGTGGAAAGAAAAAAATGCTCAGTGATGAAGAAATAAGGTTTTAAAGCCAAGCCTTTTTAAAGAAGAGGAGAAATGAGTGTCATCTATTTCAGATCATTCTGCTAAAAAGTAAAGGACGTTTCTAAGCTCCGGTTGAGCATCATATAAACTTCACAGACTGGAGACACACAGCTACTCCGAGGTTTACATACTCAGGCCCTGATTTACTCAAGGTTTATGTGGGTGAGTAAAGACAATATTTACTAACAGGGTTTTTGGAGCATTGCATCAGTTGAATGAGGAAGATAGCATGTTTTTGTGCTTTTTTTTTATGGTGTCTATGCAAAGAGATCAGTTTAACACTCATTTAGTGCAGCCTGAAAGGTAAGGTCATGATCACACGTGTAAATTAATACCAGAATATACAAGAGCACGAAAGGTCCACTATGTAGGATTCTCGCTCCCTTACTTTGCCTTGTGCTAATTAACAAATATGACCTTTTATTGTTCAAAATGTGGGTTCTCAAACTTGTTAGCCAGCACCAGCAAACTCTGATTCTTCTTCTTCTTCCTTCTGGAGCTTCCTTCCAGATTCACACTGCCACTTGTTAAAACAGAATTCATGAAAGCTGCTCTTGAGAGGTTTGTCTGCTCAGGGCTGCTGTAGTGGCGCAGCATGGCGGCTCTGTGGAAGTGGACCCCCGCCCACCCTGTGTCCATATCAAGGCCTCGTTCTAAGCTTACAAAAACACAACGAGTCATAGTTGCAGGTAATTATACACTAATGAAAACACACTGAGAATCAGCACCTCCAAGTCCGAGGCCATGGTTCTCGACCGGAAAAGGGTGGCTTGCCCTCTCCAGGTTGGTGGAGAAGTCCTGCCTCAAGTGGAGGAGTTTAAGTATCTCGGGATCTTGTTCACGAGTGAGGGAAGGTTGGAGCGTGAGATCGACAGGCAGATCGGTGCAGCCTCCACAGTGATGCGGTCGCTTTACCGGTCCATTGTGGTGAAGAAGGAGCTGAGCCAAAAGGTGAAGCTCTCAATTTACCGGTCAATCTACGTTCTGACTCTCACCTATGGTCATGAGCTTTGGGTAATGACCGAAAGAACAAGATCGCGGATACAAGCGGCCGAAATGAGTTTCCTTCGCAGGGTGGCTGGGCGCTCCCTTAGAGATAGTGTGAGAAGCACAGTCACTCAGGAGGAGCTCGGAGTAGAGCCGCTGCTCCTCCACATCGAGAGGAATCAGCTGAGGTGGCTCAGGCATCTCTTTCGGATGCCTCCTGGACGCCTCCCTGGGGAGGTGTTCCAGGCATGTCCCCCCGGGAGGAGGCCCCGGGGAAGACCCAGGTCACGCTGGAGGGACTATGTCTCTCGGCTGGCCTGGGAACGCCTCGGTGTTCTTCCCGAGGAGCTGGCTAAGGTGTCTGGGGAAAGGGAAGTTTGGGCTTCCATGCTTAGACTGCTGCCTCCGCGACCCGGTCCCGGATAAGCGGAAGAAGACGAGACGAAAGAGACGAGATGAGAAAACACACTTATGAATATATGAAAATAATAAGAAACGTTCTAGACATTAGGACTTCAGCAGGAATATTTCCGCACAAAATTTGATTTAATTTTAGATATTCACATCAGAACGGAGACAAATGTCAAGATTATGTTTTCATATTCTAAATATTTTTTTTCAATGCACTTTTTTAATCAGTGTCATACCTGATAAGTTGTATGTTTCTGCAAAACCAGATGAGAGACACCAGCTTAATAGAATTGAGGAATGTGTTAAGGACTTTAGACACTGGATGCTTATTAACTTCCTTCTGCTTAACTCTGACAAGACTGAAGTACTTGTACTCGGACCACATGCAGCTAGAAGTAAGTTTTCTGATTACACAGTAACTCTGGATGGCCTTTCGGTTTCTTCGCGTGCAGCAGTAAAAGACCTCGGAGTGATTATTGACCCCAGTCTTTCATTCGAAACTCACATTGATAACATCACCCGGATAGCTTTCTTTCATCTCAGAAATATTGCTAAGATAAGAAATTTAATGTCACTCCATGACGTGGAAAAACTAGTCCATGCTTTCGTTACCTCCAGGTTGGATTATTGTAATGCCTTACTGTCTGGATGTTCCAATAAGTGCATAAACAAGCTCCAGTTAGTTCAAAATGCAGCAGCAAGAGTCCTTACTAGAACTAGAAAATATGACCCCATCACCCCTGTCTTATCCACACTGCATTGGCTCCCAATCAAATTTCATATTGAATATAAAATACTACTATTGACCTTTAAAGCACTGAATGGTCTCGCACCACAGTACCTGAGTGAACTTCTGCTCCTCTATGACCCGCCACGCCTACTTAGATCAAAAGGTGCAGGCTATCTGCTGGTACCTCGTATAGTGAAGGCTACATCAGGGGGCGGAGCCTTTTCTTACAAAGCCCCACAGTTATGGAACAGCCTTCCAAGTAGTGTTCGGGAATCAGACACAGTCTCAGCGTTTAAGTCTCGGCTGAAAACATATCTGTTTAGGCAAGCCATGTGTTAATGGTGTTTATGAGGTAAAGGAGTAGATCTGGAGGATCCTCAGACAGAGTGTTTTGGTAAACTGGGATGTATGGATGCCGTCAGTCCCCACTCGCTTGCTCACTCGAGTTTGTTGATGGTGTAGTGGCTGGCTGCTTTATGTCTCAGGGCTCCCTCATGCCTGTGTTACCTTCTGGCTCTCTCCTTTTAGTTATGCTGTCATAGTTAGTCTTGCCGGAGTCCCTGCTTGCAGTCAGTGCAAAATGTATACTCTTCTTATTCTTTAGGTGACACCAGGCGTACCGAACAAACCCCCCATGGTCTGTCTCTCTCTATCAAGTTGCATGTCAATCCTGAGACACCAGTGATGCTGAACTTCTCCTGCTCCTCAGACCTGCCTGATCCATCCTGATGCCCTACGTCTGGCTGGAGTTTCATCACATTGCTCCTGTGGAGGACGGCCCCATATGGACAGTTGAAAAATACACTCAGAAGACAGCTCTGGACACTTACAGTTTTGCTACAATGGTTTTGGATTCCAATCACCATGAAAACTTTAGGACTGCAGTTGTCATGAACAGTTTTACACTCAAGTTTCCATCAATGAACAGTTTATAACTTCAACAAAACAGACTTTATGTTAAAACTATAATGAATTTCCTGGTTACACAGTTACTGTGTACAGTTACTATGACTACATAGGACACAGTTATAGAAGTGAGTTATTTATAATCACGCTATCTGTTATCACCCAGATGAGGACGGGTCCCTGTTTGAGTCTGGTTCCTTTCCTCGTGTTGTCTGAGGGAATTTTCCTTGCCACTATCACCTCAGGTTTGCTCATCAGGGATAAATAAATGTATTAGGAATACAATTATTAGTTAATATTTTTAAAATCCTTATTTTTCTGTAAAGCTGCTTTGTGACAATGTCTGTTGTTAAAAGCACTATAAAAATAAACTGACGAATTTATATGATATAAAAAAAATTACACGTGGCAAGGTTCAGTTTTACTTTACAGACTCGCACTCCGAATATCTAGAAAAATTAGGACACTTTATTTAAATACTGTTCCCTTTACTTTACTTGTGATGTCATTCAATCAGTATTTCATTTTACAGTGGTGCTTGAAAGTTTGTGAACCCTTTAGAATTTTCTATATTTCTGCATAAATATGACCTAAAACATCATCAGATTTTCACACAAGTCCTAAAAGTAGATAAAGAGAACCCAGTTATACAAATGAGACAAAAATATTATACTTGGTCATTTATTTATTGAGGAAAATCATCCAATATTACATATCTGTGAGTGGCAAAAGTATGTGAACCTTTGCTTTCAGTATCTGGTGTGACCCCCTTGTGCAGCAATAACTGCAACTAAACGTTTGCGGTAACTGTTGATCAGTCCTGCACACCGGCTTGGAGGAATTTTAGCCCATTCCTCCGTACAGAACAGCTTCAACTCTGGGATGTTGGTGGGTTTCCTCACATGAACTGCTCGCTTCAGGTCCTTCCACAATATTTCCATTGGATTAAGGTCAGGACTTTGACTTGGCCATTCCAAAACATTAACTTTATTCTTCTTTAACCATTCTTTGGTAGAACGACTTGTGTGCTTAGGGTCGTTGTCTTGCTGCATGACCCACCTTCTCTTGAGATTCAGTTCATGGACAGATGTCTTGACATTTTCCTTTAGAATTTGCTGGTATAATTCACAATTCATTGTTCCATCAATGTTGGCAAGCCGTCCTGGCCCAGATGCAGCAAAACAGGCCCAAACCATGATACTACCACCACCATGTTTCACAGATGGGATAAGGTTCTTATGCTGGAATGAAGTGTTTTCCTTTCTCCAAACATAACGCTTCCAATTTAAACCAAAAAGTTCTATTTTGGTCTCATCTGTCCACAAAACATTTTTCCAATAGCCTTCTGGCTTGTCCACATGATCTTTAGCAAACTGCAGATGAGCAGCAATGTTCTTTTTGGAGAGCAGTGGCTTTCTACTTGCAACCCTGCCATGCACACCATTGTTGTTCAGTGTTCTGCTGATGGTGGACTCATGAACATTAACATTAGCCAATGTGAGAGAGGCCTTCAGTTGCTTAGAAGTTACCCTGGGGTCCTTTGTGACCTCACTGACTATTACATGCCTTGCTCTTGGAGTGATCTTTGTTGGTCGGCCACTCCTGGGGAGGGTAACAATGGTCTTGAATTTCCTCCAGTTGTACACAATCTGTCTAACTGTGGAGTGGTGGAGTCCAAACTCTTTAGAGATGGTTTTGTAACCTTTTCCAGCCTGATGAGCATCAACAACGCTTTTTCTGAGGTCCTCAGAAATCTCCTTTGTTCTTGCCATGATACACTTCCACAAACATGTGTTGTGAAGATCAGACTTTGATAGATCCCTGTTCTTTAAATAAAACAGGGTGCCCACTCACACCTGATTGTCATCCCATTGATTGAAAACACCTGACTCTAATTTCACCTTCAAATTAACTGCTAATCCTAGGGGTTCACATACTTTTGCCACTCACAGATATGTAATACTGGATCGTTTTCCTCAATAAATAAATGACCAAGTATAATATTTTTGTCTCATTTGTTTAACTGAGTTCTCTTTATCTACTTTTAGGACTTGTGTGAAAATCTGATGATGTTTTTGGTCATATTTATGCAGAAATATAGAAAATTCTAAAGGGTTCACAAACTTTCAAGCACCACTGTATACCACATGCAACATGTCCACTACAAATCACTAGCCCAGGTGAACTGACCAGAAGAAGTGTTTGGTCTGCTGCAATCACAAGTGGAGATTTTTTTTCTTCTCTTCCTGAACAACCAGAGAAGGAAAAATAAAACTTCTACACACTCTTGATGTCTTCAGGAGAAAAATGTTGTTTACTTTGCATATATTGTCCAGTATGCTAGCTAATGGATTTACATTATTCCTCCTCCTGGAACTGTGAGCGCAGTTAATCTGACTGCACACACCAGTCATCACGTTCTTTGGGATCTTGGTAAACCAGTGCTTCATGTTTCTTCACACTCTGTGCAGTTATAACACCTTGCTAATCTGCTCGTTAACTAGATAGCATGCTAAGTAGCATGCAATGAAAATTATCAGGGGAGGAGACATGGGTGCAATAAAAAGAGCAATTAAATATAAGAAAAGGATTTCTGGGTGGTTGAACATTCTCAGCATAGCAGCGATGTGTGTGTGTGTGTGTGTGTGTGTGTGTGTGTGTGTGTGTGTGTGTGTGTGTGTGTGTGTGTTGTGATAAAATATTTGATGCTGTGTGTACCTTAAAATGTCACAGCTGTTTTATCTTCCTGCACTAAATGTCATATTAGCAATACAAAGGTGGGCTAATTGTTTTGTTCGTATTGCTTCCCCAAAACTGTGTAGATCAGCATGCAGAGTAATAAAGTTGAAATAACCGAATATTGATTGAACAATGTTTAATTTCGCTCTAAAGGTCATCTCATAAAAAACACTAACGTTAGCTAAATTACTTCCTCATTTACTGAACACTGCCTTCACTTCCATAACCTTATTCAAAACTCTCTCTCTTTCTCACACACACACACACACACACACACACACACACACACACACACACACACTATAGGTCTATGTGTGGTGCCCTGCAATGGACTAGCGTCCCATCCAGCTTGTATTCCCACACTCGCACACAGGGTTCCCAGGATAGGCTCCGAATCCACCAAGACCCTGACTGGGATCAAGTGGCTACTGAAGTCTCATCTCATCTCATCTCATCTCATCTCATCTCATCTGTAGCCGCTTTATCCTGTTCTACAGGGTCGCAGGCAAGCTGGAGCCTATCCCAGCTGACTACGGGCGAAAGGCGGGGTACACCCTGGACAAGTCGCCAGGTCATCACAGGGCTGACACATAGACACAGACAACCATTCACACTCACATTCACACCTACGCTCAATTTAGAGTCACCAGTTAACCTAACCTGCATGTCTTTGGACTGTGGGGGAAACCGGAGCACCCGGAGGAAACCCACGCGGACACGGGGAGAACATGCAAACTCCACACAGAAAGGCCCTCGCCGGCCACGGGGCTCGAACCCGGACCTTCTTGCTGTGAGGCGACAGCGCTAACCACTACACCACCGTGCCGCCCGGCTACTGAAGTTAGATGTTATTAATTGCCTGATAATCATCAGTCTACATTTCCTGACTTGCAATTCTGCACCTATTGGACAGATTGTTCAATTAGGCATGTCTAGGATGTTGTCTTGGCATAACAGTGTACCGAATAAATACAAAATGGATCTAGCCAAATAATGTCAATGATTTTTACATTTACAAAGCTCACTATGTTTTGCATCTCAGCACCATTTGATCAGCTATACAATCACAAAGAGACGGACAAACGCATTTTAAAAAAAAAGGAAATCAGGACTTTACACAACAGCTGAACTTTGCGCACTTGCTCCAGAAAGTGGCTGGTACAAATCAGACATGTTCACTGCGTTTTCGCAAACACTAAGGCGAGATGTCCTCACAGAACTATACAACTGTCAGTAGAGTCACTCAGTGTGTTGGCTGTTTATCTTGACAAGCTCCTCGTGGAAAGAAGAAAACCAGGCCGCACACAAGTGTGAATTCATGGGAAGAGAAACCATTCCCCTTCCAAACCCATGCAGATCAGCCGCACAAATCTACCCACCCAAGAACAACTGAAGAAGGGCCTTTTTTCGACAGCAGAGAAGCAACATATCACATCACTTCACACGATGCACCATCTGAACCACTAATGGAACAACACTTTGTTCTGGACAGAAAGTAAGAGCATGCTAACACAGTGAGTATGCCCGATGTCAACTTTTGCATACTGGCTCTAATTCAACATTTAGACCCTATGTACCTCCTCCTAGCACTCATCAATACAGGAGCAGCCAGAATCTTTCTAGACTCCAACAATGCTCATTAGCTCAAGATTCCTGTGCAACTCTTGAAGAATCCACTCCACTTTGGATGGTGCAACAGTTGGCAAAGGAGTCATCACTCACTAAACAATTACCCTACACATAGACACAAATCAGTTGTGCCATAACAACCCTTGTATTACCATTATATTAGAGTTGCCATGGCAACAAAGACACAATTCTCCTGGTCTGAACAAGAAATAACAACTGGGTTAAAACACTACTACAACGCATGTATTTCACACTCCGTAATAACTTCACATCTGTTGAAAGCCTCACAATGTAGGTGCTAGTTAACATCCTGACCTGTTAGGAGGAAGGTCAGGAAGTACTCAGTAAGACCATAGCTCACATTCATTTATGCTTTGTCCAACACTCAGAGTCATGGAAGAGTACATCACAGATGCACTGGATACGTCAGGCCAGGCATTTGTAGAATTCTTCTTTGTTCAAGAGAAATGTGGGTCTCAGACCCTGTAATGATTATTGTGGCCTTAACCAAACTGCAGTCAAGTTCAGTTATCTTCTGCCCCTTGTGGTGTCAGCCTTAGAGCGACTCAGCTCTGCTGTAATTTGCATTAAATTTGATTAGGTTCAGAGAGGATGAGTGGAAGGCAGCATCCAGCACTATTTCCACCCGCTATGAATATTTAGCAATGCCTTACAGCTTGATCAATTCCCCCTCAGTGTACCATTTGAAAACAATGTCTACCAGGACATCTCATTCATCTCATCTCATTATCTCTAGCCGCTTTATCCTGTTCTACAGGGTCGCAGGCAAGCTGGAGGAGTTCATGTGAGGAAACCCACCAACATCCCAGAGTTGAAGCTGTTCTGTACGGAGGAACGGGCTAAAATTCCTCCAAGCCGGTGTGCAGGACTGATCAACAGTTACCGCAAACGTTTAGTTGCAGTTATTGCTGCACAAGAGGGTCACACCAGATACTGAAAGCAAAGGTTCACATACTTTTGCCACTCACAGCTATGTAATATTGGATCATTTTCCTCAATAAATAAATGAGCAAGTATAATATTTTTGTCTCATTTGTTTAACTGGGTTCTCTTTATCGACTTTTAGGACTTGTGTGAAAATCTGATGATGTTTTAGGTCATATTCTCATCTCATCTCATTATCTCTAGCTGCTTTATCCTTCTACAGGGTCGCAGGCAAGCTGGATCCTATCCCAGCTGACTACGGGCGAAAGGCGGGGTACACCCTTGACAAGTCGCCAGGTCATCATATATAATATTGGGTAATATTTCTGGTTTATTCTTACAAAATGCAGGTCTTTACAGTAACAACCTGCCTTTTAGTTTATTGTTAAAGGGCCGACTTGCCCTTCCCAGAATCCTGTTCATTGTTGGTCTGAAATCACATGTTCACTACTCAGCTCTCTGCACAGCAAAACCTCTACAAATTCACAGTTAATGATCACTTTGAAATCCATCTTGAACTTTTTCTTTGTCTACTGTACGTGTCAAACATGGAAGTTTTGAATCGAACATACCAAATATCTTCTTGCAAATTACACTTTGACATTTTTCTATTTGTATTTTACCGGTATAGAAATCTCAAATTGCACTTTTAACATCTCATCTCATTATCTCTAGCCGCTTTATCCTGTTCTACAGGGTCGCAGGCAAGCTGGAGCCTATCCCAGCTGACTACGGGCGAAAGGCGGGGTACACCCTGGACAAGTCGCCAGGTCATCACAGGACTGACACATAGACACAGACAACCATTCACACTCACATTCACACCTGCGGTCAATTTAGAGTCACCAGTTAACCTAACCTGCATGTCTTTGGACTGTGGGGGAAACCGGAGCACCCGGAGGAAACCCACGCGGACACGGGGAGAACATGCAAACTCCGCACAGAAAGGCCCTCGTCGGCCACGGGGCTCGAACCCAGGACCTTCTTGCTGTTAGGCGACAGCGCTAACCACTACACCACCGTGCCGCCCTACCAGGACATGTTAGGTAAATTCTGTCATTGCCTATATCCTGAAATATTCAGATTCTCTACAAAACCACACACAACATGTCAAGCAAGTCTTGGAAAAGACTCCAAGCCTGGTCATTAAAGAGGGAAACATGAATTCCAAGTGTCCCGAGTGTCCTTTTTAGTCTATCATCAATAAAGCTCCAATCCTCTCCAAAAGTATTGGAACCGCAAGGCCAATTTGTTTGTTTTTGCTATTTTGGTTTGAGATCAGGAGATGAATATGAGACGACAGACCAGAATTTCAGCTTTCATTTCCATCCCTACAGTAGATGTGTTCCCTCTGCCCCATTCTAGAACATCCTGACTTGAGACTGCCTTTTATATTCATGAAGTAGGTGTCCAAGGAAGAGGTGAGGGCTATTCCCAATGCAGACACTCCACCAGCATAAAGAATTTACTGAACAGCCAAGAATTCTCAAGTTCCAGTGTTGTAGTACTCCTGTGCCTGTGTGAGGCTGTTAGAAAAGAATGTAATGGGAGCAATTATGAAAAGTATCTTTGTGCTTCTTCATGCTAAAGCCGAGCGTTGAATGACATTCTGACCATAGCTCACGTTAGTAAAAATGCCTGTTCTTTGGACACAGAAATCTCTTATTTACTGATTAGAATTTCTTGATATCACTCAAATATTGACAAATGAAGCAATACCCAGATCCCTTGACCAAACTCCATGCTAGCTGATAACCAGTCAGACTCTCTACACACTGATCGTTATTCCAAGGCACCAGACTTCCTATCACAGATATAATAACACTGGTTTACAATCTCACACACCCCTTGAAATACTGTAGGCTAATGATCATTCTGTCTAGTTATTTCCCCATCAAGTCTCGCTTGGTATTTACCTGTTTGCCAATCACCTGACTTTATGTCTGTTAATGATATAATGCTCCTTCTGGTGTATCTGTCTTGATCACTCTTAATAAAACTCAGACCTCCAGTCTGCACTTCACGAAGTCAATAAGGTGGATCGATACTCCATCCTGGGAACACTGGGCGTAAGTCGGGAACACATCCCAGATGGGACACCAGTTCATCAAAGGGGACCACACACTCTCTCTGTCTCACACCTAGGGGCAATCAAGCATTGCTAGCTAGCTTAGTAACCTGAGCTCAGGATTGACCCCAGGACCCTGGAACTGTCAGGTAGCAACGCTATCCACTGAGACACAATGCCATCCACTGCATCACATGACCCTTCAAATGATCCATAACCCATTAACTATTGCAAAGTTTCATGCCTGGTGTTTACCATCTTGGGGGTTTTACATGAAATATCTAACAAGCCATCAATTTCAATTCCATCATAGAAGCTCATCTCAAGCCCTGCTGGCATGACAATTACAAGGGCAATACTACTTTTTTTTCTAAGCATCGTTTAGCTTGATCAATTCTAACAGACAGGCTCTATGAAGTCATGGTTCCAGTGGATGAGTACAGAGTATGGGTACAATATCCATAGATACAGGAAGCAATATTTAAAAGAAATCATTTAGCCATGGCATTGTTTAACAAACTGCTGTCATACTAGTGCATTATTATTATTATTATTATTATTATTATTATTATTATTATCTCGTCTCATCTCGTCTCGTCTTCATCTGCTTATCCGGGACCGGGTCGCGGAGGCAGCAGTCTGAGCATGGAAGCCCAAACTTCCCTTTCCCCAGACACCTCGGCCAGCTCCTCGGGAAGAACACCGAGGCGTTCCCAGGCCAGCCGAGACACATAGTCCCTCCAGTGTGTCCTGGGTCTTCCCCGGGGTCTCCTCCGGGGGGGACATGCCTGGAACACCTCCCCATTATTATTATTATTATTATTATTATGCTTTCTAAACAGTTTTTTGTTTTATGGAAAATAAAAATAAAGACTATTTTGGATCCTTTAGCATTTCCTAACAAGAGTTTAGATGATTGCTATACACTCACCGGCCACTTTAAAAGGAACTTGTTCTTGGTTCTAAGATCCCTGTTCTTGGCTGCAGGAGTGGAACCCAGTGTGTTCTTCTGTTCTGCTGTTGCTGAGATGCTTTTCTGCTCACCACGGTTGTAAAGAGTGGTTATATGAGTTACTATAGCCTTCCTGAAAAAAAAAGCTCGAACCAATCTGTCCATTTCCCTCTGACCCTCTCTTATCAACAAGGCGTTTGTTTCCACCCACAGAACTGTCGCTCACTCACTCAGTGTTTTTTGTTTTCCGCACCATTCTGTGTAAACTCTAGAGACTGTTGTGTGTGAAAACCCCAGGAGGAGAGCAGCAGCTTCTGAAATACTCAAACCACCAACCGGCTCAAACCAACACCCATACCACAGTGAAAGAAAGAAAGTCACACTTCACTGTGAGATCACAATGTTTCCCATTCTGATGTTTGAACATTGGGAACATTAACCGAAGCTCTTGATTCGTATCTGTGTGATTGATGCATCGTGCTGCAGCCGAGGGATCGGCTGATCAGAGAACTGCAGGAAACAGCAGGCGGATGGGGGTTCCTAATAAAATGGCTGGTGAATGTATATCCTACAATTATTGTCACAGCACATCTTGAATGGGATGTTCAACAAGAACTTCTGGGTGTGATGGTCATACTGTAGTTTGGGGTGAATATTTACGCAGTCACAAACTTCATGTCTTCATTTGTAAATCATTTTGCAAACTCTATCGACCCGCCCCCCTGCAGCATTCCTGGATCACTTTTCACCTTTACATATTTCTTATGTAGATTATTATCATTGTATTTAACTTGAAATCCTAAACTAGTCAGTAATCAAATGTCATCTGTTACCTAGCAACCGATGACACATGACTAGTCGGTTCATCAGCTAACTGCAGGGCTGTTTTTTGGAAGTCTCTGCTATTAATCAGCATTGTCATTGCGATCCTTTTTTTTTTTCCAAGTCTTCTGATTATTTAGTATCTATTTCAGGCACCGATTAAAATATCAATAAACTGTGTGCACAACTATTCGACAAGTTGTGTTTTATTGTTGAACAAATACAGTGCTCTCAGTCAATCCAAATTGTTAATAAACCTAAAACGTTAATGTTTAACAAAGGAAAAGGGAGTTTCGGCTTTCTCAAGGGAATATATAAGTGTGCACAATTATTAGGCAACGTTTAGCGTACAGAATTATTATGCAACTAAATGAACAGCTAAAATATTCCCCTCTCACTTGTTTATTTTAATTTTTAGAGTAGATATAACAAATAAACAACTCAGAATTAACAAATAAACATTTTTGGCATTTCAAAAAATATTCAGTGACCGATAGCGCCACCCTTCTTTTCGATAACTGCCATGAGCCTTCCATCCTGTTCATTTTTTTTATTTGTTGATGATCAACTTTTTGTGCAGCAGCAACCACGGCCTCTCGAACGCTGTTCAGAGTGGTGTGTTGTCTTCCCTCACTGTAAATTTCACGTTTAAGAAGGGCCCACAAGTTCTCAATAGGGTTTAAGTTCTAATAGGGTTTAATTTTTAAGGCCTTTGCTGGCTCACCAAGCAGTGGAGTACCTAGATGCATGTGATGGTGCGTTGTCCTGCCTAAAACTCATGGCCTTCTTGAATGATGCAGACTTCTTCCTGTACCACTGTATCTTCTAGAAACTGGCAGTAGGTTTGGGAGTTGATTTTAAGTCCACCTTCAACCCGAAATGGTCCAACTAGCTCATTCTTCATAAGAGCAGTCCATACCAGTACCCCTCCTCCACCTTGCTGGCGTCTGAGGCCCTGTCCACACGGCAACGGATTCAGGTGACTCCGATACAATTGCTTATCGTTTAGGCCTGGCGTCCACACGGCACCAGCGTTTTGGGTGCCCAAAACGCAATCTTTTTGAGAACGGGTTCCAGAGTGGAAAGATCTGGCAACATTGCCATTGTGAAGTCGTCTGGATGAGTAGAACGGATTTGTTTACGATGACGTCACAACCACATGACTGTGAGTGCTTCACGCCAGGTAGAAGTGTAACGAACTCGATGCGAGTTGTCAACAAATCCTATAACTTGGTTCATGAAACACGCTTACAAAATATTTTCACTGTGAATATTTATTGTGTAATGGTGCAAAGTGAGAGAGAGAGAGAGAGAGAGAGAGAGAGAGAGAGAGAGAGAGACTCTGCCCTTAGGGCAGAGTCAATCCCGCCAGCAAAAATAGGGAAAAAAAAGGAGCGATCTCACCTCTTCATATGTTGGTTTAAGTCCTACAATACATTCCTCAAAAAGGGTGTAGAAGAGCAAATTAATCCATCAATGTGTAGTATTCAATTTATTCCGGACCATTAAAGACGCCGCCTTTCGCGTAGAATCATACATCATCCTCGCCGCCATATTGGATAGGTCAAAGCGGAGAATAAAGATTCATGTGCTGAGTTTAACTGTACCAACAGGTTTACTGTCCAAACGAGATCACATGGGATTACCTTTCACAGGTGAGAAACAACAAATTAATCCATCAACGTGTAGCATTCAATTTATTCCGGACCATTAAAGACGCCGCCTTCCGCGTAGAATCATACGTCATCCTCGCCGCCATATTGGATAGGTCAAAGCGGAGAATAAAGATTAGCTGCGTTTAACTGTACCAACAGGTTTGCCGTCCAAACGAGATCACATGGGATTACCTTTCACAGGTGAGACTGGAAAAATACTTTTCACTGTATTTGGTCATTATAATGTAATTTTACAAACAGATTTTCCTGACTTTGTGGCTAATATGAAGTCTTGCGCATAATAGTTTATGCGCATGCGTCCTTACTTCTTCTATTGTTCTGGTGTCTCCGAAGGGACCGTCTTACAGCGCCCCTAGAGGTGTGGCATGTGTATTGCATCGTTTTCAGCAAGCGTTGCGTTGCCATATGGACCTGATATTTTACTGATCGTTGCCCATTTGGACGCGATATATTTTTAAATAACATCTCATTGCCGTTGTCATGTGGATGTAGCCTAAGTACAGCACCATTGAGATGTACTGTCTGACCATCAAGTGGGAGATCAGCTGCAGGCTGGATAGTTCCCTGGCCCATTTTACTGATTTGTTTTGATAGTTCAACTGAGTTGAAGTGGTGCTGAGTGTCTATTAGTTATCCAGCCACGGGCCCATCAATCTAGTCCATCAAGAGTCACTCTCATTTCATCCGTCCATAAAACCTTTGAAAAATCTGTTTTCCAGTGGCAGCTGCTGGTTTTTAAAACAGGGGAAGCCCATTTTACGCATTCATCGTAAAACCTGTAGGCCGGATATCAAAGCATAGAAAGGTGTGCCCCATTAGCACAGTGAACTAGACAACCCCACCTAGTGGCAGAAAGTATTTTTGCTTGTACATTTCATGTTGTAGTCTGGCTTGCCAGGCTAGTGCCTCATATCCTTAATCAAAAATATCAAACATCCAAAAATCACTGGCTATTCAACGAAGAGCCTTGAACATCATACCCTGATATGCAACACAGAGTCTTTAACACAACACTCAGCTGTGCAACACATCCTTGAACATCTTCTGCAACACAGTCTGGAAATTCATAACCAGGTAGGCTATGCAACACACAGAACCTTGAATATTATACCCAGGTATAACCTATAACACAGAGCCCACCATTCTCTTAACATTACTGAACAATATACACACTTCACATTCATGAACATTATATGATGCACACTATTTATACACAAATTCTGCCCTCCGCTCCTTTTCCAGAAAATGGTCTGTGACCCTGTCATACCAGCTGGTTGTGCTTTCCAGAGACTTCACCAATTTCTGTTAGCAGCTAGCACTGCAGATCCCAATAAGGCTCAAGCTAGCCTACAACCAGATTGAACTACAAATGAAATAAACGAGTGAATTCACGAATGATCAAACTGATAGAATGGATGAAAGTTAACGGAGCACAACGAGTAATATTTACATTTATTTACAGAGTAATGTACAGAGACATCAATGAGAAGAAATGTTTATATGAAAAGAAAGTTGGACAGCACTTTGGCACACGACTACACTTTCTCGACATCCGCTGGGGACTGACTGATCATACTTCCCTGTTCCTCGCCGACACCGAAGTACAGAGCCCGCCCTCCTCATGTCTTTCAAACACTACCTCCAATAATCCTTCATCAGCCCGGCTTCTTGTCCCTCCCACTGTCTCGTTTAGTCCCAGAGAAGCCCGGCTTCCCTGGAAGTGACGATTTTGTCGATTTTAACCAATAACAACTAGCCGAAATTGGCTGTTCAGAGCCGTCTCGTAGACTGCAACGGAAACCCGGCTACCAGCCATAGAGCCCATTGAAATAAGAAAGGTTACAGCCAGTGTTGCCAGATTGGGCGGTTTTAAGTGCATTTTGGCAGGTTTTGAACATATTTTGGCTGGAAAACGTCAGCAGTATCTGGCAACGCTGGTTACAGCCTGGCAGCAAAGGTGATTCTCGTAGCGAACTGCAAGTTCGTCACACATCACTCAAATAAGTTACAGGATAGTTATGAACGTAAATACAATCTTGGGCATATATTATGTTATGCAAGTTATTGTTTTAATGAGAATTCAACGTCGTAGATGCTGCAGTTTGGGGAGAGAATTTTAGGGGAAGCTCGGCTTCCCTTGTTGTCTCTGAGAAATCGCCCCTGCTGTCTTCAGATATTTCTTGGCCCAATTTTGACGTTTCAACTTGTGAGTCTTGTTTAGTGGTGGTCGTGTTTCGGCCTTCCTTACCTTGGCCATGTCTCTGAGCACTGAACACCTTGTCCTTCTGGACACTCCAGGTAGGTTGCAGTTCTGGAATATGGTGGCACTGGAGGATAATGGCTCCCTGGCAGCTTCATGTTTAATCCTTCTCAAGTCTTTTGCGGTTAATTTACATCTTTTCTTCTCCACATGTTTTTCATGGCACTGTTGGCTATTTGCAACAAAAACGTTTGATTGTTCTGTGGTCGTGTTTCAATAGCTTAGCTATTTCCAGAGCTCTGATAGGCATTTTACACTTTTTATCTTTTCAGTGTCTGTTAAATCTCTTTTTTGGTCCATTTTGCCTGAGATAAAGAAGCTGCCTGATAATTATTCACACCTTAATATAGGGTGATAATGACTTTAGGCCACACCCTCTGTCATTACACAAATAAATACCACCTGAGATTGTTTAAATCCAATTAGCATTCAAGCGTATATAGCTCGGGGTTGGAAAATATGCATAGAAATAATGGTAGGGTCAGAGTACTCACTCGCCTAATAATTGTGCACACAGTGTGTGTGTGTGTGTGTGTGTGTGTAAGTAAAACACCGTTACACTGTATGATGCAAATGAAGCAAAATCTTATGCTACCCATTGTGCTATGGCGCAAGGCTAACATTACGCCTCCAGTGAATCAACTAAAGGTTGAACATAAACTACAGAACAATAAGTTATGGCACCACTGGGCTTATCCTTACGTACTAACTTCAGGACACTTTTGAAGAGGTTCTGGCAAATTACGATGCTTCGATAATCCTCTTTCCCTATCTGGAGAAAAGATAAGATCATGAATGTTGGACCTGCTAATCTGTAACAGCTAGTGCTATTTGAGATCCTTACTGTAATTACCCTGCCTGCTAAACAGATAAGATAAGGATTTCAGAGTGAAGAAAGTGCATCGTTTGATGTTAAAAAGCCTTTTTTGTGGACAATCAACACCACAGACAGTCGCTAATGTCCCCTAATGTGCAGTGTGTGGACAGAGTGACTAGCATATGGATTTATATCGATAGACAGAGGGACTACATGCTCCTGTCACTCATGATACGCTTTTATTCCAAAGCAAATGTTCACAAAGTTCTTCTGAGATGCAAACACATCCTGAGATTGTTCTGATAAAATCCTGAAGGTTAAACGTGATCCTTGATTATTCTAACTGAATAACTCTCCTCTGGTACTGCCGCTGGAGTGTTACGCAAATGCTATTCTGCTTATTCCACACCGATTTTACAGCAATTACAAGCTTTCATTTATGAACAAACAACACATTTTACATTTTAATAGTTTGGAGTTGGATTTGATGTCGTGGAACATCATCCAAGAGACGAGTTAGCTCCAGTTCTCATTTATTTAACAGCTCAGATAAACTATTATTCCCTCACCAGTCTCTGTCCATCGCACAGTGACTGATACAAAGCACTGACACTGGAGACTCCTTCCATAAATGTTAACTGACAAAATAAAAGTCACTACATCAACGATTATACTTTTGACTTTGTTTTTTTTTTAAAATCTGTTTACTATTAGTTTTAAATTATGTGCGAGGTGAGGAGCGTCCGCAGCTGCACACGGCCCTGTGAATGACAGCGAGCTGTTGCTATAGAAACAATAACATATTAGACAATATCAAAGTGTTGTTCGTGTTACAGCCGAAACAGCTGTTCGAGCAGAAACACTGCCCCTTCTGACCAATCAGATTCAAGAATTCAACCCCATCAAAAAATAAATTAAAAAAAAAACACAATTCTTGGTCAGATTTCTGTCTCAGTGGGAGTTTATCACACCATCCAAGCTTATGTTTCTTTCATCCTCAATGCCATATTAAAGCTAGACGGCCTTTTGATTTCATAAAATTGGTGAAATTTAGTTGAAATGTGGTCATTGTGATATATGTTTATTTCTGTAATATCTCACAAAAAAAACAGGCCATTCTGTGGCTGGGAAGTTATTTAATTTGAGGGGATTAAAGCAAATAATGTGCATGAAATCGCTCGCTTCGTGCAGTCGAGCAGACAGAGGAAGTCCGTGTGAGTGCGCATCTACAGGTTTCCCTTTGAGCGTGCGCGGACAGTTCCATCATTCTGTCGCTAAACGAACAGCTGATCACACCGAGGTGCTCGCTGAGCGCCCATATTTATTAGTTTGGTCCTGCGTTTCCTTTCCTTCGCATAGAACATAACGTCTTTTCTTCTCGCTTTCTTTCCGTTACTGTAGTTGGTCTTTCACGTTTCATTCGCACACTCACGCCCTCTATTTTTCTCTCCTGTTTCAGATTTGTGTCTCACAATGCCTTGTGTGAACGGGGAAAGCCCACCACGGGATGTGATGCATGACGTAGTATCTTGAATTGGGTCATGGTGAAGCAGGAAAAAATTAGCCTGGGCCCGCCCATCCTAAGCGTGACGCAACATGAGGGCCTGTTGCGAGCTTAGTCTGGCCAGGCAAGCTATCTACAGCTCTTCCAAGCTCCCGAAAAATCGGGAACCAAATCAACTTTGAGCATCTCCAACGGCCCTGGGTAGAGGCGTGTTCAAGGCAGTGACGTAGTAGAACTGCGACCGGAAGCCATAGATTGCTTACAGAATCTATGCCGGAAGCGCTTCATTAATGCTTCCGCATCTATTACGCATAGATGCTGTATTGAAAGCATTCAGCAGGAAGTTCTCATTGAAAACGGAGCAAAGAGCAGCCCTGGAGGTATTTATTGAAAGGAAGGATGTTTTCGCCTTGCTCCCGACCGGCTTCGGTAAGAGTTTAATCTACCAGTTAGCCCCGTCGCGTCGCATACGTCAGAGGAAAGAGTGATGTGATTGGTTTAAGCTTCGTCACAGCCTTTTCTGGCTTCGACCAGTAGCAAACTGAGGCATTTCAGGGAGGCGGGTCAACCACGGGCTCTGGGAGACGGTTGGGCTTAATATCTTGGCCAGACCAGTAGCTCGGAGAGCTTTGCAGTCGCGTTAGCCAGACTAGGAAAAAATAGCAGAGAATTTAAGGACATGTGGCCCTAAATTCATTAATTGTTCTATTTTAAAAAAAAGTAATAAAATTGGAAGTCTGTGATTTGAATTCAGTAGCTTTCAGTCACTAAACAGAAATAATTGGGTGTCGGGGAAAATTCTTTTTATGACCTACACATGAAAAATCTGAAAGGCAGTACAGCTTTAACCTGTGATCTTAAATCTTAAATCTGTCAATGCTTCTGCTATGTTTTTGTTTTAATTCTTTTTTTTCTATCCCTGTGTGTGTGTGTGTGTGTGTGTGTGTGTGTGTGTGTGTGTGTGTGTGTGTGTGTGTGTCCGTGTCCTCAGGCATCACTGGGAACACACTCAGAGCCTGACAGCTTTACCAATTCTGACCTGCTGAATAATCAGCATATGTTCAATTGAAACACACGCTGACAGCCTGAGGAGACAGAATGTGTGCACTGGGGGTAGAATGGTGGTGTGTGTGTGTGTGTGTGTGTGTGTGTGTGTTTGGAGTGCATATGCATCTTCAGTGACCTTCTCATATTCATAGTTTCCTTTGTCTGCTTGTATAATTTATCGCTTTATATTATTAGTACTGCGACTTGAATGATAAACTCAATTTCATTTTGTCCCAATTCTTCCGGATATTTACTGCAAAACCAGAAGACATTTGACTGTCACTGCCAAACGTCACGCTCCTAGATATTCTTATCTGTTCAAATTAGTTTTAGGTCATTTTCACCTTTAAGCAAAAGCGAGAAGATTGGATATAGCATCGTCCTGCTCTCCTGATTATTTTACACACTTTCAGGCTTTCAAACTAGACACGTTTGATGACATAATCAATGCAACACCAAACACTGACGATTAATATTCCAGGTCATTCAAGTAAACATCGCTGATATCTGTTTGAGGATTGTGAAGATCCTTTTTGTAAGTTTTGTGCTCGTCCTTCAAACCTGATCAGAACCTGGGATCTAACTGAGTACAAAAGGTACGAGGTATGAAGCTAAGATTGCTAACAAATCAAAGAAGGTTGTAGGCTAAAGCTTAGAACTGCCACTGTCTCAAACATATTCGCGTAGTTTCTCAGACTGTATGACACACTGCGTGCTAAACACGTTGCAGCCATCTTGAAACACATGACAAATCAGTTGCCATCAGACTTGGCAGAGGTCAGGTCAAGTTTATTGGTGTAGTGCTTTTAACAACAGACATTGTCGCAAAGCACCTTTATAGAAAATGAAAGACTTTAAACATGAGCTAATTTTATCCCTAATGTATCCCTGGGGGTGTGGCCCAAACACGACATACCGTACACAATTATCATTTCCAGTACAGACTTCAGCTTGTCACGCTATATGAGATGATTCTAATAAGAATCCTGTAACAGACTGGTACAGCCAATGAAGACGGCTACAGTACTACATTCTGCCAGACTGGGATGCATGCTAATTAGCTAGTTAAACACCTGGAAGCTGTAATTCATGCTCGGTTTCTTTCACATCCCTTTTTTATATGAAACTGTATGTACAAATGAAGAGTTTGATTCTAAAACGCTATAAACACCAAATTTGAAAAATTGAAACTCCTGCCACCAAACCATCAGCAATTATCATATCTTACTCGTACCATATTCAGTTTTCTCCAAAACACGATATTTGCCATTGATTTGCACACTGCATCATGGCCTTTCATTCCAAAACACAACAAGCACCATCACCGATTTTTCTCAAAACCAGACATATCCATTTGGCCAATCAGAGGCCGCCATTGGCGTGAAGTCTTCTAAGATGGCTGCGCCCATGAAGTAGAAAAGCGCTTCGTCACTTCTCGTATTTATTGGACAATTTCACGCTGAATTATGAATAATGTCGATAAAATAATCTGTCATGAAAGAACATGGTTAAATACACTTTAAATACAAAGGGCTATGTAGCATTTTGGGGGGAAATGCCGTGGCGTGGATACGCAGCAACTTGACAAAAAAAGAATTACTTGGTTCAGTTAAAAGCTGTTAATTAGTTCTGGATTTCATTTTTGAAGTTTATTATCATTAAGGAGTTAGTCAATCAATTTTAAAACAGGATACAGTGGTTTTCCTTTTATCACTTCCCATAATCAGAAAAAGTTATTTTTCTCGAAACAATGGAATTGGATATACAGCGTTTTGGAACCAAACTCTTCAAATCATATTACTGACCTTCTAATGAGGAAAAGAGAAGATAATATAGTCCGGACAATGCTCAACTGGAAGCTGTATACAAGCTTTAATACCTGTTAACTTCATTATGTCTACCAAATTTGTTTGTCAAATGGATTTTGATGAAATTTGGAGGAAAGGTGGGCCATGGGCCAAGGAACAATTGATTAGATTTCGATTAGAATCTGGATATGTTTAGATCCAGGTGTTTTTTTTTTTTTGTCTGTTCCCAATGTAACTCAAAAAGCAGTGAAGGGATTTGGATGAAATTTGGTGGACAGCTTTGGTATTATCCTCGGCTCAACTGAGTTGATTTTGATGTTAATAGTATGAAGCTTGGCAGAGATATGAACTCTACCCAGTGCCCTTCCAGTTAGCCTTGTAGCTCCAGTCAGGTACAATGGCAAGGTAATGTTAACGCTTCTGCTACTGTGCTGCTTGTTTCTCCTTACCCTGAAATTTTCTTGAAAGAAAGTCAATTTGATGAATGATATCATCTGATATGTTTTATTAGCTAATCAGATTTGATATTTGTTTGCTTCTCTGTCTCCAATGATTGAGATCACACAAATTCCTGGAGCATTGTAGAACTCGAGGTTGCTCTTGGTCTCCAGACCACTTTTTGAATGTCTCAGAATCGACTGTATTTTTACTCTGTCTTGTCTCGGTCTCAGACAGAGAGGACTCAGGATTTTATTTTAAGTTTGTTCAAGACCACAACTGTGGGGATTTCAGTAAACTGCCTGTCTGATTTATTTGTTCACATCATTCCTGTGATTGGATGTAAAACTTCCTGCTTCAAACGCAACCAATAACATGAGTCATTGCTAATTTGAAATTTTCATGACTGTGAACGACTGTCACGCCTCCCCCGCCCCCTACACACACTGGTCTGGTCCTGGTCTTGACTCGGCCTCGCCCTGCTTTGGTATTGGTCTTGACTTGGTCTCGGTTGAGGTGGTCTTGACTGCAACACTAAATTCCTGTGAAGTCGTTCAATCTTAGAGCCATAGAAAGCCTTTAAACTGACCTTTAATGCAAAACTTCAGACACCAAACTTGTCTTGGATCATTGATGGCATTTGGAATAAATGCAGTCAGTCACCAGACCATCACCTCGACTCACTGCTCCAAGTAGATGTTTCTGTGCTTCCAATCAGACGTCAGGAATTTTCTGTCACCTGACAACTGTGTGACATGTTCTCAGAGGAAATGATTGTGTGTGTGTGTGTGTGTGTGTGTGTGTGTGTGTGTGTATGGATAAGCCAGTCGAGTTTTTCACATGATGATGCAATTCCACACAGTAGAACAGTAAGAGCTACATCACTTCTTCCTAACATCTCAAGTCTCGACATTCCCGTTCAGCTCTGCAGAACTTTGAAAGAGTTCACTGACGTCACTAAGATAACAACCAACAAGGTACAATGATATCCAGAAACATGTTTTTACACTGAGACAGTATCCCATCCACAGAGTCGGAATATCAGCAACATGGAATCTGCGGAACATCTGCAAAGCACAGATAATGAATTTTAATTTTATAAGGTTTACAGATGCTTTGCGTGCGTTATTCACTATTCATCTCTCGCTCTCTCAACTATAATAGCAGTGAAGAGACGTTGATCTGTACATGAATGCTGTGCTGTTTGTGATCTTTGACCCCAAGTTGCAGATCTTCTGCTAACAGTCTCCCAGCATATAAACTGTAAACCTCAAAATCTTGTGAAAATACAGCCTTAAAGTTGGGCTCGGTGATCCTCTCTCTCTCTCTCTCTCCCCCCCTCTTTGTAAAGGAAGTAGAGTTTCGAGAGAAACAGGACGTTTCAGATAAAAGTCCTTCATCAGCTCGTGAAGCACATCTCTTGTCCGTTCTTCCAAAATGTCCCAGAGTTATTACAGCGCGTCTGTAAAAATGCATCCGGAGGTTCTGAGGATGTAAATTTCATTTTGATTTATGTCACAACAGCCACTTGAAGCCGAGAGATTGCTCTTCATACGCGGTGTTTCCGCTCCGAGCAGCTGTTGCTGTACAGATACGCACAGGTGCTGAGGAGGAATTTGATTAAAGCTCAGCAGGAACTCACAGGAGAAAAGCAATCACTGCTGGAGAGAAATCAGTCTGGCGTAACACTGAATCAGCAACTCTGTCATGACAGCTCATAGAGGAGCTCGTGATGTTTAAAACAACTCCTACAGCAGAGGTTTGCTTTTTAGTCAAAATTGTGGTTGGGGTTTGGTCATGAATGACATGAGGATTAAAGCGACCTGTAATGACGGTTCATCAGGGACTGATAACATGCCTTTCACTGCCAGAAAGGAGAAAAGGAAAACTGTCAGAGGAAAAAAGAAGTGCGATATTAATAACATAGATTAAGCTTTAAAGCTTGTCTTGCTAAATAGATTGAGTATAATGATTACAATGATAATGATATAGGTGTAATGGTTTAGCTATTTTCTCTACATGTCTATCACAAAAGTGTGGCATGAACCTTCCTTGGATTTTATATATATATCACACACACACGCACAGCGGTGCTTGAAAGTTTGTGAACCCTTTAGAATTTTCTATATTTCTGCATAAATATGACCGAAAACATCATCAGATTTTCACACAAGTCCTAAAAGTAGATAAAGAGAACCCAGTTAAACAAATGAGACAAAAATATTATACTTGCTCATTCATTTATTGAGGAAAATGATCCAATATTACATACCTGTGACTGGCAAAAGTATGTGAACCTCTAGGATTAGCAGTTAATTTGAAGGTGAAATTAGAGTCAGGTGTTTTCAATCAGTGGGATGACAATCAGGTGTGAGTGGGCACCCTGTTTTATTTAAAGAACAGGGATCTATCAAAGTCTGATCTTCACAACACATGTTTGTGGAAGTGTATCATGGCACGAACAAAGGAGATTTCTGAGGACCTCAGAAAAAGTGTTGTTGATGCTCATCAGGCTGGAAAAGGTTATAAAACCATCTCTAAAGAGTTTGGACTCCACCAATCCACAGTCAGACAGATTGTGTACAAATGGAGGAAATTCAAGACCATTGTTACCCTCCTCAGGAGTGGCCGACCAACAAAGATCACTCCAAGAGCAAGGCGTGTAATAGTCGGCGAGGTCACAAAGGACCCCAGGGTAACTTCTAAGCAACTGAAGGCCTCTCTTACATTGGCTAATTCTCATGAGTCCACCATCAGGAGAACACTGAACAACAATGGTGTGCATGGCAGGGTTGCAAGGAGAAAGCCACTGCTCTCCAAAAAGAACATTGCTGCTCATCTGCAGTTTGCTAAAGATCATGTGGACAAGCCAGAAGGCTACTGGAAAAATGTTTTGTGGATGAGACCAAAATAGAACTTTTTGCTTTAAATGAGAAGCATTATGTTTGGAGAAAGGAAAACACTGCATTCCAGCATAAGAACCTTATCCCATCTGGGAAACATGGTGGTGGTAGTATCATGGTTTGGGCCTGTTTTGCTGCATCTGGGCCAGGACGGCTTGCCATCATTGATGGAACAATGAATTGTGAATTATACCAGCGAATTCTGGACATCTGTCCATGAACTGAATCTCAAGAGAAGGTGGGTCATGCAGCAAGACAACGACCCTAAGCACACAAGTCGTTCTACCAAAGAATGGTTAAAGAAGAATAAAGTGAATGTTTTGGAATGGCCAAGTCAAAGTCCTGACCTTAATCCAATGGAAATGTTGTGGAAGGACCTGAAGCGAGCAGTTCATGTGAGGAAACCCACCAACATCCCAGAGTTGAAGCTGTTCTGTACGGAGGAACGGGCTAAAATTCCTCCAAGCCGGTGTGCAGGACTGATCAACAGTTACCGCAAACGTTTAGTTGCAGTTATTGCTGCACAAGGGGGTCACACCAGATACTGAAAGCAAAGGCTCACATACTTTTGCCACTCACAGATATGTAATATTGGATCATTTTCCTCAATAAATAAATGACCAAGTATAATATTTTTGTCACATTTGTTTAACTGGGTTCTCTTTATCTACTTTTAGGACTTATGTGAAAATCTGATGATGTTTTAGGTCATATTTATGCAGAAATATTGAAAACTCTAAAGGGTTCACAAACTTTCAAGCACCACTGTAAATATACATACAGTATAATATATACACACACACACACGCTGCCTAATAATTTGTTTTCTGGAAGCTTCACCCACACCCCAGACAAGACTTGTAAAGCAGCATTTGAAGTCGTATTCCATCGTTCTAGCTGCAGGCAGGTGTGTCGACTCAATTACGTGGGATTGGTTCCGTTTCAGAGGTGTGAAATGATCTGCTCTGTCATGAGCGATATTGTGTGTGTTAGTCGGAAATTAAAATAGAGTGCAGTAGAGATCCATGAGACGGCTGAATTCCTGCAGCAGCTCTCAGTGTTATGAGATAGTAATGAAGAAATATGTTTTAAAAAATCTGTTATCAAAATATTTATGAGATCTAACAATTATTTGACAGATTATAGGATGTTTCACAAAAGACTTAATCACTCATATATATATATATATATATATATATATATATATATATATATATATACACACACACACACACTGACCAGGCATAACATTATGAACACTGACAGGTGAAGTGAATAACATTTATTACCTCATTACAGTGGCACCTGTCGAGGGGTGGGATATATTAGTATTAGGCAGCAAGAGAACAGTCAGTTCTTGAAGTTGATGTGTTGGAAGCAGGAAAAACGGGCGAATGTAAGGATCTGAGTGACTTTGACAAATAGTGATGGTGAGATGACTGAGTCTGAGCATCCAAAATGGAACATCTTGTGGGGTGTTCGCGGTATGCAGTGGTTAGTACCGAACAAAAGTGGTCCAAGGAAGGAGAACCGGTGAACCAGCGACAGGGTTATGGGTGTCAAAGGCTCGTTGATTCGCACGGGGCACGAAGGCTAGCCCATACGGTCGAATCCCACAGAAGAGCTACTTACTGTAACACAAACTGCTGAAACAGTTCATGCTGACACCTATCTGTTTTAGTCAGCATGAACTTTTTCAGCCTGCCATGCCATGTGACTTTTAAATGCAAAAAAATGTGTTTCCATTTCAAGTTTTGCTAAATATTACTTTATCGAATCATCTGAAAATCCACCTCATGCAAGCTTGTGACATTTGAGAGTTTTTTTGTTATTATTATTCTCCTGTTATTCATTTTTAAGTTCATAATTTCACATTCAGCAGGTTAATAGAAACACAGCTACTGACAATTGATTCAATAAATCATTCAATTGTTTCTACTTACTTGTATATAGACGCTGATCACTGAAATGACATTTTTGAGCTTCGTCAGCACGTCTACACGAATGGTGGTTATTACTAAATGCTTCTAACACTTGACCCATGGCGTGTCCCATCACTTATTTAAATGCACTTCCACTCAGAAATTCGTAACTGAAGCTGAAAAATTGTGACGTTAAAAAAAGAATGAACGAAAGAAGGGCTTTACACTTACTTTACTTCCTTACTTTAAGTGCACTTCCACCCAAAGGAATGAAATTGAATAAATCATACATTCTCTAGAATGACTTTCTTTGTTCCAGCATCATTTCTGCCCCTGTGCTCCTGCCACCATCAGCCAATCAAAAGCTGGATTGGCCCTGGTTTTACCCCGAGGCCCTGAGACTGGGGCAGAGTTAATGGGTGTGAGCAAACCCCTAAACATTGATTATTAATGAAAGCAGACTCCAGATTATCCATGTGGATTATTTTCTTTCTAAATAATACAAAGCCTCTGGAGAATGTGTGGGTTTATTTGCACACCTCTTTGATCTGATCAATCAACTGACTGTATTTTTGTTCTCTAACCGACACGAGTGATGTTCTCGTTAAAAATCCTGTTTACATACAAACAGACCGAGGAAGAAAGAGCTGCTTTGCTGAAATGATCAAACTGAGACATGTTGCTAAAACCGTTTCTAACAACACATGTGACATGCAGTCATTTGTTCACCTTCAGGAACTATTTCATCCTAATCGTGGTGGATCTGGAACCTATCCCGGGAACACTGAGCACAAGGAGGGAGAATTCACCCTGAATAGGACACACACACACACGGGCCATGTACCATAGACAATCTGCTTACCTGCATGTTTTTGCACAGTTGGAGGAAACTGGAGGAAACCCACATGAACATGCAAACATGAGAAACTGCACACAGGCAGTAACCAAAGCTCAGGATTGAACCAGGAACCCTGGAGCATCCTATAATGATGGCAGCATTCTAGAGGAAGTGGAGCAATGATGATGTCCTCAGTCGAGTAAAGGCAAGGTGAAGCAACGTCCCTGGAGGAAACAGGAAGAGGTGGAGTGATGCCCTTAATGTAAATGGGAGGTAGAGTGATACCCAGAAGGTGGAATCATGCCCTCTGGGAAGCCAGCGTGCTCAGGATAGCAGCACTAGAATGATTTAATTTTTATGAAAGTATCCACCAGTGATGATATTTACTCTATATTTAACTCCTTTTCAAACAAAATGATAGATAGATGCTTATACCTATATAAAAGAGGTCACGCCATGTTAAATATGTGGCCCAATCCTCCTGTTTATCTGTGCAGTAGGTCTGGAGGATTCTTTATTCAATTGCTTTACTTGCAGATGGCTTGAGAGTGAAATTCACCAATACTCCAAACCTTTCCATAAATGAACTCCATACCTGGGATGTAAACTGAGGTACTGCGTCAACAGACACCGATTCCATAATACCTGATTGTAATTTAAGAGGTGGTACAGCGGCGGCTACAGATCAGCTCTATATCCACCACAATCAGGATGAAATAGTGAATGAATGAATTTAAATTACATGTGTAGCGGGCTATCGTCCTGACAACTCTTCTCATGAACAACAATAGACTCCACGAGCAACTGTTGTGAGGGAAAAGGAAACATTGGAGGACAAAGGAAAAGAGTCAAGGGCCAACTGAAACAAATCCTTAAGAAGATGAACATCCAAGAAAAAACATGGGCTGGAGAGAAACTACTGGTGGTGACTGGCTCACAACGGAGTGTTCACGTTTGAGGCAGACCGAAGGAAATGGGAAGAAGAGAGAAGGAAGGGATGAAAGGAACGAGAGGTCCTCCTCCAAACAGAGCAAATACAACCAATGATTTCCTGCCCAGACTGCCCAAGATTACTCCATTCCAAACTTGGTGCTGCCTCAGACACGAGAGCCCGACATGAACATCCCTGAAACAAATCCTTACTCGTGAGGAAAGGCCAATGACGACGACCTGTTTACACATTCAACAATGATGATAGTGTTGATTTGGGAAAGTACAACCCCGATTCCAAAAAAGTTGGGACAAAGTACAAATTGTAAATAAAAACGGAATGCAATGATGTGGAAGTTTCAAAATTCCATATTTTATTCAGAATAGAACATAGATGACATATCAAATGTTGAAACTGAGAAAATGTATCATTTAAAGAGAAAAATTAGGTGATTTTAAATTTCATGACAACAACACATCTCAAAAAAGTTGGGACAAGGCCATGTTTCCCACTGTGAGACGTCCCCTTTTCTCTTTACAACAGTCTGTAAACGTCTGGGGACTGAGGAGACAAGCTGCTCAAGTTTAGGGATAGGAATGTTAACCCATTCTTGTCTAATGTAGGATTCTAGTTGCTCAACTGTCTTAGGTCTTTTTTGTCGTATCTTCCGTTTTATGATGCGCCAAATGTTTTCTATGGGTGAAAGATCTGGACTGCAGGCTGGCCAGTTCAGTACCCGGACCCTTCTTCTACGCAGCCATGATGCTGTAATTGATGCAGTATGTGGTTTGGCATTGTCATGTTGGAAAATGCAAGGTCTTCCCTGAAAGAGACGTCGTCTGGATGGGAGCATATGTTGCTCTAGAACCTGGATATACCTTTCAGCATTGATGGTGTCTTTCCAGATGTGTAAGCTGCCCATGCCACACGCACTAATGCAACCCCATACCATCAGAGATGCAGGCTTCTGAACTGAGCGCTGATAACAACTTGGGTTGTCCTTCTCCTCTTTAGTCCGAATGACACGGCGTCCCTGATTTCCATAAAGAACTTCAAATTTTGATTCGTCTGACCACAGAACAGTTTTCCACTTTGCCACAGTCCATTTTAAATGAGCCTTGGCCCAGAGAAGACGTCTGCGCTTCTGGATCATGTTTAGATACGGCTTCTTCTTTGAACTATAGAGTTTTAGCTGGCAACGGCGGATGGCACGGTGAATTGTGTTCACAGATAATGTTCTCTGGAAATATTCCTGAGCCCATTTTGTGATTTCCAATACAGAAGCATGCCTGTATGTGATGCAGTGCCGTCTAAGGGCCCAAAGATCACGGGCACCCAGTATGGTTTTCCGGCCTTGACCCTTACGCACAGAGATTCTTCCAGATTCTCTGAATCTTTTGATGATATTATGCACTGTAGATGATGATATGTTCAAACTCTTCACAATTTTACACTGTCGAACTCCTTTCTGATATTGCGCCACTATTTGTCGTGCAGAATTAGGGGGATTGGTGATCCTCTTCCCATCTTTACTTCTGAGAGCCGCTGCCACTCCAAGATGCTCTTTTTATACCCAGTCATGTTAATGACCTATTGCCAATTGACCTAATGAGTTGCAATTTGGTCCTCCAGCTGTTCCTTTTTTGTACCTTTAACTTTTCCAGCCTCTTATTGCCCCTGTCCCAACTTTTTTGAGATGTGTTGCTGTCATGAAATTTCAAATGAGCCAATATTTGGCATGAAATTTCAAAATGTCTCACTTTCGACATTTGATATGTTGTCTATGTTCTATTGTGAATACAATATCAGTTTTTGAGATTTGTAAATTATTGCATTCCATTTTTATTTACAATTTGTACTTTGTCCCAACTTTTCTGGAATTGGGGTTGTAGTAGATAATTGAGAAAAATGATGGCCAGGTGTCATCGTGGTCACTGAGGAAACCTCAGGGGCAGGGGATGAAACCTCACCCGCTAGTGCCTATTCAGGGATACTTTTGGCATTTTGAATGATTGTAAGGAGGTACAGAGAAATAAAGGCAGCATTGTAGTGGAACTACAGTGTATTGCAAAAGTGTTCATTCCCCTTGTAGACTGGTACCAAAATCCAGAATTGTGACACCCAAAGGCATTTTTGAGACAAAGTTGGCAAACAGTCTTATTTTGTCAATTTGGGTGTGCCGAATTCAAATCTGCAATATGCCGAGCTCTATCTGACCTCTGTTGACCTCTAGAGGTCATTGAACTTTGGGCCTGTAATCGTCTCAGCTGAACCCAGTTTCTCAGCTTTCTAAGGAATGAAATGTACTAAAATGATTAATGAAGTTAGCAAAGGCCTTGTTTGTTAAATGTTTGGGTGCTGAATTCATTTTTCATTTGTAAAACGACATATGACCTCTGATAACCTCAAGGTCATTAAACTTGGCCTATAGGCCTATGCATTTAATGGCATTTTTCAACTGACTTTACTCCCCCAAAAAGAATATGAACAGACAAAAAACAAATAGAAAGGAACAAATACAACATTAAATGCCAGTCCATGTACATGTGACTTACTTTTCACAATGAGAATGCCTCGGCGATCACCTTACACAACATTGCATTACATTTAGCGGTTATTGTTTATACAAAGCTACTGAAAAAAGGACAGATTCAGCAGCATACAAAATGTGGGGGCATACAGGGTATACAGGTTAATCAGGGTTAGTATATATGAGAGTTTTTTCTTTGTTGTTTGTTTTGCTTTGTTTTAAACGGAGTAAAGCCTTTACAAAAAACAAACAACAAAGAAAAAATTCTCATATATACTAACCCTGATTAACCTGTATGCCCTGTATGCCCTGTATACCCTGTATACAACTATTGGATCTTTCTCTCATCCTTCAAATATTTTGCTGGCATTGTCTGAATCACTGTTGAGGCCTGGAACAGCAAAAAGCTTAGACTGGATTCTGCTTCAAAGGATAAATGTACACATGAACATTACACACATTCCAACGCAAAACACAGTCGGATTTGGTGTTTGAGGAAAAGCCGCATTTCTAGACGTATCAGCCTGGAAATGTGTATTTCTGTCAGCGATATAAACTGCTGAAGCATGTTGAGTAATTACACACCACAGCAGTCTAAGTGTTACTGCGCCTGTCTATGAGCTACAGTAAGAAATGTTTTCAGTCAGTGACAGCTCTGCTTCTGAAGTGTGTGTGTGTTTTACTTGCGGTTCACGTGCCTCTGGGGAGCCAGGTGTGTTTGCTTGCTTAAACCTGGGCAAGTGTAAAACTCTGTCTTGTTAAAACCTTTCCCAGGTTTGCACAGGCTGGCAGCTTTTAATCATCAGAGGCTGACACGGATCTGACTCGGATCATTTACACACATTTAACCCTTACGCTCTTTCCTGGTCAAAATGATCCGGGTTCGATTTCAAAACTACTAACAGTGGACCAGCACTAAACTAATTGTTTGAGACATGAAATTGATGTCCATTAGTGGTTCCACAGTGACGTGCACACAAGGAAGGGTCCTGAGCATGGGCAGGGAGCTCGCAGGCATCACGAGGGTTTATACTGATCAACACTGAGGTGAAGACATAAAGAGACAGCTTGGGGCAATGGGACACAACACTGCTAAGTAGCATCGGCTTAAATCTTTCATGTAAGTAGTGCAAAAGTAAATAGTGTGTGTGTGTGTGTGTGTGTGTGTGTGTGTGTGTGTGTGTGTGTGTGTGTGTGCCGTGAATGACTGGCAACAGGTTCAGTCACAAAGGATTAGAAAAACACCATAATGTTACATAAGAAATACACTTTGCACGCATACAAAAGGAAAAGAAAAGAAAAAATGAGCGCCTGATGATTATTCTCTATTACAGTCACTGCTGCAGGCCCACAGATCCACCGTCAGTCTGAAGATATAAAGCATCACCCTGCCACGCACGTGACACAACATGCAACTGGACATTAAAACATGCATTTACAAGTTTTTTTTATTCACTATAATCTACTTAAGTTCGCCACTGTTTGACAAGAGATCCTCCAAAATGCTTCCTTTATCAAAATGATATAATACAGCCGGGCCTGTGTCCAAAAGTCTGAGAACACCACTGAGACCTGGCTTCATTTCATCACTTATCAAACGCTGAGACGCCGATTTTCCTTCGTGACTCATTCACAAAGCCGCCTTACAGAAAGCCGGGTCTAGACCTTTAATGAGTGAGCCTGAGGTGAGAGTGGCGAGGAGAAAGTCCCGAAGATCATTAGAAAGAAACTGTCAGAGGAACCGAGATTGATAAACAGGAACACAGTCAGGAATTACAGTACAGGACAAGTACAGAAAATCAATTTATCTGTCATTTTAAAATGGAAACAGATTCAGTGTTTAGGGAAATCTCATCTCATCTCATTATCTCTAGCCGCTTTATCCTTCTACAGGGTCGCAGGCAAGCTGGAGCCTATCCCAGCTGACTACGGGCGAAAGGCAGGGTTCACCCTGGACAAGTCGCCAGGTCATCACAGGGCTGACACATAGACACAGACAACCATTCACACTCACATTCACACCTACGCTCAATTTAGAGTCACCAGTTAACCTAACCTGCATATCTTTGGACTGTGGGGGAAACCGGAGCACCCGGAGGAAACCCACGCGGACACGGGGAGAACATGCAAACTCCACACGGAAAGGCCCTCGCCGGCCCCGGGGCTCGAACCCGGACCTTCTTGCTGTGAGGCGACAGCGCTAACCACTACACCACCGTGCCACCCTGTTTAGGGAAATAATATCCAAATAATATCTCCAAAGCAACAATGGATGACTGTACACTCACCAGCCACTTTAATAGGAACATGTTGTTGATTGTAAGATCCCTGTTCTTGGCTGCAGGAGTGGAACCCAATGTGTTCTTCTGTTCTGCTGTTGCATGCTGAGATGCTTTTCTGCTCACCACGGTTGTAAAGAGTGATTATATGAGTTACTATATCCTTCCTGGCAGCTCAAACTAATCTGTCCATTTCCCTCTGACCCTCTCTTATCAACAAGGCGTTCGTTTCCACCCACAGAACTGTCGCTCACTCACTCAGTGTTTTTTGTTTTCCGCGCCATTCTGTGTAAACTCTAGAGACTGTTGTGTGTGAAAACCCCAGGAGGAGATCAGCAGCTTCTGAAATACTCAAACCACCATCTGGGTCAAACCAACACCCATACCACAGTGAAAGAAAGAAAGTCACACTTCACTGTGAGATCACAATGTTTCCCATTCTGATGTTTGAACATTAACCGAAGCTCTTGATTCGTATCTGTGTGATTGATGCATCGTGCTGCTGCCGAGGGATCGGCTGATCAGAGAACTGCAGGAAACAGCAGGCGGATGTAGGAGTGTTCCTAATAAAGTGGCTGGTGAGTGTACAGTAGTGTGTGTGTGTGTGATTGTATGATAGTCCAACTGCCTCCCACATCCTCCACTGCATGACACTTTGGCATGCATTATAATGATTTAAAATTAAACTGTTTTGTAAATCACTGATCAGTCGTCTCTGTTCATCTGAGCCTTATCAAGGTGTTTTAAATGAGTAACAAGCACACTGAACAACTCTTGGTTCAACGGTCTTTTGGTCAAAAAACAAAAAAACATATTCGTTCCATCATTTGTCCCTTTGTCTAATTTGTGATTTGATTTGACAAAGGGGTGGCACTGTGGTGTAGTGGTTAGCGCTGTCACCTCACAGCAAGAAGGTCCGGGTTCGAGCCCCGTGGCCGGCGAGGGCCTTTCTGTGTGGAGTTTGCATGTTCTCCCCGTGTCCGCGTGGGTTTCCTCCGGGTGCTCCGGTTTCCCCCACAGTCCAAAGACATGCAGGTTAGGTTAACTGGTGACTCTAAATTGAGCGTAGGTGTGAATGTGAGTGTGAATGGTTGTCTGTGTCTGTGTGTCAGCCCTGTGAACACCCATACCACAGTGAAAGAAAGAAAGTCACACTTCACTGTGAGATCACAATGTTTCCCATTCTGATGTTTGAACATTGTGAACATTAACCGAAGCTCTTGATTCGTATCTGTGTGATTTGATGCATCGTGCTGCTGTCAAGGGATCGGCTGATCAGAGAACTATCATGCATAATAATAATAATAATAATAATTAGTTCAATTTATATAGCATCTTTCTCACACCCAAGGTCACTTTGCAATTAAGGAAAGAAAGAAAAAAAAAGAGTCCACGAAAAGATTTAGAATGTAATTCCAATGGCGTAGCAAGCACAGCATTATTATGATATAGCACATCATTACTGCATACATTCTAAATAAAAAATGCATTCTGAATCTATTCTTGTGTGCATTGGGTATTGAAGGGGGAGGGGCTAATTCTATGTGTTACATTATTACTATTGAGGTGGCGTACACAAATGTTTTATTCATTTGTTGTTGTTGTTGTTGTTGTTGCTTTTGCTTTGATGAATTATCCATAAACTCAAACCCAGAGTAAATGACATTGAGCACCTTTCATGTTCTGAATAAATAATGACGAGTAAGTAGGACACAAAAATATATTTCAGTTCTAAGCTTCTTTCAAATGTATTTTAATACTTTTAACATCATTTTTTTAAATGTCTTCTTATTGTTTATGCACTTTTGCACAATTTTCTGTTTCTAGTCCTAATATGTATCCAGTGCACATTTTGAAAAAAGACGTTTACATCTTTTTTCAAACTTCAGCCCAGATTTCTATGACCTGTCTGGACTGAAATGAATTGTTCAACTCCAGCAGTGAAACTGGATATCAGCATTTAACACGTGATACTCTTGTATAAGAGCGTATTTAATAAAGATCATTAGGCTTCTCTTTTTTTTACATGCTGCAGTCAGACTGCGAGATAAAAAGCTCTCGCTGCCTGCAGGCCGTCGCTGTGATTTCAGAGTCTGGCACAAGCATGAGAAAACTTAATCCACTTCCCACTGGGCATCTGAGTAAATCTCAGACGTGTTCGAAGGAGAGAAAAGAAATGAAGCCGACAGAGTGATTCCTTTGTTTTCATTATCTGTCTCTTTTTCATTTCTTAACTCCTTATATAACTGGAACATTTATAGCTTACATGAAACACGTTGATTTTTATATCTGCATATACATTATATCTTTGGACTTTTACCTGTTGGGCAGCATGAGAGGTTAGTGAAGATTAATTAATTAAAGAACATTTAGCTGTCGAATTATACTGTATCTAGTGTGAATAAGGCCATGCTGTCCTTCCTTTGATGACCCAAACTACATTACTGCGTGTTTTTTCAATGCAAATTCATGTTCCTGCGTTCTCAGTTCTCACTTTGCTTAGCATCATGTTCTGCTGCACATGCTCAGTTCTCATGCTTCTAATATCCATCCATCCATCCATCCATCCATTATCTGTAGCCACTTATCCTGTACAGGGTCACGGGCTGGAGCCTATTCTAGCTGACTACGGGCAAGAGGCGGGGTTCACCCTGGACAAGTTGCCAGGTCATCGCAGGGCTGACACACAGAGACACACAACCATTCACATTCACACCTACACTCAATTTAGAGCCACCAATTATCCTAACCTGCATGTCTTTGGACTGTGGGGGAAACCGGAGCACCCGGAGGAAACCCACACAGACACGGGGAGAACATGCAAACTCCACACAGAAAGACCCTCGCCGGCCACGGGGCTCGAACCCAGAACCTTCTTGCTGTGAGGCGACAGTGCTAACCACTACACCACCGTGCCGCCCCTGATAATCTCATCTCATCTCATTATCTCTAGCCGCTTTATCCTGTTCTACAGGGTCGCAGGCGAGCTGGAGCCTATCCCAGCTGACTACGGGCGAAAGGCGGGGTACACCCTGGACAAGTCGTCAGGTCATCACAGGGCTGACACATAGACACAGACAACCATTCACACTCACATTCACACCTACGGTCAATTTAGAGTCACCAGTTAACCTAACCTGCATGTCTTTGGACTGTGGGGGAAACCGGAGCACCCGGAGGAAACCCACGCGGACACGGGGAGAACATGCAAACTCCACACAGAAAGGCCCTCGCCGGCCACGGGGCTCGAACCCTGACCTTCTTGCTGTGAGGCAACAGCGCTAACCACTACACCACCGTGCCGCCATAATAATAATAATAAGTTCAATTTATACAGCACCTTTCTCATACACCCAAGGTCGCTTTACAATTAGGGGAAAAAAAGTCCACCAAAAGAGGGTCAGGATGTAATTCCACTGGCGTAGCTACCCACAGTCCCACCAAAAGGCACACGAAGATAAATCCCACACCACCTGCACAGCCACTGCGACATCACCAGGCAACATCACTCAGAACATCACACCATGGATCCAAAAAGCGAGCACAGAAGCACTGCCGCACAGAGCCCAAACCACCTGCACAGCCACCGCGACGCCACCGAGCAACATCACTTAGAACACCGCACCATGCACAAAAGCACTGCCGCACTGAGCGCTCGACAACCCTGATGTTAAAAGAGCAACAAGCTCACTGCAGTCCATAGCGAGGCGCACAGGCATCACCCACAGTGGACCAAGGCCAGAAGGGAACCAACGCCCAAAACTGGGTTGGGAGCTACACCACAACCGCCAGACAAAACATTCAAACAAAAAAGACATATCAAACTATATAAACACAAAAAGAAAAACAAGGGGAGGAAAAAAAGAAGAAAAAGTTTTGGTGAGAAACGGCAGCCAAAATGCACACAGCGTACTCTCAACCAGAAACGGGTTAAACTACCTGGACGTTTTGTTGATCCAACTCAAATTTTTAAGGATGCACTGCTTGACATCTCACCAATGAAAACAATTTCAAATCTCTATAATTCACTGCAACACCATTGGCTAAGTTCTCTGTGTTTGAATGCACTACGCCCAATATGACAAATTGGTTTCCATGAGATTCTCATCTGTGTCGGCATTTAAAAGAAAAGTTTTCATCATCAGGAATTTCAGGGCTTTCATTTTCATTTGATGTATTTTTTACTTTTTACCGCCTCTTCATTTTTTCGAAGAATGTTTTTGTTTTCATTTAAACATCTCAAACTGAGTCCATCCACTTCATTAGAGTTGCATTCAGACATTACTGCAGAGAGGACTAACATGAGTGATGAGTGAGAGCAGGATAGCTTCAGGAAGGGAATGTCTTGGTGCCTTAGGCAGAGATACCAAACCCCCAACATTAGTGCCATCACAGTGGGTGATCAAGCCAAAGCTAACAATGCTAAGGTTTGCCCATGGGAGCACCACTCATCTCAACTTCCCGTGTCAGATGGGTTTGATCTCCTGCTGAGAAGTCTGTTAAAGCACCTGCTGAAGAGCCTCTGGTTACAGAGGCTATCTGTTTTACAGCACGTGATTTAAGTTAGGCCTTTAGGAACTCCAGCAGCTTTATTTAGCTGTATGCTGGAGCCAGGGTGCTGGATATTGCAGGTAATCTTAGTGTCTTAGGCAAGCATAGGTTTTAGAAGATAGTTATCTATCCAGGAGCAGTGTCTGATGCTGTAATATCCAATGCGGCTTACAGCAGGTTACAGTCTGTTGTAACTGTTGGATGTCAAGTTGGTGCTTCAAAAACAATGTGGGTTTTATCGATAATTGGAGTAGTTTTGAGGTCATGGTTGGCCTGTTAGGTGCAGGACAGGGTCTGTTCCACTCAGGAAGGTGCCGCTCTCATGTCTTGTCATCTCAGATTAGGCTTATCTAATCGGTGACAATCCAGAGCCAAGGCCAGGGAGCAGATTCTCATTCTCATTATCTCTAGCCGCTTTATCCTTCTACATGGTCGCAGGCAAGCTGGAGCCTATCCCAGCTGACTACGGGAGAACGGCGGGGTACACCCTGGACAAGTCGCTAGGTCATCACAGGGCTGACACATAGACACAGACAACCATTCACACTCACATTCACACCTACAGTCAATTTAGAGTCACCAGTTAACCTAACCTGCATGTCTTTGGACTGTGGGGGAAACCGGAGCACCCAGAGGAAACCCACGCGGACACGGGGAGAACATGCAAACTCCGCACAGAAAGGCCCTCGCTGGCCACGGGGCTCGAACCGGGACCTTCTTGCTGTGAGGCGACAGCGCTAACCACTACACCACCGTGCCGGCCAGGGAGCAGATAAACAGACTAAACTGATTGTCCGCTAGCTGCCATGAGTTGTCACTCAGGTTCCACCATATTGCAAGTGTGTCTGTTTCTCAAAAGAATTTAGTATTCGAATTAACATAACATTAGATCATACCAGATGTACAACCACCGCCAGCACCTTTGATCTGAAGCTAAATATCAGGTCTTAGTAGGGGTTAATCAGAACATCATAAGACCCATTCATTATGCTGGCTAAACCCTTGCATTAATACTGATACTTGGATTAAATATAGAAAACGTCATCGCACTCCCCAAGTCTGAAATGTGACTTTGTCATAATATATGCACTTCACTACACTACTCGCAGAACACACTGCTCCAAACCAAAAAGACGCCCCTGTATCAATATTGCACAGACTTCAGTTCCCCTCAAGGTGGAAGAATACATATCCAAACTGGGCCAAGCTCTTCATGACCTGCCAGACCACAACACCACAGCAAAGTGGAAAGCCATGAAGGATGCTATCTACCGTACAACACTGCCATGACCACATTTGGCAAAAAGAAACAGCTTAGTCATGACTGGTTCAATGCACATCTCCCCAGGATGGAACCAGTAATTGAAGCCAAAGGCAAAGCCTTCTTGGCATACAAGAGCTGCCCAAATGCACAGACACTTGCTGCTCTCAGAAATGCTCAGAGGACTACACAGCGTACTGCCAGGCAGTGCGCTAACGATTATTGGCAACAACCCTGCACAGGAATCCAACATAGTGCCAAATCTGGAGACCTCTGAGGCATGTATGATGGCATCAAAAAGGCTCTTGGTCCCACAATGAATGGGGTTGCTCCTCTGAAATCCCAGACAGGAGCAAAGATCACTGACAGGAAACAACAGATGGCCCGATAGGTAGAACATTACTCTGAACTCTACTCCCAAGAAAGATCCATCTCTGACACTGCCCTCAACAACGTAAAGGACCTGCCCATCATGGAAAAGCTCGATGAAGCTCCGTCCATGGAAGATCTCAGCAAAGCCATCGACTCTGTCCCTTCTGGCAAAGCACCTGGCAATGACAACATCCCACCAGAAGCCATCAAGTGTTACAACCACTGTATGAACTTCTCTGCCTCTGCTGGAAGGAAGGAGCAGTCCCTCAAGACATGCTTGATGCCACCATCATAACAATCTACAAGAACAAGGGCGATCGCAGTGACTGCAACAACTACAGGGGGATATCTCTTCTCAGTATTGTTGGCAAAGTCTTTGCCCAGATACTCCTCAGCAGGCTCCAGCAGCTCGCAAACCGTGTCTATCCAGAATCACAATGTGGCTTCAGGTCAGGTAGATCAACTATAGACATGATTTTTACCTTATATCAACTGCAAGAGAAGTGCAGAGAGCAAGGCAAGCCACTCTTCCTAATATTTATTGAGCTCACAAAATCCTTTGACATGGTTGGCAGAGAAGGATTTTTCAAACTCCTCAGGAAAATTGGATGCCCCCCAAGACTCTGCAGCATGCTGGTTTCCTTTCACCTGGGCATGAAAGGTACAGTCCTCTTTGACGGATCAACATCAGATTCCTTCCCCATCAACAGTGGAGTGAAACAGGGATGTGTTCTGGCACCTACTCTGTATAGAATCTTCTTTTCCTTGCTACTGGTGTGCATCTTTTATATATCCACCAATGGAGTTTACCTGCACACAAGGTCAGCTATACAACCTAGCTCGACTGCTCTCTAAGACCAAAGTGAGGACAATACTCCTCAGGGAGCTGCTTTTTGTGGATGATGCTGCACTCGCAGTCCACACAGAGGAGGCCCTCCAGAGACTGAGTGACTGCTTTGCGGATGCATGTACCCAGTTTGGGCTTACTGTCAGCCTAAAGAAGACTTGTGTCTGCGTACAAGGTGCAAGTACAGTCCCCTCCATCAGGATGAACGTCATCACCCTGGAAATGGTGGATAAATTCACTTACCTGGGGTCTACAGTCAACAATACTCTATTGCTTGACACCGAGCTTGACAGATGGCTAGGGACGTCAAATACCACCATGGCAAAATTGACTACAAGGGTATGGGAGAACTCATCTCTGACAGAGCACACCAAGATCCAAGTCTATCAGGCCTGTGTTCTTAGCATCCTACTGTACGGAAGCAAGACCTGGACTACATATAACCGTCAAGAATGATGACTCAACACCTTCCACATGTGATGCCTCAGACACATTCATGGCATTAGCTGGCAGGACCACATACTGTATAGTGACATCTTGCAATGTGCCAAAATCCCAAGCATGTACTCTCTGCTCAGCCAAAGACGCCTTCGCTGGCTTGGACATGTCCGACACATGGAGGATGGAAGACTGCCAAAAAATATCCTGTATGGTCAGTTGACCACTGGTGCCAGGCAAGTTTGCCACCCAGCACTGAGATTCAGAAATGTGTGCAAAAGAGAACTAACTTCTTGCAACATTCCAGTGGAGGACTGGGAGCAGAAAGCCGGAGACCGAGTCGCTTGGCACCTTGCCATCCTGAAGGGCACCTTGGAGGCTGACAGAAGGAGGGACCTGACTGCGGCTACAAAGAGGGCAAGGAAGAAGCTGGAGGCGGAAAAATCAAACCCTAACACCCAGTTCACATGCGAAGTGTGCAACAAGGTCTGCAAGTCCCGGATAGGCCTGTACAGTCACTCCCGTTCCCGGGCGCACCCAACATGATGGTCTTACGAGATCAGACAGCCAAAGAGAGAAGAGACTACACTACTGCATTAAGCATGCCATCACGTTAGTTCCTGCACATTATTTTATTGAAAATGTTTTGTAAACCTTGATTTGTTCACCATCTGATCCCACCGAACTCCATCAGTTGACTGAATGCTTACATGATACATAATGTAGCTCTATTTAAAGGAAAAAGAAATAGAGAGCAAAAACTAGCTCCCTGATACAGTGACAATCACACATGCACCTTAAAAAAGAGCAGTCGGAAGTTAGAATGTAAATGGTGTCAAATTAAGTTGGTAGTAATCCAAACTGGATGGAAAGAGAGCCTCCTTAGCTATAAAAAGGCCCTTGGTGCTGCTCGATCAGCATTTCTCTCCACCTCAGGAGAAGATAACACAAATAATCCTAGATTCCTACTTAATACAGTAGCAAAGTTAACGAGGAACAAGACCAGCACAGAAGCACAAAAAACCAACAGCAATGACTGTATGAAATTTTTTTCAGCCACAAAGTTGAAAATATTAGGCACAAATAATTCAGAGTATTATTTTAAAGTCAGACAATTTGATAAATTAAAAAAATATATATATATTACCACATCAGTAGAGTGATGGGAATCTTTTACTCTCATTCAATAGACCAAAACAATGTCACTAATTTCATCTTTAAAATCATCAACTTCTGTACTCGATCCCTTACCTACAAATTTCCTCAAACAGATAATACCACAAGCAAAAGTAAATGACCTACTACTGGTCTCTGATCAGGGATCTTTCTCCTTGCTTGTGTTGCTTGGACACACCTTCTAATTCAGTGGGTTTTCTTTAATTTTATTAATTAAAAGTCACTTCATGTCTTAAAGTAATGATGGATGTTGTTTCTGTTTACCTAGTTGCTCAGTTCTTGACATAATTTGGATTACTACAATTATGGAATCGGGCCATTTACTGTACTTTTATTATTTACTATTTGCTGTTTGATCTCAAACGCATTAAGAAGGCAAGAAACTCGTCCACTAATTAACTCTTGACAAGGCACAGCTGTAAATTGAAAAGCATTCCAGGTGACGACCTCATGAAGCTGGTTAAGATAATATAAAGTATCATCAAGGTAAATGCTGGCTACTTTGAAGAATCTAAAATATCAAACATATTTAGTTTTTGTTCAAACACTTTTTGTTTACTACATAATTCCATTTATGTTCCCGATGTTATTTCATAGTTTTGATGTCTTCAGTGTTGTTTTACAATGTAGAAAATATAAAATACAGAAAAATCCATGAATGAGTAGGGTAGGGGTGTACAAACTTTTTGCTGAAATGACTGCAAATGTGTTAAAAACTATCCAATGCATAATTAAAACCTAGAAGGATAGTGATGAACCGTCAACTTCAGGGAAGAAACGTGGTCAGAAAAAATTCCTGACTGACCATGATCAGAGATCACTTAAATGCTTGGTGAAGACGAATCCTTAAAAAAATCGACAGTCGAACTCATGGCTGTTTAATAATGAAAGTCAGATCATTTCCACACTCACAGTGTGACGAGAACTCTCAGGATTGGGACTAAACAGCTGTGTGTCCATAAGAAAACACTTGTTAGTGAGACTAATCAGGAGAAAAGGCTTCAGTTTGCAATGGAGTATAAAGACTGGACTCTGGAGCGATGGAGAAAGGTCATGTGGTCTGACAGTGTTGTAGTTGAATCACTAAACCTCGAGTCCGAGTCCAGTCTCGAGTCGCCAGTGTTAAAGTCCGAGTCAAGTCCAAGTCATTAAAGAAAATTTCGAGTCGAGTCCGAGTCGAGTCCACTATTGGTCCAAGAACAAGACTCCAACTGCACCATGTGACGGTGTCTGTTTTAGCCCCATTAACATGAGTTTGTTCCTGAACATGACGTACGAACAGGTGAATGTGCTTCTCTTTATCAGGGAGTGTGAAGTATTCTGTCAGAGACAGTTGTGTTTATTAATAAACGTGTCAGGGTAAGAAGGGAAACTCATGAAGCGATGCCCAGTCATGCATAGTGTCCACTGTCCAAGCCTCTGGAGGCAGTGTGATGATCTGGGGTTGTTTCAGTTGTTCAGGTCGAGGCTCAGCAACGTTATGGGGCAATAAAATGAAGTCAGCTGACGACCTGAATGTACTGAATGACCAGGTTATCACATCAATGTTTTTGTTTTTTGTTTTTTCCCCTGATGGCACGGGAATAAAATTAGGGCTCAGACTGTGAAAGGGGGGTTCAGGGAGCACAAGGAATCATTTTACACATGAATTAACCCCAACACAGTCCTGACCTTAACCCCATTTAAAGTCTTTGGGATGCTGGAGACTTTATGAAGTGGTCCAACTCTCCAGTTGTCAAGACAAGATCTCAGTGGATGGAAATAAATGTTGTGATGTTGTATCCAGGTGTTGAAACAATGATGAATGTGCTCCGTAATCAAAGCTGAAGGTGGTCCAATGAAATATTAGAGTGCACAACTTTTTTTTTTTTGCTGGGCAGAGTGCAACCCTGATTCCAAAAAAGTTGGGACAAAGTACAAATTGTAAATAAAAACGGAATGCAATGATGTGGAAGTTTCAAAATTCCATATTTTATTCAGAATAGAACATAGATGACATATCAAATGTTTAAACTGAGAAAATGTATCATTTAAAGAGAAAAATTAGGTGATTTTACATTTCATGACAACAACACATCTCAAAAAAGTTGGGACAAGGCCATGTTTCCCACTGTGAGACATCCCCTTTTCTCTTTACAACAGTCTGTAAACGTCTGGGGACTGAGGAGACAAGTTGCTCAAGTTTAGGGATAGGAATGTTAACCCATTCTTGTCTAATGTAGGATTCTAGTTGCTCAACTGTCTTAGGTCTTTTTTGTCGTATCTTCCGTTTTATGATGCGCCAAATGTTTTCTATGGGTGAAAGATCTGGACTGCAGGCTGGCCAGTTCAGTACCCGGACCCTTCTTCTACGCAGCCATGATGCTGTAATTGATGCAGTATGTGGCTTGGCATTATCATGTTGGAAAATGCAAGGTCTTCCCTGAAAGAGACGTCGTCTGGATGGGAGCATATGCTGCTCTAGAACCTGGATATACCTTTCAGCATTGATGGTGTCTTTCCAGATGTGTAAGCTGCCCATGCCACACGCACTAATGCAACCCCATACCATCAGAGATGCAGGCTTCTGAACTGAGCGCTGATAACAACTTGGGTCGTCCTTCTCCTCTTTAGTCCGAATGACACGGCGTCCCTGATTTCCATAAAGAACTTCACATTTTGATTCGTCTGACCACAGAACAGTTTTCCACTTTGCCACAGTCCATTTTAAATGAGCCTTGGCCCAGAGAAGACGTCTGCGCTTCTGGATCATGTTTAGATACGGCTTCTTCTTTGAACTATAGAGTTTTAGCTGGCAACGGCGGATGGCACGGTGAATTGTGTTCACAGATAATGTTCTCTGGAAATATTCCTGAGCCCATTTTGTGATTTCCAATACAGAAGCATGCCTGTATGTGATGCAGTGCCGTCTAAGGGCCCGAAGATCATGGGCACCCAGTATGGTTTTCCGGCCTTGACCCTTACGCACAGAGATTCTTCCAGATTCTCTGAATCTTTTGATGATATTATGCACTGTAGATGATGATATGTTCAAACTCTTTGCAATTTTACACTGTCGAACTCCTTTCTGATATTGCTCCACTATTTGTCGGCGCAGAATTAGGGGGATTGGTGATCCTCTTCCCATCTTTACTTCTGAGAGCCGCTGCCACTCCAAGATGCTCTTTTTATACCCAGTCATGTTAATGACCTATTGCCAATTGACCTAATGAGTTGCAATTTGGTCCTCCAGCTGTTCCTTTTTTGTACCTTTAACTTTTCCAGCCTCTTATTGCCCCTGTCCCAACTTTTTTGAGATGTGTTGCTGTCATGAAATTTCAAATGAGCCAATATTTGGCATGAAATTTCAAAATGTCTCACTTTCGACATTTGATATGTTGTCTATGTTCTATTGTGAATACAATATCAGTTTTTGAGATTTGTAAATTATCGCATTCCGTTTTTATTTACAATTTGTACTTTCTCCCAACTTTTTTCGAATCAAGGTTGTATGTTTCAGCAAAGCCAGATGAGATGGTTTAACAAAGCTGAGGAATGTGTAAGGAACGTTAGACGCTAGATGCTGCGTAACTTCATCTTGTTTTATCCACGTGCAGCTAGGAGTAAACTTTCTGATCACATCGTAACTCTGGATGATGGTTCTGTTTCATCATGTGCACCAGTGTGCTTACTGGTGTGATTATTGACTCCAGTCTCACACACATCGAAATTCCTCCAGATTCCTTGAATGGTTTAATGATATTCTGCACCGTAGAGTGAAATATCCAAATCCTTTCCTATCTTTCTTTGAGGAATGTTGTTTTTAAACATTTCAATCATTTTCTCACACATTTGCTGACAAACTGGAGATCCTCTGCCCGTCTTTACTCCTCAAACACTCAGCCTTTCCTGGATACTGATTTTGTACTAAATCATGATTACAGTCACCTGTTGACATCACTGGTCTCAAATCACGTCATTATTTAATTGTTTTACCTCATCACTCGCCGTACATTTCCGCGTCCCAGCTTGTTTTGGAATGTGTTGCAGGACTGAAACTCAGGAACAGATGTGCAGTTTATTAACTAATGAAATGAAGTTGACCAACAAAACATGAAACACTGTATCTTGGGTTCGTTCTGTCTGCGAAGTCAAAGTACATTTAGAAATCACTGCTTTCTTATTTTATTTGCATTTTCCATACCGTCCCAACTCTTACTGATTTGGGGTTGTAATTCAGTGTTGCAAAAATATCGAGCTCTGGGTCGTTGCTTGTTCAGGCTCATGGATAGGACCCTTACTACAATAAACTAAAAGTGCTATGAATTATTAGTACTACTCTTAATAATAAAAATAAACATAAGTTATGTGGAATGCCGCTTGACACCACATGTAGCAACACTGTCATTGGTATTAATTAAAATTCTCATCTCATCTCATTATCTCTAGCCGCTTTATCCTGTTCTACAGGGTCGCAGGCAAGCTGGATCCTATCCCAGCTGACTACGGGCGAAAGGCGGGGTACACCCTGGACAAGTCGCCAGGTCATCACAGGGCTGACACATAGACACAGACAACCATTCACACTCACATTCACACCTACGCTCAATTTAGAGTCACCAGTTAACCTAACCTGCATGTCTTTGGACTGTGGGGGAAACCGGAGCACCCGGAGGAAACCCACGCGGACACGGGGAGAACATGCAAACTCCGCACAGAAAGGCCCTCGCCGGCCACGGGGCTCAAACCCAGAACCTTCTTGCTGTGAGGCGACAGCGTTAACTACTACACCACCGTGCCGCCCTTAATTAAAATTGAAATTTTAATTTTAATTAATACCATTTTCTAAAGTCTTAGGAACTGGACATTCTCCTCCACCAACATGATCAGCAGCCATCTTTGATATATGAAACCTGTGAGTCTGGGACGACTGCGGCACCACGTTATTCACTAACGGCACCTTGTTACTCGCAGGAAATTCAATAAACCGTTTCAGATGTTTCCAAATTCAATTTTGCTGTTTTGCGATTTCTCCCAGTGGGATGTTTAGAGGATGAATGAGTGGCGGATTATCAGTCTAATATGAGATTTATTTAACAACAAAAATGAAAAAAAATGATATTTATAATAATAACTGTTCCATAGATGATAATCTTGAGGTAATTCTGATCTGCTTTTACACTCATCTGTAAACAAGGCGGCTCATGAACACTATATTTAACTCAAACTCTCTTTTAGATTCATGTTCATTTAGCTAAGGCTGTGTTTTCCCTTTCTTAAACTTATTTTATTGACTCATGATGAAAAATGCTGAAGGTAATAATCTGCTGCACAGGATGATGTGGAAACGATTTTAAAAATCAAATCAAGTTTATTCAAATGGAATCACTCAACATTACCCATGTGTATTGTGTTTTGGTGGCTTTTGCATGGATTTAATTTCACATTTTCACACGAGTTTTCATGCATTATTCGCTCGCAGCTTTGTTAAAGTGAGGTTTTTGGGTTTTTTTAACTTGTATTTATTGATTTTCGTGATAGCACACAGACATAAGTGAACATACCACGTCAAAGCACGTTAAAGTTTTGGATAAATCATCTTCACTCGGGAACATAAATTTATTACATTCATGCAGATGTTAAATCTGTGATTGATTTGTAATGAGCTTAATGTTGGTTGCAAAATTTGAATAACTGGTTTTCAATGTCTGTATGTATTTCCCGTTTTTCTCCCCCTAATCTTGGATCAAGTCTAAGCCGGCTTGATGCACAGCAATTACAAGGCAGATGTTGCTTGTGACTTTCACACTGCTTTTATCAAAAGAATAAATTTCCACTTGAACTGGTTCTTTAGTCTGAGCGAACTAGCAAACAAAATCATACTCGTGAATTAAAGTGAACTGAGAAAGCATAGCCTCTTGTAATAGAGGTTATACTCTACTGGCCCTCCCTATACACTGAGTACGCAGTTGTGTCGGACCCCGCAGGTCCTTTTTATAATAAAGATAATCAACAGGAGACATAGAGCCAATCAGTGACTTTGACCCAGTACAGGGGGCACATGTCAAGCCAATCAGCATCTCTCTGACCCAGGGCGCCTCATGTCAATCAGGTCAGGTGCACCTCAGGTCAATCAGGTGCTGCAGCAACTGTCCAATCAATCATTATTCCTGCTAAAGAATGATATGATGTATGACGTGATGGACCCTCCAATACATAGTTTGCACATGACGTCACAGAGTCGCGGATTCCCTAGTGGCGGCCATCTTGTGGGTCAAGCTTACCGTACGGGTGACTGAGCACACATTGTAACGCACGAGTACAAAGTCTTCAAAAGAACCCAAGCAGGCTATTTAAAGCTAGCAATGGTACACACCTGTTGTATTCACGGCTGTCGTAATAGGTCAGATGATGAAGTCAAGCAGAGCTTTTATGGAATTCCCACTGTACGGGAGCACGAAGGCGAGCAAACAAAGAAACTCAGCATACAAAGGAGAAACCTATGGCTTGCGAGAATCAACCGCAAGGATTATCAGCCTTCCAAACACAGCAAAGTCTGCTCCGATCATTTTATAAGTGGTAATTTGTTTAAATAAACAAACAATTGTGTTTAAGTTTGTTTTTGGAAATCAAAACATCATGTGAACAATCTCTGGAGAATGCCTAACTGGAACCGCTGAGTGTACGTTTACATTGTAATGTACACTTAATATCGCTCGTTTGTCACGTTTCTATTTGACACTTGTCACTTCACTCACGCAAGGGTCATTTTTGAAAAACATTTTACGTCTATTCTGTATGATTTAATTTGTGTTTAATCAACTTATTACGGTTGCATAACATTCGACAGTCTATTTAATGCTAGAATATATAAAGTTGTATATATCAGACAGCCTTTAAAGTTTGATGAAGTCAGTTTCAGGCTTTGGAGCAGGCTTTGGCAGTTTCAGGCTTTGGCAGCCCTGCATAGTCACTTGAAAATGCATCTTTGTCCACTTCGTAGGGGTCAATTCCCCCAATCAAGGCCAGTTTGGCTGCATACCGTTGTCATGAGATGTCGTCTAATGTATCTATATACTTCTGTTTGTGTGATTTTGCCGACATTGATCTTTATTTTAGAAAACTGACTATATAACTTCATAAATTCGTCCGAGATAACGTAGCCGGTAATGGCGATGGTCCGTTTTGTTTGACCCACAAGATGGCAGCTGGAGGGCGTTCCCCGGAATGCCGTGACGTCAGTGAAAACTATGTATTACATAAATGAAGACAGAGAACAGAAGTCAGCATTCTGGCTCTCCCCTTTTAGTTATGCTGTCATAGTTAGTTTTACTGGAGTCCCTGCTTGCACTCAATGCAAAATGTACACTGTTTCTGCTTATTCAGGTGGCATTGGGCATACCTAACAACCTGTGTTCTCCCCTCCGTCTGTCCCTCTGAGTTACATGTCAATCCTGAGATCGAGATGCTGAACCTCTTCCGCTCCTCGGACCTGCCTGATCCATCCTGATGCTGTATGTCTGGCTGGAGTCTCATCACATCCTGTGGAGGACGGCCCCATGTGGACACTTGGAAGACACTCTGGACTCTTACAGTAATGCTTTTGTACACAGTTGACTTGCTAACTTTAGGACTGCAGTTGTCATGAACAGTTTTGCACTCAAGTTTCCATCAATGAAGAGTTTATAACATCAACCAAACTGACTTCATGTTAAAACTGTTAATGTTATAATCATGCTGTCTGTTATCACCCAAACGAGGATGGGTTCCCTTTTGAGTCTGGTTCCTCTCGAGGTTTCTTCCTCATGTCGTCTGAGGGAGTTTTTCCTTGCCACCATCACCACAGGCTTCATCATTGGGGATAGATTAGGGATAAAATTAGCTCATATTTTAAGTCGTTCAAATTCTGTAAAGCTGCTTTGCGACAATATCTACTGTTAAAAGCGCTATACAAATAAACTTGACTCAATTTGACTTGACTTGATTCAGGCTTATGTCATGGAGTCATTCACTGCAAATGAGGGAATTGATACGGATCTTCTTTCGCAGTTCATACAGTATGTGAATATTAAGCATTTCTGTTCAGAACTAAACCCCTGAAGTCTGCTGCATCATCACTGATGCAAAGAAAAATGAGATCAGTTTTGTTCGGATTCTCAAGTCAAGTCAAGTTTATTTGTATCGCGCTTTTAACAATAAACATTGTCGCAAAGCAGCTTTACAGAATTTGAACGACTTAAAATATGAGCTAATTTTATCCCCAATCTATCTCCAACGAGCACGCCTGTGGTGACGGTGGCAAGGAAAAACTCCCTCAGACGACATGAGGAAGAAACCTCAAGAGGAACCAGACTCAAAAGGGAACCCATCCTCATTTGGGCAACAACAGACAGCATGACTATAACATTAACAGTCCTAACAAAGTCAGCTTCGTTGATGCTATAAATCCCCCATCAACGGAAACCCAAGTGCAAAACCGTTCATGACAACCGCAGTCCCAAAGTCAGCAAGTCAACTGCAGTCCTAAAGTCAGCAAGTCAACTGCAGTCCCCAGCCACAAAAACACCACTGCAAGAGTCCAGAACGTCCTCCAGGCGTGACCCCCAACTGTCCACATGGGGCCACCCTCCATAGGAGCGATGCAATGAGACTCCAACCAGACACAGGGCACCAGGATGGACCAGGCAGGTCCGAGGAGCAGAAGAGGCTAGCATCTCGATCCCAGGACCAACATGTAACTCAGAGGGACAGATGGGGGGGGGAGAGAAGAGAGAGAAAACACAGGTTGTTCGATATGCCCAATGTCACTTGAATAAGTAGGAATAGTATACATATTGCACTGAGTACAAGCAGGGACTTTGGCAACTAACTCTGACAGCATAACTAAAAGGGGAGAGCCAGAAGGTAACACAGGCATGAGGGGCCCCGGGACATAAAGCAGCCAGCCACTACACCGTCAACAAACTCGAGTGAGCAAGCGAGTGGGGACTGACAGCATCCATACATCCCAGTTTACCAAAACACTCTGTCTGAGGACCCTCCAGATCTACACCTTTACATCATAAACACCATTAACAAAAGGTTTGACTAAACAGATATATTTCCAGCCGAGACTTAAACACTGAGACTGTGTCTGATTCCCGAACACTACTTGGAAGGCTGTTCCATAACTGTGGGGCTTTGTAAGAAAAGGCTCTGCCCCCTGATGTAGCCTTCACTATACGAGGTACCAGCAGATAGCCTGCACCTTTTGATCTAAGTAGGCGTGGCGGGTCATAGAGGAGCAGAAGTTCACTCAGGTACTGTGGTGCGAGACCATTCAGTGCTTTAAAGGTCAATAGTAGTATTTTATAATCAATACGAAATTTGATTGGGAGCCAGTGAAGTGTGGATAAGACAGGGGTGATGTGGTCATATTTTCTAGTTCCCGTAAGGACTCTTGCTGCTGCATTTTGAACTAACTGGAGCTTGTTTATGCACTTATTGGAACATCCAGACAGTAAGGCATTACAATAATCCAACCTGGAGGTAACGAAAGCATGAACTAGTTTTTCTGCATCATGCAATGACATTAAATTTCTTATCTTAGCAATATTTCTGAGATGAAAGAAAGCTATCTGGGTAACGTTATCAATGTGAGTTTTGAATGAAAGACTGGAGTCAATAATCACTCCGAGGTCTTTTACTGCTGCACGCGAAGAAACAGAAAGGCCATCCAGAGTCACTGTGTAATCAGAAAACTTACTCCTAGCTGCATGTGGTCCGAGTACAAGTACTTCAGTCTTGTCAGAGTTAAGCAGAAGGAAGTTAATAAGCATCCAGTGTCTAAAGTCCTTTACACATTCCTCAATTCTATTAAGCTGGTGTCTCTCATCAGGTTTTGCAGAAACATACAACTGTGTGTCATCAGCATAACAGTGGAAACTAATACAATGATAATCAAGTCCAATCTTCACACCATGTTATCACACCAACACAATAATAGCATTGCCATCAACCTTCTTTACCTTCCAATTAATACACTAATTAATAAAACTACTGTTTAAAAAGTACCTAAAGTAAGTAACATGTTCACGTGTGTACATCTCACACTCGCAGCACCAGTAGGTCATTGGAAACATCCAGCTCTTCATTACTTGTTCTGTTCACTTCATCATCACCTGTGGCTTTAAGCTGCTGCTGGCAGATGCTGAACCTGAAGCTAACATCACTTACATGGCTACTAGCATGCATGAGGTCAGTCAGGGTAGCTGACTTAACTAGTCTAGTGCATTTGTTGACTAGTTAGACATTCTGATCCCAATACGATCCCTTAGAACAATAAAGTATTTAAAGATGAACGTTTCTACCATTTTATTTTTTTAAACATGTTTTGGGGGCGGCACGGTGGTGTAGTGGTTAGCGCCATCGCCTCACAGCAAGAAGGTCCGGGTTTGAGCCCCGTGGCCGGCGAGGGCCTTTCTGTGCGGAGTTTGCATGTTCTCCCCGTGTCCGCATGGGTTTCCTCCGGGTGCTCCGGTTTCCCCCACAGTCCAAAGACATGCAGGTTAGGTTAACTGGTGACTCTAAATTGAGCGTAGGTGTGAATGTGAGTGTGAATGGTTGTCTGTGTCTATGTGTCAGCCCTGTGATGACCTGGCGACTTGTCCAGGGTGTACCCCGCCTTCCGCCCGTAGTCAGCTGGGATAGGCTCCAGCTTGCCTGCGACCCGGTAGAACAGGATAAAGTGGCTACAGATAATGAGATGAGATGAGATGAGATGAACATGTTTTGGTACATTTGATTTTCCCTGTCTTAGCTTTTGCCCAGATTTATTTTTTATGTTTTATTAAATTTTTTTTACCTCCACCACCTTTGTTGGAGGAGGTTATGTTTTCACCTCCATGTGTTTGTTTGTTTGTTTGTTTGTTTGTTTGTTTGTTCTCAGCATGACTCAAAAAGTAGTGAATGAATTTTGATTAAATTTAGTGGACAGCTTTAGTATTATCCTCGGTTTAAGTGATTTGATTTTAATAGTGACAACACATGGCTTGGTGGACGTATGCACCTCACCGAGTGCCCCTCTCGTTATAAATAACGTTTTGGATTTAATTTTTCACTATAGATATCCGAATTGAATTGAAATTGACGTTTGTCCTCAGGCAGTCACACTGGTGAACACTCTCAAATGTCTGCTATCATTAAAGATAAAAAGCTTCGATTTATTTCACTTTTTTTTACTCTCATGCCCATGTTTCAGAATGTGCTTTATTTTGCTGTTTAGCATCACTATTACAAAATTTTTAAAAATCTTTTTCAACATTTTGAGAAATTAAATTGTAGATTACGATATAAGGAGAATAAAATTCTCAATACTTCAAGATGAAAATAATAATAATATTTATGGAATGAACTTGTAAGAATTCATAGACAAGCTGCCAGTTTATATGGAGACAAACTAAAATGCCATTTTAGTTCCCTGCTCAGCTGAAGGTTCTGGGGGACTGATATTGATACTGATACTGATAGGGTTGGGGGTTTGAGCCCCAGCACTGCCAAGTGACCCTTGGGAAAGGCCCTTACCCATATCAGATCAACCTATCCACATTGACCCCACATAGAAGTGGGAAAAATATGTAGGGAAAGAAGAAGAAGGAGAAGAGTGTTCATTATGAACTTTCATAGGAGGGACACTCCAACCAAAATGGCATTGATTTAAGGAGCAACAGTTTACCTGAAAAGCTGGATTTATTCACGCTATCATAATGCATATCAACCATATGTAATTTATATATTATTTATGGCTATTCATGTGAGATTATCTGCATATGGATGTGACAGTCTATTCCTAAAATATAGATACTAATAAAGGACAGCACCTCATGGTACTCAAAGGTGGGAAAAAATTATATCGTGGACAACAGGGCAACCAAATCTATTTTAACTCGCCCTGTAATGAGTGCGTGGGCTCCTGCTACAGGCTGAAATTTTCTAACTGTTTCTGATGAAATCTACAGGAAATCTGTGCTCTATACGTGCTATGAAAATCTCAGACACCGAACATACTCTGACTACAGTGTCTTGCAAAAGTATTCATCCCCCTTGGTGTTTGTCCTGTTTTGTCGCATTACAGGCTGGAACTAAAATGGGGTTTTGGAGGGTTAGAACCATTTGATTTACACAACATGTCTACAACTTTGAAGGTGGAATTTTTTTTTTATTGTGACACAAATTAAGATGAACAAATGGAAGTCTGGAGTGTGCATAAGTATTCACCCCTTTTCATATGAAACCCCTAAATAAGAGCTGCTCCAACTAATTCACTTCATAAGTCACATCATTAGTTGATTAAGCTCCACCTGTGTGCAATCAAAGTGCCACATGATGTCTGTATAAAGCAACCTGTTCTGGAAGGACCCTGACTCTGCAACACTACTAAGCAAGCAACATGAAAACCAAGGAGCCTCCAAACAGGTCAGAGACAAAGTTGTGGAGAAGTATAGATCAGGGTTGGGTTATAAAAAATATCCCAAACTTTGAATATCCCACAGAGCTCCATTAAATCCATTATAGCAAAATGGAAAGAACATGGCACCACTACAAACCTGACAAGAGAAGGCCCCGCCCACCAAAACTCACAGACCGGACAAGGAGGGCATTAATCAGAGATGCAACAAAGACACCAAAGATAACACTGAAGGAGCTGCAAAGATCCACAGTGGAGATGGGAGTATCTGTCCATAGGACCACTTTAAGCCATACACTCCATAGAGTGGGCGAGGCTGTATGGAAGAGTGGCTAGAAAAAAGTCATTGCTTAAAGAAGTCACGTTTGGAGTTTGCCCAACAGCATGTGGCAGACTCCCCAAACACATGGAAGAAGATTCTCTGGTCAAATGAGACTAAAATGTAACTTTTTGGCCATCATGGGAAATGCCATGTGTGGCACAAACCCAACACCCTGAGAACACCATTCCTACAGTGAAGCATGGTGGTGGCAGCATCATGCTGTGGGGATGTTTTTCATCTGCAGGGACAGGAAAGCTGGTCAGGACTGAAAGAAAGATGGATGGCACTAAATACAGGGCAGTTCTGGAGGAAAACCTGTTTGGGTCAGCCAGAGGTTTCAGACTGGGATGAAGGTTCATGTTTCAGCAGGACAATGACCCTAAACATACTGCTAAAGCTACACTGGAGTGGTTTAAAGAGAAACATTTAAATGTCTTGGAATGACCTAATCAAAGCCCAGACCTCAATCCAATTGAGAATCTGTAGCATAACTTGAAGATTGCTGTACACCGACACAACCCATCTAACTTGAAGGAGTTGGAGCAGTTTTGCCTTGAGGAATGGGCAACAATCCCAGTGGCTAGATGTGCTAAGCTAATAGAGACATACCCCAAGAGACTTGCAGCTATAATTGTAGCAAAAGGTGGCTCTGCAAAGTATTGACTTTGGGGGTGAATACTTATGCACACTCCAGATTTCTGTTTTTTTATCTTAATTATTCTTTGTGTCACAATAACAAAACAATGTGCACCTTTAAAGTGGTCGGCATGTTGTGTAAATCAAATGGCTCTAACCCTCCAAAAACCCATTTTAATTCCAGCTTGTAATGCAACAAAACAGGACAAACACCAAGGGGGGTGAATACTTTTGCAAGGCACTGTACATATGGGATACACATGAATACTGTATATGTCATCTGTTGTCACATATTTCCGCTAATGTTTAAAGGGACGGGATATTTGATGCAAAACAGACAAGCATATTCATGAATAAGACTGTTTTGTATTTAGAGAAAGGCGATATGTGAATTAAGTATGATGTGGGAAAAGCAGTCATTAATATGCGTGCTTTTGTTGGAACAATATCAGGAAACGAAGTGGTTTCCATAAATGATTTCTATTAAAATGAAGTCACTTGGGTTTTTTTTAATAAAAGGAATGACATTTAAATACTAAATTGTTTGGGCCTCGTAACAGTTACCCTTATGTCATCGGTAAATAAAACTGCAACTATTACAAAGTAATGAACCTACCAAGCTCAGAATTAACCAGAAATAACTGACATCATCGTGTCCTGTTTTCTGTAATCATTCTCCTTTATTCATCTTTAATTCAGCTTGACAATAAATACCACATAGCAATACACACATTTGATCAAATGTGTCCAGTAGGAAATGAGGCCCAGTGTTTTCCATAAGAGCGCGCTGTAAGAGTAACGTCACATTATTTTCTTTCAAAAGTTATGATATTTAACTGTCAAATGATTAAACTGTCCATATAAGGTCAAGGTGGACTTAATCATCAAAGCACCATTTAGAAAAGATTCCCTCCCCACCAGTAGAGGAGTGATCACCGGAATTCTAACTTCCTGACTCTCTTGTATAGAAACACACAACAAAGAAACAAGCATTTACTGCGAAGTCTTGCCCATCAGTATGGTTGTGTGAGTCGAGTGATTCTTCTGATTTTTCATTCTGTGGTTGACTCTTTGATCACTGCACAAGTTTTTGGGATTCCAAATTTTTTATTGGAGATTTAGGTCATGATGATCACTGGTGCAAAACCACGTTGTCCTGTCAGTGCCATTGTTTCCCACAGCCTGGAGCTGACACCTTGGTGCTGCACTCAAATTCAACTTTGACACAGTTTATGCTAACTTTTTCAAAGCACAACCAATAAGATTAGTCCTCATGTGATGAAGCAAAGATGCAAATCGCTCCTTCCAGTCGCGGAGCACCTAATTATTGCCTAATTCTTCAACATAAAATAGCCCTGGCATCACTCAAGGATGAACTCACAGTGAGTCTCATTTTCTTGCTCTCTATTTTTTCTCCCATCTATTCTAAAGGACATAACCTTTGTTTTGTTTGAGATTTAGATACATACTGGGTTTTGAAACATGCAGAATGGACTAGCTCTTTGAATGATCTACGGTTTCATATGTATCTTGATGACCTGGCACCACTTTAACCTCACAGTAAAAATGTTTATCAGTCATACAGTGCATCTACAGTGGTGCTTGAAAGTTTGTGAACCCTTTAGAATTTTCTATATTTCTGCATAAATATGACCTAAAACATCATCAGGTTTTCACACAAGTCCTAAAAGTAGATAAAGAGAACCCAGTTAAACAAATGAGACAAAAATATTATACTTGGTCATTTATTTATTGAGGAAAATGATCCAATATTACATATCTGTGAGTGGCAAAAGTATGTGAACCTTTGCTTTCAGTATCTGGTGTGACCCCCTTGTGCAGCAATAACTGCAACTAAACGTTTGCGGTAACTGTTGATCAGTCCTGCACACCGGCTTGGAGGAATTTTAGCCCGTTCCTCCATACAGAACAGCTTCAACTCTGGGATGTTGGTGGGTTTCCTCACATGAACTGCTCACTTCAGGTCCTTCCACAACATTTCCATTGGATTAAGGTCAGGACTTTGACTTGGCCATTCCAAAACATTAACTTTATTCTTCTTTAACCATTCTTTGGTAGAACGACTTGTGTGCTTAGGGTCTTTATCTTGCTGCATGATCCACCTTCTCTTGAGATTCAGTTCATGGACAGATGTCCTGACATTTTCCTTTAGAATTCGCTGGTATAATTCAGAATTCATTGTTCCATCAATGATGGTGTAGTAAACCCCGGTGTGGGTGGAGCACAGAAGCATGGCAGGCGAGAGTTTGTGTTTACACACTTTCTTTCTTTCTTTCTTTCTTTCTCTCTCTCTCTCTCTCTCTCTCTCTCTCTCTCACTCACTCACACAAGTGTTGTGGTCAGAGAGAGCCTCTTCTCTCCTCTCCCCCTCCCTTTATACTCCATCCCTGCAACACACACACACACACACACACAAATTGACATCAGGTGTAATGACCTAGCCACTTACCTTCCCCAACCCCGCCCTCCATTCACAGACTGCTGCTTGGCCACACCCCCGCTGCTACATATGGCAAGCCGTCCTGGCCCAGATGCAGCAAAACAGGCCCAAACCATGATACTACCACCACCATGTTTCACAGTTGGGATAAGATTCTTATGCTGGAATGCAGTGTTTTCCTTTCTCCAAACATAACGCTTCTCATTTAAACCAAAAAGTTCTATTTTGGTCTCATCCGTCCACAAAACATTTTCCAATAGCCTTCTGGCTTGTCCACGTGATCTTTAGCAAACTGCAGACGAGCAGCAATGTTCTTTTTGGAGAGCAGTGGCTTTCTCCTTGCAACCCTGCCATGCACACCATTGTTGTTCAGTGTTCTCCTGATGGTGGACTAATGAACATTAACATTAGCCAATGTGAGAGAGCCCTTCAGTTGCTTAGAAGTTACCCTGGGGTTCTTTGTGACCTCACCGACTATTACACGCCTTGCTCTTGGAATGATCTTTGTTGGTCAACCACTCCTGGGGAGGGGAACAATGGTCTTGAATTTCTTCCATCTGTACACAATCTGTCTGACTGTGGATTGGTGGAGTCCAAACTCTTTAGAGATGGTTTTGTAACCTTTTCCAGCCTGATGAGCATCAACAACGCTTTTTCTGAGGTCCTCAGAAATCTCCTTTGTTTGTGCCATGATACACTTCCACAAACGTGTGTTGTGAAGATCAGACTTTGATAGATCCCTGTTCTTTAAATAAAACAGGGTGCCCACTCACACCTGATTGTCATCCCATTGATTGAAAACACCTGACTCTAATTTCACCTTCAAATTAACTGCTAATCCTAGGGGTTCACATACTTTTGCCAGTCACAGTTATGTAATATTGGATCATTTTCCTCAATAAATAAATGACCAAGTATAATATTTTTGTCTCATTTGTTTAACTGGGTTCTCTTTATCTACTTTTAGGACTTGTGTGAAAATCTGATGATGTTTTAGGTCATATTTATGCAGAAATATAGAAAATTCTAAAGGGTTCACAAACTTTCAAGCACCACTGTACATCCAAGGATGCACAGTAATCACACAGGTCAGAACCTACTGTCAACTGTCCTCTAGTTTCCTGAATTCATAAAAGCTCCTGGACTCACTTCACACTAGAGTTCATAATAGTGCTTTCAGTTTCACCATCATTAGACTTGCTACCCAATACATTTGCCCAAATTCACCACTGCCTTAGAGACAGCACAAGTTATGTTCAAAGAAATCTTCAGGTGTTACAGAATCCTGGAGGACATTGTCACAGACGGGGGTATAATTCACATCTGACATGTGGAGAGCTTTCTGCTAACAACTAAATATATATATATCAGAAATTCATCCAATTGCCACTCACAATCTAATAGAATATATTAATTATTGGATTATAAGGTTTTTTGAGATCATACAGTCAGAATTATTAAGGTGACTGTAACACCTACCCTCTACCCCATCCTTCCTGCAGAGGTTTGTGCAAAAGCCTTGATTGTTTGGGCTACGCTCGAGCATTTGCCCATTGTCTTGGTTTGTTTTTTCAATTATGCTATGGTCTGTTTGCACTGTGATTTCCGTTCTTCTGACTACTTCCTGACTCATTATTTTGATGTGGATCGTGAGAAAACCAATGAGGGGAATCCAGCAGTGAAAACAAATTGAAGACAAGCAGGGCTCTGGCATTCTGGATCAACTGAAATGGCTTTATAGCATGTGCAGTGTAGTCAAGTCTCGAGATGGTGAAGGATTGAACAGGACAGGTACCTTCTTTGTAAGTGATGGTTGAATTCTCCTCCTGAGTGATGGTCGAACCTTCTTAACTAAGTCAGATCTGCAAAATATATTCAGAACATTGAAAATCCATCCAACACCATGCCAAGGTTTTTTTGCAATTTTGGAAAGCGTGATTAGGGAGATCTCAGGGGAAATCAATTAGATAAGATATGATAAGATATATACACAACGAGACTGTCAATGACAGTGTAGCTCACTCCGGCCCAAATTTGTGTAGAAGCTATGTGCACCCTAGGTACCCCTACCTTCATGCCAGAAAGAATCAAAATCAGTCAAGTATTGAGGAAGAAGAAGCGATTTGTGTGGAAACTGCTCGTTAGAGCTTAATTACTCCATATCTTCATTATTAATTGCAATTATGCAAATTTGGGTAGAAGCTATATGCACCCCAGGCAGACCTACCTTCCTGCCACTTCCTGGCAGAAAGAATCAAAATTGGTGAAGAACTGAGAGAGAAGCAATTTTTGTGAAATGTGGATGATGCTGGCCAGATGATGGATGACAGATGACTGGAGACAGACAACGGACAACAGATGACAGATGACGGACAGACAACGGACGACACATGATGGCATAAGCTCATCGCCTGTCGGCCGGATGAGCTAACAGTATATAACAATATAACAATAAGAAGCTTTATTGTCATTGTACTGTGTACAAGGAAATTTTGAATTTCCAAACTGAACAACAATCTTTCAGCAGCTTTCAACAGTACAAAGACAGTATAAACATAAAACAATGTAACTGTATAATAGTTGTAAGGTGCTAGTTGGTGTTAGCAGCATTCAGGGTGAGGGGGGTTCGAGGTGGAACTTGAAACTTTCCACTCTTCCCATCTCGTCTCCATGTATGCAGGGGGCAGAGTGTGTGGATCTCCAAATCTGCAGTGATCCCTTGGGTTTTAAATTTTGGGTTGGAATCTCTGTGCTCTTCACCAGGTTTGGCACCTGCTTCCTGCAGGCCATCTCACTGTTGTCTGAAATCAGATGCACAACAGTGGTGTCAACCACAAACCTGACTATTGTGTTGGAGGAGTGTTTTGGGGTGCATTCATATATAAACAGGGAGAAGAGGAGAGGGCTGAGGACACACCCTTGTGGCACTGAGGAAGAGGATGGATAATGTGCAGTCTCCAATCCTTACGCTCTGGCGTTTGTTTGTTAAGAAGTCCATAAACCATGAGCATTGTGGGGTTTCTAGGCCAAGGATGTGGAGATTGTTGACCAGTTTGTGGGGGACTATTGTATTGAAAGCGGAGCTGAAACCAACAAACAACATCACATACTGGATGTGTTCCAGGTGTGTGATGTCTGGAGTGCACTAGAGATGATGTTCTCCATAGATCTAATTGCTCTGTTTGCAAATTGGTGTTAGTTCAAGGTCAGGGGGGATGATGTTTTTTATGTGTAACATTATCAGTCTCTTAAAGCACTTCATGATCATTGGAGCCAGGGCAACTGGGCGTTAGTCATTCCAGCAAAGCACTTCTGACTTCTTGGACACAGGGAAAATGGTGTTGGATTTGAAGCAGGTGGGGGCATCAGCTCGCTGCAGTGAGAGGTTGAATATATTGGTAAATATATCATACATCTGGATCAGCTGCTTTGTTGACCAACTGGGTGGTCAATTTTGGGTGGACCTCACCTGATGGCAGTGAAAAACAAGTGGTTGTTCATTCTCAGGTGGCACAGCATGGGTGGCAGCTTCACCCTTTTGGTTCATGAAGCAGTCAAAGAACTGGTTCAGCACACTGGGAAGAGAGGTGTCTATGCTGGAGGGTAGGGTGTTGTTGCTTTTGTAATCTATAATTGCTTTAATCCCAGTCCACATTCAGCAGAAATTGTTCTTTTTGAAGTGTTTTTGAGAAGGTAAGATCAAATCAATTTCTAGGAACATCTAGCATCTCCGTCCTGCTGCCAGTTGGTTTGAGGTGATGATTCTATCCATGATGATGCAGTATGCCTCCCAGCCATATCAAAAATAAAAGACAAAATTACCTCTTCCTAATGGGTGAGAGATCACACTTAAACCTAGATCAAATATTCAGAATCAGACAGATATTGATTTAGTTTTGTCCAAGGCCATTCTTCGGTCATGAAACCACCACACCACCCGCTACCAGGTTACCTCTTAAGTAAAAACCTGGGTCAAAATCTTGAAGAATGTCTCATGAACAACAGGGATAGAAACAAACAACCACAAATAAAATTACTGTGACTCCATCTGTAACTTTTGATAAACTTCATTTCAGCTTATTGGTTATGTCTTTTATGCATGACATTTAGGTTTCATATGAGGCAGCTGACATTCTCCTGCAGTAGAGGATGATGAGATGTAAAGGTCAAGCATTTTGAAACCAGCACAGCAGAGGGGTTAAGATTAGATTACACATGCCCCACATTACAGGAGTCATGTGCTTCATAGTAGTTTAAGAAGGAAACACAATTTACCATTGTCAGGCTGCAAATCAAATCTCCCTCAAAGTTTATCTCAATCCTGATGCCACCAGGTAATTTGTGGCTGTCCTGCATAAATGCTTCAACACCAGTTTGAAAAGCCTTTATCTGTCTCCAAGGAAGCACGGTCGGCAATTTAGTACAAATGATGAATTAATTGATTAAATAATTAATGATCCCTCACGAGCAAGAAAAAAAAATCACGAACAAAGACAGCCATTCCCCAAAGAACAGCATCCACGCCATAAAGTGGGTTAACCACAAATGGATAAATAGTTTAGATTTACAAAGGGAGAGCTATTTACTGTATAATTAACGCATGGCTAGAGTAGCACAGCTGTAGTCCGGCAACCAACAATAACAACACGACAGTAACAACAGCACAAGTAATGTGTTTACTGATAGGAGGGAATAATGTCTCCATGACTTTCCCAGGTTATCCTTATCCCCCGTACTAACTGATACGTTCCAGTCAGCTCTTCATTTGTTCATTTGGCTACAAAAGCATTAGTCAGATCAGACAATGATGTTGGTTGAGGAGTAGAGTCCTCTGATGTTACGAGTAGGGTCCATCCCATTAAGTTGGACGTCTGGGGTGCAGTCGGTGTTCCAGTTCTTCCCAAAGGTGTTCATTGGGGTTGAGTTCAGTCAGAGCTCTGTGAGGACACTCGAGTTCTTCCACTGGAGCAGGTTTGGGCTTCTTAGCTCCAGTGAAGGGAAAATGTAAAGCTGCAGCATGCAATGACATACTGTACAATTGTGTGCTTCCAACTTCTGTGACAACAGTTTGCGGAAGAACCACGGTCAGGTGTCCATATAGTGTAGATGTTTGGACATGTGAATATTCAGATCCAGCAATTTTGCATGTGCTACAGTCACAGGAAATACCTCAGGTGCTATTTCTGTGTGATCAAAAAGCATAGAAATGTATCCTTGCATATTGTTGGTATTTTGGTGACCACTAGTACAAAGACTGACATGGAGAACAGCTCCTCAAGGTCTTTATAAGAACTCAGTGGATATAGTGGCGTATAGATATTTCGATTTTATGAATAGAAATTATGTGCATATTGTGTATAATGTGGTAGAAAAACCGAGCTGGATGAAGACTAATGTGTTTTTTTGTCACTTTCTGTCAGTGTTTTACTTCAGTATTTAAGTGTCACAATTGCAAGACTTTTATATTACAGTATATTATTTTATTTATTCACTTTTATTTTAACCTTCTGGGGTCTGAGGGTATTTTCTGGCACTGTAATGATTTTGGTATGCTCTGATTTTGTTGTCAATTTCAGCAAATCTAAGCAGTATTTTCAAAGTTATATGACTTTTTTGTATTCAGCACAAGTTCAGCTACAATAATACCTCTGTATGTCATGATTGCACCTTTAAAAAAATAACGGATGAATGAAGATGTTGTAAAATGCAGTTTTAGAACTGTGTTGGAATTTGTGAGAAAGCATGACCTTACCTATTCTGATGAACCGTTTTGATTACTTGAGGTGATTCTGTTCAGTTTTAGGAATGTATCAAGCACAAAAACTTAAATCTGCTCCGTTGATTTGGACAATTTACTGGACATCAAAAAAATGTATGTCCTATTGTTTTGGGATAAAGGGTTGGCAGTGGGAGGGGTTTTCAATGAGAAGGGTAAAAATTTCCATTCCATTCAATGAGAAGAGTGAAAACCCCTCCCACTGCCATCTCTTAATCCCATCAGGTCAAGTCCCAATGTGTAAGGTCATGTTTTTTCACACATTCCAACACAGTTCTAAAACTGCTTTTTACAACAGCTTCATTTATCTGGTATTTGACTTTATTTTGGTATTTGACTCGATTCAGTGTGTCTTGAAATTAACTCTTGTACTATTTTACTCAGTTCAGAGCCACAACCAACTCTGTTGCTCTGTTACACAATTACTCTGTAATTTTGCTCCCACTCCAACTCCAAATGTTACTCTCTAAACTCAAAATAGAGCAAAATTAACTATTTCTGAGGAAAATACTTTTAACTCTGGAAAAAAAATTGCGCAGTCATTTTTCCTGTGTATGCACTACAGCGCACGCATATCAACCGACCTGATCATAATAAATAGAAGAAATATTTACACCTACTCAAGTTGATCTTTGGCTGGATCGAGTTGAAGTAAAAAAAAAAAAAAAGGCACCGTTCATCATCAGTGTCACAGTTCTCAAGACTGAACTGAATCGTTGTCCTGAATCAAGAACTGAATCATGAATTGAATTGCTGTCCTGAATCATCCGAAATGCTTAAAATCCGTGTGCCATCTCACAACAAGTTTTACCTCCAAACAGCCTAAACTATGTCTGACAGATTTTATCCTGTTTACAGTGGGCGTTCCCATCGCAAAAGAGAAACCAATCGAAACCAAAAGAGTGAAAGTGATTATCAGGCCATTACCATGGGAACAGTCATTTATGAACACGTAAGTGGCCGCTCAGCGCTCCGACTCTGGTGTGACTGAGGACAGTGACAAGTTTTATGTTTCATCTAATTTAAATAATTTAAAAACTATAATATTATTTGGCAGTGGGCACATAGGAAAGTATAAAGTTTCTGTCGATATGTTTATCATGCTTGTATGGTTAAAACTCGTGAAGATCTCATCTCATCTCATTATCTCTAGCTGCTTTATCCTGTTCTACAGGGTCGCAGGCAAGCTGGAGCCTATCCCAGCTGACTACGGGCGAAAGGCGGGGTACACCCTGGACAAGTCGCCAGGTCATCACAGGGCTGACACATAGACACAGACAACCATTCACACTCACATTCACACCTACACTCAATTTAGAGTCACCAGTTAACCTAACCTGCATGTCTTTGGACTGTGGGGGAAACCGGAGCACCCGGAGGAAACCCACGTGGACACAGGGAGAACATGCAAACTCCGCACAGAAAGGCCCTCGCTGGCCACCGGGCTTGAACCTGGACCTTCTTGCTGTGAGGTGACAGCGCTAACCACTACACCACCGTGCCACCCACTCGCGAAGATATTTATCTAAATACATGACCTACTCGTTCTAAACCTGCCGAGCTTCACCGGAAAAGCTCTTGACCCCAAAGGGTTAAAAGCTTACACTCTCCATCCATCCATTATCTATACCACTTATCCGTCAGGGTCACAGGAGCCAATCCCAGCTGACTTCAGGTGAGAGGCGGGGTTCACCCTGGGCAGGTCATTAATCTATCACAGGGCTAACACAGAGACAAACAAACAATCACACCTCTGGGCAGCTTAGAGCAGCCAGTTGACCGAATCCACATGTCTTTGGACTGTGGGAGGAAACCGGAGCACCTGGAGGAAACCCACACAGGCATGAGGAGAACACATAAGTTCCACACAGAAAGACCCCAGTTCAAACCCAGAACCTGCATCCTGTGAGACAACAGTGATATCCACTGCTTCACCGTTCTGCTCAGCTTACAATCTAAAATCCACAAAAGAAGTCAAAATCCAGACAGAAGGTCAAAGGCTAATATAGAGATCCAGAAGCAGAAATGAGAAAATGGACAAAAGGTCATCAGATCAAAGACAAAGACAGAATGCTCAGAATGTTAAGAGCAGCCTTATAAGAATAATAATTGTACACTGATTAAAAAAGAAATGAGGTGCAAACTAGCACATAACACAAATGCCAACTTTTATTCTATCTGCAGTTATCTTACATTTGTCATTAATAAGGGATTGAACATAAAAAGTACCATTACTGCAAACAATACAGTCATCACGCTGAGAAATAATAGGTGCCCTTTTCTTCTGTTGTCTTCTGTTTTCTCTTTTTAATAAAATTTTAATTAAAACTGTCAGTGAGTACAACCAAAAGACTCAGTGTAATTTCACACTGTAGTGCATATGGAGGACAGACAGAGTTTACATATATATATATATATATATATATATATATATATATATATATATATATATATATATACACTGTGTGCACAATTATTAGGCAAGTTGTATTCCTGATGATTAATTTTATCATTGAACAAATACAGTGCTCTCAGTCAATCCAAATTGTTAATAAACCTAAAACCAGAATGATTAACAAAGGAAAGGGGAGTTTAGGCCTTCTCAGGGGAATATATAAGTGTGCAGAATTATTAGGCAACATTTAGTGTGCAGAATTATTATGCAACTAAATGAAAAGCTTAAAGTTTCCCATCTCACTTGTTTATTTTAATTTTCAGTGTAACAAATAAACAACTCAGAATTAACAAATAAACACTTCTAGCATTTCAAAAATATTCAGTGACCAATATAGCCACCCTTCTTTTCAATAACTGCCATGAGCCTTCCATCCAGTCTGTTAGTTTTTTTGATTTGTTGACGATCAACTTTTTGTGCAGGAGCAACCATGGCCTCCCAAATGCTATTCAGAGTGGTGTATTGTCTTCCCTCGCTGTAAATCTCATGCTTAAGAAGGGGCCACAAGTACTCAATAGGGTTTAAGTCAGGTGAGGAAGGGGGCCATGTCATTACTTTGTCATCTTTAAGGCCTTTGTGGGCTCGCCAAGCAGTGGAGTACTTGGGTGCATGTGATGGTGCATTGTTCTGCATAACAATCATGGCCTTCTTGAATGATGCAGACTTCTTCCCATACCACTGCTTGAAGAATGTATCTTTTAGAAACTGGCAGTAGGTTTGGAAGTTGATGTTAAGTCCATCTTCAACCTGAAATGGTCAAACTAGCTCATCCTTAATAATAGCAGCCCATGCCATTACCCCTCCACCACCTTGCTGGTGTCTGAGTCAAAGTGCCCTGTGTCCATTAGTTATCCAGCTATGGGCCCATCCATCTGGTCTATCCAGAGTCACTCTCATTTCATCCGTCCATAAAACCTTTAGAAAATCTGTCTTCAGATATTTCTTGGCCCAATCTTCACATTTCAACTTGTGAGTCTTGTTTAGTGGTGGTCGTGTTTCAGCCTTCCTTACCTTGGCCATGTCTCTGAGCACCGAACACCTTGTCCTTCTGGACACTCCAGGTCGGTTGCAGTTCTAGAATATTGTGGCACTGGAGGATAATGGGTTCCTGGTAGCTTCATGTTTAATCCTTCTCAAGTCTTTTGCGGTTAATTTGTGTCTTTTCTTCTCCACACATTTTTTGCGACCCTGTTGACTATTTGCAACAAAACGTTTGATTGTTCTGTGCTCACATTTCTATAGCTTAGCTATTTCAAGAGTGCTGCATCCCTCTGATAGGCATTTTATAATTTTTGTCTTTTCAGTGTCTGTTAAATCTCTTTTTTGGCCCATTTTGCCTGAGATAAAGAAGCTGCCTAATAATTATGCACACCTTAATATAGGGTATTAATTACTTTAGGTCACACCCTCCCTCATTACACAAATAAATACCACCTGAGAATGCTTAAATCCAATTAGCATTCAAGTGTATCTAGCTTGCGGTTGGAAAACATGCATAGAAATAATGGTAGGGTCAGAGTACTCACTTGCCTAATAATTGTGCACACAGTGTATATATATATATATATATATATATATATATATATATATATATATATATATATATATATATATATATATATATACACAGTTAGGTCCATAAATATTTGGACAGAGGCAACATTTTTTCTAATTTTGGTTCTGTACATTACCACAATGAATTTTGAACAAAACAATTCAGATGCAGTTGAAGTTCAGACTTTCAGCTTTAATTCAGTGGGTTGAACAAAATGATTGCATACAAATGTGAGGAACTAAAGCATTTTTTAAACACAATCCCTTCATTTCAGGGGCTCAGAAGTAATTGGACAAATTAAATAATTGTAAATAAAATGTTCATTTCTAATACTTGGTTGAAAACCCTTTGTTGGCAATGACTGCCTGAAGTCTTGAACTCATGGACATCACCAGACGCTGTGTTTCCTCCTTTTTAATGCTCTGCCAGGCCTTTACTGCAGCGGTTTTCAGTTGCTGTTTGTTTGTGGGCCTTTCTGTCTGAAGTTTAGTCTTTAACAAGTGAAATGCTGCTCAATTGGGTTGAGATCAGGTGACTGACTTGGCCATTCAAGAATATTCCACTTCTTTGCTTTAATAAACTCCTGGGTTGCTTTGGCTTTATGTTTTGGGTCATTGTCCATCTGTATTATGAAACGCTGACCAATCCGTTTGGCTGGATTTGAGCACACAGTATGTCTCTGAATACCTCAGAATTCATCCGGCTGCTTCTGTCCTGTGTCACATCATCAATAAACACTAGTGACCCAGTGCCACTGGCAGCCATGCATGCCCAAGCCATCACACTGCCTCCACCGTGTTTTACAGATGATGTGGTATGCTTTGGATCATGAGCTGTACCACGCCTTCGTCATACTTTTTTCTTTCCATCATTCTGGTAGAGGTTGATCTTGGTTTCATCTGTCCAAAGAATGTTCTTCCAGAACTGTGCTGGCTTTTTTAGATGTTTTTTAGCAAAGTCCAATCTAGCCTTTTTATTCTTGAGGCTTATGAGTGGCTTGCACCGTGCAGTGAACCCTCTGTATTTACTTTCATGCAGTCTTCTCTTTATGGTAGATTTGGATATTGATACGCCCACCTCCTGGAGAGTGTTGTTCACTTGGTTGGCTGTTGTGAAGGGGTTTCTCTTCACCATGGAAATTATTCTGCAATCATCCACCTTCTGTGGGTGTCCAGGTCTTTTTGCATTGATGAGTTCACCAGTGCTTTCTTTCTTTCTCAGGATGTACCAAACTGTAGATTTTGCTGCTCCTAATATTGTAGCAATTTCTCGGATGTTTTTTTTCTGTTTTCGCAGCTTAAGGATGGCTTGTTTCACCTGCATGGAGAGCTCCTTTGACCGCATGTTTTCTTCACAGCAAAATCTTCCAAATGCAAGCACCACACCTCAAATCAACTCCAGGCCAATATCTGCTTAATTGAGAATGACATAACGAAGGAATTGCCCACACCTGCCCATGAAATAGCCTTTGAGTCAATTGTCCAATTACTTTTGGTCCCTTTAAAAACAGGGTGGCACATGTTAAGGAGCTGAAACTCCTAAACCCTTCATCCAATTTTAATGTGGATTCCCTCAAATGAAAGCTGAAAGTCTGGACTTTATGTCCATGTCCATTATATAACTATAACTTGAATATGTTTCAGTAAACAGGTAAAAAAACTAAATTTGTGTCAGTGTCCAAATATATATGGACCTAACTGTATGTATATAAAATTTATTTATAGTTATAACCTGGTTGTATTTTTTTGTTGTATTTATTTAAAAAAAACCCACTGCGTATAGATGATAAGCAGTCATGTCCAATCACATGCCAATTATCACTCTATTAAAGGACATGTGCAGTAAATAGGTTGTGACAATCATGTACATTATGTTTTATTCCCACCAGTTGTGGCTCCCTGGCAGTGTTGTTAATTACGGACCAAGTGTAACTAATGGGTTCACTCATGCAGTTTTCAATACAACAGTTATCATTATGTCTCTAATGGATGAAATTAGGTGTAAAATGGGGTTTATTGACACACCAGAAACCAGCTGTGTTTGGTGTGTTATCTCACCAAAACAGGACCAGAGCCAGAAAAGTGGGCCGTTTCGAGGCTGTCAGTCTGCGTACTGAAGTGTGAGACATGATTTAGAGCCAAAAATGCTTTCATGTTGTTTCTTGTGTTGCTTTGTGTTGTTTTCAGGCTTTTACTGTGCCTTCATGTTCTAATTAGACTTGTGTTTCAGTTTAAGAAATAAACATGCATACGGTATTATTATGAGTTTTCAACAAGACATTGATCCCTCCATATAAAATAGTTTTCTGTATTAGCAGTTTGCATCACATAAGAATGTGCATTATGTGACACATGCAGTGTAAGAATATCCTGCATTGACCGAGACGATATTTTCATTACTCCACATCCAAGCAAGAACACACTGAACACATTGTTCCTTTCCAAACTTCTTCCAAATTGACTATATGTCAACTAGAGAAATGGGGATTTCATCACTTCCATCTCTTTTCTTGGTTACATTGATGTTCCATCCAAAGCTGAAGCAATGATTTTCTAGCCTCAACTATATAACTCTCTTAAATGGTAAACCCAAAAGTCTCAAAAGGAAAGAAGCTGTTTATGAGGTTTTTCTGACCCTCAAAGATCTGTTTTCCCATCCTGACATCTCCCTCCCATTGTAGCAGAGGTAGACACCACTGAGAACGTCACTGGGAATGGTATAATGTCATGGTGCTCCCACATCACATATCTGTATCCATGAACCTTTTTACTGTAGGAAGCTTAACCCAGCCAAATGAAATTATCTCCCAAGATTTCTCTCCCAATCTGCTCATAACAGACTAGTTTTCACAGGCATGTCTGCTGATGCTCTCCCAAAAAAATGACTGTCGTCTTAACTCTGACAGAAGGGTCCAATTCACATCAATTTCATGTCACATATCCGGAAAGCGTTCTGCCAGCAGCTGAACATTAATGTCAGTCCTTCCTCTGGTCATCTTTGCCAAAGGAATGGACAAGTGAAGCATTTACATATGAAATAGAGAGATTTGACATTTATTCCTACAGGGTAAGTTGACAAGAACATGCTACCCAAGAACACGGCTTTGAGGGAAAACGCAGATCTCTGGAACGATGTATTTGATGTGTATGTTTTAGCTCCAGATTGAGCACCAAATAAAATGCATTGGGATTAGGTTGGGTGGGTGCAGTATTCGGATTGTCATTTGTTACATATTATTTGCATGTGAATCTCATCTCATCTCATTATCTCTAGCCACTTTATCCTGTTCTACAGGGTCGCAGGCAAGCTGGAGCCTATCCCAGCTGACTACGGGCGAAAGGCGGGGTACACCCTGGACAAGTCGCCAGGTCATCACAGGGCTGACACATAAACACAGACAACCATTCACACTCACATTCACACCTACGCTCAATTTAGAGTCACCAGTTAACCTAACCTGCATGTCTTTGGACTGTGGGGGAAACCGGAGCACCCGGAGGAAACCCACACGGACACGGGGAGAACATGCAAACTCCGCACAGAAAGGCCCTCGCCGGCCACGGGGCTCGAACCCGGACCTTCTTGCTGTGAGGCGACAGCGCTAACCACTACACCACCGTGCCACCCTGCATGTGAATCATCAAAGTAAAACTGTATTAAGAAATTAGCTTTTTTTATTATCCACATTTGGATTTGAACCAGAAGTGGGCATGACCTTAACCATGTATAGTTTTTTTTTTTTTTAAACTGCCAGAAGTGCCAGTCTTTGTATCCGACACATTTTCTGTTTGTCAGTAATGCCAGTGCCAGTCCAAAACCAACTACAAATATGGCTGCTCAGAACTACAACACCCACAAACCACAGCGCCCTCTCTCACCTGTTTATTAAATATACCTGTCACTCGTTTCCTGGTTCATCAGCCCCTGCTATATAAATATCTCTCTCACTCGATGCGAAGTATCGTTCAGTGTTCATTCCTGTCATACCGAGCGTTTATTCTACTGCCTGCTTTATTGTGTCTCGACTCTCGCTCTCGTATCTTTCTTGTTATTCTCTAGCCCTGTCTGCATTGCCCCGTCTATCAATCGATCGACCTTCGCCTGTCCCACGACCTTGATTCTAGTCTCGCATTTTGGCTTTATTTCCAGTTTGCTTTCCCCGATCTCCCCTACACATACATCCGTAAGTGCCTGCACCCTGACAGGATACTTTGCCGTGATGGATGCAGCAGAGGAGGTGAGGCAAACTGCTCTGAGCACTCAGGGGCACCTCTTGGGGGAACATCAGCAGATGCTTACTGATCTCAACACCAAGATGGCTCAGCTAGCTGCCGTGATGTCGCAGGCCCTCCCAACGCGCCCTGAAATCCCCCCAAGTTCCTTGCCTTAGCTTCCATGCCCAAAGAAATATGCTGGGGATGCATGCAGTTGTAAGGGATTTTTGCTTCAGTGCTCCATGTACTTCTCTATAATCCAATACATCTCCGATGAACGTAAGCTCGCAAGGTTTCTTTTGTTCTTGACCGGCAAGGGAATGCAGTGGGCCAGCACGGTGTGGAAGAGTGGAGGGGAGCACACAACTTCATATGATCGTTTCCTCACACTATTCAAGTGTATGTTTGATCATGAACCTGAGGGAATTGAGGTTGGCGAGAGCCTATTGACCATCACACAGGGCTCGAGGAGAGTTGCCGACTATGACCTAGATTTCCGAATTCTCGCAGCAGCCAACGGCTGGAACAAGCCGACTCTAAAAGCTGTTTTCCACCAGGGGCTCTGCCCTGCTGTATTGAGTGAGCTGGTGTGCCGTGATGAACATCTCACCTTAGACCCCCTGATTGATCTCGCGATTCGGCTGGACCATCTACTATCCAGTCGTCCGTCACTCAAGGAGGAGGCTGCACCCACTTCAACCACTAATGCTCCCACACTCATGGAGGTCTCACAAACTTATCTGAAATGCTCCAAATGAGATCGGAGGAAAGAGGGCCTGTGTTTCTACTGTGGGAGTGCCAACCATCAGATTATTCAGTGTCCAGTCCACCCACCGTGCACCAGATCTGCGGAGACTAAGGCTGACCCAGTGAGTCCAGTGAGATCATTGGGCTCAGTCTTTCAAGGTTCCTGTATTGCTGAAACTGCCTTCTTCGACCCATGTGCTTTCTGCATTTGTTGACTCAGGGGTGGAGGGGAACTTCATTGACAGCTCAGTCATCCAGAAGTTCAGTTTGCCCACAAACCCTCTGCAGAGCTCACTCAGCATCAGGACAATCAATGGAGGCCCGATAGGGGATGGCCTCGTCACCACCCAGGCCACTCCCATGCACATTCGGGTGGGAGCTCTCCATTCAGAGCTAATCTCACTCCTAGTTACCACTACCATACATCATGACATCATTTTGGGTTATCCTTGGCTGCAGCTTCATTACCCACTCATCTCCTGGCAGAATAAGGAGATTCTCCAATGGTCCCCAACCTGTTTTCAGAACTGTCTTCAGCATCCTCAGCTAAGTCTCTCCTCCACCTCTGTAGAGAGTCCCCAGCCTGACTCCCTAGAAGGGGTCCCAGAGTGTTACCTGGACCTAAGGGAGGTTTTCAGTAAGGGTAATGTGTGCGGCCTACCACCACACCACCCCTACGACTGTGCCATTGACCTCCTACCAGGCACTTCCCCACCACCCAGTTGCATCTACCTTCTGTCCCAGATGGAACAACCGGCGATGGAGGAGTACATACAAGAGGTCCTCAAACAGGGCTACATATGCCTGTCTACTTCACCTGCATCAGCAGGATTCTTCTTCATGAAGAAGAGAGGGGGCGGCCTCTGCCCATGTATAGACTTTCGAGGACTCAATCAGAACTCAGTGAAGTACCCATATCCTCTTCCTTTGGTGCCCTCAGCTTTAGAACAGCTCCATAGTGCCAAGGTGTTTTATAAGCTAGACCTACACAGTGCCTACAACCTGGTCCATATCCGAGGAGATCAGTGTAAGACGGCCTTCAGCACCAACACCGGCCATTTTGAGTGTTCCAGTGTCTCATCAATGATGTCCTTTGGGACATGTTAGGGAGATATGTGGTGGCATACATCGATGATATCCTGATCTACCCTCCAGATGAAGAGAGCCATCTCCAACACATCCAATCAGTGCTCAACTGCCTGTTAGAAAACCACCTTTATGTCAAAGCTGAGAAGTGCGAATTCGACATGCATCAGATCTCCTTTCTGGGGTACATCATCAGTGCAGAGGGTGTCAGTATGGACCCCTCCAAGGTTTCTATGGTGACTTCCTGGCTGGTGTTCACTTCAGTCAAGGAGCTCCAATGCTTCCTAGGTTTCACAAATTTCTATTGCCGTTTCATCAGAAATTTCAGTACTCATGCGGTGCCCTTGACCTCCCTGTTAAAGAAGGGACCAAAGTGCCTCCATTGAACCCCTGCAGCCAAAGAGGCCTTCAACAAGCTCAAAACTGCCTTCACCACAGCCCCAATCCTCCAACACCCTGACCCTACCCGACCTTTCACCGTCGAGGTGAACACCTCTGAGATGGGTGAAGCAGGGGTCCTCTCACAGTGTTTTGGTGAGAAGCCCAAGCTCCACCCAGTCGCATTCTTCTCAAAGAAACTCACCTCAGTGGAGAGGAACTATGACATCGGGAACAGAGAACTACTCACTGTCAAGCTTGCTCTGGAAAAATGGAGACACTGGCTAGAGGGAGCCACTTACCCTTTCATCATACTTATGGATCATAAGAACTTGGAATATCTCAAGAAAGCCAAGAGACTTAACCCACACCAAGCCCAATGGGCTCTGTTTTTCACGCGCTTCCACTTCACAATGTCCTATTGTCCAGGCACCAAGAACACTAAGGTGGATGCTCTGTCATGTGTCTTCAGCCCATCTCCTCATGACTCTGAACCTCACCCCACGACCTGTCCCACAATCTCGATTCTAGTCTCACCTTTTGGCTTTGTTTCCAGTTTGCTTTCCCCACTCTCCCCTGCACATACATCTGTAAGTGCCTGCGTCATGACACTGTTCAATTAAAATAATGTATTTATTATTATATTTGTACATTTACAATACAGACACATGTACAGACCATTCCAAATCCACCAGTGCTAATCTACTGTGTCCTTGGAATCAGAGAATGTAGAGAGTGGGGTTGTTTCTCGTTTTATTAAATAGCACTTTGCCTTTCAGCACTCATAAACACACACAAAATATCAAACAAATCTAAATAACATCAATCGCAGCTTTCTGCTGCTTGACTCCATTTCAGCTCAGCCAGGTCAGGCCAGGTAAGATCAGCTACATGTCTCTGTGGTGTCTGGCCACCAAGGAGGAAGTGAAGTGAGTACATAAATAGACTTCCAGAAACTACAGCCAGGTGCTGTCAAACACTGGATACCTGCTTGTTCTCTGCTACTCTCACAGCTGGCACTTGACCACATCCTCACTGCCATACATGCAGTAATTATAAAGATTATACAGACTCTAAACAAGCAGGTGCATTAACTTGCAGAAATACTAAGGCACGTTTTCCTTCAGTCCATTTTTCCAAGAGTTGTCTGGTTGAAAATGTTACAAGATCAACTACAGTTAAGATGCCTGTGGCGTAGTGCTAGCAATTTTAAAGCATCGAATACAAATATAGCCCAGTTTCACCAAGTGAACTAGGAACCTGACTTCAAAACTGGTGAGTTGGTTTCGTGGTACATGTGTCCACTTTTCACCTAGGAGATAATGAGTTCTACTTGCAGTCGGGTCATACCAAAGACCATCATAAAAATGGTACCTGCTGCCATCTGGCAAGGCACAGCACAATGCAGATATGAGTAGGGAGTCAAACTCTCATGGTTACCAGAGAATCAGCTCCCCACAGTAACCCTAGATACAGTGGTGTTTGAAAGTTTGTGAACCCTTTAGAATTTTCTATATTTCTGCATAAATATGACCTAAAACATCAGCAGATTTTCACACAAGTCCTAAAAGTAGATAAAGAGAACCCAGTTAAACAAATGAGACAAAAATATTACACTTGGTCATTTATTTATTGAGGAAAATGATCCAATATTACATATCTGTGAGTGGCAAAAGTATGTGAACTTTTGCTTCAGTATCTGGTGTGACCCCCTTGTGCAGCAATAACTGCAACTAAACGTTTGCGGTAACTGTTGATCAGTCCTGCACACCGGCTTAGAGGAATTTTAGCCCGTTCCTCCGTACAGAACAGCTTCAACTCTGGGATGTTGGTGGGTTTCCTCACATGAACTGCTCGCTTCAGGTCCTTCCACAACATTTCCATTGGATTAAGGTCAGGACTTTGACTTGGCCATTCCAAAACATTCACTTTATTCTTCTTTAACCATTCTTTGGTAGAACGACTTGTGTGCTTAGGGTCGTTGTCTTGCTGCATGACCCACCTTCTCTTGAGATTCAGTTCATGGACAGATGTCCTGACATTTTCCTTTAGAATTTGCTGGTATAATTCAGAATTCATTGTTCCATCAAGCATCCGTCCTGGCCCAGATGCAGCAAAACAGCCCAAACCACGATACTGCCACCACCATGTTTCACAGATGGGATAAGGTTCTTATGCTGGAATGCAGTGTTTTCCTTTCTCCAAACATAACACATCCCATTTAAACCAAAAAGTTCTATTTTGGTCTCATCCATCCACAAAACATTTTTCCAATAGCCTTCTGGCTTGTCCACATGATCTTTAGCAAACTGCAGATGAGCAGCAATGTTCTTTTTGGAGAGCAGTGGCTTTCTCCTTGCAACCCTGCCATGCACACCATTGTTGTTCAGTGTTCTCCTGATGGTGGACTCATGAACATTAACATTAGCCAATGTGAGAGAGGCCTTCAGTTGCTTAGAAGTTACCCTGGGGTCCTTTGTGACCTCACCGACTATTACACGCCTTGCTCTTGGAGTGATCTTTGTTGGTCGACCACTCCTGGGGAGGGTAACAATGGTCTTGAATTTCTTCCATTTGTACACAATCTGTCTGACGGTGGATTGGTGGAGTCCAAACTCTTTAGAGATGGTTTTGTAACCTTTTCCAGCCTGATGAGCATCAGCAACGCTTTTTCTGAGGTCCTCAGAAATCTCCTTTGTTCGTGCCATGATACACTTCCACAAACATGTGTTGTGAAGATCAGACTTTGATAGATCCCTGTTCTTTAAATAAAACAGGGTGCCCACTCACACCTGATTGTCATCCCATTGATTGAAAACACCTGACTCTAATTTCACCTTCAAATTAACTGCTAATCCTAGAGGTTCACATACTTTTGCCAGTCACAGATATGTAATATTGGATCATTTTCCTCAATAAATAAATGACCAAGTGTAATATTTTTGTCTCATTTGTTTAACTGGGTTCTCTTTATCTACTTTTAGGACTTGTGTGAAAATCTGATGAAGTTTTAGGTCATATTTATGCAAACATATAGAAAATTCTAAAGGGTTCACAAACTTTCAAGCACCACTATATGTGAGATTGTTGCTACCTGGTGTGCCTTAACCTGGTTAGTAGTTGGTGGGAGTCTGCCTGGGAATACCAGGTGCTAGCATGGAAAGGACTTTGACTTTTGACTATATTTCAAGGACAGCAATGAAAAATAAATAATAAAAGGTACAGCATGAAAAAGATTGGCTTGGTTGTTGAGGTAGTGGATCGTAATCTATCTGGCGAGTCGTGAGCAACAGAGCCCACCTGTGTCACCAGCCCTGGTTAGATCTTTTCTTGATTCTGTTCTTTTCATGTTTAAACTGATTCATCTGCATGAGGAAACAAAAAGCAATCAGCGTCTTTGTGGCTTGCTTTTATCGCAGTAAATCTGCATGAAGTCGGATCTTCAACAAGCCGCCGTATGATCATTAGGCGTGGTAATCGCAAATACTGCATGTAGTGTATACACACACAAAAGCTGAGGCCCCTTGTGAAGATGCCAGTGGTAGAACTGAAAAGGGAAAATCTTTTTGATTGCATGGTAGCGTATTGACACAGCTGCAAAACTCCACCCTCCAAAGTGGAGTGTGTGTGTGTGTGTGTGTGTGTGTGTGTGTGTGTGTGTGTGTGTGTGTGTGTGTGTGTGTGTGTGTGTGTGTGTGCACTACACATCTATCATCTGTAAGAGCTTAAAAGCAGTGCACTACCACTTACATTGAACCTACCGTTTCATTTCACCCAGAGAGAAAAAAAAAATCACATCTGTATATACACACGTTTCAAAATATGTGCTTCTTTGTGAGAGTTCCATTCAAACGAAAAATGCATACAATTTCTGAGTGCATGCGCGTGTGTGTGCGCGTGTGTGTGCGTGCATGCTAAGGGAAAATGGCTCTCTATTTATGCAGCTCTTAAGCTGTAGATGGTTTGCTTTGTGTTTCTGATGAAAAAAGCTGTACAGTACAGCAGAAAATTCCCCATAATTGGCTTCTGTTAGTGCCGAGGCTTGTCATCTTGACTTTCTATAAACGCAGCAATTCAGCGCTCTAAAAGGCTGGTGAAGTCACAGCCAGCCTGGAGAAAAGAAGAAGAACCACATCAGTCAGAGATGACAACACACCCCGCACACGTATTGATCTTTGAATCAATGATGGCTGAATATGAAGGGTGGACTCTTCACTGCCAGACCATGACCTCGATCTTTCTTCTTTCTTCCTGCTCTGAAGATCCTTTGTTGCAAAAGTAACCCCCCCATAACCCCCCACACACACATTAAACCGTAAAAATCCTGATGTTCCTGCAAAATACAATATAAAAATTCAGTAACTTCAGTATTTATGATGCTGATTTATAACTGTTATATACAACAGCACAGTAATACAGTATACAGTACATACTGTAGTAATACAATGCACAGCAATATCGTACTGTTGGTATGAAATGGATCGTGGGACAGGAGAACTGCGAAATATTTCAGGTGGACGAACACAAAGCAACGGCTGCTTAAAAGGCATTTCAATCCATTCATCATCAGAGCTCCGGCTTGTCCCTTCTTGTCCAGTAATTGAGTTATAAAAATCGATAGTGTCGATAACAAAGTGATTTCAGATGCCACTTTAACTATCAGAGCGTCTGTCTCCATCCTCCACCATTCAATATTTCTATACAGCTACAGTAAATGTCAAAAAAAGAGAAAGGGATCTACATGGAGGAAAGCTTTATTTCCTTACAGCCTGCTTCATGAGCCTGATGAGCAAAAAGAGCTAGACACACTCTCGTCATGTTAATATCACCCTAAACATTTTATTCCGAAGCTGTTTCCCTTTTTTTTTTTAGTCCGTAGACCTCCACTGCTGGTCCATCCTGGAAAAAATAACAGGCCTTTAACCAAGAGAAACAGCAGTCAGTATAAAAAAACATTGTTCTTTCAGGCTCAATTCATAACCTCGGTCCACTTCTATTCCCGAACGAGTTCAGCATCCAAACGTAATTTAAGGCCTCGCTGCTTTTACACAAGCCTGGCCAGATGAATCATTCTTGGATGAAGTTATGTCGTTGAGGGCACGTGTTGGTCAGCAGGACAGGAATAGTTCCATCGAGCCCATTGAGTACACTGGAGCCAAATCTGCCACCAGTTTTCATCACGGAACCATTTTACAGCTACGAGGAATTAAAACAGCACTTTATCATTAATAAAATCACTTAATTACTTCACATGCAAATGACTGAGTGAGAAATGGAAGTGAGAGAGCGAGAGAGAGAGAGAGAGAGAGAGAGAGAGAGGGAGAGAATGCAACACCTGGCTTCTTTGAACTTTACAATATAAAAAGAACCTGATGAGAGAAAGGTATCAGATCCTCAGCAATTCACCTGAGCTTTACCTTCAGGCTTAAAGGACAAAAATGGAAGAATTTTCACCTTTCGCCTTGGAACAGGGTGGAGACTGGTGGCAGATCACACACTATAATACACACACACACACACACCTGAGTAGGTGAGTTAGGTGTAAAGGAACAGATTCACAAAAAATTATTTACACAATATTTTTTCACCTGGGTGGCGCGGTGGTGTAGTGGTTAGCGCTGTCACCTCACAGCAAGTAGGTCCGGGTTCGAGCCCCGTGGCCGGCGAGGGCCTTTCTGTGTGGAGTTTGCATGTTCTCCCCGTGTCCGCGTGGGTTTCCTCCGGGTGCTCCGGTTTCCCCCACAGTCCAAAGACATGCAGGTTAGGTTAACTGGTGACTCTAAATTGAGCGTAGGTGTGAATGTGAGTGTGAATGGTTGTCTGTGTCTATGTGTCAGCCCTGTGATGACCTGGCGACTTGTCCAGGGTGAACCCCGCCTTTCGCCCGTAGTCAGCTGGGATAGGATCCAGCTCGCCTGCGACCCTGTAGAACAGGATAAAGCGGCTAGAGATAATGAGATGAGATTTTTTCACCTCAAGCGTGGCCGATCCCTGGAGCAGCAGGAATGGCTGAAGTGCCCTTGAGCAAGGCACCGAACCCCCAACTGCTCCGCAGGCTGCTCTGGGTACGTTCTACATCACTCTGGATAAGAGCATCTGCTAAATGCCTGTCATGTAATGTAAGCCCCTCATTTCATCAAGTACGATATGGAAAAATCGCACACAACCATGCGCGACTATGATCACAGCTATGTTTTCCCGTAGTCGCGGGCAAAATCCGTGCGACCTAAAGCCATTATTTTCTGTGTACGCTCTATGTTTGACGTTATCTCGTTCGACCTTCGATGTGTACGCTCTACCTGCGTCCTATACGCTCTGTAGACGCTTTACATACACTCTACTTGCGTCTATCCACTCGATCTGATGCGATCTTAACACAACCAAGGCTCGTTCTGTTCGACCAATCTGCAACATAGCATCAATCTATCCTCGCAAGTGCGCAACCTCCGCCGATCAAGGCTCAATCTTGTCTGATCTAGCTACATACGAGTTGCAATGTACCCTCGATCAATACGATTTAGCCTGCGATATAAACGTTCTAGCCTCGCTCTGTACGATCAATTCTCGATCTTTTCTAGACAGATTCTCGCCTGAGCTACGCGCAAATTTGTCACGGTCGCCTGGATTTGCGTGCGACCTACTGTGACCGTATAAAAAGGCCCGGCGATCGGTGGCCGACCATTAGTTTTTGACCAGCCTCCAAAGGGACAACATGGACCCAATCGCTCTGCATCATGCTATTTCGCCCTATTTATATGACGTTCAGTAGGCGTAGCTTAATCGGATTAGGCGAAGATAGATCGCAACTTAAGCGATGGTCGATCTTTATTGGTTGAAGTAGGTCGCACCTTAATCCTCTTTAGAATCCAATCGTGCCCATGGGAAGAATAGGGAGCGTACGGGTCTAGGGAAGGTCTGGGACAGGTTGCGCGGAGCGAGGCTTGATGGCAAAAGAGTGAAGCTAGATCGCACGGATCGAGTGAGTGTCGAGGACGGGCCGAGCAGCACAACCATGCGCACAATCAGTTCTCGCTCGAGAAGACTAAGCACCGCTCATCCCTGTTCTAGCCTCGATTGTCTCTCGACCAATGCATCCTTTCCTCGACCTTGTTCGCTCTTTCGACGCTCTCTGTGCGACTTTTAGGTCGAGGCTCAGTTTTTTGACATGTCAAAAAACCAAGCTACGATCTCTTTGCCGGGGAGACCATTCCTCGACCACGTGCAACCGTGGAAGACCAAGGCGTGACCAACCCTCGGTCAACCGTCAACTGCGTACGACCTGCGGTGACCAAGCCACACTCTGAGATCGCAGCTCAGTCTTCCGGGAAGATTTCTCTGTGAAATGACCCCCTAACTCACTTATGCAAAGTAATTTTACAGTAACAGTGTCAGAAACAACCGAACCCAGTCTGAGTTGAAAGAGCGGAAAACTTGACCAAGCTGTGTGACTAAACTGCTAACCAGAAGCTTACCTTTTAGATACACTCTGTGGCCAAAAGTATGTGGACACCTACCCATCACACCCATATGTCCCCATTCCAAACCCACAGGCGTTACTCCTACCTTTCCTGTGATAATAATAAAGTCCACTCTTCTCTTCTGGGAAAGCTTTCCACTGGATTTTGGGGTGTGGCTGTGGGGATTGCTGTTCATTCAGTTCACAAGAGCATTAGTGAGATCAGACTCTGATGTTGGGATGTTGACGAGGCTCCAGCTCCAGTTCATCGCAGAGGTGTTCAGTGGGGTTGAGTTCAGGGTTTGTGGTCAGATGTCTACATGCTGTACGCTCGGCCATACAGTCTACATTCATCTCATAAAGAGAAAAAGAGCAAACATGACTCCTCCTCCCCGACCATATCAATGAATGTATTAATATAGGCAAGAGTAAACAAAGCCTGTAAACCTAGAGACAGTGACGGAAGCTTTTTGTTCAGTTCTCATCTCATCTCATTATCTGTAGCCGCTTTATCCTGTTCTACAAGGTTGCAGGCAAGCTGGAGCCTATCCCAGCTGACTACGGGCGAAAGGCGGGGTTCACCCTGGACAAGTCGCCAGGTCATCACAGGGCTGACACATAGACACAGACAACCATTCACACTCACATTCACACCTACGCTCAATTTAGAGTCACCAGTTAACCTAACCTGCATGTCTTTGGACTGTGGGGGAAACCGGAGCACCCGGAGGAAACCCACGCGGACACGGGGAGAACATGCAAACTCCACACAGAAAGGCCCTCGCCGGCCACGGGGCTCGAACCCGGACCTTCTTGCTGTGAGGCGACAGCGCTAACCACTACACCACCGTGCCGCCCCCTTTTTGTTCAGTTTTGAGACGATTTACACTCACCGGCCACTTTAATAGGAACTTGTTGTTGATTGTAAGATCCCTGTTCTTGGCTGCAGGAGTGGAACCCAATGTGTTCTTCTTTCTGCTGTTGCATGCTGAGATGCTTTTCTGCTCACCACGGTTGTAAAGAGTGATTATATGAGTTACTATATCCTTCCTGGAACAAAAAAGCTCGAACCAATCTGTCCATTTCCCTCTGACCCTCTCTTTTCAACAAGGCGTTTGTTTCCACCTACAGAACTGTCGCTCACTCACTCAGTGTTTTTTGTTTTCCGCACCATTCTGTGTAAACTCTAGAGACTGTTGTGTGTGAAAACCCCAGGAGATCAGCAGCTTCTGAAATACTCAAACCACCAACCACCATCTGGCTCAAACCAACACCCATACCACAGTGAAAGAAAGAAAGTCACACTTCACTGTGAGATCACAATGTTTCCCATTCTGATGTTTGAACATTAACTGAAGCTCTTGATTCGTATCTGTGTGATTGATGCATCGTGCTGCTGCCGAGGGATCGGCTGATCAGAGAACTGCAGAAAACAGCAGGCGGATGTAGGAGTGTTCCTAATAAAGTGGCTGGTGAGTGTACAGTAGTGTGTGTGATTGTATGATAGTCCAACTGCCTCCCACATCCTCCACTGCATGACACTTTGGCATGCATTATAATGATTTAAAATTAAACTGTTTTGTAAATCACTGATCAGTCGTCTCTGTTCATCTGAGCCTTATCAAGGTGTTTTAAATGAGTAACAAGCACACTGAACAACTCTTGGTTCAACGGTCTTTTGGTCAAAAAACAAAACAAAAAAACATATTCGTTCCATCATTTGTCCCTTTGTCTAATTTGTGATTTGATTTGACAAAGGGGCGGCACGGTGGTGTAGTGGTTAGCGCTGTCGCCTGACAGCAAGAAGGTCCGGGTTCGAGCCCCGTGGCCGGCGAGGGCCTTTCTGTGTGGAGTTTGCATGTTCTCCCCGTGTCCGCGTGGGTTTCCTCCGGGTGCTCCGGTTTCCCCCACAGTCCAAAGACATGCAGGTTAGGTTAACTGGTGACTCTAAATTGAGCGTAGGTGTGAATGTGAGTGTGAATGGTTGTCTGTGTCTATGTGTCAGCCCTGTGATGACCTGGCGACTTGTCCAGGGTGTACCCCGCCTTTCGCCCGTAGTCAGCTGGGATAGGCTCCAGCTTGCCTGCGACCCTGTAGAACAGGATAAAACAGGTTAAAGATAATGAGACGAGATGAGATGAGATGAGACTCCGTCTATTTATTTCTGATTTCCCATTTTATTTGCTTTTTCAGTCGCTGCTGTGGGGGACATTTCAGTGAAGCAGGCATAAACAAATTAGTCCAAATCTAGGACACGTTTTACTAAGTGTAATCACTTGACACGACTGTCAACTGTGTGGATCTACAGTCTGGGCTAAAAATAAATCAGACCCAGCCCCGACTTCATACCATTCTGTCTATTTTTACTGACAATAGTGCTGTTGTTCTCAGGAACACAGTGTGGGTGCGATAAATTGACACTATTTTATTATTATTATTATTACTTAAACTAGCTTGCCCTGCATAGTTTTGTGCTCGCAGTCGTAAAAATGAAGCAGTTGTTACCTGTATGATGCGGTGGAACTGTTCCGACCTTCTGTGTGGAACAATAGGCAGATTTTGCACTTGGTCGCCGCAGCCTGCTGAAAATAGCACGAGGGATGGAGCTTTCACGGGCTACAGTGGATTGAAATTTTCAAAATGTCCCACATTCCATCCAAGAATGTTGCTTCACTATAACAATAAATGAGCAAGCAAAAGGTTGATGGTTTTGAAAGCATACTGTTTTTCATATGTTCTGCTGCAAAACATTCGAGTGTTTGACCAAAAATGACTCAAGGGACATCCAGGTGCCAGAGACAGACGAGTGACGATCCATCCATCCATTATCCGTAACCGCTTATCCTGTACAGGGTCACGGGCTGGATCCTATCCCAGCTGACTCTGGGTGAAAGGCGGGGTTCACCCTGGACAAGTCGCCAGGTCATCACAGGGCTGACACATAGACACAGACAACCATTCACACTCACATTCACACCTACGCTCAATTTAGAGTCACCAGTTAACCTAACCTGCATGTCTTTGGACTGTGGGGGAAACCGGAGCACCCGGAGGAAACCCACGCGGACACGGGGAGAACATGCAAACTCCGCACAGAAAGGCCCTCGCCGGCCACGGGGCTCGAACCCAGGACCTTCTTTTAACCACTACACCACCGTGCCGCCCTATATGAGCAACAAATGAAAGGAAAATTCCAGTGTGCTCTTCTTACACCCTTCTCAATAGAGCTTGGACTGAACGGTGAAGGCGAAGATGAAGATAAATTGTGGCTGGTTAATAATAACTTTGTTCATTCTATAATAAAGACATTTTCACTAAGATGTGAATACATTATTTGTAATATCGCTCGCTGTATTTATGTGTCTATTTTCTGTTCTAAATCTGTATCTCACTGGAGGAAGCACTCAATTTCCAGCGGTATCCTGTTCTCATTTCTATTTAAAACCTGAAGGAGATTAAAGAGAACCACACACTAATTTGTTTGTTGATGTGGATCTTTCAAGGTTAAGATAAAGACAAAGACAAAGACAAGGACTTAAAAATATATATTTTAATAGGAGTGTGGAGCTCTCTTTACTCTGTAGGTGGCTTTATTTCCTCTGATCACTGAAAAGATTACCAGCAGCTCAAGACACGGGCCTTAATGATCAAATAAACTCGTACTGCACGAGGGTAAGTCAAAAAGTTCTAAGACAAATTGAAAAAAATCTTTACTTATGAAAATAACAAAGCTATTTCTCTACATTTAAGTCTAAACACTTCTGCAAGCGGTGTTTCCATCTGAGAATTCCTTCTTTGTAGAGTTCTTGGGGCTGTCTTTCACACCTTTTGAAATTATAACATCAGTCTTCGAACTTTTTGACTTACCCTCGTATTTCTTTCCTCATGTCAAGATTCCAATCCGTATGAAGACATTTTCAGGGGCTGCGTCCCAATACTGTCTTTCACTCAATATTACCTCTTGGTTGAGCCCCATCACCACCTTCATTACTTTATCAGAGTGATTTTCGTGTGGTAAGTGTTAGATGAGCGGTCAAGCTGATGTCCGTAAACAGGTTACCCAGAAGACACTGCACTCTGAAACCGTGAACATTTCAAACCGGTGGTTTATAAAAAGCCAATGACTAGGGAGTTCACATGCAAAACAGGAAGAAATCAGGAGGATACAGTGGGGCAAAAAAGTATTTAGTCAGTCACCAATTGTGCAAGTTCTCCCACTTAAAAAGATGAGAGAGGCCTGTAATTTTCATCATAGGTACACTTCAACTATGAGAGACAGAATGAGAAAAAAAATCCAGAAACTCACATTGTCTGATTTTTAAAGAATTTATTTGCAAATTATGGTGGAAAATAAGTATTTGGTCAATAACAAAAGTTCATCTCAATACTTTGTTATATACCCTTTGTTGGCAATGACAGAGGTCAAACGTTTTCTGTAAGTCTTCACAAGGTTTTCACACACTGTTGCTGGTATTTTGGCCCATTCCTCCATGCAGATCTCCTCTAGAGCAGTGATGTTTTGGGGCTGTCGCTGGGCAACACGGACTTTCAACTCCCTCCAAAGATTTTCTATGGGGTTGAGATCTGGAGACTGGCTAGGCCACTCCAGGACCTTGAAATGCTTCTTACGAAGCCACTCCTTCGTTGCCTGGGCGGTGTGTTTGGGATCACTGTCATGCTGAAAGACCCAGCCACGTTTCATCTTCAATGCCCTTGCTGATGGAAGGAGGTTTTCACTCAAAATCTCACGATACATGGCCCCATTCATTCTTTCCTTTACACAGATCAGTCGTCCTGGTCCCTTTGCAGAAAAACATCCCCAAAGCATGATGTTTCCACCCCCATGCTTCACAGTAGGTATGGTTTTCTTTGGATGCAACTCAGCATTCTTTCTCCTCCAAACACGACAAGTTGAGTTTTTACCAAAAAGTTCTATTTTGGTTTCATCTGACCATATGACATTCTCCCAATCCTCTTCTGGATCATCCAAATGCTCTCTAGCAAACTTCAGACGGGCCTGGACATGTACTGGCTTAAGCAGGGGGACACGTCTGGCACTGCAGGATTTGAGTCCCTGGCGGCGTAGTGTGTTACTGATGGTAGCCTTTGTTACTTTGGTCCCAGCTCTCTGCAGGTCATTCACTAGGTCCCCCCGTGTGGTTCTGGGATTTTTGCTCACCGTTCTTGTGATAATTTTGACCCCACGGGGTGAGATCTCGCGTGGAGCCCCAGATCGAGGGAGATTATCAGTGGTCTTGTATGTCTTCCATTTTCTAATAATTGCTCCCACAGTTGATTTCTTCACACCAAGCTGCTTACCTATTGCAGATTCAGTCTTCCCAGCCTGGTGCAGGTCTACAATTTTGTTTCTGGTGTCCTTTGACAGCTCTTTGGTCTTGGCCATAGTGGAGTTTGGAGTGTGACTGTTTGAGGTTGTGGACAGGTGTCTTTTATACTGATAACGAGTTCAAACAGGTGCCATTAATACAGGTAACGAGTGGAGGACAGAGGAGCCTCTTAAAGAAGAAGTTACAGGTCTGTGAGAGCCAGAAATCTTGTTTGTTTGTAGGTGACCAAATACTTATTTTACCGAGGAATTTACCAATTAATTCATTAAAAATCCTGTAATGTGATTTCCTGGATTCTTTCCCCCCATTCTGTCTCTCATAGTTGAAGTGTACCTATGATGAAAATTACAGGCCTCTCTCATCTTTTTAAGTGGGAGAACTTGCACAATTGGTGGCTGTCTAAATACTTTTTTGCCCCACTGTATTAGTGTACAGAGTGAGAATGAACACTGTACATACTGGATATAGCTCACCACACTTGTCTTCCTGAGCTGCATATGTCTCAAAGTTGTGATGGACAAACGAGAAACAAAGACAAGTTCATTTTACGTTTTACGTTTCTCTCCTCTGAGAGAATATATAAATGGTCACAAATAAATGAACTCTTCCAGAATGATCTGTTCCTGGTGCAAACAGACTGGAGTCTGAACACTATCCTTAAAGTGTAATAAATGGTAGTAATAAAAATGTAATAAAAAAGTGGTAGTGTTTGAGACAGCTTCTGTTCCTGATCGCACTGAGATGTGCTGTATGCTGCCAGGCCTGTGTGTGACTCCTGAACATGCTCACAGTCGTCTGATCGCTAATGAACTCTCCTGTTTACAGTCTCACTCGGTTCCGTAAATAACCCGAACTTTCAGCGTTTCTCTGTCAAGCCTCACTCCAGCGTCGCGTCTGTGATGACGCCAAGCTTTTGTCACTGTATCTGCTTCTTTTGATTTGTGTTTTGATCGTTACCTGCTTAGCATTTACTGATTCGGTCATTATGCCTGCTTATGTATGTTTTGCATCTCATACTTTGGTGTATTGCTTCGCCACTTTGTTCATCTGCTATTTTGGTTTGAATCACAAACCAGAAAATGTGCACTTGTGCCTGTTGGTCTGCTTCATGCCATGTTCAGCTGAATTCTTTACGAAAGGATGCTTCAGAAATAGAGTTGTATTTTATTGGGATGTCCATGCTGGCTACAGGTCCCTGTGAAACCTGGAGAGTTCTTTTATTTAAATGTATTTTCATATAAAAATCACTATCATTAAATCTAAAATGTTTCAGAGTGGCCTGTCCAAACTAACAGCACTGAAAAAATAGCACTAAAGCACAGACAGTGCATCATGAAACATTACTCAGGGAAAGGGCATAAAATCATAAAACCTTATCTGATGGAACGAATATGATCTTCAAAATATTGACGGCAGTAAAGTAAAACAAAGGACCCAGGAGCAAGCGCTTATCTGTGCCAGCGTATACTACATTATGGTATTTAAATTGCACAGGTAAATCTTTTTGATGTGTAGTATTTCTAGCTTTAATTGCAAGGACACTTAGTTCAGATAACAAATGAGTGATGGCCCAGTGCCAGGTTTCCACTTTCATCTGGCCCACACACACCACGGGCGAGTGATGGCGATGAACTCATCCAAACCTGGCTGCCTGAGCCAAGACAAAACTCAGCCTTAATGAGACTGGATCTTGATCGCGATACCGAGCAGAATTCACATTTCGGGTCGCTGTGCTCTAAAACTGTAACATTGCATTAGATTTTCATTTTGCGAATGGGACCATTTACAGTCAGGCCACTTTGGCTCCATATACAGTGGGGCAAAAAAGTATTTAGTCAGCCACCAATTGTGCAAGTTCTCCCACTTAAAAAGATGAGGGAGGCCTGTAATTTTCATCATAGGTACACTTCAACTATGAGAGACAGAATGGGGGGAAAGAATCCAGGAAATCACATTGTAGGATTTTTAATGAATTAATTGGTAAATTCCTCGGTAAAATAAGTATTTGGTCACCTACAAACAAGCAAGATTTCTGGCTCTCACAGACCTGTAACTTCTTCTTTAAGAGGCTCCTCTGTCCTCCACTCGTTACCTGTATTAATGGCACCTGTTTGAACTCGTTATCAGTATAAAAGACACCTGTCCACAACCTCAAACAGTCACACTCCAAACTCCACTATGGCCAAGACCAAAGAGCTGTCAAAGGACACCGGAAACAACATTGTAGACCTGCACCAGGCTGGGAAGACTGAATCTGCAATAGGTAAGCAGCTTGGTGTGAAGAAATCAACTGTGGGAGCAATTATTAGAAAATGGAAGACATACAAGACCACTGATAATCTCCCTCGATCTGGGGCTCCACGCAAGATCTCACCCCGTGGGGTCAAAATGATCACAAGAACGGTGAGCAAAAATCCCAGAACCACAGGGGGGGACCTAGTGAATGACCTGCAGAGAGCTGGGACCAAAGTAACAAAGGCTACCATCAGTAACACACTACGCCGCCAGGGACTCAAATCCTGCAGTGCCAGACGTGTCCCCCTGCTTAAGCCAGTACATGTCCAGGCCCGTCTGAAGTTTGCTAGAGAGCATTTGGATGATCCAGAAGAGGATTGGGAGAATGTCATATGGTCAGATGAAACCAAAATAGAACTTTTTGGTAAAAACTCAACTTGTCGTGTTTGGAGGAGAAAGAATGCTGAGTTGCATCCAAAGAACACCATACCTACTGTGAAGCATGGGGGTGGAAACATCATGCTTTGGGGCTGTTTTTCTGCAAAGGGACCAGGACGACTGATCCGTGTAAAGGAAAGAATGAATGGGGCCATGTATCGTGAGATTTTGAGTGAAAAGCTCCTTCCATCAGCAAGGGCATTGAAGATGAAACGTGGCTGGGTCTTTCAGCATGACAGTGATCCCAAACACACCGCCCGGGCAACGAAGGAGTGGCTTCGTAAGAAGCATTTCAAGGTCCTGGAGTGGCCTAGCCAGTCTCCAGATCTCAACCCCATAGAAAATCTTTGGAGGGAGTTGAAAGTCCGTGTTGCCCAGCGACAGCCCCAAAACATCACTGCTCTAGAGGAGATCTGCATGGAGGAATGGGCCAAAATACCAGCAACAGTGTGTGAAAACCTTGTGAAGACTTACAGAAAACGTTTGACCTCTGTCAGTGTCAACAAAGGGTATATAACAAAGTATTGAGATGAACTTTTGTTATTGACCAAATACTTATTTTCCACCATAATTTGCAAATAAATTCTTTAAAAATCAGACAATATGATTTTCTGGATTTTTTTTTCTCATTCTGTCTCTCATAGTTGAAGTGTACCTATGATGAAAATTACAGGCCTCTCTCATCTTTTTAAGTGGGAGAACTTGCACAATTGGTGACTGACTAAATACTTTTTTGCCCCACTGTACATATCCGGTGTAATAACAAACCCTTAAAGCTAGACAGCCTTTTGATTTCATAAAATCAGTGAAATTTAGTTCCGTCTGAAATGTGGTGATTGTGATATCTGTTTATTTCTGTAATATCTCACAAAATATCAGGCCATTCTGTGGCTGGGAAGTTATTTAATTTGAGGGGATTAAAGCAAATAATGTGCGTGAAATCGCTCGCTTCGTGCAGTCGAGCAGACAGAGGAAGTCCGTGTGTGTGCGCATGCGCAGGTTTACCTTTGATCGTGCACTGACAGTTCCATCATTCTGTCGCTAAACGAACAGCTGATCACACCGAGGTGCTCGCTGAGCGCCCATATTTACTAGTTTGGTCCTGCGTTTCCTTTCCTTCGTATAGAACATAACGTCTTTTCTTCTCGCTTTCTTTCCGTTACTGTAGTCACTCTTTCACGTTTCATTCGCACACTCACGTCCTCCATTTTTCTCTCCTGTTTCAGATTTGTATCCCACAATGCCTTGCGTGAATGAGGAAAGCCCACCGCGTGATGTGATGCATGATGTAGTATCTTGAATTGGGTCATGGTGAAGCAGGAAAAAATAGCGGAGAATTTAAGGACATGTGGCCCTAAATTTAATTGTTCTATTTTAAAGTACCTAATAAAATTGGAAGTCTGTGATTCCAGTAGCTTTTGGTCACTAAACAAAAATAATTGGGTGTCTGGAAAATTCTTTTTATGACCTACACTTGAAAAAATCAGAAAGGCAGTACAGCTTTAAATTCCTAAACTCAACCATATTTGTCCTGGATGACCAGTGCAGATTTTTTATGCAGAGAGGTGTGTTTTCTGATATATGGTCTGTGCCCACTTATCCCTTACTGCATGACAATACAGTACAGCATTACACTTGTAAAACCACGACCCATCTGAACACCAGTGTGAAACGTGATTTTGGGCTGATGTGTTAGACAGCATCTCCACCACCATCATCAAAACACCAATACATGGAAGATCTTTCTGAAGAATGCTGTCTATCCTTCCAGTCCAGTCCAGTCCCAGAGACGTGTAAAGTCTGTGCCAAAGCGCACTGAACCTGTTCTGGTGGCTCGTAGTGGCCTGACTAAGACACTGGGCTTTTGTAGTTGGTTTTTCTTTTCGCTTGTCTTTTGTCTAGTAGTATAGAGTGGAGTTGATTTGACCCCTGAATGTTATGTTTCGGCTCTCATTACATCGACTAGACTTCATAGCGCTGCTCAGGTGACTGATGAAACTCACGCCAAGTGTTGAAACGTGATGCCTGTGTGATGTTAGCGTTAGCTGCTGTGATGTCAGAATGTTGGTGTGTTCAACAGACTCACCCCCCCCCCCCCCCCCCCCCCCGCTCGCTGTCATTACAACCATCACAGTCACACTTATACCTTTCAAAATGTAGATCAGAGATGTCAAGGCTATAGTAGTTTTGCATCCTGAAGGTATTTTTTTTTTCCTTTTCTGTATCATCTTACATTTAAGCACTCAACTCTGCTTTCAGTGAAAGTATATAAGTGTGAGTCAAGACACGTGCACTTTGGGGAAAAAAGATAAATCGGACATAACGTTCCTATTATGAGTAGATATGAGGAGGGATTTCAACTGCGGAAAGTGCAAGCGACTTCACTTGAAAGAAGCACACGTTTCCTGATTGCTGCTGTTAAAGACAGTAACTCGGGGCTCCTGAGGGACGCAGCGGGAAAGTGTTCACCCTGGAGTCAGATCGCGAGATCAGATCCGGATGTTGCCACAGCCATCCACGGCCGGGAGAGCAAAATTGGCCGTACTCTCAGGGGGAGACGGGGGAGGGGTTTCTTCACCCTGCTCATGGTGGGTGGGGACTAGCCGTGAATAAGTTAGGGGAGAAACTTTAAGAACCAATTTGTGAAATAATAAACGCAAGAGGAAACATTCCAGCGGTTTAGCCCATGGGCTCAGGCTCAGGTTTGTAACTTGACAAACTTTTGGAACCTGAATCACTGACTGGACTACTCGGAGCCTGAGCTGTGACGTCACAGTGCCAGATGCAGTGCAGTGCAGTGAGAGTGCTGAGTGCTCGCGAGCCGCTTCCCGCGCCGCTGTCCCAGTGTAGTGACGCGGTGTCACTCTCCTCACGCGCACTTTATTTTCCTCCGCCATGGACGCGACCACAGTGAGCGGGGTGTGTGTGTGTGGGGGGGGGGGCTCGGTGTGTGTGTGTGTGTGTGTGGGGGGGGGGCTCGGTGTGTGTGTGTGGGGGGGGGGGGCTCGGTGTGTGTGTGTGTGTGTGTTGAATACAGTGAGTGAGCCGCTGGGTTTGCGGTGAGCGCGTGCAGTTTGCGGGCTGCGCGTGAGGAGCGGAGTGAGTGTGTGTGTGTGTGTGTGTGTAGTGAACCCCCCCGCCGCCTCGCAGGCAGTTGGTACGGTCGGGCGGGCGCTCGCGCTGGAGGCGGGCGGCAGTGTTCGGGGCGGGCGGTGCACTGACTGCCCCCGCCGGCGCTGAGAGAGAGAGAGAGAGAGAGAGGGAGCGGAGCTGCTGAGTGAGCGCAGCCGGGCTCAGCGCTGTTTCTCCCGGGAGCAGCTGGGGCTCACACCGCCGCCGCAGCAGCGCGCTCAGACATGACTCCTGCGCCCGCTGCGCGCCCTGCCTAGAGGATTACAGCTCCGTCAGCCGCCTGTGTGAGTGAGTGAGTGAGTGAGTGTGTGAGTGAGAGTAAGTTTATCAGGCGGTGAGAGCGGCAGTGTGAGCGGATCCGCACCATGAAGCGCCTCCAGCACCTCAGCCTGCTCGCGCTCTGCCTCTGCGCGACCTGTAAGTCTACACTTCACTCCACTCTCACTCTCCACTCTCACTCTTCACTCCACTCTCACTCTCCACTCACTCTTCACTCCACTCTCACTCTCCACTCTCACTCTTCACTCCACTCTCACTCTCCACTCACTCTTCACTCCACTCTCACTCTCCACTCTCACTCTTCACTCCACTCTCACTCTCCACTCACTCTTTTCTCCACTCTCACTCTCCACTCTCACTCTCACTCTTTACTCCACTCTCACTCCTCTAATCTTCTCTCTCACTCTTCACTCTCACTCTTTACTCTCACTCTTCTCTTCTCTTCTCTTCTCTTCTCTTCTCTTCTCTTCTCTTTTCTCTTCTCTCCTCTTCTCACTCTTCTCTCCTGCTTCTTCTTCTGCCGATACTTCTTCGTGATGTTTGTGTTTATTATTTATTTCAGCACTATTCTATACATAACTGTGAACGTATTCATGTTGCACAGGTAACAGAAACTCACTGTAATACTAACACACACACTGTAACACACACACACACACACACACTGTAACACACACACACACTGTAACACACACACAAAGTAACACACTGTAACACACTAACACGCACACAAAGTAACACACACACACTGTAACATACACACACACTGTAACACACAGTAACAGTAACACACACAGTAACAGTAACACACACAGTAACAGGAACACGCAGTAACATGCAGTGACAGTAACGCACAGTAAGAGTAACACACGCACTGACACACACAGTAAGAGTAACACACACATAGTAACACACACAGTAACAGGACCACACACAGTGACACACACACACACACACACAGTGACATTAACACACAGTAACGCACACAGTAACAGTAACACACACACAGTAACAGTAACACACACACACATTAACAGTAACGCACACAGTAACAGGAACACACAGTAACACACACAGTTACAGTAACACACACAGTGACAGGAACACACACAGTGACACACAGTAACAGTAATATACACAGTAACACACAGTAACAGTCACACACACAGTAACACACACAGTGACACGTGCACAGTAACAGTAACAGAAACACACAGTAACACACAGTGACATACACAGTAACAGTAACACACACAGTGACACACACAGTGACACATGCACAGTAACAGTAACAGAAACACACAGTAACACACAGTGACATACACAGTAACAGTAACACACACAGTAATAGTAGCACACACAGTAAGAATAACACACAGTAACACACAGGCAGTAACAGTAACACACATTATAACACACACAGTGACACACACACATACCGTGACACACACAGTAACACACACAGTAGCACACACAGTAATAGTAACACAGTAACACACAGTAACAGTAACACACATAGTAGCACACACAGTAACAGTAGCACACACAGTAATAGTAACACGCACAGTAGCACACACAGTAATAGTAACACACAGTAACACCACAGTAACACCACAGTAACGGTAACACACACAGTAACAGTAACACACAGTAACACACAGTAACAGTAACACACACAGTAACAGTAACACACAGTAACAGTAACACACACAGTAACGGTAACACACACAGTACTGGTAACACACACAGTAACAGTAACACACAGTAACGGTAACACACACAGTAACAGTAACACACACAGTAACAGTAACACACAGTAACACACACAGTAACAGTAACACTCAGTAACACACACAGTAACAGTAACGCACACAGTAATGGTAACACGCACAGTAACAGTAACACACAGTAACACCAAAGTAACAGTAACACACACAGTAACAGTAACACATAGTAACACACACAGTAACAGTAACACACACAGTAACAGTAACACACACAGTAACAGTAACACATAGTAACACACACAGTAACGGTAACACACACAGTAACAGTAACACATAGCAACACACACAGTAACAGTAACGCACAGTAACAGTAACAAACACAGTAACAGTAACACACACAGTAACAGTAACACACAGTAACACCAAAGTAACAGTAACACACACAGTAACAGTAACACATAGTAACACACACACAGTAACGGTAACACACACAGTAACAGTAACACACAGTAACACACACAGTAACAGTAGCAAACAGTAACACACAGTAACAGTAACACACAGTAACACACAGTAACAGTAGCACACAGTAACAGTAACACACACAATAACCCACATAGTAACAGTAACACACACAGTAGCACACACAGTAACACACACAGTAGCACACACAGTAACAGTAACACACAGTAACACACACATTAGCATACACAGTAACAGTAACACACATTAGCATACACAGTAACAGTAACACACACAGTAGCACACACAGTAACAGTAACACACAGTAACACACACAGTAACAGTAACACACAGTAACACACACATTAGCATACACAGTAACAGTAACACACATTAGCATACACAGTAACAGTAACACACAGTAGCACACACAGTAACAGTAACACACAGTAACACATACAGTAGCACACACGGTAACAGTAACACACATAGTAGCACACACAGTAATAGTAACATGCACAGTAGCACACACAGTAATAGTAACACGCACAGTAGCACACACAGTAATAGTAACACACAGTAACACACAGTAACAGTAGCACACATAGTAGCACACACAGTAACAGTAGCACACACAGTAATAGTAACACGCACAGTAGCACACACAGTAATAGTAACGCACAGTAACACACAGTAACACCACAGTAACGGTAACACACACAGTAACAGTAACACACAGTAACACACAGTAACGGTAACACACACAGTACCGGTAACACACACAGTAACAGTAACACACAGTAACAGTAACACACACAGTAACGGTAACACACACAGTAACAGTAACACACGATAACACACACAGTACCGGTAACACACACAGTAACAGTAACACACAGTAACAGTAACACACACAGTAACGGTAACACACACAGTAACAGTAACACACGATAACACACACAGTAACGGTAACACACACAGTAACAGTAACACACGGTAACACACACAGTAACGGTAACACACACAGTACCGGTAACACACACAGTAACAGTAACACACAGTACCAGTAACACACACAGTAACGGTAACACACACAGTAACAGTAACATGCAGTAACACACACAGTAACAGTAACACGCAGTAACACAAACAGTAACAGTAACACACACAGTAACGGTAACACACACAGTAACACCAACACACAGTAACACCAAAGTAACAGTAACACACACAGTAACAGTAACACATTGTAACACACACAGTAACGGTAACACACACAGTAACGGTAACACACACAGTAACGGTAACACACACAGTAACGGTAACACACAGTAACACACAGTACCGGTAACACACACAGTACCGGTAACACACACAGTAACAGTAACACACACAGTAACAGTAACACACAGTAACACACACAGTAACGGTAACACACAGTAACAGTAACACACACAGTAACGGTAACACACACAGTAACAGTAACACGCAGTAACACACACAGTAACAGTAACACACAGTAACACACACAGTAACAGTAACACACACAGTAACGGTAACACACACAGTAACAGTAACACACAGTAACACCAAAGTAACAGTAACACACACAGTAACAGTAACACATAGTAACACACAGTAACAGTAACACACACACAGTAACAGTAACACACACAGTAACGGTAACACACACAGCAACAGTAAAACGCAGTAACACACACAGTAACAGTAACACACAGTAACACACACAGTAACGGTAACACACACAGTAACGGTAACACACAATAACACACAGTAACAGTAGCACACAGTAACACACAGTAACAGTAACACACAGTAACAGTAACACACACAGTAACAGTAACACACACAGTAACAGTAACACACAGTAACAGTAACACACACAGTAACAGTAGCACACAGTAACACACAGTAACAGTAACACACAGTAACAGTAACACACACAGTAACAGTAGCACACAGTAACACACAGTAACAGTAACACACAGTAACGGTAACACACACAGTAACGGTAACACACAGTAACACACAGTAACAGTAGCACACAGTAACACACAGTAACAGTAGCACACAGTAACACACAGTAACAGTAACACGCAGTAACACACAGTAACAGTAACACACAGTAACACACAGTAACAGTAACACACAGTAAGAGTAACACACAGTAACACACAGTAACAGTAACACACAGTAAGAGTAACACACAGTAACACACAGTAACAGTAACACTCCCAGGTGTCTCGGGGGCTGCAGTCACTCAGCAGGTCATGTTCCTCTTATTAAATCGCATAAATCTCATCCACACCTGAGACTGACTCAGAGAGCGCGGCAGACTGGCCTTTACTCTTATTTTATTTGGAGGCTGTTTATTTTTTCTTCCAGAAATCTGAGTTAATGTGTCTGTCTGTCTGTCTGTCTGTCTGTCTGTCTGGGATGATGTGATGGTCTCTCCATATGCATCACTCCTTCCTTCCTGCCCACAAAAAAACACCCAAAACACAGATTTCTGGGGAATAAAGTCAGAGCTGCTCAGTAAACAAGCAGTGTATAAGTTTAAAACCCCAGAATGTGCACGCTGTGTTTACACCTGACCCGTTTCACACCATTTCATCCACAGACTGAACTGAACTCTGAGACTGAATTTAAAAAATGTTCAGTCTCTTATAATATATTATTTAGCCTCAAGATTCAAAATTCTGCACCATGTGCATGTAAATGTGTGTTAAGTGATTTGTAGAGAAGCTCAGATTTTCCTCGTGTCTGGTCTTGTGTGGAAGTGTGTGATCAGATGACATGCCGTTGGATTTGATCAGAAGGTTTTGCACAGACTTGTGGGGTTCATGCAGCTGAAAGAGAGTACACACTCTGGATTAAAGCAAATACGGAGAAACTCTAAGACCTGTGTAAATATTTCATTAAAGAAAAGATTAGAGTTTTCACTTGAGTTGTTGTCAGTAAAATGATTTGTGATGAAATGAGAAAAGGATGTAGAAATGTTCTCAGACTTCCATCCTGTAAGGATTATAATTCCACAAACACACACTGCTTTGTGTGATTAACATAAACTCACTTTAATTATGTTTCAAGTGAACAAACTGCTGCTTTATGAGTATGTGGGAATCGAACCCAGCATCTCATCCGTGCTTTCCAAGTGGAAGCTCTTCAGGTTGGTTCCTCTGCCGTGTTTCAGCCCTAAATCCCAAAATGGACCTGTCAGGATTAATTATATTGATGCACACATACATGCCGCTTTCTCTTGTCCTCCTATTCCCAAACAGAGCTCAGATTGGTTTATTGATGCATCGACTGAAGAGATTTATTCCATGAGAAAAGTGCAGTTGGTGTTTGGTGAAGACGTTCTGCCTCAGCCCCAGGCCATCAGGCCAAGCATTACATCTGCTTTATCAAGCTTTTTTTTTTTTTTTTGCACCTGATCAGCTTTATTTTCTGCAGAAGCTACTTTTACATTGAACTGAGAACTGAGTAGTTACCTTTTCGAGATGAATCCGTGCGGTTCATCAGTAATAGATTTGGTTTATTACCAAAGGCATCAGTGATGGTGTTGTATTTTTGCGCGATGGCTTTAATTCGAAGGATTAGCTGGAAATAGACTGAATTCTAGATTCGTTTTGCCACATGTTAATCTTTATCTTGGAAGATGTTTAAAGCGTTTGGCTTGTCGATGATGGCAGCGCTGTGGACTGGGACCAAAACGCAGCCTTAAAGAAGTGTGTTATTACGCTTGGCCTCGGAGTTTGTGGCGTACGTCTTCATCTTCTTCAGCACAAGATGGATAACTTTACGTTTTTGATCTTCACATGATGGCAAATTGATTCATGACACAATTGGTAGTTTTTTAAATATATTCTAGCAATGTGTGTGTGTGTGTGATTGTTTGTGGCAGCTGTTTTGAAGTGAACTTACCATGACAAACGCGACCTTGGCTCATCTCTCAGCGGTATGTTCCATTCACACAGGGTCCACAGTGAACCGTTTGGTTCCAGCCAGCGGCTGGAGACTGAAAAACTTCCCAGACACAAATGCTGCAGCTCATCGTATCGGTGTTTCTGTCATTATTAAACCAAACTCTCCTCGCCCTCCTGTCTTTCAGATGCCGCTCCTCGTTAAAGTTTCCTACAGCTTGGTTTAGTTTGAGTTTTAGCGACGGCGGACTGCAAAGTGAGCGTCACTCAACTTGTAGTGATGAACATTTGTTTCAGCGACCCACCAATGCCGACTGACCTCACTGATCTTATTCGCCGTTTAGATTTTTATTCCCATTTGGTGAGGAGCAGCTGCTAATTTTGGACAGAATGATGACCATAATAATCCCCAAAGCCCAGTCTCTCAGTGTGTGTGGAGACTGGGACCGAAGGGTACACTGTAGAGAGAGTCCTTCAGCACTTTAGCATTCTGCAGATCGTCTCAGTCATCATCACACCACACAGCATGGTGTAAACCTCAGCCTGGGCTCCAAGGACAAGCAGATACAGTCTCATCTCATCTCATTATCTCTAGCCGCTTTATCCTGTTCTACAGGGTCGCAGGCAAGCTGGAGCCTATCCCAGCTGACTACGGGCGAAAGGCGGGGTACACCCTGGACAAGTCGCTAGGTCATCACAGGGCTGACACATAGACACAGACAACCATTCACACTCACATTCACACCTACGCTCAATTTAGAGTCACCAGTTAACCTAACCTGCATGTCTTTGGACTGTGGGGGAAACCGGAGCACCCGGAGGAAACCCACGCGGACACGGGGAGAACATGCAAACTCCGCACAGAAAGGCCCTCGCCGGCCACAGGGCTCGAACCTGGACCTTCTTGCTGTGAGGCGACAGCGCTAACTACTACACCACCGTGCCGCCCACAGATACAGTCATGTGAAAAAATACCTACATCCCATGGAAACTATAGACTTTTCTCAACCAGAGCTCGACATTAACGGTAGTCCGACTGTCCAGGACAACCAAGTGTTTGGTCCAGACAAGTCAAATCCGCATCTGCTTGTCCAACGGGACGAGTTGAATATTTGTCGAAAACCACCATTTTCATAGTAATTATTCAAGAGTCACATCAATAAAGTTCCAACAAAACTAGTTCAATCCCCTCAGTGATCCGGCCGTGTTACTGTTTACGAAATTCCGGGGAAGCCGAGTACAGCAGGGGTGTGTGTAAAAATAGCCAAGCCATAAAATTTAATGATAGATCATTAGACTTTGAATTCATCAAAATGGGGATCAAATACATCAATAAAATAAATATCTGTGGTGAATCTTCATTTCATTCAGACATTCGTTGTGTTTTTCTTTTGTATGATCCACATTAACCATCACAAATATCATGGGAATTTTACGACAGTGCCAAACTCACTTCCGGTTTGTTTCTGTTCACCATGCGATTCTGTCCCCCTTTTCATGTCCAACTCGTTTTCTTTCAGTTTCGTTTCTTTAAATTAATTTATACGTCAAGTTTTACTGGATTAATCAAGATTTAACTTTATTTCCCCCAGAAGCTTTGAATTTGAGTGAGATAGATAGGAAATTAAGGGATCCAGTAGTTTATATGACACACATATACAAATGGAAAAGCAAAAAACATAACAAAAAAAACACTCACAGAAGACAGTTGTGGCATGATTACAGATTCTAAAGCAGTCTGCATAGTGGAAGTGGTGCAGTAGGATGCTGTGGTAGAATAGAATGTGTACCATGGCGGTAGTGCAAAAAGTGAACAGTGCAGGGATATACTTGTGCAATTACTCTATCTGATACAAAATACAAATACACAATATACCAATACAAGAATGTAAACAGCAATAGAAATTAACTATATAAATCCTTTAATACCCATAAGCAAATACTAGAATTAAAAGATAAAAACAACAGGTTAAAATTTAGGACAGTACAGACAGTCAAGATTTAAAAATAAGAAAAAAAAGTTTGTTCGTAGGGGCTAATATAGCCAGTAAAAGAAAAAAGACAGTCTGGGTGTGGGCTGGCATGGTGTGGTGGGGGCAGAGTGAGCCAGAGTCGTACCCAAAAGTCCATTTCAGAAGGGGTTCTGTACTGAGTTGAACAGCTGGATGGCCCTGGGGACAAAGGCCCTCCTCAACCTGTCTGTTGAGCATGACAGCGACAGAAGTCTGCCACTAAACATGCTCCTCTGTCTGGGGCGGTCATTGTCCATTATTGACAGCAGCTTGTTCAGGGTCCTCTTCTCTGCCACTGATGTCAGGGGCTCCAGCTCAATGCCAACAACAGAGCCAGCCTTCTTCACCAGCCTGTCCAGTCACCCAATGTCTCTATTCTTAATGCTGCCTCTTCAGCACACCACAGCATAGAAGAGGACACTGGCCATGACAGACTAGTAAAACATCAGGAGGAGTTTGCTGCAGATGTTGAAGGACCCCAACCTCCTCAGGAAAATAGACCCCCTCCCCTGCCAACTGCTGGTGATGGTAGTAGCTGCAGGTGGTTTGTTCTGCACCATTTCACAATGTCCTCCATCAGGCTCCTGTACTCACCCTCCTGTCCATCCCTAATACACCCTACTATTGCAGTATCCTCGGAAATCCTCTGCATGTAGCATGACTCAGAGTTGTACTTGAAGTCAGCAATGTACAGGGTGAACAAGACAGGGGAGAGCACAGTTCCCTGTGGCGCACCAGTGCTGCTAACCACAGTCTCAGATGTGCAGTCCCTCAGTCTGACAAACTGAGGTCTTCTTGTGAGGTAGTCCGTTATCCAGGATACCAGGCATGGATCCACTCTCATCTGCAACAGCTTGTATCTCAGTAGAAGGGGTTGTATGGTGTTGAAGGCTCTGGAGAAATCAAAGAACATGATCCTCACAGAACCGCTCCCTTTATCCAGGTGAGAGTATGCCCTGTTTAGCAGATAGAGAAGCCAAACCAAGAAGCTTTTATTTGTCACACGTATACTCAAGTACAGACTTAAGCGCATAGTGAAATTTAACCACTGGATTTAACCCATCTGAAGCAGTGAACACACACATGCACACACAAGTGCACACACATACATGCCCAAAATAGTGGGCAGCTATGCTACAGCACCCAGGGAGCATTTGTGTGTTAGGTGCCTTGCTCAAGGGCACTTCAGCCCAACCTCAGGCCATGGCTGCCCCATGTTAACCTACCTGCATGCCTTTGAACTCTGGGGGAAACCGGGGCACCCGGAGGAAACCCGCGCAGACACAGAGAGAACATACAAACTCCACACAGAAAGGCCCCTATCAGCTGCTGGGCTTGAACCCAGAACCTTCTTGCTGTGAGGTGACAGTGCTAACCACTACACCAGCGTGCATCCTCCACGCCCACATTCTCCTGGTAGGTGAACTGCAGTGGGTCAAGTGCCTGGCGAACCTGAGGTCTTAGGAGATGGAGCAGCAGCCGTTCCAGGGTCTTCATTATGTGTGATATAAGGGCAACAGGCCTGAAGTCGTTGAGTTCTTGCTGTGAGGCGACAGTGCTAACCATTACACCATCATGCCGCCCTAATCTGGAACACCCAAGTCCGCCTGGGGCGTAGTCTCCTCAAATCTCCTCTGACCTGGTCGGTGGTGATGGTGAGGGGTGCAGAGGCCCCAGGTGTGTCTGATGGCTGATGTGAGGAGGAGGGGTGAGTGTGAAGTGGACAGTCACCAGCAGTTGGCGGGGGAGGTGTGGGTGTATTAGCTATGCAGTCAAGCAGTGGCAGAAGCTGGTGGGGGAGGTATTGGGGTGGTTGCTGCGGCAGTGGCAGAGACAGCAGAATCTGCCACTGCCACTGAAGCAGAAGCAGGGCTATCAAACCTATTGTAAAAGGGGTTGAGCTGGGTTGTTGTCACCACATCACCATTTGCCGTGCCACTGCTCCTCCCACATCCTGTAAATGGTCTTCATGATATCCCTGACCTCCCTCAGGTTGTTCTCCTGCAGCTTCTTTTCCACCTTCCTTCTGTATGACTCTTTTGCTTCTTTCAGCCTTACTCTTTCACCCTGTACATGCTTCAGCTCCATCTGGTCTCCATCTTTGAACGCCCTCTTTTTCTTATTAAGGAGGTACTTGATGTCACTGGGAGTCCAAGGTTTATTATTTGGAAAGTGGTGTACAGTCCTTGTGGGAACCACAACGTCCATGCAGAAGTTGAGGTAGTCAGTTGTGCAGGGTCCTCCTCTATGTCCTCACCATGTGGTTCCTGTAGCACGCTTCAGTCCGCAGACTCAAAACTCCTCCTCTGTCTCAGTGCGTGTGGTTGTGGGTTGCCTTTGCACACGTGGCTCATACTTTGGCTGGAGAAAGATTAGGCTGTGGTCTGATTTTCCCAGCGGGGGCAAGGGGTGGTACTGTATGCATCTCTCACATTTGCATATGGTCTGTTGTCCTGTTTTTCATGGTGGGACAGTCCACAAATTGATGAAAGTCAGAGAAGGTGGAATCCAGTGTGACACGATTTGAAATTACCAAAGATCGTCATAAAAGCCTGTGTATGTAGAGTTTGAAACATAGTGAGTCTGACGCTAAAAACTGCAGATCAGGTCATGGGTTATAACAACACACGCGCCATAATGGGGCACTGGATAGTTTCTGTTTTGTTACAGTTAAAGTTTGAGTTTTATTGAAAAATTATAAATAATTAAAGCATAAGGATTATCATAACTATACCTACCTGCTTTTTGATTAACTTTGTTAATCACTTTCCTTTCATTGAATTCATAAATACACAGGAATAAAAAGGTTCTGGTCAAGAAAAGTGAAAAATCTTGGTGCTTGTCCGACTGGACCAGTGGATTAAAGAGTTCATGTCGAGCCCTGCATTGTAGACACGAGTCATTCAGCACTTTAGCGTTATCCAGATCATCTCAGTCATCATCGTCACACCACACAGCACGGTGTAAACCTTATGCCGCTTTTCCACTACCAACGCGGCCGAGTCGAGCTGAGTGGGGCTGTTGGAGTTGAATTTCGACTACAACCGCGCTGAACCGTGCTGGCTGGAAGTGGGTGGACACATTGGGTGGAGTTAGCGAAAGTGGGTGGACGTCACGTGATGTCGTTAGGCGGCGCAAACAGTGACATTAGTGACCTTTTAAGCGGTAGTCTCACGACCCGAATAGTAAACAATAAACATGGAGGACATGAAGTCGTTAGTGTTGCTGGTCTTGGTGCTGTGGCTTGTTGTCACCGACAACGCCAACAGATACTGGCAAGAGCATATAGATGAGGCGAGGCGCATAGGGCTTCATAATTCTCGGAATTCGTAATTATTCTTCTTCCGGGTTTACGGTGTTTACAGATCCCAGCGTGCTCGCGGGGCGTGTGTGGGCATGTGAGGACACTCCTCCTCACCAATCAGTGCACAGGGGAGTGTCTCCTCACGCCCCTAGCCCCACTCGGCTCGGTTTGGTTCGCTTCAGCCCCACTCCAAAACCGTGCGAGTTTTGGGTGCTGAGCAGGGCTGAAGCGAGCTGAGTCGTGCTGTTCTGAGGTAGTCGAAACGCGAGCCGTGTCGGGCTGAAGTGAGCTGAAAAAGGGTAGTGGAAAAGGGCCATTAGTCTTGGCTCCAAGGACAAGCAGATACAGTCATGTGAAAAAATAAGTACATCCCATTGAAATTGTAAAATTTCTCAACATATTTTAAAGTGCTAGTCTTACAAAAACGACATCATGGAATCCCGGGTTTTCCGTGTGTGATGTGCTCAAATAGGTTGTAAAGTTCACCAATCAATAAAAAATTGGTTTGATTCAATAATTTTTTTGCATCTGGATTCTGTTCCAAAAATCACTAAAAGCGTATCTGCCGTTATTCGATCGCAGCGATGTACAGGTCAGCGGCGCTGTATGTGTTTTGCGTCCACACTGACTCTATGATATTCTCTGCAATGGCGTGCGTTCTTGATACCGATTCTTTTGAAAAAGACAACGAAAGCTCTTCAGATTCGTCCTCAATCTTTGGTTGGCTGTCTGAGGATGATATAGAACCTATAGCCACGGAGAAAGAGGCGGACGAACACGAAAGCCAAGTCGCTCCTGAAGAAGAAGAGCAACAACTGCTTGATAAAGCAGTGTCTCTTTGTAACTGTCATCTTTGTAACCTCCCTCGGTAGGTACGAAGCGCAATAATGGCAGTAATTAGGCACTTTCAGTTCTGGAGCCGGCAGGAGCGGGTGGCGCGGTGTGCCATATGCATTGTGCGCAGCGAGCACGCAGCAGCCAGGAACTTGTTAGGATTCACCTCCAAAACTAAACCGCTCATAAAACTACAGCCTCTTCTGGTTCTAACAGGACCAGTTAGGACCATGTAGACCCTTTCTGCTTTGTGCAGCAACATTAAGTAGAGGTGTGTGTGTGCGGGGGGGCAGTGCGCAATTACCATTATTTATTCTGGGGGTATACTGTTTTTTATTTACCTCTGTCTGTCCGTCCGTATCTCCGTATTTCTGTCCGTCTGAAACACCTTTTTTCTCAGCAACTACAAATCATAGCCACTTGGTACCAAAGTTCAGCTTGGGGTTCAATACTGTGTATACCATTTTCAGGTCTGTCGCACATCAACTTCCTGTTTACCAACTGAACGTATTTACGAAACACACAGCGTGGATTTTGACGCGATTTCAAGAAGCAAAATGCGATTTCAAAATGACAGTTTCCCAGGATGCTGTCTGAAATCCCTCGGGAGAGACGCTGCTCTTTACTTACTTGTTTCAGGGTTCATTATTTGTTGAAGTCAACATCCATAATAAGTGTCCTATTCCTTCGATCGCTTGCATTCTGATATAAGCGAGAGCGGGGGGGGGGGGGGGATACGTAAGCGAGCAGTAGCTCACAGTTGATCTTGTTTTTTACTAAAATCATTGTATCTCTGCGATCATAAGAGATTTTTTTTTTTAAATTCCAAACCCTATGATCTTCTTACATTTCACTCATGTTGTGAGAGAATCTCTTTCCGAGCCGATAAATACAGAAAAACCCAGATGAGTTAGTTGAGAGAGATAACAGGACGGCGTGTCCATTCATTTGATATTGAAATCATATTTTTAGATGCAGTATAACGTCGCACGTGTTTCAGTGGACAAAAAGGCAACGACAAGATTCAGAAACACACAGGGGAGTTTATCACCGAGTTTTAGTTCGTTACAGCCAGGTTCTCGTCTGAACTGATCATCACATCATCAGTGTTTCTCTGCCTAACCAGACACAAGGTACGCCAGCACTCCTGCCAGAGCACTTGGGGGTTTGGCACCTTGCTCAAGGGCACTCGAGCCAGTCCCGCTGGTTCAAGGAATCGAACCAGCGACCTTTCGGTCCCAAAGCTGTTTCTCTAACTATTTGGCCGTGTCTTCCCCAACACAAAGGGATTATAAATTAATCCTGCAGTGGCCGTTTCCTTCACACAAACTCTGTGATAATTGTAGGGACTTTACCTTAACATTTCAGACAGGTTCAATTCACCTTAAAATCAGTTCTCTGGTGCCCCTTTTCCACCAAAGCAGTTCCAGGGCTGGTTCGGGGCCGGTGCTTAGTTTGGAACCGGGTTTTCTGTTTCCACTGACAAAGAACTGGCTCTGGGGCCAGAAAAACCGGTTCCAGGCTAGCACCAACTCTCTGCTGGGCCAGAGGAAAGAACCGCTTACGTCAGCAGGGGGGCGGAGTTGTTAAGACCAACAACAATAACAAGACCGCGAAAGATCGCCATTTTTAAGCGACGAGAAGCAGCAGCTGTACAAACGCGAAGTCAGCCATTATTATTATTGTTGTTGTTGCTGCTGCTTCTTCCGTGTTGTTTTTGCTTCGATATTCGCGCCAAGGTTTATGCAAACGTAGCGACGTAACTGACGTATACAGCGACATAATGACGTATACAGCGATGTAATGACGTGGCTTCCCTTAGCACCGCGAGCGATGGAAAAGCAAACTGGTTCTCAGCTGGCTCGCAAGTTGAACGAGTTGTGAACCGGCACCAGCACCGGCCCCGAACCAGCCCTGGAACTGATTTGGTGGAAAAGGGGTATATGAAGGGACACCGTAAGATCATAGGGTTTGGAATTTTGAAAAAAAAAATCTCTTATGATCGCAGAGATACAATGATTTTAGTAAAAAATAAATAATGGTAATTGCGCACTGCCCCCCCCGCACACACACACACCTCTACTTAATGTTGCTGCACAAAGCAGAAAGGGTCTACATGGTCCTAACTGGTCCTGTTAGAACCAGAAGAGGCTGTAGTTTTATGAGCGGTTTAGTTTTGGAGGTGAATCCTAACAAGTTCCTGGCTGCTGCGTGCTCGCTGCGCACAATGCATATGGCACACCGCGCCACCCGCTCCTGCCGGCTCCAGAACTGAAAGTGCCTAATTACTGCCATTATTGAGCCTCGTATAAAACTTCAGAAATGCTCTCAGTTAAAAGGATAAAAGACAAAGGACAACTCATAAATTCAAGCAACAGACTAAACACAAGCTCGACGCTTATCGTACGGTGAGCTGTTTGGGACGGAGCTTCTGACTTCTGTTTCCAGATGGTAGGAGCTGCTCCGCGTCCCAGACGTCACGCAAATCCTTCGATGTGAATCGACCTCACAAATTTATCTTTGTTTAAACGTATGGAGCAGACACCAAACCGTCCTCTCAGCCTGAAGTTCCGTCTCTCTGTCCGTACAAATCAAACCCGTTCGTTCCCTGAGTGTCCTGCCCACTTTGGGCTATACCCGATCGAAATTCTGCTTTTTTATCGCTTTCGTGTAATGGCGGACTCAAAGAGTCAAACGTTACCGGTTAAATAGGACATGTTCCCGGTCTCGTATTAAAATACAATTCAGACAGTAAACTATTGAACATGTCTAGTTTTATAAGGTATCATTTCCAGGAGTGATGTCATTTTCCTAAGACTAGCACTTTAAACAAGCAAACATTTCACTCTCTCTGATACAGTGCCTACAGATAAAGATACTCCAACAACCAACACATACAATTGACATTTTGTAGTAATTTTCATCATTTAAATAAAAAACATCAGTCAGAAAACTAAGGACACTCTGGAAAAAGTAAGTACACCCTTACATTTATCACACTTTCAATTCCGTAAAATCGGACTTGGGTGTTCCAGATTAGGGCGGCATGATGGTGTAATGGTTAGCACTGTCGCCTCACAGCAAGAACTCAACGACTTCAGGCCTGTTGCCCTTATATCACACATAATGAAGACCCTGGAACGGCTGCTGCTCCATCTCCTAAGACCTCAGGTTCGCCAGGCACTTGACCCACTGCAGTTCACCTACCAGGAGAATGTGGGCGTGGAGGATGCACGGTGGTGTAGTGGTTAGCACTGTCACCTCACAGCAAGAAGGTTCTGGGTTCGAGCCCAGCAGCTGATAGGGGCCTTTCTGTGTGGAGTTTGCATGTTCTCCCTGTGTCCACGTGGGTTTCCTCCGGGTGCTCCGGTTTCCCCCACAGTCCAAAGACATGCAGGTTAGGCTAATTGATGGCTCTAAATTGACCGTAGGTGTGAATGGTTGTTTGTCTCTTTGTGTCAGCCCTGCGATGACCTGGTGACTTGTCCAGGGTGAACCGCACCTCTCATCTGTAGTCAGCTGGGATAGGCTCCAGCTTGCCTGCGATCCTGCACAGGATAAGCGGCTACAGATAATGGATGGATGTTCCAGATTAGGTGCCATTGATTAGAAGCTCTTGCAGGTGGAACCTGTCTTATTTAAACCTGACATCTAGGGTCTGGTGTTCCCTTTGCTATTGGTGTCGTCATGCCAAGATCTAAAGAGCTCTTTAAGGACCTCAGAAAAAAGGTTGTGGATGCCAACAAAACTGGCAAGGGATTTAAAAAGATCTCTAAATTATTAGAAAAAAATCATTCCACTATCAGGAGAATCATCTACAAGTGGTGTCGATTTCAAACAACTGCCAGTTTGTGCAGGACTGGCAGCAAATTCAGCCTCAGAGCAGACCATCTGATGCTAAAGGAAGTCTCCAAGAACCCCAAAATTTCATCACAGGATCAGTAGGTAACTCTTGCAACTGTTGGTGTGAAAGTGCATCAGTCTGCACTCAGGAAGAGATTGGAGAGATTTGACCTGCATGGGAGGCGTGCCAGGGAAAAGCCTTTACTGTCCAAAAGGAACGCTAAAGCAAGACTACAGTTTGCCAATGAACATATAGGCAAAGACCAGGCCTTTTGGAATAATGTGTTCTGGACAGATGACTCAAATGGGTGGCGCAGACCAAAGACAGCTTTTCAAGAGAAGAACTTCATACCAACTGTGAAGCATGGTGTTGGAAATGTTATGGTTTGGGGTCACTTCTCTGCCTCAGGGACTGGAACGCTTGCATTCATTGATTCAACTCTGAATTCTGAATCATCTCAAAGAGTGCTGGAAGATAACGTGAGGACATCTGTTCAAAAGTTGAAGTTGAACCGGAGGTGGACCTTTCAACAAGATAATGATCCTAAGCACATGAACAAACCCACCAGGGAACGGCTCACAAAGAAGAAATGGAGGATTATGGAATGACCTTGCCAAAACCCAGATTTGAACCCCAGTGAAATGTGGGGAGATTTGAAAAGGCAGAACATGCAACAAAAGCCTCAGACATCTTGCAACTGAAGGAATTTTGCATGGAAGAGCGGTCCAGAATTTCAGCAAGCCAGTGTCGGAGACTGGTGGACAATTACACAAAACACCTACAAGAAGTTATTTCTGTTAAAGGGGCGATACTAGCTTCTGAAGCCAGGGGTGCACTTACTTCTCCACAGGAGAACATTACATTGATTGATATTTTTGTTGAGTAAATGATTGAAAGAGCAGATTTTCCTTGTTGTTTTGTTCCTCACCTTTATCTGAAGGCGCTGTATCAAAACGGTGTTGAGAAAAATCTACAATTTCCATGGGATGTACTTATTTTTTCATATGACTGTATCATGTGTCAGCTTTTTAACTGTAGTGGACTAGAGGACATGTGATGGTGGTGGTGGTGGTGATGATGGCCAGTTAGGTTTCCCTGAAACCTAACCATGGGACTGATACCCCTTTTCCACCAAATCAGTTCCAGGGCTGGTTCGGGGCCAGTGCTGGCGCTGGTTCACAACTCGTTCAACTTGCGAGCCAGCTGAGAACCAGTTTGCTTTTCCATAGCTCACGGTGCTAAGGGAAGCCATGTCAGTTACGTCGCTGTATACGTCAGTTACGTCGCTGTATACGTCATTACGTCGCTGTATACATCATTACGTCGCTGTATACGTCACTTACGTCGCTGTATACGTCATTACGTCGCTGTATACGTCGTTACGTCGCTGTATACGTCGTTACGTCGCTGTATACGTCATTACGTTGCTGTATACGTCAGTTACGTCGTTGTATACGTCATTACGTTGCTGTATACATCAGTTACGTCGCTACGTTTGCATAAACCTTGGCACGAATATCGAAGCAAAAACAACGCGGAAGAAGCAGCAGCAGCAACAACAACAATAATAATAATGGATGACTTCGCGTTTGTACAGCTGCTGCTTCTCGTCGCTTAAAAATGGCGATCTTTCGCGGTCTTGTTATTGTTGTTGGTCTTAACAACTCCGCCCCCCGCTGACGTAAGCGGTTCTTTCCTCTGGCCCAGCAGAGAGTTGGTGCGAGCCTGGAACCGGTTTTTCTGGCCCAGAGCCAGTTCTTTGTCAGTGGAAACAGAAAACCCGGTTCCAAACAAAGCACTGGCCCCGAACCAGCCCTGGAACTGCTTTGGTGGAAAAGGGGCGTGTGCAACATGTTGGCGTTACTCGGAGCTGCTCAGTGTCTCGGACAGACGTCATTGCGTGATCTGTCCCTCGCTGCTGTCTGTTAAATACACGAGTGTAACTCTGTCAGGGTTCTTCACCGATCTGTTCTCGACTGATGAAACACAGACAGTTTGTGGAACACGTTGTCATTTCAGTGAAAGGGTTTCAGATCTCCATAGACGAGCTGCGTGATGGCACCCTGTTGCTAATAACGCTAACGGCACTAACAGGGGATTAGGACTGGCTGGGGTCGTGAGCTGATTCCTTTCGTTAGTTTCGATTCATGCACTTAAATGCTGAACAGATGCGCCATTAAAAAACAAAACAAAAAACAGGTGTATCGTGTGTATTGTGCTGCCTTTAGTGTATACATCTTTCTTGAAGAGCTTTTGATGTTCTGCGTGTGTGTTGTAAAGCTGGTTTGGCAGCTATTCATTACCGAATGACTCCGTATAAAAATTCCAACTCTCTTCTGATCTGTGGCTGACTTTTAGGATCTACGGGATCTTCAGGAAGTGTAGATCTGACTTGCAGGATCTCTCCCATGGCCTCAGATCTTAACACCACTAATGAGCTTTTGCCGAAAGCGCAACACCTACAGTGATGCAGACGTCATAGTTTAGGTGAAAAAGTGTACTCAGGTGATACGAGATACACGTTTGGATGTGATGTGAGGAAATATGCGAACTTTCCCATGTCTCTTGATGTTTGCTGTACGTGTGTGCGTAGGCAAGATGGCCGTCGCCCGTATCCTTTGGTCATTTGGTGTGCTGCTTGTTCACGTCTTTGGAAATGACCAACATAAATCGTGGCGGCTGTACGGCAACATGTGACCCCGTGTCTGCGATGAAACAAACTGACTGTAAGGATTATAATCCAAATATGCAGGTTTTTTCACTCTTTAGGTGTTACAGACATACATGCATGCGCTTTACTGTGCAGAATCACCTAAAACTCCACCATCCAGCTGAGCGTTCTCGACTGCACTGCCAGCAAGCAGTTCCCGACCGCACAGCAGTCATACCACAGTTCCACCTTAAACCCGAGCCAGTGGATGTGCTCTTTTCATGGGGTTTTTGGGTATCTGCTGTGGATGATTCAGGGGCTTCAAAGTTTGGGAGAATAGCAGGGTACAAATAATTTACAGCAGGGTGCAAAATGGTAAAATGTCTGCCAGCGGCAGACATAATGCACGCAAAGCGTGCAGGGAGATAGATAGATAGATAGATAGATAGATAGATAGATAGATAGATAGATAGATAGATAGATAGATAGATAGATAGATATGCAAGTACGAATTTTTCATGGGGCGGGATGGTTTGGAACAGGCCATCTAAAATTGGGATAACATTTACCTGGGATGGGTATTTGAGGCGGGTCATCTAGCTTAAGCTTGATTAGCATTGTTACGCACGCCAGTGTTTCCCACAGAAATTTTGGAGACTATGGGGGCAAGCCCATGGGGGAGGTGCGGGGGTTGTTTAAAATTGAGTGATATGTTAAATATTAAGTTATTACTGAAAAACTATTGATTAAAAAAACAGACACTGAGAAATGGTCCTATAAACAACTTTACCAATATAAAAGATTAGCAGGACTACAAAAATGCAGAAAAATAGGCTTTACTTATCCAAATGCACCTGTTGGTTCAAAAGTTAAAGTGCAGAGAACCTCACAGCACAACATGAAGTTACCTTCAAATATAATATAAATGCCTCAGCTTTCATGTAAGAAAAAAAACTATTAATACTAGTACTGTGTGCAGGCAGTCTCTCCTGAAGACTAAATTAAACAATTATTATAAACTAATAAAATAAATGGCTCAGGCTTCACAGAAGAGAAAAAACAATTTGAACAGAATCTCACAGTATGATGCTGAAGCTGCCTAAACAATGGAAAATAAAATACCATTTTGGCAAAAACGTTGGCATCCATTAATTTCTTGTATTAAGTAAAAAAATATGTTGCCAGATACTGCTGACGTTTTACAGCCCAAAATATGTTCAAAACCTGCCAAAATGCACTTAAAACCGCCCAAATTGGGCGGGAAAACGCGCAATCTGGCAACACAGGCGGCAGTAATGGCTGCACTCGTGTCGAGGATGTAAACACAGTTGACGTGGCAACGGACATACATGACATAGTGGATGTAATTTACGTTCACAACTTTTTTTGCTGTCAGAAATATTTAATATTAAATTTTGTGACTTGACTGACAATAGCCGGCGGCATAACAAGCCATAGCCGGCGATTTGCCGCCGGTGACCGGCTACTTTTGAGACCGCTGATGATTATATTGTCATGGTACATCGGCAAAACGTTGCACAAATATACACTACCGTTCAAAAGTTTGGGGTCACCCAGACAATTTTGTGTTTTCCATGAAAAGTCACACTTTTATTTCCCACCATAAGTTGTAAAATGAATAGAAAATATAGTCGAGACATTTTTCTGGCCATTTTGAGCATTTAATCGACCCCACAAATGTGATGCTCCAGAAACTCAATCTGCTCAAAGGAAGGTCAGTTTTATAGCTTCTCTAAAGAGCTCAACTGTTTTCAGCTGTGCTAACATGATTGTACAAGGGTTTTCTAATCATCCATTAGCCTTCTGAGGCAATGAGCAAACACATTGTACCATTAGAACACTGGAGTGAGAGTTGCTGGAAATGGGCCTCTATACACCTATGGAGATATTGCACCAAAAACCACACATTTGCAGCTAGAATAGTCATTTACCACATTAGCAATGTATAGAGTGGATTTCTGATTAGTTTAAAGTGATCTTCATTGAAAAGAACAGTGCTTTTCTTTCAAAAATAAGGACATTTCAAAGTGACCCCAAACTTTTGAACGGTAGTGTATGTATCAGACAAAACGTGACTGCAGCACAGGCAGCGCACAGGCGCCAAAGTGTTGCGCCATCGATATATCCGTCATATGGTAACGTTTAAGTCGCCAACTTTTAAAACCAATGAAAAAACCAAGCACAGACCCGATTAGTATGATACCACAATCAGAAAATGTTGATGTTGTGAAAGTGCGGATGCTTTGCTGAAATGTGTTGAGCCCAGACGGACATTCGAGCGTCTACTGTACCGCTACGTCTTACCCATGATGCCTCGAGGGCTTTAGACTCGCTGCACCTTTACTGTTGTGCCAAAAAGCAAAACTGTGAATCTGTTTAAAAAATGCAGTGATTTCAAACAGCGAACTAACTAGTGTGTTTCGGAGTTTCAGAGCTAGCATTAGCATTCATTAGCAAACGAATCCTGTTGCTTGGATGCTCTATAATGAGTGTAAGGCATTTATATTTACTGCCCTCATTGTGTTCAATTGACTCTCGTCCCTCTCGCTCTATCAAAGGCTCGCTTTGGCCTTGGCCTGGAAATCCGTCTCTCGCTCATCCACATCACGTTGCACATTCCACCTCTCCCACCACCTCACACACACACACACACACACACACACACACACACACACACACACACACACACACACACACACATTCATACACTAAACTAACCATGGGGCCCCAGCAACAAGCTCCATTAAGAAAACAATACAGGAGTCCAATAGGCTCTTCAAATCCCGAGCGTGTTTTTTTTTTTAAAGGCTCCGGTCTCTAATGAAGTTGGAAAACTCAAGTACCCTATTTGCGCCGCCTCCTTTGTAGGGTGCCAGTCGGTACAAAGTGTCAAAACAAGTCCAGCCTTTTGGTCTAGACGGACCATATACGCTCAAATAACACCTTTTTTCCTTCTTCTGTCTCTCTTTTTCATTTGAGTCAATAAAACCCAACGTACCCCCCAAGAGACCGGATGAAACGACGCTGATTCATCCCACGTCCTTGCAGAGTTCACACAGCCGTTAGGGTCTCGGTTAAAAACGGGACGAAAACGTTGTCGGCTTGCTGAGTAAACAGTCCGACTACTGTGTGTCCGTTTATTTTTATCTCTCGGTGCTGGTATTTTAAGGGTGGAGTCTTGCACCACTTAATGTGTTTACATGCAGACTAATAATATGCTCATTATCTAATTTAAGCAGTCGTCATGGAAACAGCATCCTAAAATACTTGGGTGATTTGGACTTTTTTTTCACAAAAGCTAATAGACACGTGGATTTTAACACATTACTGAAGTATTTAGTGTGAGTTCACTGTAAAGCTGTAACTTCACACGAACACAGCACTCGTAAACACGTCTGGGGAATGATTTCCAAAATCTAAACACGAGACAGTGCGAATAATTCGATTCATGATCAAACAAAGTGGCTAATTAAAGCGCTGAAAGAAAACGATGAAGCTTATTCGATGCTGCATTCGACTCGCTTCGTTAAACAAACAAACAAACAACAACAACAAAAAACTGGGAAGGAACTCATAGTTAAGATTAAGAAGACTATCCTAACTTGGCAAGTAGGAATTTCCAATTGAAGGCACATTTTGTTTGTCTTTTCCTACTTGGAAGTTGGGAATTACAATCTGTACTCGTCCAAGTTACAAGTCAATCCGTACGTTTCCATGCACACTAATATTCCACCGTTATTCCAAATATGGGAATATTCGTAATTTGATACGGGTCGTGTAAACGGCGTATTTCATTTGGATATTTGGAATTTGGCCTCATTTTGAATTTTGCATTTTCCGATTGACTATGCTGATGTTATCCCGGCTTTAGGAGCGTTCCCCGGACGTGTCAACAGATACAGTGCGTTCGGAATCTGCGTCAAACAGATAACTCAAGTCAAGTTTATTTTCATTGCGCTTTTAACAGTAGACATTGTCGCAAAGCAGCTTTACAGAATTTGAATGACATGAGCTCATTTTATCCCTAATCTATATAGAAATAACTCGCATTATTATTGCGATGTTCATAGCTTCTGGTTTCAGATCCTGTTTCTGTTTTTATTTGTCGTCTAAGACAAACACTTATAATCATCATCATCATCTGGGTGCGATTTGCTGGGGGGGATGGTAGGGATCACCCCCCACTCTGGTTTTTATCTCTGCTGAAAAAAAATCCTCGGGGACAACCCCGTCAATAAAACAAACCAAAAAAAAAAAAGTTGACATGACAGGCATGTTGTGACACAGTTTTCTATGGTCGACATTGCACTCACTTTCAAAATGACCCGAAGTGGCAGCTTTGATGTTCACGAACGTCCCCAGCAAATAGATACATTGTAGATAATAACAATATCTTTGCGTTCTATGCAGGGATGCAAACAGCGCACCTTTTGGCGGATGCCGCCTTTTTCACAGCCGATTTTTTTTTTTTTATTTGGGGGGGGGGTTGGAGTGTCTGATTATAGTTTCAAAGTAAATTCTGTATTAAAATTACTAAATAAGCAAATCCGTTACAGTCCATGAAACAGGAAGTATAAGGATGAGAAAAAAAAACAGTTTAAATCGGAAAGCTGCGCACAATGTGAACTGCGCCATCAGAGCAAACTGTTCATTTAGTATTCATGTATTTTAGTGATTTTCGAGTCACTGTCCATTTAATCCGGAGGGAGAGAAACATCACAGCAACGCGACAAGCAATGCGAACTTTGCTGTGTGTTAGTGTTCGTGTATTTAGTCAGAGAGATAGGAAGATGAATTTACTATCTCTGGTTTAGTGTTCGTTTTCATTTAGTGTTATTCATTTGATATCATCGGATGTTATTGAGCTGTTAGCCTATTGTTACCTTAATTTTGTGACGTTTCATGATTAAAAAAAAAAAAAACATCCCCCCTTCTGTTTTTTGACAAATCGCACCCTGATCATCATCATCATCATAAAGGTGATGATGAACCCATTATCAGACCCTGTGTTCGTGTTTTGTGTATATGACCCCCAAAAAAGCACAGACTGCGTTTCCCTTTCTTCCGTTTTGTTCGTCTGTCATCTCTCCTGAAATGTGCCTATCGCTTCATCCGTACTACACCAGGCCGAGAAATTCATATATTTTTTCACCAGCCAGCCGGGCTACTTCCCTTCCAGAGTAACTCGCCAAACAGAAAGTCAGCTCGCCAAAATATGTTCATGTATGAATTTTACTTCTGTCAGAAATGACTCAAAAGAGAGTCGTTCCCATTGTTCATGACTAATGTGCGTTTATTTCAAGACCCGAGTATTTTGACACTGTTGTTAAATACATAAATGAGAACAACACCGAGCACCATAATATAATATCAACAAATAATAATCTATTGGAAAACTTGGTGTGTGAGTATTGAACGCAAATATACTGACTATCATGACTATAGCACCCAAAATACGTCCAACATGCTTTCTGTATTTAACCGTTTATGAGAGAGAAAGCATTCGGAGCTTCATACTGACGAGGAATCAACTTGAAAAAAATTAATTATTCCATAAAAATCGTATCGCCGCTGAGGCCGACCCCGCTCCCACGCTTGCTTACAAGTCCTTTGTCGTTTCTCCTCTTCAGACCGAGGTCGCTTTGTCCCCGTCTGTTGGAGCCATATTTGTATTCAATTTAGGTTTGTAAAACATGTTGCCATATCGTTATTCTCAATGCATTTTTATTTAGTTATATAACTTATTTTGTTAGTTATACTTACCTGGTTACCTGGACAAAAAGTTATACTTATCAGATGTATACTTGCCTACCTGAAACTTTAATTGATTTCTTGCCGTATGACTGCGGACACGCCCCATAGACGTGCCGATGGCGCGAAACCTGAAGTTTAATCAGTGCTTCCGGCTTGTGTTTGCTAGGATGGCAGTAGATAGGGAAAGTTTTCAGACCGCAGAAACGCAGAAACCCAGGAACTCAAATACTTTATCTTCGTTTTACTTCCTTTGTTTGCAACTGGAAAGAGAACCGGACTGGATGGAATAAAAAACAACACCAACTTTACTTCATCTTTGCTGTGAGTGCTTAATTGACTGTGTGTCGGGAACCACTTGCTCCATCCTCACTTGGCGTTCTGAAAAAACGCCATAACACCGTCTCTGGCGGTTTCTGTACACCTTTCAGAAAATTCCACATCACAACGGAGCTTTCGCAGATGTAGATGTAAACAACAACAAACACACGTGTTTAAATGGGCGATAATGTGGCCACGTCTATTGAATCTGATAACGTGATGTGGCAGCGGGGGCGTGGCCAAGCGTCGGTCTGTGAATGGAGGGCGGAGTCAGGGAAGGTAAGTGGTGGAATCATTGCACCTGATGGGGATTAACCTGTGTTTGTGCGTCTTCCCCAGTGACCGCGCCCTTTAAAAGGAGAGGAGAGCAGAGAAAGGGAGCTCTCTCAGTTCTGGCCTGCCGTGCTTCTGTGCTCCGCCCACCTGGTCCAATACGACACGTGATTACCGCGATATTCAGCGAGATGCGTTATATGCATGCGCAGCAGTGAAAAAACCGACAGCCTGACTCGCACACGATATGATTCGGAATTCTTCGGTAGTTTCCGTCCTGCCGATAAACACATCGATTAACACAGACACGGCACGCACTTAATATGTGGCGGCTTTAGTTGACGGCGTGTCTGAATCTTCACTTCATATATATTTTTTATTTTCAACTAGCCAGCCGGGCTGCCTAGTGACAGGAATTACACGCCAAATGACAAATTAAGTCGCCTCGGGCGACCGGACCACCGCGAATTTCGAGCCCTGTACACACACTTCATCGTACACCCCGATATTGTTCAGTGTGGCTCCTGCTCTTGCCGGTTCCGTTAAACGACTCTCCAAGCTCTTGGAGAGCTCCTTGACTCCCTGCTTTTGTTTGGGATGGAGTGTGTCTGGCCCCGAAGGCCCTGAGGGACGTTATATCACTTGACTTGTCCACAATCAATCTGACGACACAACGAGGACGCTGTAAATCTCACTGACGTCCTCCTCCTCTGCTTCCGAACACAAACACACAGAAAAGGCGTGCATATCTTTGTCGGTCCAGGGTCGAGTGTGTGTGTGTGTGTGTGTGTGTGTAATGGCCTGTTTGAAAGGAGGGTGCTTTTGTAGGCATTTGGAGAACTGAGGCAGCCTTCATGCCGTTCATTAGAGAGTGCTGGCATGCTTGGGCATGCCCTGGCTCTGAATTCCCTTCCAAAATAACAATAAAAATGGATTAGCACGTCTTCCTCGTGGTGAGATCGGAGCTAATGCGGTGTTTGTTTAGTGCGTTAAAGCCGAGCGCCGTTTTTGATGTGTTTGGTTTTCATTTGTGGAACATCGAAGGGATTCTGATGGCTCGTTTCAGTTCAGTTTTATTTGTATAACACTTTTAACAGCGGAGCAGAAACCTGGATGGAGATTTACAGTGTTGTGAAAAAGTATTCGCCCCCTTCTTGACGACGACTACTACTACTTTTCACACTTAGTTTTTAGATCTTCAAAGACATTTTTCATCCAAGATCAAGACAAGCTGATTAAAACACCACAGTTATTAAACAATCATTGTATTTATTGAAGAAAAAAATTCTCCAAAGCCATCCGACCCTGTGTGGAAAAGTAATCGCCCCCTTAGTTACTCGGTCAACAGATTAACAGAATTGAATTGATGGCTGGGCTCAGTGAGAGTACACACACTCAGCCCCGTTGAATCGAAACATCACTTAAATAGAACTTTTCCAGCGATGGGAAGCAAATGAAAGGCTTGCAATAAGCAGATCACTGTGTCACGACCCAAAGAAATTCCAGAAAAAGATGGGAAAGTTCTGGAATGGGTTAGAAAGCCACTTCTGAGGCTCTGGGACTCCAGTGAACCACAGTGAGAGCCATTATCTCCACATGGAGAAAACTTGGAACGGTGGTGAATCTTCCCAGAAGTGGCCGGTCTACCAGCATTCCTCCAGAGAGCGCATCGACGACTCATCCTTAAAGTCACAACAAAACCCAGATGAGCATCTAAGAAACCGCAGGCCACGCTGTAATCAGATAAGGCCAGCGTTCATGATTCCGTCATTAGAGAGAGACTGAGCAAAAATGATATCCATGGGTGAGTTGAAAGGCCAAAACAATCCCACCTTGATGACCCCAAGCCTTTTGGGATGATGCTCTGTGGAATGATGAGTTGAAAGTGGAACTTGTCTGGAAGACATGGGTCCTGTTATATCTGGAGTAAAGCTACCACAATGAGAACAGCAGTGAAGCATGGTGGTGGTAGTGTGATGATGTGGAGACGCTGTGCTGCTGCAGGGTCCGGGCGACGTGCCATAATTGATGGAACTGTGAATCCTGCTTTCGACCAGAAAATCCTGAAGGAGAACACATGTCTGGTCTGAAGCTCAAACACAGGTTGGTTACGCAGCAACACGATGAGCTGAGGCGCAAGAGCAAGTTGTCCAAAAGAACCCAAACGAATGTTTTCGAGCGGTCTAGTCAGAGTCCTCCCTCCAGCTCCACTGAGATGTTGAGAAGAAGAGTGGCCCAGAATCAGAGTCTTTACAGAGGCAGTTTGGAGCTCTCCTGTGGTATCTAACAGCGCTTCTACCCCAGACGGCGTGTTAGGACTTCACAGTGAGATCAGGTTCCTGCTGCGTTCATCAGTAGCGACACTCTGAAGAGTCGAACACTTCAGTCTACAAATGGACACTTTTGCAGGGTTTGTTGTGCACGAGAGCCTCGATTTTCTCCTCGAACAACACGTTTCATTTGGACTTTTACATAAACTGTGTCCTGGGTGATCTCGGCTCACGGGTTAGGCTCTGAAGGCGGTTGAGCGTCTGCCGTCAGCGGGTTGGATGAACCTTATTAATCTGAATGTAAGTGTTTAATTATTATTTGACTTCCGGAACTGATGAATAATGAGAGCTCTAACACGGATATCAACACGACAAATCGGTCCCCTATGGGTCCATGTGGCTCCTGCTTATAAATAAAACTCTTTTCTGATCCCACGTCCATACGGTAAATATCGCTTATATACATGTGATCAGTTCTACTCGCCTCATCTCTTACAAACACCGCCGAGCCGTGAGCCGCATCCCGGCTTGGAGTGTTTTGGTTACCGATTTTGTTTACAGTGTTTTGTTCAGAATTCAGCGCTGTGAACTCGATCTCTTTTCGAAACAGTAAGAAAGCACTCGTTCATGAATTGTCTTCGAAGCATTATTTAGTACTAATGAGCACGTTTTGTTTCACAACTGTAGTGTAAAGACTCTAAAAAAAATAAAATTACAAAATTAAAGCAAATAGTAGAAGTTTGACCAATTATACGTTTAATTTTTACTCGTAGTCTTCACGAAGGAGCCGATTTATTCCCACATGGGACTTTTGTAATCGCAAACTGAGCGGATCGCTCAAACGGTTCCAACGTTGTCTTCGCTGCCTTCTTGAGTTTTTGTTGAATGGCTGGAATTCTTGGCGTAAATCTCATTTGACCTTTCATAGGACCAAACAAAAGCTGTGACCATCAAAAGGTACATTTTCTTAAAATAAACACCACTTAGTCGATATTGAATCAGTCGCCTCGACGAACCACAAGGTGAATTTCGTTTATGGGTTGTTTTACAATCAGGGTCCGCAAGCTAAAACTCACATTTAACACTTATTATCTTCAATATCAAAAGGCTTGACTAAATAAACTCGGTTGTTTATTGTAGCCGTGTGATCGCTCTATTTACCATGCAAAAAAAAAAAAAAACGACTTGGTGATAAGGTTATTTTTGGTGAATGTATGGCAATGTGTGTCATATTTAGCAAAATTACTCGTGTCATTTAGAAAAAGTGCTTTTTTGCCCACAGGTAGCTCCAAAAGGGATGCACTTACATCATTCTCTATACCATAAAACATATTTAGTTCCATATCATTGGAAACATAGTTAAGTTTTAATGTTGAATGCCAGTAAGTTTTCAGACTATTTTGATCAAATTAGTATGTAATTGTGTCCAAAAAAAAAAAAAAGTCCTCTCCGAGACAGCTCATTTTTCAATATAAAATAACATATCTAAAATGATTATTTTCATCCTAAAATGTGGTCAAGATATTGGGACATAAATATTAGAGACGACTAACACAAAGCTTACAGCCTTATATTTAAAAGCACTATGGAAGTCGTGGATTCTGAATTGTTAAAAAAAAAAAAAAATGTCCTCTCCGAGAATCACTTCATGTGTTTCTCCCATCTTATAGCAGATTACACAAAACTACCATACACACGTCAAAAAATTACCTGAAATCTGTTCTTTAACTCGTCCTTCACTTAAAAACTGGTACAAGAACCATTTTGAATCAGTTTGAATTTTGGACCCCTGTGACACAAACTTTGTCCCCTGATTGTAAAACAACCCTTATCTTTTTATCTGCCGATTATCTTCCGATACTACGAAGTTATAACGCGGTTTCTCTTATTTCGTTTCTGGTTCTGATTGGTTCCGAAGTTTATCAAGAAGTAGAACGGGTAATCGAACTTGATCAGAATAAGTTGCTGATTGGTTACGAAGTTTCGTTATTGTTACACTCATTCTTACAACACGATGCCATGGGGGCTCCGCCTCGCTCCGCCTCTATGAGGCAGCAGCCACAACAGAAACTGAACAGATGAAGAAGTAAATACTAATTCATATCATACACAAGTGACCTGAGCTGATTATTATTATTACAACCCCAATTCCAAAAAAGTTGGGACAAATTGTAAATAAAAACGGAATGCAATAATTTACAAATCTCAAAAACTGATATTGTAGTCACAATAGAACATAGACAACATATCAAATGTCGAAAGTGAGACATTTTGAAATTTCATGCCAAATATTGGCTCATTTGAAATTTCATGACAGCAACACATCTCAAAAAAGTTGGGACAGGGGCAATAAGAGGCTGGAAAAGTTAAAGGTACAAAAAAGGAACAGCTGGAGGACCAAATTGCAACTCATTAGGCCAATTGGCAATAGGTCATTAACATGACTGGGTATAAAAAGAGCATCTTGGAGTGGCAGCGGCTCTCAGAAGTAAAGATGGGAAGAGGATCACCAATCCCCCTAATTCTGCGCCGACAAATAGTGGAGCAATATCAGAAAGGAGTTCAACAGTGTGAAATTGCAAAGAGTTTGAACATATCATCATCTACAGTGCATAATATCATCAAAAGATTCAGAGAATCTGGAAGAATCTCTGTGCGTAAGGGTCAAGGCCGGAAAACCATACTGGGTGCCCGTGATCTTCGGGCCCTTAGACGGCACTGCATCACATACAGGCATGCTTCTGTATTGGAAATCACAAAATGGGCTCAGGAATATTTCCAGAGAACATTATCTGTGAACACAATTCACCGTGCCATCCGCCGTTGCCAGCTAAAACTCTATAGTTCAAAGAAGAAGCCGTATCTAAACATGATCCAGAAGTGCAGACGTCTTCTCTGGGCCAAGGCTCATTTAAAATGGACTGTGGCAAAGTGGAAAACTGTTCTGTGGTCAGACGAATCAAAATTTGAAGTTCTTTATGGAAATCAGGGACGCCGTGTCATTCGGACTAAAGAGGAGAAGGACGACCCGAGTTGTTATCAGCGCTCAGTTCAGAAGCCTGCATCTCTGATGGTATGGGGTTGCATTAGTGCGTGTGGCATGGGCAGCTTACACATCTGGAAAGACACCATCAATGCTGAAAGGTATATCCAGGTTCTAGAGCAACATATGCTCCCATCCAGACGACGTCTCTTTCAGGGAAGACCTTGTATTTTCCAACATGACAATGCCAAACCACATACTGCATCAATTACAGCATCGTGGCTGCGTAGAAGAAGGGTCCGGGTACTGAACTGGCCAGCCTGCAGTCCAGATCTTTCACCCATAGAAAACATTTGGCGCATCATAAAACGAAAGATACAACAAAAAAGACCTAAGACAGTTGAGCAACTAGAATCCTACATTAGACAAGAATGGGTTAACATTCCTATCCCTAAACTTGAGCAACTTGTCTCCTCAGTCCCCAGACGTTTACAGACTGTTGTAGAGAGAAAAGGGGATGTCTCACAGTGGGAAACATGGCCTTGTCCCAACTTTTTTGAGATGTGTTGTTGTCATGAAATTTAAAATCACCTAATTTTTCTCTTTAAATGATACATTTTCTCAGTTTAAACATTTGATATGTCATCTATGTTCTATTCTGAATAAAATATGGAATTTTGAAACTTCCACATCATTGCATTCCATTTTTATTTACAATTTGTACTTTGTCCCAACTTTTTTGGAATTGGGGTTGTATTATTATTATTATTATCTTCTGTGATGACCTGGCGACTTGTCCAGGGTGAACCCCGCCTTTCGCTCGTAGTCAGCTGGGATAGGCTCCAGCTTGCCTGCGACCCTGTAGAACAGGATAAAGCGGCTACAGATAACGGATGGATTATTATCTTTGTTCCAGTTGCGAGGCGTCTGTTTTCATCCGTGCGTAGTGATGATGTTTCACACTGAACGTCTTGTTCAGTGCCGCGGTACTATACTGTATAACTGATTATCAGAGGAAGCTTGGCGAGTGTAAACGGTTGATCGATAGTGGGAGTTTGGAGGTTTGTGTGTGTGCGTGGGAAGGAAGGAGGCGGTAAGCTTGGCTGGTGTGTGCTTTATCACTTCCTCCCTCGCTCTCTCACACCTCCATTGAAGTGATGGTGCAGTTAAGTGGTGCCGCTGTGGACCGAGGAGGCAGCACACGCGCGAGTGTGAGTGTGAGTGCAGTAATAAGCCGAAGTGCACGCCAGCTGCCTGCTTCCTCATTAGGCCAAGTCTGGCTCCGGGGATTTGGGGTCACGGGGTGACCAGCACCCAGAAATATAACAAAGACTTGCGCGTGCATGAACCAGTCTGCCTGCGACATTAAATTAGAAAGAGCACACACACGATCACACACCGTCACTCTGAGAAATAAAGCCAGGACGGTTGTTCCAGCTTCCTGTATTTACACTCCAGGGGTATTTAGTATTATTCTTTGAACAGTTTGTTAGCGTTCAATACAAGAAGTGACGCTCGTGATCAGAACTAAAGAACGTCCAATAGGGTGCATCAGTTGCCCCCTAAAAATGAAAAGTTCCTCCGATCATGATGCATTTTTGTTTTTATGTTCCTTTTGGTGAGAAAACACACTGGGTGAAATATTTTGACAAAATTCTAAAGTTTAATGGTGGCACCAGGAGCTCAAAGTTATGGAAAAAGCTGCGATTTTATGACTTTTATGACAAAATTTCGATCACTTTTCATGAAACATTATGGCACCTTATAGAGTATACCAAACATCTTAGATACACATTTTTAGTACATATTCTAAATATATTATCAAGCACAGTTTGAGTTTTAGCTGTTCATTGAATCATTGTTCAACTACTTTTAAACAATACAAGTGTATTATGAATCACATTAATGCTTCTCAATCCCTTGCAAAGGTTCTTAACATGATCTCTGGCTCACAAGAAATCAGTAAATGGAGTCCAACATTGTGATTCAAACCTTACGCGAAAACATAAAATAAGCGTTTTTTGGCAAGAAATGAACCTCATGGTGCCACCATTAGACTTTTGAATATGGCCAAAAAATTTTACAGGATGTCTTTATTGGTGAAAAGGAACACCCGAACAAAAACGCATCAGATTTTATGAAAGTGAGGGAAACTGATGCACCCTGACGTCCAATGTTTGTTTTTTTCCTCATTTGTTAGGATCAGGGCTTTGAACCAGAATTTTTTTCCTATTGGTTCGTTCCGAACAGAAACGGAATTTTAACGTTTCCGGTTTTGGGTTCCACCATTAAATAGACGTTCCCGAACCGGTTAGAACAAAAAAATTTCGTTCCCGGAACAGTTAATTACGTTCCCTGTCAGCGGTTTAACAAATGGCTATAAAATTATGTCTCTGTCTCATCCAGCTTAAGCCAAATGTAGGCTAATTCTATTACAACCTTCATTAAATAAGACAAGAAATAATTCAAAACTATTATTATTTCAAATGTTGGCAATTTGGATTCTCAGTATGTCTTCCCATCTACACAAACAGAAAAAGTGCCAAAAATGAAAGAGAATTTGTTTAGTGTGTTACCAAAGGCTAGTCAGGCCCTATAGAGGGCTACCGCATGACGTCACCGCGCCGCGAGATTTTGTTAGTAAAGATTATAAGAATATTAATCTACCAGTTAGCCCCGTCGCATCGCATACATCAGAGGAAAGAGTGATGTGATTGGTTTAAGCTTCATCACAGCCTTTTCTGGCTTCGACCAGTAGCAAACTGAGGCATTTCAGGGAGGCGGGTCAACCACGCGCTTTGGGAAACGGTTGGGCTTAATAGCTTGGCCAGACCAAATGCTCGGAGAGCTTTGAAGTCGCGTTAGCCAGGCTAAGGCGATATGGCCAAAAAAAAATCTTCGATTTTTTCACAAAAAATCCTAGCCTGGCAAGCCAGACTAAATGTGAATATTTAGTCTGGCCTCGATCCGTAGACATTTCCGAAGCGGGTAGGAGGAACAACCCGCTGTCTTTCAAACGGTCTCTGTGCGTATAGGCCAACGCTCTGACCAATCAGCGCAACAGTGACTGTGACGTAGTCAGAGCGACAGAAAGCAGTGGGAGAGGCCTTGAAATAAATAATTTTTCAAAATGCGTATTAATTAATAAACAGGTTCTAGATATTAAGAAGTTTGGAGATAATGACCACAAGTTTGGAGTCTGTACCACATACACATTTTTTTTCCAAGTGTTTTCCAAGTGTTTGCTTAAACTGTTTGAGAGTTTTTATTTAGTGGTGTTTGGTGAAATAATGTCCCTTAAATTTAAAATAACGGGAAAATAAGAAACAATCAAAAAGTAAATGTTTCAAAGCTGTTTATTAATTCTTCGTACTGCACAAACTAGCCCCATCCTTTTGGCTACGAGCGGAGCCAGCTGGTAGATCAGACTTTTGCCATAGCCGGTCGGCAAAACAGCGAAAACGTCCTTCTTGAAAAGGAATGAGCGGAGAGCCTCTTCCTGCTCATGTTTCAACCAAAACTCCAAGTCTAATTCTTCTAAAACTGATTCCAAAGCGGAGTCAAACGCGCGCTGTTCACTAGCCGTAGCCATCTTTCCTGTTGCGCTTTCTCCAGCGTCGCGCAGCTTTGTCGTCACTCCTGCAAAAGCCCGCCCAAAGAATCCAAACAAAAACCTTGCGTTGTGATTGGCGGGCACGATTTGATGCCCGGGGTGTTTTTGTTGATATGGTGCGAGGCTAGACCCACTCGCTAGGTAAAAATATTTTTGGCCGCTAGGCGGGTGGGTCTGGTTTACTAGGCTAAAAAAATCCGATTTTCGAGTTTAATTGATTTTTTTTCCCTCTACAAACTACAGATGACAAAGAAATGGTTCAAAGCAAGTTTTACCTTTATTTTGTTTTCACTTAAATTTCCCCTTTAGGGTTAAAGTGCAAAAAGAAGCCAAAAACCAAGCTCGTAGATGAGATAACATCGCGATAGCATCTGTGATTGCGTTCCACCGCGCCCCATTTGGGAAATGTGTCTGGGGCGGCTGCTTGCTTTGCTGTGGATGGTGCGCTCGTGCTGCGGCTGTGTTCGTTCCACTGCGAGCAGCACTTCTCCCGCGACGCTGCGCGCTTCTGTTTAAGGTGCTGGAATAAATTCGTCATGCTGCTTCCTTTGGAAGCAACCGTTTTCAAACACACCTTACAGCGAGGACTTGTTTGGTCTGCGTCCGACGCTGCACAACCGAACCAGTTCCAGATCACGGAGGAAGTTACTCCTTTCTTGGGCACAAGTTGCGGCTTTCCAGCAATCGCTGCCGTGCTGTTTGTGTGTGTGTCTATGGCGAGCGCACGGGAGGAGGGCGATAGTGTCAGTGCCTGATCCGTCCCTGCCGCCCGATCCGTTCTGCACATGCGCAGAGGGGGGCGGCGGCGGTGGCGGAAGTTAAAACTGAGAGAACCGATGTTCATAAAAACACATCGTCCTGAATTGTAAATTCGAATTAATCGATAAACTCGATTTATCGCCCAGCTCTATTCTGAAGTTCAGGAGATGTTCAAGTCCTCAGATGGGTTTTTGTTTCCTGTTTGATCGCCATATTGTAAACTAATGCATATGTTTTCAGTTTATTTATCAGGATGTCTGAGCAATCTTTACAATATGCTACATTTATTCAGGCTTTCGTCTAAACCGGGGAACGGGGCGCTGCGCCCTCTTACTCTCAGCGTGCGCCCCCTTACCGAAATGCAGATTGAACCCCAAGTCACACTTAGGCCATGCACTTGTATGCTCCTGCACAACATGCAATCTTTCTCAAAACGATCTTTTCTCCGTGAAAACATCCCAGCAACACCACGTGACAATGTGTCTGATCATCACATACATTATAATTACTCCAAAAATATTCCAGTCATAGTAGATACACCGCCAGACGGTGCGAAAACTATCCGAATTGGCGTTTTCCAGACCGAGGCGCCATGTTGTTTAGTTGTCACGGCTGCTCTCGCGAGATTTGACATGGGTTACATACAAGGTCAGCTGACTTGTAGCGTGAGATTTCTCGAGACTGAATGACCTTTCACCCACCGGCGCGGGAGCTTTTGACAGAAGTAGTTTGCGAGTTGTTTTCGTTGGCACTTGGGCATTTAAAGATGTCATCCCGCGGCACGAAGTGGAAGAAAGCCAAAGACTGTCCGGGGCAGAAGAAGATTACCGTATTTTTCAGACTATAAGTCGCACTTTTTTTCATGGTTCGGCTGGCCATGCGACTTATACTCCGGTGCGACGTATATATGTTTTTTTTTTTTTTCACCGTGGAATAACTGGAGCTGATGCTGAGTCTGACGACAGTCACGCAGAAGAAGAGGAAACGGCGCTTCGTCTGCCGCTGGAGTTGGCAGAGTTGTTCAGAAGCGACACCGAGGATGAGGAATTCAATGAATTTGCTGATTTGGAGTGAAATCGCCAGCTTGATAAACTTGATTGACCTGTGTTTTATTATTAATGATAGGCCTATAGTTATTTAAATAAGTTATGTAGTGATTTTAGGCAGTGCTTAATTTGTGAAGTGGGAGGTCCCGGAACGCAGGAGGTGGGTGGGTCCAGCGACTCAAAAAAAAAAAAAAAGGCGGGGGGTGGTTTACTATAACTTTATACCCACATGCGCTTATTGTGTGTGTAAAAAAAAAAAAAATAATAATAAAAATAATAATATCAGACATTATGATCTTAGAAAACGCTTTAGTGACGAACAGTTACAGACAGTAATATGTTGTGATATTACGTTATAAAATATTATTTTTTATTAGGCTATATATTAAATTATATATTAAATTTATCTTCTAAAATAACAGACTGTACTCATATCACAACCGGTTTATTTCACCATTGGAGATCAGATCACACAAGACACGAGTTAAATGACTCAGTTTAAGGATTTAAGTAGGGTATTTAAAAGCAGTGCCAGCGGGACTTCATGGCTCAGGTGGATAAGGCGTCGTACCATAAATTCGGGGACCCGGGTTCGATTCCGACCTGCGGTCATTTTCCGATCCCTCCCTGTTTTTCTCCTGCTCATTAAAAGCAGTGCCAGCAAACATCAGTGCAATCAATTCAAGTAATAGTTAAGAAATAAAGAGTTTACAAAACCAGTTGGAGAATTCATTTTAAACATTTTAGTAAGCTTTCTTGGTTTTTTGCCATTTTTTCCACAGCGCAAGCTAACGGCTACAAAAAACCCGCTGTTCTATTGAGCGGAAGTATACACCCCCTGTCCCTCCCTCTTCCCCTTTCGCATAGATTTTGTGGATGTCATAGGAGAGAAATCAACAACAGATATCAAAATCAAAACCGAACACTAAACACATTTTTATTTACTTATTTAATTTATTGTTTGATATTTTTTTTCCCTTTGTGATGGTCACGGAGGTGATCTGATCCATTTAAATAGCTGCCGGAACACCGAATGAAATGAAAATAGCTGCCGGATCCGACAACGGAGGTTACGGATCTTGTTCCGTCATGTTCCGGCTCAAATTAAGCCCTGATTTTCGGCTGTTGAATAACTTGATGTTACGGTACATATTCAGCCAGTTTTTCTCCGGGCTATTATAAATGATTTTGTTTTGCATTTTTAAAAATAACTCTCCTTCCAAGATGAACTTTATTCTTCGTCTCTGATGTTATGGTGTTAATGGTCTGAATAACGTTTAATGTTTTTATCTGTATGACGTTAACTGGCAGGCGCACTTTCTGCCCGTTTTTTTCTCTGAGCGGTTGTTGTTGGTTTTTTTTCACTAGACGGTTGTTTTTACTACCGTACCTGTCTTTGGAGATGATATACCTATAGCCTACTTGACCTCTGATTTGATGAAATAAAATTCGCCAAAAATGAGGCCCACTTTACACGGGGACGGTCTGAAACAAAAACGCAAAAGTCCGTTTTCGTTCTCACTTTTTTCCGCGTCTCCACGACCGTTTTCAAGGAGGAAATCTGCGTCTATACGGCGACGCATAAATGTGTGGAATTCAATTGGATGTGCATGCCAGGCGGCTAGGTGGTGCTGTGAAAGACCTCCGCTATGTCTGCACGCATGCGCAACGTCTTCCGTCTTGGACTACTCTGGCTATGGTAAGTAAGAAAGTAAGAGCATGCTATACCCGCCTCTGTTCATTAACGGTATATGTGCAGATTCGGTATAGATGTTCGAAGGACTCCTGGACGTTTATTAAAGCTGCCAGAGCAGCTTGAAGGTCCGTTGGATCGATGTAATCAGACATGCTCTTACTTTTTTACTTACTTTCTTACTTCCCGGGCTGGCATGTGCAGTATATGACATATGTATGACGTAAACGCGTACCCGACGTGAGCAGATCCGAGCAGAGTTTGGCGTATTGGGTAGTTTAGACGGATATGCAACGGGGGCTGTTTTTAACTTATCCACTCTGGAAGGCGTTTTCAATTTTTTCCGTTTTTCAGCCTCGGAAACGCCGTCCCCGTGTAGACGAAAGGCACTTCCGATAAAATATTTAGTTTTTACCCGACAGCGTCCTCGTGTAAACGGGCCCTAAAGAATGACCCTCCTCGATGATGACTACAGCTTTAATAACACAGATGAAAGAGCCATGGGGCGATAATAAGCCCTACCGGTAAAAATATTCTAAAAGCAAACTGATTAATGCATCAGTAATAGGCTACTAATATTAGTTATAATAATAATAATATAGGCTATTAGTAATAATGATAGTGATAGTATTAAAGATAGTAGTAGATATTTAAAATAATCAGACTAGGCTACTTACAGGGCAAAGGGCGCGTTATCGCTGCTCAGCTGTTCGTTTATTAAATAAACAATGCAGTCGCGCAGTAACCACGCGCCGCTTATCAGATACAATCACACATTCTATGGATAGAATAACCCTTCAAAAAAGTGCGACTTGTAGTCCGGTGCGACATATATATGTTTTTTCGTCTTCATAATGCATTTTTTGGCTGATGCGACTTAAACTCCGGAGCGACGTATAGTCCGGAAAATACGGTACTTCTTTCTTTTTCAATGTTGACAGACAATTTGTTACAATTTCTCTCTGATAGCCTCAGAACGTCCCATTGTAGCCTCAATTTTTCAAAGGCTTCGCACGGCGGAGGGGGGGACGGACAACCGGCACCATCCCCCCCCCCGCTTCGCTCCCTCGCCATGGTGAGCGCCCTCATACTAAATGTTTATTTATTCTCTCTGCATTTTCTCTGTTTTTTAAAAAACAACAACAACTACTAAAACTTACTAAAACTTGTAGCGTCCTGGCAACCATCGCAAAGATACGTACAAAAAGCCCCAAACTGCCTCCTTACTCAAAACATAAAGGATCCAGGATGTATCTTGGAGTGTCCTGATCCTCAGATCTTTAACCCAGTCACGTATAAAAAGTTGTTCCAGGTTTTCATCTGCGTGTCCGTGTAGAACGATGTCTGCAGCACCTGGTAGTTTGGGAAGTCCGGAACTCAACAGGTGGATAATTTTCCAACTCATAGGAAAAATCCTTCTTTACTAGCATGTGAGGATCTAATCCCATTACAAAGAGCAACTTTCTGAAGGGATCTTGACCGTGCATTGTAGGGCTGTAACGATACACCCAACTCACGATTCAATTCGTATTGCGATTTTTGACCCACGATTCGATACGCCCACGATTTTTTTTAAGATGTTTTTTTTAAAGTAGTAAATTTGACTTATTAACATTTACTTACTTACATTAACTATTTAATAACAAATAATTCAGACCACTGCAGAGAATGAGTAATATGTATGCAAAAATGAACAAATGTATATCCAAAGACTGTTTTATTTCTCAAAATAATACTGTTGAGCCGGAAGCTCTGGTTTTTTCGGTTCTGAAAAAGTCATTTTTCCAAATCGTGTAAATCCGTTAAGATTTTTTTTTGGGGGGGTGGCTCTCTCACTGTCTCACTCTCATAGGGCCAATGATTTTCTGTGATCGCGGAAAACAGATGGAAATTACGGAATTTTTATGGTGAAACATTGCTCGCGTGTCAAAATGTAACTGCCGCAGAAGGCTTCCGCCCAAGCAGACATGCCTTCAGTGTTGCCAGATATTGCTAACGTTTTCCACCCCAACATATGTTCAAAACCAGCCAAAAAGCACCTAAACCTGCCCAATCTGGCAACACTGCATGCCTTTCCGCTCAAGTGATTGTGATTGGCTTGTGGCACACCTAGCCAGCCAATGAGCTGCTTGTTTACAGATTCGCTCCCCGCGTCGCAACCAGAATGGCAACCGCTTAAAAGAAATGAATGCTCTGCCAGTGGCGAGTGTGGACGTTGCGTGACTCGCAGAAGATTGTCGCAGGTCGGCGAAAAACGACTTACTAATAGATATAAAAAAATAAAAGTAATTTAAGTAAGTTTAAAATGTAATTTAAATAAAAAGTAAAGTATTCATAAATTGAAGTTTGGAAGCGCCTCTGTTTTTGGGCTGAGGAGAAGTTTGAATGGATGTACCGCGATTCTGCCTTCTTGTATCGCGATACGGATCGTGGCTCTGCGTATCGCGATTTCGATACGCATATCGTTACAGCCCTAGTGCATTGGCCTCTAAACTGCGAGACGGCTTCACTAGCTCTCTGCACAACGGTTTACCTGACCACCACTTCGTTCAAAAGTCACGTACATCACCACTGACTGCTGTACATCCAAGCTACAGGATGGGAAGCTCTGTGCACGCTGCGTATATAGAGCGACGTATATTTACGTCCTCAAAACAGCGATCTGTCGAGTCAGTGTTGGAGATTTAACAAGAGCACCACTGCGAACGCTGCGAGCGGCCATGTTGATCTGATGTCACGTGCCGGACTCGGAGTTGAGCAGGAATTCCGAGTTGAATATCGGAAGGTTGGAGGACTAAAGAGAGACTCTCGGTGCAGGGGCGATGTTGGCAGTCTGACCGATAACTACAGTTGCGTTTGTGATGCGTACACGTCCGAGCCACGCTCAAGTCACAGCCGTGCTCTGAATGACGGCCGGCGTGTGGAGTTTTTACTGCGATTGCTGGTTTGAAAGTGAGCCGGGGGATTTGGGCTGGAATGCAGTGAATGTGTCCTCACACACTCGCGTACACACACACAGACGTCATAAAACCCGCAAGCACCGCCGTGACAGCTGCCAGGGTCTTCAGAGTCTCTGTGTGTGTGTGCGTGTGTGTGCGCACTTTCATTTCTCTCTGTATGACTTTCTTGCTCAGATCTTCACTTGTGTGTGTGTGTGTGTGTGTGTGTGTGTGTGTGTGTGTGTGTAACAGGTGCTTGGCTCAGTTGCGTCCGTGGCGCCTGTGGTCAGATATTTCCCCTTGGCCTGATTCCACGTGCCCTCCCATTCCATAACTCTTACTGACATTGACTTTACCTTCTGTAAACTCATCACACACAGTTGGAAACTTGAAGCACACGTGTTGCCCGAGCTCGGTTCAGTCCGATCGTGTTTCTGTCACCGTGCCTTTTGATCTGGAAACAGTATTATTATTATTATTATTATAAATCGATCCTATGGCGTGCTGTCTGTCTGCCTTCTCCTGCTGTGACTCACTGATGCCTCAGGAGTCGACGAAATCCGTAAGGTGGACACCTGAGATGATCAGACCTGACTGTGTTCTTTATCCTTCATGGGCAGGTTAGTGTGTGGAGCAGTGTGATGGAGTGAGACTCGAACAGGAGGAGGAGGAGTTAACGTGACAGAATATACACGGCTTTCCCCAGGGGAACAAAAAAAAAAAATGAGAGCAGTGCTACTGATGTAGAGCCCAGCCCGTATGTGCTGGCCCGGCCCGGCCCGGAGGGGCCCGAAGGCTGCTGGGGGTCCGAGGACATGCTGCCCTGGAAAACTTTGAAATTAGAGACTTCAAATGGTGCATTCGAAAACTCTTCGTAGCACGCCTCTTCATTTTCCAGTTCCAGGATGCCAGGAACAGAATTGAGGTCAAATCACACAACAGCGCCATCTAGCGACCAGCGCCGAGAACGTGGGTTTGTGTGTGTGTGGTTACGAGTGGCAGTCAGTGCACGCAGCGAAACACTTCCTTTTCACTTCTGGGTTGAGTCCCAGGATATTCTATTCCAATATCTTCCTATTTCTATAGCTATTACTAGGGTTGCAAAGGGGCGGAAAGTTTCCGGAAAGTTTCCATGGAAACTTTGGTACGGGAATTTTGGGAATTTTCAAAAAAAAAAAAGCACTGGAATTACGGTAATTTAGGGGAATTATTTAATTATTTTATTATATATATATATATATATAAACATTTATTATTTATTTATTAATTATTTATTTAATTATTTATTATTAAGTCATAAACAAACAAAAATATAAACATTTTATTTTGTCATCAGCAGACATTATTGCAAAATGGAGACAATGAAAACACATGATTACAACATTTTAGCACATCTGATGTCCCATTAAACTAGCACTAACACGTTTTGCTGTAGCTCGCTAGCATGAGAATTTATTCAATGAAATGTTCTAATTATCTTACATTATTGCATTTGTTTTTACCAGTAAGCTAGCATTAAATTTAGTTTTCTTACATGAAATGTTCATAGGAAGCTTTCATTTAGCTTATCTGGTTTCCCATTAAGCTAGCACAATTTGCTGTAACTAGCATCACAAGCTAACGACTTCAATGAAATGGCACAATTCTAATTTACAAGTAAATTAGCACTAGATTTATTCTACTATACCTTTTCATTTTTACTTAAATACCATAATAGATAAAAAATCATCCTCAAACATCCTCAAAACTTATTTGATGGCATGTCGTCCTTTGTCTGTAATGTGTGATCTCGGCAGTTTGTATTTAAAACAGTTCCAGCTCTTCAGGAACTGTTTATCCCTTTCTTTAGGGATAAAATTAGCTCATGTTTTAAGTCGTTAAAATTCTGTAAAGCCGCTTTGCGACAATGTTTATTGTTAAAAGCGCTATACAAATAAACTTGACTTGACTTCAGAATTCTAGAAGTTATTGTGCATGTGATAGACGGATGCAAAATGCATGTAAGGGGTGTGGCTTCAGTGGCTCCTGAGAAAATGACATGTTTTGTCCATGTGAGTGAGTAACAGCGTGCTATGCACAACTTTATTCCCATAAATCTGCCTCTTTTAACCAAGATTATGCTACAATATTTTTTTTCTACTTACTTAATTGATGTCCACTTTCAAAATTCCCAGTCTTTTCCCGAAAATTCCCATGGAAAGTTTCCACCTTTGAAAATTCCTGGAATTTTGCAACTCTAGCTATTACTCATTTTCAGAGCGGAACAGAGGCTTTGCACCGTCACGTGACCCTATAGCAGCGGTAACTACGCCGCCATGACAGCTTCATTCAGCCGAGTTAGTAGTTATCGGTCGGTATGGGAAGGTTTTGCTGTGTTTTTGGATCTACAAATCATTCTGAACGAAACAAAGACATCAGATATTTTAAAAAATAAAGTATTCCCTTAAAATCTAGACCTGGTTTAAGCTGGGGACAAACGGGACATGATGATCCTGGTTTCCTCAGCTGAAACGAGGTCCACATTTTAAAGGAATAAATTAAAATTCATCATCAGGGAGTACAAATTGATAGATTTCTAAACGTAGAAGGGAACATGGCGTTCAGTGGGACTCGGTGTCGAACAGAGAGATCAAAAACCCTACGCTATGCTCACTTCATTTCCACAAAGGTAATAATGATTAAAAAAAAAAATAAAGGATTCATTTCACGATCGTGATACCGAACGACTGATCACCCGAGTCTTATGGACAGTTACGCCTTTATGCTCTGGGATATACTTGCTGTCTGATGGAGATGCGTGCGTGTGTGCGTGCGCTACTATGGAATCAATTTTGTGCCAAAATGTTCATACAATACTTTTGAAATATCAAACAAAAACGACAAATCAAAATACAAAAAAACAAAAAAAGTTGATTTTTTTAGACTGGCAAACAAATTATTCGTGTAATCGTGCAAAATATCAGTCTATTACTCTTCAGAAACCTTTTATTTTTGTTCCGCGTCTTTCTCAGTTTTGTTTGGCGTAATTTATTTTGGTTGCGATTCCAGCTTTCTCGTTTGCGCTCCCTGACTTTTTGCTCGCAGTTTTGGCACAAACTTCCCGTGTGGGCGGGCTGTCCAGGAATGCATTCCCATTGGCTAACTTGTGTTTGACTGACAGCTACGCTCAGCCAATCTCTACTCGGATTTTGTACTACTGCAACACATACAACACATTTGTCCCGCACTTACACTTTGTTGAATTAATTCAATATCATAGTTGCCTAGCCTGGGCCCGCCCATCCTAAGCGTGACGCAACACGAGGGCCTGTTGCGAGCTTAGTCTGGCAAGGCAAGCTATCTCCAGCTCTTCCAAGCTCCCGAAAAATCGGGAGCCAATCAACTTTGAGCATCTCCAACGGCCCTGGGTAGAGGCGTGTTCAAGGCAGTGACGTAGTAGAACTGCGACCGGAAGCCATAGATTGCTTACAGAATCTATGCCGGAAGCGCTTCATTCACTAGAAACATTACGAACATGGAGCAGCGGCAAGCCTTTGACACAGCGGTAGATGCTGTATTGAAAGCGTTCAACGGGAAGTTCTCATTGAAAACGGAGCAAAGAGCAGCCCTGGAGGTATTTATCTTCTTCCTGTTACTCAAGCAGTTTCCGTCGCGTCACATACGTCAGAGGAAAGAGTGATGTGATTGGTTTAAGCTTCGTCACAGCCTTTTCTGGCTGCGACCAGTAGCAAACTGAGGCATTTCAGGGAGGCGGGTCAACCACGCATTTTGGGAAACGGTTGGGCTTAATATCTTTGCCAGACCAATGCTTGCAGAGCTTTGAAGTCGCATTAGCCAGACTAATAGTCGCCACTCAAGTCCACTCGATCCTTGTTTACCGTCAATGGATCGGTCACTCGTCAAACAGTCCGCCAGAATCCGAGTAGGGAATGGCTGAGCGTAGCTGTCAGTCAAACACAAGTTAGCCAATGGGAATGCATTCCTGGACAGCCCGCCCACACGGGAAGTTTGTGCCAAAACTGCAAGCAAAAAGTCAGGGAGCGCAAACGAGAAAGCTGGAATCGCAACCGAAATAAATTACGCCAAACAAAACTGAGAAAGACGCGGAACAAAAATAAAAGGTTTCTGAAGAGTAACAGACTGATATTTTGCACAATTACACGAATAATTTGTTTGCCAGTCTAAAAAAATCGACTTTTTTTGTTTTTTGTATTTTGATTTGTTGTTTTTGTTTGATATTTCAAAAGTATTGTATGAACATTTTGGCACAAAATTGATTCCATACGCTACCAGTTTGTATGTGAAAATAAAACGCCATCCCAGCTTCAAGGTGACTGCTCCTGCTGGCTTTTTAAACCCATCCAGCCCTCTAATGTGTTCTATTCCCAGCTACACGCATTGCAATTGCTTTTCAATTGTACAAATGTTTACTTTTTGGGTTTGTAATGAATGCCTGCTGTTCTGGGACTCTGACAAGCATGCACACACACACACACACACACACACACACACACACACACACACACACACACACACACACACACACCCACGATACCTTGTGCTCATGGTTCACCGCACGCATGGCATTCCTGACAACAGGAGCTCAACGCTTTGACACCACAAACGCTGTAAAGCACAGAATGATTGGGATAGCAGCTATTAAAGCGTATCATGTCCCGAATCAGCCGTCAGCCTGTCACCGCCTGTTCCCCAGCGCGTTTTATCTATTCATAGCAGCAACACTAGCATGCGATACTCGCAAACGCAACGGCGTGTCTATTTGGAGACGTGACATTTCTGTGTCATGTCTAATCACGTTATAATGTTTCTGAGAGAACCGTGTTGCGTGGGAACGCAAGCTGTTGGCGATTGGCTTTATCCGTGTTTCTCAGGCCTGACCCGTTCATGCATTGTGCCGTGCTGATGTGTGATGCTGAATATCGCACGCTGTGACGGTGTCAGTACGGGTTCAGGATTCAAAGGCTGTTCTGAAGCAGAAGCTACCGCTTGGTATTTATAAAATGAATACGTGCTGCATGTTTTTCGCCATGCTGTCAGCCACATTTTCTCCAATGAACTTTGGCTCACAGGCTGTAATGAGCGCGTTCTGCCTTCGCAGGGCGGTGTGAATGCCTGCACACCGAAAGCCTTCCTGCCAAAAACCACTGTGGCTCTTTGGATACATCGAACCATTTTTGAGTCGCCCATTTATCCTAAACTTTGTTAAAAAATAAGCTCGATTGCAGAACTTGTCCAACTCCTTAACTCTCGCATGCTCGATGGATCCTGGAACCGCAGTCATTTACGGTACTCTTTAACCTTACTCATGAGCTGATGATCATGGGTTTCCTGGATGAGGTCTCCTAGAAGATCGTGAACCCTTTCACTGCTGTGTAAATCTTTATTCTTTCTGATTAACTTCGTCTGAACTCCTTCACTACTCCAGGCTGTAGGTTAGTTTAGTAACGGCTCCTGAAAGCTTTGGAAGGGAAGTCATGAAACGTCTCTTCCCCCCCCCCGTTCTGCTTCTTCCTGCTGTTAGTCTTCTGAACATCTCCATGACTTTTACTGCTGTAGCCAAGGGATGGTAAGGGGAGATAAAGGCCTCGTGTCAGCCATCACATGGCTTCGGAGAGAAGAGCTAAAGATCAAACAAACCGTTTGGCTTCTGCACACTGAATTCTTTCAGAGTCCCAGAGGCTTGATGTCTCTTGCATGCAAGATTGAAAAAACATCTCAGTAGTGATAACAAAAGCCGGCTATCTCTGGCCACCCTCCAGTCAGAGCTCCGAGTCTCATGACCTGCCATTGCTCCACCACTCTGCCTTTTTTTTTTTTTTTAGCATTTAGTTATTGTGAGAACAAGCAATTAAGGAAGTGCTGGAATTAGTGTAGAATAAGGTTTTCCTCCATCTGTTTTGTTGGTTATCAAAAATCAAGCCTAACCTTTTCATTTTGTTAACGAGATCAAGTTTAATGCCAGTGATCTCTTTCTGAACACGAATACGCTCCTGCAGATCAAACTCCTTGTAACTGCTCAGCAGGTCGACGTGGTTCTGTTCAGACCGTCTGCCGAGCATACTTCTGAAGAGAAATGAAGTCTAGTCTGGGGTTTGTTTTTTGCTGGTTAATAGTTCACTTATTGCAGGCCTATAAACTCACTGTTTCGTGGTGCTAGACACTTTTTTTTTTTTTTGTCCTTCCTTGGCAGCAGTCTTGGGACTATTTATGCATCGCACCATTACGTTGTTAAAGTTTTATCAGCATGGTGTCCAGCCCCAAGGGGATGGGGAGTAGGACATGGCTGATATAGACACATGAATGTTATCTGCTGCTTTAGACTTCAAACGTAGCTTTCTGCTGGGAGACAGGAGAGATAATTTGGCTTGGATGTTAGCCAAAGGCCGCCCCCGTCTGTACTGCAGGCAGAGCCACGGTAACCTTCACTCGACTGGAGCTGGAATACGGACAGGTCAAGAGACCTTGACCGAGACTTGGCACTGAAAACCTGGCGAAGGCTGTTTTGTGAATTTCTCTTTTCTCATGAAAGGCCGACACATTCATTACCAACAGCAAGCTATTACAGAAAGATTGGGCCTCTCGGTCTTGCTAATTAAAAGGACTTGCCCTTTACAACACGTCCATCAGTCATTCTTTCGTGAAGAACCGTGCCTCAGTAAGTTATTCTGGATTATAATTGTTTTCGGGGATCATTTTGTGGTCTCCCCAGTTTAAAAGTCATATTGTTCTCTCGTCTGAATTAGTCCCCGCTACAAGGTTGAGAGAGTGACCTCTGAAAATCCCCCTGTGATCTTGGTACACAGTTGTGGCCATTGTACTTGCCTAATGATCAAATCCCTCTCTTCCTCTTGCTGCCTCTTGCTGCTCCTTTAAAAGCTTTATAGAGTTAGAAAATGGTTGCACAAAACAGGAAATAACTTCCAGGTCAGTGAATGTGAGGTGAAGGGTCACATCTGGGTCAACCAGACCATAACTTGACCTTTTGCTTCTCTGTTCTTCTAATGGAGTTCTAAAGTCTTTTGATGGTCAGTTTGTTTGTAGACCCTCCCTTTCCTCTTCAGGACCATCATTAAGAGCGTTTTTTTTTTAAACGGTTGCGCGGTGTGTATTTTTGGATGTTGTTCTTGTTGACCACTTTTTCTTAAAGACCACAAAGTCACAATCTTGAAATCGGTTTGTCTCCTGTGTAGAAGGGTGGGTGGGGGGTGTTTCATCCGAGAGGGGCAGAAGAAAGGGAGGTGAATTTCCACACGTTGGTCTGTGTGGCAGGACAGCTGGTTGGAGAGAGAGGCTCAGCTCAAGCTGCTTTGACCACATTGTCTGAGTTCTGGCTCTCTTGGGGATCTGTCCAAAAAAAAAAAAAAACCCTGGCCACCTCTATTTTTTACTCTGTGCTGACTTGTCAGCTGCCCTTGAACAGCCCATGGGGGACCTCTCTTGGGGGACCTCCTTGCACCAAGCTCTGTTGGAACACTGCATGCCTGGGGGACTCCGGGGGCACTCCCTCTTTTGTTCCCCTGTAAATAAGATCAGAGTTTTATTCCCTCTGCTCTTGTGTACAGACACAGACAAAATTCTCCTCGGGGGAGTAACAGGGCTTGGCAGGACTATCGATCATTGCCCCAACCCGACACCAGAAGCCGTTTTATACTTTTCTCAAAGGCAGCAGACTGAAGGCGGGCTTTGTAGTGACCCAAATGACTCCTAAAAGGGTGGAAGGTTCAGTGGCTTTGGAGTATTTGGAGTGAAGGACAAGAACAGTTAGCCACTCCCTTATTACCTGTAGCAATAATTAGCCTTATTAACTAATGTCATTGATGACCTGTTGAAAAATCTTACGCTATGAGAACAGGGTTCCAAAAGTATGTGGACACCTGACCATTACATCACCCGTATATGCTTGTTGAACATCACGCTCCACATTTATTCCCACTTTACTTTGGCTACAATAAGCTCCACTCTTCTGGGAAGGTGTTCCACTAGATTTTGGGGCGTGGCTGTGGGGATTTGTGTTCATTCAGCTACAGCGGCGTTAGCGAGGTCGGGCTCTGACGTTGGGTGAGGAGGCCTGGGGTGCAGTCGGTGTTCAGTGGAGGTGATGTCAGGGGTCTGTGCAGGACACTCGAGTTCTTCCACTCCGACCTTCATGGAACTTGTACGCAGGGGCATTGTCACGCTGGAATGGGTTTGGACCTGCAGCACGCAAAGACATTCTGTACAGTTATGTGCTTCCAACTTTGTGGCAGCAGTTTGGGGAAGAACCACATTTGGGTGTGATGGTCAGGTGTCCACAAACCTTTGGGTGTACAGCGTACAGAGACCAACTCTACGTACACGAGGAGAACCAACTTGTGCATTTTAATAACAAAGTGACTTGGATGGGCTGCTTTCCTTTATCTTTCATCCCTGGAACAGACAGGCTCGGGGGCTGATGTTTGAGTCACGTTTGTGATACGGGTAACCAACAGACACAAAGCCAGCACACAGAAACTGTGGCGAATCCCTCCACTGCCAAACATGCAGCCCAAGCACCTTGGCTGAACCTCTGGCCAACGATCCTGACCTTCACAGAGACTTAGCTGTTTCGGCGCGGTTACACTGGAAAGCCTCCGTAATTCTAAAAACATCTGTGAGTTTTCTCTGGGGATGTGTCTAACTGCCAGATAACAAACAGCCCGTATTTAGTTTGTTGTTTTAACGTTTTAATATTCTTTATCTTGAGTTGAGTCAGCTTCTGTCCTGCATAGCAACAGCGCTGAGTGACGGAGTGACGGAGAGTCTCTGCCAGGCAACATTTCGTCTATTTTTAACCTTGTAATGCTGCGGTTTGGGGTCCTGCAGTATGGTGAACCCAGTCACTGGTCTAAACCTGCATGTTTTTCAGGTGGAAAGCGACAGTGCCTTATTCACGAGTTTTGATTATTCAGCATGTGATTTCAGAAATGATTATACGCACAGGACATCGTTTTCGACGGAATAAAAACGTGTTCTATTCCCTTCCAGCGGGTTTCATTCATTTGGTTCGACAGCATGCATGGAGAATGAGCGGTGAATATGGTTTACGATATTGCATGACAACATGACGTCACACGTTGGAGCTGATGCGAAGATTCACTGAGAGAGTTTTCTGCTGCGCATACGCACAAGCATTTCTTTGAACACCCGAAAGGCTCCCAGAAGTTCATTAGATATTCTTCATGCATATTTACAAGAGAAAAACATGCCAATGGACATCGAAAAACTGGAAAAGCGACACGTCAGAGATGTAAAACTTCCGCGCTAGCGAGCGACTGTGACAGTTTGTACACAGACGTGGCCGCCAGGTTTGAGTCGTTAAATGCGGAAGATTTTGAGAGAATTTTGAAAGAGAAAGACGCGTTGAGCACCTGAAAGGAATGCATATGTATAATAATAATAATAATAATAATAATAATAATATTGGCTGGCTTTTTTTCGTGGTCTATCAGATATATTCCATTCAGCTACTCGTCGTCGACTCGTTCAGTATCATGCTCGCTGAATGGAATATATCTGATATACGACTCAACACCAGACGATATTATTGAAATATTAAATAAGGCCAAATTTCAGTTGGTTTGCTCCCCATTTTATTGAGGATATGAAGAACTTTGTGTTTATGGCAGATTCTACGGTAACTGGATCCATTAACCACTTGCCCACAAAATAAGAAATGTTTCTTGTCCTTTTTTCAGTGAGGTAATATTTTCAAGATTGAAAATATGGTATTTGGTCTTCTAAAACAGCACGTCATTTAAAAATACACCGAGTATATCAATAAAATATTTTTAAAGGGGTACCAAATATAATATATACAGTTGCTGATGTGACAAAGTAACGTATTCCTAAGTATTCTATCAAATTTATATACTAGAAAACAACGAAATATCTTGGTAATTGTAAATATAATAGTCGGTACGCTAAACGGCACAAGAGTCGCCATTTTTAAAAGACCGTGACGTCAGCGCTACCCACTGCACTGGGAGAGAAGCGTGTAATCATGGCGTCGGGCGCATCAAGTGAAAGCGACAGCTCTGTCGAATCGTACGAAGAGATCCCGCAAGACACACTGCAAGCAGGCTATGGCTTAGAAGGGTACCAGTTTGAACCTAGGAGAGGTACTCTCGACTCCGGTGATGACGAAAGAAGAGAAGAAAGCTCGGATGACGGCGAGGATGAGACTGATACTGACCATGGGCATGGCGAGCGTGGGGCAGAGCGTCTGCGTGCAGGTGACACGGCGTGGTGCTCGTGCGGAAAATGTAACGTGGAGTTGCTCACGAGTCCAGCAGAATTTATTTGCTGCAATGAGATAGGCGCCACCCGTGGACTTGCGAAATCGTCGCAAGAGGCAGAAACAGGTATTTCACACGTGCTATTCCCAACCTCAATGAGCCAACACAACTGGGCACATACATACGTCATGAGTGTTACACAGAGAAAATGAACGTGCATTCTGATTGGATAACATTAATATCATGGCGGGCTGTTCAAACTGCGGAAATAGTTTGCTCGAGCTACTTTCAAAACACTATAACTTTCCAACCTTAGAACAAAAAACTTTTGTAAGTCTTGAATAAGGTTCGTTAATGTGTGTTTTATTGTTATATTTACTCTATATATTGCCCTCTGTTCCCCTTTAAAGAATAAAGTTCTATTTCTTTGACATATCTGACCGACATAACTCCCATTTTAAAAATCCCTTTCATTATCCCTGTTGCTATCGTCAGTGAATTTCTGTCAGATGACCTGACGATGGACTCGGCCGTTACGGATCTTTGGTAGTTATCGTGTGGAAGCAGGCTTTATCATTTTTGGGTATCAACAGATGGAGTTGAAATAGATTAACAGTGAAAAAACTATTTCGTTCACGAGAAAAGCCCACAGTTATTTTTAAAAAATGCTATCGTCAGTCTGTCAGTCGAATGCACCTGACGATAGCAAAATTCAAGCCCTCGCCACGCACATGTTGACTGACGCAAAGAGGAAATTCTACTGCGCGTGAGTTTTGTGACGGCAGACATTTACTTCCGGGCAAGACTTGGAGTTCTGACAGCTAGATTTCATCAAATAAATCAAGGTAAGATTTTCAGTCAGCGATAGAAATTTTTGACGATAGGAACATTGAGAATATATTTGTGCATCCATATTTAAATTTTTCTGGAGGAAAACTATCGTAAGTTGAGATAAATCCGAGCCACTTGCGACCCTTTCAGCCGACAGGCCATTTCAGTGTGTTATTTCCCCGCGGAAGTGACCCAGTCGTGTCTATCGTCACCGTTCTGACAATTATTGTTGATATTTCAATTTTGAAAATAAATTTTATCTTTTTTATTTCAATATTTTATTTTATTATTTGGTTCTAGTGATGAGGTATTTAATATTATTACTAAATTTGTCAGATTAATAATGTAAGAAACAGTTTTGTTGCTATGAGTGTCTGTCAGAATATGATGGTAGACGTTAGTTTGTCTGTTAGGTTTTGATGATCGAAACCGATGTGTTTGTATTGTCATTTAGCATGTCTGTCATGTCAGGCTTTTATTAATTAGTTCCCAGGACTACTGTCCTAAAATTTACTGTGAATGTCCAAGACCCCAAACGCTACGAGAAAAACTTAATAGAATGATCAAAATAATCAATTCAGCAATTTAAGGAGACGGGACTTAACTGGCCTCTGTTACGGTAGAATCTGCCTTATACAAGTAAGAAATCAGAATTTAGCTCCGACAGTCTGAATTCGAGGTCCTCGGTGGGTGTGTCTGTGTTTTTATTCATTTTTGGATTGTTTCTGCATCAAAATTGTGAAGCAGAGGAAGCCAAATGACTGATAAAACGAGACTTTGGTTCAGCACTGTGTGAGCACTGAAACGCGCTTCTTACGCCTGGTTTACGCTTCATCGTAAGCGTTACATAGCATTAGCACGCAGCTATCTCTGATACTTTAAACCTTTCGAAGCTGATAGGGTTTATAAAGGAACACCCAGCCAGCTCGCTATGGGAAATACGATGTTCCTGGGTGACAAGACGCTGCATGAGAAAAGGACTGAACACCCGTAAGTGTGTGCCCCCCTAGCCTGGCTAACGCGACTTCAAAGCTCTCCGAGCATTTGGTCTGGCCAAGCTATTAAGCCAAACCGTTTCCCAGAGCCCGTGGTTGACCCGCCTCCCTGAAATGCCTCAGTTTGCTACTGGTCGAAGCCAGAAAAGGCTGTGACGAAGCTTAAACCAATCACATCACTCTTTCCTCTGACGTATGCGACGCGACGGGGCTAACTGGTAGATTAAACTCTTACCGAAGCCAGTCGGGAGCAAGGCGAAAACGTCCTTCCTTTCAATAAATACCTCCAGGGCTGCTCTTTGCTCTGTTTTCAATGAGAACGTCCCGTTGAATGCTTTCAATACAGCATCTATGCGTAATAGATGCGGAAGCGTGAATGAAGCGCTTCCGGCATAGATTCTGTAAACAATCTATGGCTTCCGGTCGCAGTTCTACTACGGCACTGCCTTGAACACGCCTCTACCCAGGGCCGTTGGAGATGCTTTGGTTGATTGGTTCCCGATTTTTCGGGAGCTTGGAAATGCTGTAGATAGCCTACCTGGCCAGACTAAGCTCGCAACAGGCCCTCGTGTTGTGTCATGCTTAGGATGGGCGGGCCCAGGCTAGTGCCCCCCCCCCCCCCCCCCCCTCGATTCACACTGGCTGTTTGCTGTTGAGGTGGTTTCAGAAAACAAGGAGACTTATTACCTCCGCCAGCTGTGTTGTTGGAGGACGTTATGGTCTTGTCTCTGTTTGTTTGTTCCCAACGTAACTCAAAACGCAGTGAATGGATTTTAATGAAATTTGGAGGAAAGATGGGCCAAGGGACAACCGATTGGATTTTGGATCTGTATGTAAACATCTGAATATTCTAGTGTGTGGCTAGGTGGAGGTATGTCCTCTACTGGGTGCCCTTCTCGTTGTTTTTTTTCCGAACTGCCTCACACCTACCTCTCCAAAGTGCCTCTGGGACTCTGCGGAGGAAGGTTGTGGAAGCCTGTTCAGGAGGACGCGTTGCCGTGAAACCTGGTTTGCCTTGAAGTCGTCTGAATAAGAGAAACGTCTGACGCTCGCAGTACATCACGTGTTGACACTAAAACCTGTCCTGACTGTTTCTCTGCAGTCTAGACATATTGTTGAGAAAGCGTTAAAGGGTTTACAGAGTGTCTCAGTTCAAGGTTCAGGCTCTGCTTTAACAATTCACAAGCTACAACATCGAAGCCAGATGTCATCAGCGCGAACGGGCAGGTGACGATGTGGGAGTCGTTCAGCTTTGTGGGGAAAACGATCCGCTGCGTAAACCAGTCTCCGTGATTAGAGGGAGACACTGTGGAGCTTATCTTATGGGGATTAGTGGGAGGAGATTTGGGAAGGAAAGCCATACTTTGCTCTCGTAAAACCTGATTATCTGTCGTTTTACAGCTTTTCCCCTCTTTACTGCCAACAGTGACCTGTTATCTGTGACAGCCATGCTTTATACAGACGATATCAACAGTACTTGCCATTAAACTGTAAATATGTAGTGGTGTTTGTGAATTTTGGCTGCTGTGTCCAAACTGATTGATAATTCATTGGTAACTGATACCCCTTTTCCACCAAATCAGTTCCAGGGCTGGTTCGGGGCCAGTGCCGGTGCTGGTTCACAACTCGTTCAACTTGCGAGCCAGCTGAGAACCAGTTTGCTTTTCCATAGCTCGCGGTGCTAAGGGAAGCCACGTCATTACGTCGCTGTATACGTCAGTTACGTCGCTACGTTTGCATAAACCTTGGCGCGAATATCGAAGCGAAAACAACGCGGAAGAAGCAGCAGCAGCAACAACAACAGCAATAATAATAATGGATGACTTTGCGTTTGTACAGCTGCTGCTTCTCGTCGCTTAAAAATGGCGATCTTTCGTGGTTTTGTTATTGTTGTTAGTTTTAACAACTCCGCCCCCCGCTGACGTAAGCGGTTCTTTCCTCTGGCCCAGCAGAGAGTTGGTGCTAGCCTGGAACCGGTTTTTCTGGCCCCAGAGCCAGTTCTTTGTCAGTGGAAACAGAAAACCCGGTTCCAAACTAAGCACCGGCCCCGAACCAGCCCTGGAACTGCTTTGATGGAAAAGGGGCAAGAGTGAAATTGTTTGAGCCTCAGCTGGTTGGCGCTAGCGCGGTTGGTACGGTACCGTTGGTGCACACTGGTCCTTCTGTGGGCTTTTGCTTTTAAGTTTGTTTGTTTTTTCATTTTGCAGGGACGTGTAAACAGGTCAAGTTACGATTTTCTTAAAAACCCACCTTTGGCTGAGCAGTAAATGGTTTTATTGCATCGCTTATGCTGATAAGACATTGGGTTTCTCAGCAGCAGAAGGTTCCACTCCTGTGTAACACCACACTGCCCTGGACAGGCGATGAGGACCAGGTGGTGTTTTTCTCATCCTGTTCACGGTTGACAGGCTGCTGTTGTAGCCCTTCCACCTCAGAGCTGTGCTTTCTGAGATGCAGTTCTGCTCACCGCGGTAGTAAAGAGTGATCGAGTCACTGTGGCCTTCCTGTCAGCTCGGACCAGCCTGGTCGTCCTCTCTGACTTCTCTCAGAGCGACCACACGCTTCACACTATTCTGCGTAAACTCTAGAGACTTGCGTGTGCGTGAACAACCCATGAGATCAGCAGTTTGTGAAATCCTCAAACCATCACAGAGACCATGCTGATGCTGAAGCTCTCGACCTGTATCTGCATGGTTTTGACTGGCTCCACGATTGGAGATGTATGCTATATATAGCATTTTCGCTGTTGGCATTTTAATCCTTACAGTATCCCCAGCAGACAGCGTCGTATCGCTTTGAGAGGAGTCAGTAAACATTAGGATTTGACAGAGATGAAACCTTATCTGTTGCCCTTGTCAGACCTTTGCAAGGTATCGGGTGACGGATCTGAGAGAGAGTCAGGCCCATGGGGTAAATCCTGACGATTACACACAAGCCTGTAAACTGGAGCCAGTGCTCCACCTGTTCACATTCCTGTGCCTTCAAACTGAGGGGTTTTCCCAAGGCTTGATTCAGGACACGGCCTGCAGCGGCACGGAAAATGGTGGGACGTTACGAGTAAAAAAAAAAAAAAGGCCTTTATGTACAAATCATAGTACAATCACTATGACTATGGGCTAATATTAGAAATAAAGAAAACAGTGTGTGTGTGTGTGTGCGTGCGATCTTCCTTTGTTTTCCTTGAAATGCTTTTATTTAATCATTGGGAAAAAAATCCCCAACCCTGAAAGCATGGGTCTTGTTTAAAGGCTTGACAGTGGAGGATTTGAAGACACAACATCGGAACATTTCCAGACTTAGTCTTACTCTCTTTTGAGATCCAATCTTCATTTTGTTTAGAGTTGACTCATTCAGTCGGTCCATTTCTGACTGCGTCAGTGTTTTGCTGTGAGATGCCGGCGTTTTCTAGCTCCGCCACGCAATCAGTCCGTCTCCTTCTGTTCTGTTCTTCCCTTCATTCCTTTTTAAGGTGAATTGCAAGGAAGGATAAATAAGGAGAAAGTGCCATTACTTTTTCAGCACATTTCACTGCACTACTTTTCTAGCTGTGCTTCTTTTGTCGGGCCCCCAGCACCCCTGCTGGGCATTGTGGGAGAAGGCCTCCTCAGTGGGGGCTTGTGGGAAAGGCCGTAGACTCACTCATCAACACTGACAAAATCAATGGAGTGGTGCACAAATGGGGACCCCAGGAATCTGACTGGCTTCAGGGCAGAGACGGGGAATAAAGCGTCCTGCTCAACCTGGGTAAGGGTCCAGAATTTAGTGCAATCAGTCCGTTAACGTGTGCAGGATTACAGCTTGGTCTGAAATGACAGCGTTTAGCAGGCGCTCTTATCCACAGTGACTTGCAGAAGAACCCCCATCAAAAACGTCCTCATGCTAACACTAATGCGTCTGGCTCCAAGACGTACCAGCTATAGAGTACGGTCGAGCCAAAGCCCGGTTAGAGAGAAAAGTCTCTGTAATCTGTGTCTTTCCTCTACCATGGGGTTCTGCAGCAGTTCTTCCATCACCAATGCCCCTTTTCCACCAAAGCAGTTCCAGGGCTGGTTCGGGGCCAGTGCTTAGTTTGGAACCGGGTTTTCTGTTTCCACTGACAAAGAACTGGCTCTGGGGCCAGAAAAACCGGTTCCAGGCTAGCACCAACTCTCTGCTGGGCCAGAGGAAAGAACCGCTTACGTCAGCGGGGGGGCGGAGTTGTTAAGACCAACAACAATAACAAGACCGCGAAAGATCGCCATTTTTAAGCGACGAGAAGCAGCAGCTGTACAAACCCGAAGTCATCCATTATTATTGTTGTTGTTGCTGCTGCTGCTGCTGCTTCCTCGTTGTTTTTGCTTCGATATTCGCGCCAAGGTTTATGCAAACGTAGCGACGTAACTGACGTATCCAGCGACGTAATGACGTGGCTTCCCTTAGCACCGCGAGCTATGGAAAAGCAAACTGGTTCTCAGCTGGCTCGCAAGTTGAACGAGTTGTGAACCAGCACCAGCACCGGCCCCGAACCAGCCCTGGAACTGATTTGGTGGAAAAGGGGTACAAGTGGTGCAAATTTGGTAATTGGTCAGAAAAATATCCCTCCCTCGTCCTCTGAGCTTTTCTCTCTCAAGGTGTGATTCCCGATGGATTTCTCTTTTTTTCCTGTGATATTATTTTGCAGCCCTAATAAAGATTTGTGTTAGTTAAACTGCTTTCAAGGTTCAGTGAAAGCGTGAGAACTGCTGCTTACTCCCAGATCCAGATCTAGTCACTGGTTAATTGGTTAAATTGGTCATGGAGGCACGAAGGAGGCGGCATTATGGGTTAAGAGGAAACAGTTTTAGCCATAAACCAACAGTGAGAAGGTTATCTGATCCATCCTCTCGGGTACAGTGTCCAAGGCACTGTTTCTGACCCAGTGATGTCTGAAATATATGGAATCAATTTTGTGCCAAAATGTTCATACAATACTTTTGAAATATCAAACAAAAACGACAAATAAAAAAAAAGTCGATTTTTTTAGACTGGCAAACAAATTATTCGTGTAATCGTGCAAAATATCAGTCTATTACTCTTCAGAAATCTTTTATTTTTGTTCCGCGTCTTTCTCAGTTTTGTTTGGCGTAATTTATTTTGGTTGCGATTCCAGCTTTCTCGTTTGCGCTCCCTGACGTTTTGCTTGCAGTTTTGGCACAAACTTCCCGTGTGGGCGGGCTGTCCAGGAATGCATTCCCATTGGCTAACTTGTGTTTGACTGACAGCTACGCTCAGCCATTCCCTACTCGGATTCTGGCGGACTGTTTGACGAGTGACCGACCCATTGACGGTAAACAAGGGTCGAGTGGACTTCAGTGGCGACTATGATATTACACTTGTCACTCGTCAAACAGTCCGCCAGAATCCGAGTAGGGAATGGCTGAGCGTAGCTGTCAGTCAAACACAAGTTAGCCAATGGGAATGCATTCCTGGACAGCCCACCCACACATCAAGTTTGTGCCAAAACTGCAAGCAAAAAGTCAGGGAGCGCAAACGAGAAAGCTGGAATCGCAACCAAAATAAATTACGCCAAACAAAACTGAGAAAGACGCGGAACAAAAATAAAAGGTTTCTGAAGAGTAATAGACTGATATTTTGCACGATTACACGAATAATTTGTTTGCCAGTCTAAAAAAAATCGACTTTTTTTTGTATTTTGATTTGTTGTTTTTGTTTGATATTTCAAAAGTATTGTATGAACATTTTGGCACAAAATTGATTCCATACAAATATTGCTGTTTAGTTTCCAAATATTCACAGATTTACATTTTCTTTGTGCTACTTTATGGAAAATTGGCATACGAGTCACACTGGATGGAGTGGAAACGTAACTCCTGCTAGTAGTGTGTACAAACGCTGACGTGAGCCAAGTCAGTCTCAAGTTCATCATCAGGAGAACAGAACAGGTCCTGGGTGTGTGTGTGTGGGGGGGGGGGGGATACGACGGTAATTAAAGACCCTTGAGCAAAGGGGCCCTGTAGCTCTTAGATGGATTTCATCCCCCCTCTTTAAACTCCGCCCTCTAATCCCTGCTGGAACAAGCAAATTGGGCCTTTGAGGCTGTAAGAGGAGAAGGCCATCGGGGGAGAATGGAGAGGGCAAGCTATTCTAGCTGTAGCGTGCTAATAACTGCCTAATTAATCACATCCAAACACTTGCGTAGGAAACGCAGCATATACACATGTACAGTACAATAGAGGCTTTGGCATACAGCAGAACCGCCTCGCTCGCTCCCTCCCTCCCTCCCTCCATCGCTCTGTGTGTGTTTTGTGAGTTCGTTTGAAGAGCGCTCTCCGCGTGATGGCCCGTGGGAGGATGAGGCTCATGTTTTGGCAAATGGAATGAGAATTGCTCTAAAATCAGCTTGTCCTGCTCTAGTGCTCTTATCAGAGCCTTTCTGTGTCAGAGCTGTAAAGCTGCACTTCCACACGCTTTCTTCATCAATCACATGCTTTTGCTGTGAGTTTTGGACCATTCTATCCACGACTCTGCTGAAAAATGGCAATAATATTTAAAAACGAAATAAGTCCTACTCCAAAAGGAGCGAGCGGTAACGCGGCTAAATTTCACCTCCTCAGTCTCGCGAATATACAGCATGTTTAAAGGTGAACTAAAACTCCAGTGAAGCTTCGTAGACACGTTACCCTTTTCCACCAAATCAGTTCCAGGGCTGGTGCTGGTTCACAACTCGTTCAACTTGCGAGCCAGCTGAGAACCAGTTTGCTTTTCCATAGCTCGCGGTGCTAAGGGAAGACACGTCAGTTACGTCGCTACGTTTGCATAAACCTTGGCGCGAATATCGAAGCAAAAACAACACGGAAGAAGCAGCAGCAACAACAACAACAACAATAATAATGGATGACTTCGCGTTTGTACAGCTGCGGCTTCTCGTCGCTTAAAAATGGCGATCTTTCGCGGTCTTGTTATTGTTGTCGGTCTTAACAACTCCGCCCCCCGCTGACGTAAGCGGTTCTTTCCTCTGGCCCAGCAGAGAGTTGGTGCTAGCCTGGAACCGGTTTTTCTGGCCCCAGAGCCAGTTCTTTGTCAGTGGAAACTAGGGCTGTGCGATGTCCCCTTAATTGGCATCGACGATGTTTACAGTGCAAACATCGTGATGGACGATCATATCGTGGGCGGGGGGGGATTTTAATACCACATTATTAAATATATTATTATTATTATTATTATTATTATTATTATTATTATTAAAAGTATTAGATACTCATCCGAGGCTTTGGCACGTAAAGAAAAAAAAGCGCTAGGTGATGTGGAATATTTGGCCTTGATAACGGATATGTGGTCCAGCTGCAACATGATGCCCTATACGTCAGCTACCGTACATTATGTGGACCGAGAGTGGGCAATGCAGTCCAAATGCCTGCAGACGAGTTTCATGCCAGAGACACATTCAGCGGACCATTTAGAAGACGCATTGCGCGAGACACTTGCCGAATGGAAAATAGAGGAGAAAAAGATCGCCTGTATAACAACGGGGCGAATATTGTCACAGCCATCAGGCAATTGAAATGGCCGTGGTTAAGCTGTTTTGGGCACAATTTGAACCTGGCCATAACCAACTCGCTTGCGCAACAGAGGGCCAGTACAGACCGAGCGTTTGGAGTTTGCCGAGCAGTCAACACTGCGTTTGCGCACAACTGGCTTCGGAGAAATGAGCTGCGCAAAGCGCAGGTGGAAATGAACCTCCCCGAGCACTCACTGATCACGGTAAGATATTAATCTGCTCTAGCAATGAAAGACTAGTATTCAAACTATGAGAAGAAACTACACTTAAGCTATTACTCATTGTTTATTTACACCATAACAACTGAAGATGCGTTTCGGCCTTTAGTGCGCACTTGAACGCGCTAATTTTTCCAATTTATTAGTGTTTGAATTATTGCACCAGCTTTTAAAATCATGATTTAATATTGTTTTTTTTTTACTGTCTTTACATTTATCAGAATCACCTTCATTCTTCCATTTGGTTTGACATTATGGCTTAGAGTGGACCATTTTGAGTCTGAAAGTAGGCCTATTTACCAGATTAAACTTATTTGACTTCTGCCGAAGTCTGCGCTTCACTGCCGTTTGATAAGGTGCAATATTTCCCGACTGAAGTCGTTAATATTGGCTATTTGTTTGAACAACATGACAAATTTTACATTAAAAGTAGAGTGTAGGCTAAAAAATGAAGTCAAAATTTATTATTAGTAGCATACTGTATTTGTGTAACCACGTTATGTTCACTAGCACGTCCCTGCACCATAGCCTACGTGAACAAGCGGTAATAGGATATTAATTTATAATGATTTATATAATTATATATTTATATATAAATATATGTTATATTTATATATTAAACAAAACTAACTCACTAAACTAACAAAAAACTAACTTTTTAGGTTAAATAGGCCCAGATGATATGTATATGCATGTTTATGACAGGAGGGGGCGTGGTATCACGATGGTGGCTCTCCATCGTGATGGATGACCACCATCGTCGATGGACGATGGCATCGTCTATCGGCACAGCCCTAGTGGAAACAGAAAACCCGGTTCCAAACTAAGCACTGGCCCCGAACCAGCCCTGGAACTGCTTTGGTGGAAAAGCGGCAACAGTGGACATGGCGGTGTCACGTCCCACTCTGTGTCGGAGGGGACGTGGAGTGAGGGATGAGTTTTACAGACACGCGCTGTTGAGTTTATCCTCGTACTCGTTTTTCTTTGTTTAATAAAGTTCTCGTTCTCTGGTTCTCGCTCGAAGGCTCACTTTATTCTTCGACCCTGATTGATTTCAACACTCAAAAATGGGGAAGATGTTATCTCGAGTTACACCGAAAAGGTAAAAATGTTGCCGTCGAACATCTTGTGTTTTATTCAAGCTCAATAACAAATCAATGTCAGCACTGTCCCTCCTTTTTTTTCCTCCCCTCTCACCTCCCTTTTTTCCTCGTTTTCCCTGTCCGAACTAAAATCGTGTTTAATCTTTGAGGAAAATGAGTGCGGAGCACTTCTAATTTCACTCTCTGATGGTTGTGACATTTTCAGGCTCAAATCCCAAACGCTTTCGTATCTCGTGCAGTACAAGTTTGTTGCATGCTTCTTAAAACCAGATTCTGCTTTGTAATTGTGGTGTTTCAAAACCACGGGCTGACACAAGACGTCCCTCATCGCTGCCAAGAACGGAGCTGTTAATTTTTCACTCAGGGAATTATTTCACATCCTTCCTGTTTGATTTGAAGTAAATGCGTTTCTGAAATCCTCTCCAGCGCTGGAGATGGCCGGATAACGGTTGGTTCATAGGAGGATCGAGTGCTTGTAGGAAACGAGTAAAATTGCACAAGCTTGGGCCAAGTTGAATCACATTCAGAAGGCCTAGAGACTCTCGAGGTGCTCGTTTTGTCTGTGGAAGCTCTCCAGAATGTGGAACCGGTTTTGGATGGAACAGTGCTGAGAAGCTCTGGTGAAGTCTCAGTAGTTGTTTGAAGAAGTCATGGACGGTTTGAGAGGATTTGGGGATGTGCCGCCGCAGCGTTGAAGCTTTTGAAGTGTTAAGTAAGCCTTTACTTGTGCCTCTGGCTGAAATGTCTGCACCGAGCCGCCTGCTCTGGTTCTTGTTAACTCGAGTTCTAATCTGTGAGAAACATTTTGCGTAAAATAGGGGCAATTGCGGTTGCTCTGGTGTGGGTGTATTGTGGGAAAGCCACTAAAACTGATTACGCTCGCTCCTGTGTAACTTTTGTGTGCGGCTGAGAGATTTGCCGAGGTGGTCCCGTCCTGCAAGGCAGCGTTTGGTCTCGGATCGTTTCATCTTCTCGTTCTTCTTGGGCGGCACGGTGGTGTAGCGGTTAGCATGGTCACCTCACAGCAAGAAGGTCCTGGGTTCGAGCCCCGTGGCCGGCGAGGGCCTTTCTGTGCGGAGTTTGCATGTTCTCCCCGTGTCTGCGTGGGTTTCCTCCGGGTGCTCCGGTTTCCCCCACAGTCCAAAGACATGCAGTTAGGTTAACATGGGGCGGCCTTGGGCTGAGGTGCCCTTGAGCGAGGTACCGAACCCCTGACTGCTCCCCGGGCGCTCTGGTGTGGCTGCCCACTGCTCTGAGTGTGTGTGTGTGTTCACTGCTTCAGATGGGTTAAATGCAGAGGATGAATTTCACTGTGCTTGAAGTGTGCACGTGACGAATAAAGGTTCTTCTTCTGTCTCCAAGTCGGATCCAGTTCAGTAAAATGTGTTTCCTCGTTAAAGCCTGCGTCCTTCACCAGATGTGTATTCAAGACAATCGTACACACTTTATAAACCTGTCAAGTGCTCAATTCTGATTGGTCAGGAAGTGTTGGTTAATTTCCTGTAACAATTGCACATTTACGTTAATACACTCGTAATAAACGTGGACACTCCATGTACATGAGCTAAAAAGTGTTTAATTGTTGATGAGACTTTTATGAAAGGAGCTTCCTTAAAGCAGATACGCAGAACCTTTATTTTTAAATACATTTCTGAGTGGATAGTATCTCCATCCCTGACTCTTGTATGCTGCATAAACGGAAATAAAAAATATATAATTTTGAGAGTCAAAATCAACCGCAAAGTTGTGATTGGAGCCGCCCCGCTGAGCCAGCCAGCCCTGAGTGCGTGACGTCACAGCGGGGACCGGTGCTGTAGACCAAAGCCAGACTCGGCAGGCGAGAGCGGTTGCAGTGGCCTCTTCGTTCGGATTTATTGGAGATTCTTCAGCTTCCTCAGATAGTAATTCATCTGACTGCGATAGTCCTGAAATTGGAGTGTGTGTACAGGCTACTGCTAAACACATACGGTAGAACCGTATCAGTTCGAACCATCGGAAAGTGAATCCGATAGTAACACGTCGGCCACGGAGGCCCCCGCCTTACGAAATAAAGCCAGAGAACAAAGCCGTCTAGAGAATTGAATGGAATTGAACTGACCGTCTCATGTGACTCTCATTAAAACAGGATGGGTGTCATAACTTATGCAACATACATGTATATGCATGCATTTCCACTGATAAAACGTAAAAGGCTCATTAAATAATCAGATGAACTGAGACAATCACATTCTGAAGCAAATTAAATAATCTTATACCGCTAACTTAAACACACAATACAAGTTACATGTCCATCCATCCATCCATCCATCCATCCATCCATTATCTGTAGCCGCTTTATCCTGTTCTACAGGGTCGCAGGCAAGCTGGAGCCTATCCCAGCTGACTACGGGCGAAAGGCGGGGTACACCCTGGACAAGTCGCCAGGTCATCACAGGGCTGACACATAGACACAGACAACCATTCACACTCACATTCACACCTACGCTCAATTTAGAGTCACCAGTTAACCTAACCTGCATGTCTTTGGACTGTGGGGGAAACCGGAGCACCCGGAGGAAACCCACGCGGACACGGGGAGAACATGCAAACTCCGCACAGAAAGGCCCTCGCCGGCCACGGGGCTCGAACCCGGACCTTCTTGCTGTGAGGCGACAGCGCTAACCACTACACCACCGTGCCGCCCTCAAGTTACATGTATTAATCTAAATGCAGGTAAACGAGTGTTGTTGTTGTTATGTAACCAAATGAGAGTCGCATCTTACCCGTCTGTATTCTTGCTTCTTGAAGGCCGAGCTTGTGGCCGATTGTTTCAAAACAATCTGACTTTCAGTTCTTCCTTCATTCGCTTCTTCCATGTCAGGGCGAGATATTGCTGCTGAGGCGAGCATATCCAGCGGAGAAATCAGATGGCTGCTCCACTCATTCTCCATTCTCTCCACACTGAGTACTCCGCCATTACTGCTCGGCTCACACTCCGGGAGAACTGGTGCAACTGAACTTACTTTCCTTTACATGTAGTTTTCTTTTCCTTTAATTGTTGGTACTGCACCCTCTTTCAATACGGGCTTATAGCCAACGCTCCTCAACAGATCAGAGGTCTCGTACGAGTCTTCAGTAAAATGTGCCCGTGAATATCTCGCAGAACGCATCCAGTTTGAACATTCTTGGGCCATGAATACAACGTAAATCCACCTGCTGTCGTGTTGCTGCACCCGCCAGCAACACATCTACGTGGCATGGCGACAAATTAGCTCAAAATGGAGGATCGGAGTTGCAGTCAGCTCTGTGTTTTAGTATAGCGGAAATGGCGATGAGACCGATAGACTTCCTGCGGTGATGTCACAGATGTCAAGGTCATTCACTCAGACCCCTACCTACAGTGGTATGCAAAAGTCTGGGCACCCCTGGTCAAAATTATTGTTACTGTGAACAGTTAAGCAAGTTGAAGATGAAATGAACTCCAAAAGGCATAAAGTTAAAGATGAAACACTTTTCAACATTTGAAGCAATATCGGTGTATTATTTTGGTTTTGTACAATTTTAGAGTGAAAAAAGGAAAGGAGGCACTTGCAAAAGTATGGGAACCCCTGGAGATTTGAGCACTCAGGTCACTTTGACCAAGGTCTCAGACATTAATTCATTTGTTAGGGTTATGGCTTGTTCACACTCATCGTTAGGAAAGGACATGTGATGCAAATTTCAAAGCTTTATAAATACCCAGGCTCCTCTAACCTAGTCCCGAAAATCAGCAGCCATGGGTTCTTCTAAGCAGCTTCCTACCACTCTGAAAATGAAAATGGTTGAGGCCCACAAAGCAGGAGAAGGCTATAAGAAGATAGCAAAACGTTTTCAGGTTGCCATTTCCTCAGTTCGAAATGTAATTAAGAAATGGCAGTTAACAGGTCAAGATATAAGGTCTGGAAGACCAGGAAAAATTTCAGAGAGAGCTGCTCGTAGGATTGCTAGAAAGGCAAATCAGAACCCCCGCTTGACTGCAAAAGACCTTCAGGAAGATTTAGCAGACTCTGGAGTTGTAGTACATTGTTCTACTGTTTAGCGACACCTGCACAAATATGGCCTTCATGGAAGAGTCATCAGAAGAAAACCTCTCCTGCGTCCTCACCACAAAACTCAGCTTCAGAAGTTTGCAAAAGAACATCTAAACAAGCCTGATGCATTTTGGAAACAAGTCCTGTGGACCGATGAGGCTAAAATGGAACTCTGGCAGCAAAAAGCAAAGGTATGTTTGGAGAAAAAAGGGCACAGAATTTCATGAAAAGAACACCTCTCCAACCGTTAAGCATGGGGGTGGATCAGTCATGCTTTGGAGTTGTGTTGCAGCCAATGGCACGGGGAACATTTCATGGGTAGAAGGAAGAATGGATTCAATGAAATTCCAGCAAATTCTGGAAGCAAACATGACCCCATCTGTAAAAAAGCTGAAGTTGAAAAGAGGATGGCTTCTACAAATGGATAATGATCCTAAACACACCTCAAAATCCACAACAGACTACCTCAAGAGGCGCAAGCTGAAGGTTTCGCCCGGGCCCTCACAGTCCCCTGATCTCAACATCATTGAAAATCTGTGGATAGACCTCAAAAGAGCAGTGCATGCAAGACCGCCCAGAAATCTCTCAGAACTGGAAGACTGTTGCAAGGAAGAATGGATGAAAATTCCTCAAACAAGACCTGAGAGACTCTTGGCTGGCTACAAAAAGCGTTTACAAGCTGTGATACTTCCCAAAGCGGGTGCTACTTAGTCTGGCTAACGTGACTTCAAAGCTCTGCAAGCATTGGTCTGGCAAAGATATTAAGCCCAACCGTTTCCCAAAGCGTGTGGTTGACCCGCCTCCCTGAAACGCCTCAGTTTGCTACTGGTCAAAGCCAGAAAAGGCTGTGACGAAGCTTAAACCAATCACATCACTCTTTCCTCTGACGCATGTGACGCGACGGAAACTGCTTGAGTAACAGGAAGAAGATAAATACCTCCAGGGCTGCTCTTTGCTCCGTTTTCAATGAGAACTTCCCGTTGAATGCTTTCAATACAGCATCTACCGCTGTGTCAAAGGCTTGCCGCTGCTCCATGTTCATAATGTTTCTAGTAAATGAAGCGCTTCCGGCATAGATTCTGTAAACAATCTATGGCTTCCGGTCGCAGTTCTACTACGTCAGTGCCTTGAACACGCCTCTACCCAGGGCCGTTGGAGACGCTCAAAGTTGATTGGCTCCCGATTTTTCGGGAGCTTGGAAGAGCTGGAGATAGCTTGCCTTGCCAGACTAAGTTCGCAACAGGCCCTCGTGTTGCGTCACTACGTACTGACCATGCAGGGTGCCCAAACTTTTTTGCTTCGGGCCCTTTTCCTTTTTTGTCATTTTGAAAATGTAAAAGGTGAAAATAAAAAATTGCTTCTGCTTAAAGTATAAAGGGAACGAGTCATCTTTAACTTCATGCCGTTTGGAGATCATTTCATCTTCAACTTGCTTCACTGTTCACAGTAACAGCAATTTTGACCAGGGGTGCCTAAACTTTTGCATACCACTGTATATGAATCATTTTAATCATAAAAATCACTATATTAGATTGATTGTTAACGCTTAAAACTATTCCTGTGCCATTCTTGAGGTCTCAAGAATGTTCATTTATAAACGAAAAGTGAGCCTGCGTATCTGCGCTTTAAGTTTGCTTTGCCAGGAAGGTCTTGAGCTTTGCAGTTTTGTGCTAACGTTAGCAGGATTAGCGTCAGTAGAGTAAAGAGAGAGGCTGTTTGTAACAGAACTGCTATAACGTAAGTGATACAAGCGATCGGAATATTTTGCATACCAGTGTTTTCCCCAGAAAAAGATTAAAGCCCTAAATTCTGGCACGATAAAGCACAGACAACTGAGCGCCAACGGTGCGAAGCGAAACTAGGGGGGGTCCGGGGGCATGAAAATGATTTGAAAATCGATGCTCTCAGGTGCATTTTCAGGGTCTCTGAGAGGTTTTAGATCCATGATGATTATAGGATCGATTTTACCAGTGTTTCACTGATTTCTGACCTAAATAGTATTAATGTAAACACATCTGAAATTTCACCTTAAAGTTCAACATGCAAGTTAAACTGTTTTGTTATCGATTACTGAGGTCTACGATAGATTTGAAAATCTACGGGGATTCCTCGCACTTAATTATCTCTGATCAAGTCGTGCTGTAACAAAAACGTGCATGAAAATATGAGCAGTGGTTTGCTCCATCTTACGCAACCCAGTGAAGAGACTCGATCATCATGACCTCCTGTTGATCACAAAGGGATCTGAACCTAATGCCGCTTTTCCACTACCAACGCGGCTGAGCCGAGCTGAGCCGTGCCGTGCTGAGTCGGGCTGAGCGGGGCTGTTGGAGTTGCATTTCGACTACAACCGCGCTGAACCGTGCTGGCTGGAAGTGGGTGGACACATTGGGTGGAGTTAGCGAAAGTGGGTGGACGTCACGTGATGTCGTTAGGCGGCGCAAACAGTGACATCAGTGACCTTTTAAGCGGTAGTCTCACGACCCGGATAATAAACAATAAACATGGAGGACATGGAGTCGTTAGTGTTGCTGGTCTTGGTGCTGTGGCTTGTTGTCACCGACAACGCCAACAGATACTGGCAAGAGCGTATAGATGAGGCGAGGCGCATAAGGCTTCAGAAATTCTCGTAATTCTTCCGGGTTTACGGTGTTTACAGATCCCAGCGTGCTCGCGGGGCGTGTGTGGGCATGTGAGGACACTCCTCCTCACCAATCAGTGCACAGGGGAGTGTCTGCTCACGCCCCTAGCCCCACTCGGCTCGGTTTGGCTCGCTTCAGCCCCACTCCAAAACCGTGCGAGTTTTGGGTGCTGAGCAGGGCTGAAGCGAGCTGAGTCGTGCTGCTCTGAGGTAGTCGAAACACGAGCCGTGTCGGGCTGAAAAAGGGTAGCGGAAAAGGGCCATAAGACCTGCCACCTTAAAATAAGTTGCTGTATTACTATAACTGTAATGATTTAGAATGTTTCTGATGCAATTACCGTAATATATAACTCGGATGCACTGAAAAGAAAAGTCAGGCAGCTGCATATTATAAAGTTTAAATTTTGGCACTTTATTAAATGGACTAGATTAAGACTCCGTTCAGACTGCACCCTGAAACGACCCATATCCGATTTTTTTGCCCATATGCGACCTGTATCCGATTGGTTATTGACAATCTGAACGACACAGATCCGATTTTTTCACATGCGACCCAGGCCGCTTGGATATGTGGTCCTAAATCCGATGCATATCCGATATTTTCACATGTGACTGCAGTCTGACCGGACAGGTCGCATTCATGCGACCTACACGTCATCAACAAGAGACAAACGTCACTATTCTGCGTTGGCTAATCCCGCCTCTTTGGTGGAAAACAACAACATTTGTACAGTTTTCAGAATTTAAATAGACTTTTATAGAATTGATCAAGCTAATGGTGGATTTGGTAGGGACCTGGATGTTGATCTGTTAGCCTGATTAAATAAAACAGTTTCTATAACTGATTTATAACTTAAACCATCCTGTATTACAAGATTATAAGATTGTTCTGGAAATTTCCAGTAATTTGACACCTTCGGTCTCATTAGTCTGCTGCCCACATTAATCAGATTATTGTGTGAGTTCCGCCGCCGCCACAAAAACCACATCGCCAGGTCTCGCCTCATCTCCATCGCAAACCGCACTGGTGTTTCTGCACCTTGAGCCAGCGCTGAGAGAAGTTGCAGAATTCAGCTGGCTATAAACAATCTAAATAAATATTTATAAAAATGTAGAAAGAGTTTATTAATATGATGAAATAAATATGTGCAAATTATTAAGCCTGAATTAAGAGTTTGGTAATACAGCGGCCGCATCCCAAATGACTGCCTACTGAAGCTCGAGTGCACTATATAGAGTTTAAAAATCCATTACTTCCTAGTAACATGTCGTGCACTTATATAGAAATTAGAGAGACATTTAGGAGTCAACCCTCGTTACCAGGCTACACGTTTTCATTTCAGTTCGGAAACAAAAACACACACGAGACCTCACACTTTAACACTAACCAGATAATTAAACAAACAAACAAAAATCATTAAACTTGAAGAGTGCGCTTTTTTTTGTTTACGTAGTAGGTAGATGTGCCTATTTGCGCATGCGGGACACTTTTGGGTCGTTTTCCGTTCATATTGGAGATCGCATACAAGTCTCGTATAATTGGTAATGTGAACGGCCTAACAAAAAAATCCGATTTCACAACAAATCGGATATGGGTCATTTCAGGTTGCAGTCTGAACGTAGTGTAAGATTAAAACATATTTAAAGGAAAAGAAAACTTAATTCATACATTTACGTTTGCAGAAAGATTATGTATTTATAAACGCATTTCATGAAGAGAATTTGTTTCTAAGTGTCAAATGTAGCATAATTGCGAATAATAACGATGAGCGTATTCGGCAGTGTGATGTCACTGTGAGCCTTTAACAAAAGAATAATCCGGAGCCGTCTTTTGTTAAATGGATCCCAGTGACCTCACGCTGCCGAATACGCTTATGATTGTTATTTGAAATGATGCCGTATTTGACACATTTGGACGACTTCACTTGGTGAGAGTGTTTATAAGCACAGAATCTTTCTGCAAACCCAAACTAATGAATTAAGTTTCCTACTCCTTTAAAGCAGATTAATTCTCCTTGGCTTTTGCTTGGCCCGATGTTGGGCAGCCCTCTCATAGTCCATCTCGCCGTCATCCATGCTGATGTGGATTAAATTGTCCAGCGAGTCTCCTCGCTTATTAAAATCAGTCGGCTTTGCCCGTCTGGTGCGGGACGACATCGGCAGCCAATGAGATCGCTTATAATGAATCGGAAACTTCCGCGATGTCTGACGTTTTCTTTCGATTTTTTTATTGGACGGTTTGAACGCATGATCTTGACGTAGCCAACAGATTACAGTTTGTTTACATCATACCACGCAGACATATTACTTTGACAGAATCAACGCAAACATTTGGGAAAAAAAAGAGCGCTTGTTTAACACAAATATCAATCAGTATGTAAACGGATCTGTTATTTGCTCTCCTGTGTATCGAGTTACTTGTGGGTAGGAAATGTAACGTATCGGTATAAATCTAAGCGTATCGGATTTTAACTAAAGCGACTAAGGCCATCCTTAAAAAAAAATCCGTTTCCTGTCCACCGGGTGAGCAAAAACATTTTCAGTCGGGAGGGAGGGATTTTTTTTATATATGGATGGATAAGAAATCGCAATGCTGCGTTTGCTTTTTCTTTCAGTACTTTTTTTATTACAAAAGCAGACACATTTAATAAAATGACAGTTTAATCAACTGAAACTTGTACAAAAACTTTAAGTTAGCATTTTAAATGCTGGCTGCAACATTTGCAAAACTTTTACAAAGGTACTTAAAATGTCCGACACACGGACTTTTTGTCGTTCTAAATCGAGCGTTAGGCCGAGTTCAGATGAAATTACACTATTAAAATGATCACTGAATGATTTGTTTTTCTGAATCTTTACTATTTTGTTGTTCGCTAGAATACCATTTTGCAATTTCACACTAAAGCAAATGTTTGAAAACTCCGGATCTCCTTCCTTCATGGTGGCGGACATTGTTTTGTGCCGCACGGCGCATGCGCAGAGCTGATTCAATTCTATATTCTGCGTGGAATGCAGGGCTTTCCACAAGCGCCGGCTGCCGACTACACAATTAAGTCCAGCCGGCTACTTTAATGACTATTATTTTTGTAGCCCACAGGCTCTAAATATTAATTTTCAATTTTAATAAAATTAAATGTTTATCTAACGGACTGACAATAATGTCAAACTGATTCGCGCTGTTTGTACCGATAATAACCACAAATTCCCCGCTGACTTCGTTGATCAGGGAGAGTAACTCATCCGCGGCCCCGACATGCGGTGTGTGTGCGCGCTCAGTGGAGGCAGTAGTGTGTCGGAGGGAACAGAAGCAGAGATGATGCTTATTTAGTCTCCGGTAAACCAGTCTTCTCTCGTTCAATTACGTGCTGGCATCAAAAGACACCGTTGGTTGTAAATGAAACCAAACTGAGTGGTTGGAGTGTATTTTCATACACAAATGGAGAAATGTTGGCTGAGTGTGTAATTGTGTCGCCCCACTGCAGACCGTTGTCGTTGTTAATTCATAGCATGCTCAGCTGCGTGAATGTGTCATGCACCGGAAATAAGAGATTTACAAGCCAGGAACGCCTCATGATGCAATACGCAAGAAAAGAAAGAAGATTTACTGCCATTTTACTTTGTATTTGAGTAAAGTGAATAAATAAATGGTCTGTGGAAAATACATTTAATCCTGGGAACTGCATGCACAGGAGTTTATTTTGTGTTTACCCCCCTGGCTGGCTACTTATTTGTCATGGCTGGCCAGTATGAGCCTTAGTGGAAAGCCCTGGGAATGCGCAAATGTCAAGTTCAATTTTAGATTCACGAACCCGAAAAAAATGTCGAAAAACCGGCGTTAAAAAAAAAATTTTCAACCACACAAACGGCGCTCACCCGGCCGGTGGACCAGAAACAGAACATTTTTTAATAATGGCCTAAGCGTATCGGCAGGCAGAGCGAGCGTATCGGGCCCGACACGCTAAAACGCTTTGGGGAAACCCATGCATACTTAAACTAAATGTACGTAACTATAAACAGATCAAAAGTGTAGCATTTCTAACTGAACTGTTGCCAAATTTGCTGTAGTATAAGAGGAATAAAACACCTTAGGGAAACAATCAGTCTTAATCGTGTTTTGTTTCTTTCTTCCTGATGTATTTCCTCAGTCTGAGGTGTACTTGGTGCACGGGTTCATGTTTAAGATTTGCTTAAAGTGCATATATCAAGATCAATGTAATTCTCTTATTTTATATTAAACTTTGGTCAAATATCTGTCACATTCTGCATTCTCTGCAATTTTTTTTTTGTACCTTGCGCAATACCAGAAAAATTCAGTTGAAGTCGAGCCGTTTGAGGCGAATTGGTCCGCCTCTGAAAAAACTTTGCATTTGGATTTCCCGGCAAACATTGATTTTTGTGACGTCGCGTGCGGGACGCCTCCCTCTGCATCCTACATCAGCGCTGGTTTGTTTATGAGAAAACGACCTGGTGGTTTTCTGCACATTTCTTCAACGTTATCGCGTAATTATTAAAATGGTTAACAGATGTATCGTAGGAGGGTGGAGCAGCTAGGGATGTTAACCGATGACCGGTTGACCGAATCAACGTCAGCCGGTTAATTTTTTTTGGTTGTCGGTTTAAAAAAACCCAGCGGAGAACCTGGAATTGTGTGTTGTAAACGCTTGGGGCGTGCCATGCGGTGTAAGGACGACAGCTGACAAATCAGAAACACCCATTCAGTCATGTCCCGCCCTCCCGCCCCAGCTGAACACAGCTGCCACTCGGCGAAAGAAAAGTCTCAGTGTTGGATCACATTTTACTGCGATATGTTAACCAGGTACGCAACATCAAGAAAATTCTTGACTATCAAAGAAACGAACACGGCGCATGAATGAAGTCGATGGCTGATTAGTCTGGTGAATATTAATGTCAACGTAATAATAATAATAATAATAATAATACACAAGATCTGAACTAAAACCTGGTTACTCACTGATGTTACTTAGCATCAGACAGTTGCTATATTAGCTTAGCGGCTAATCAGCTCAGCTCCAGCTATCCCATTCCCAATGGCTGCGCAGCCATGGAACCGTAATATCAGTAGCTGGAAAACAATTGCAGTATGCGGTCTCTGTGTCTCACTTCGAAGAAAAGTGCCGAGTCCGTTGCAGTATGCTTCAGAGCAACTTCAATACCATGCAGTAATGGCGTGTTGATATCGGTAACGGCGTTATAACGATCGTAGCTAATTAATTAGATTACCCGGCATTATAACAGCCTTTATTTTAACGCCGTTATTCCCGTCACTGAATGTTCTGTACTTCTTCTAGCACTTGACTTTATTTTCAACGCCATCATGGCCAATTGAAACTGTCTCTAAGCTGGAGCCACTTGTCCTCCGCTCCAACACAAACCCCTCGACATCAGTGCCGCGTTTCACTAAATGTTCCGCGCTGTAGAAAAGGGAATGTGAGTGGAGGGCAGCGACTGGGACTGAATGCGCGGATGCTCGCGGTTAGATTTAGAATAGATTCTAATAATTCCAATTCTAGAATTTTAAACTCATAGGCTAATGAGGCTCAAGGCCAATTTATGCTGACAACGCAGTCCTCGCAGACGGTGTCGCAGATAGCGTCTGCGTAGCCCCCCCCACCTTCACAGACGCTCTGCGCGCACCTCCCAAAAACTGTGACCACCGCAGAAGCCTCGCAGACAGCGTCGCAGACAAGAGGGCTCTGATTGGTCCACTCTACCCGCTGTACACGCACTTCCGCTTCCCTACTTTCCCCGTACGAAGAGCGGTTGATCGAGGAAGTGAGGAAGTACGGACATCTATACGACTCCAGTTCTAGTCGTTATAAGTAACCGGAGGATAAACACTCGACTAACCACACCCACCAACTACTCCTAGCGATTTCGCGACTTTGCGCCCCCTTGCGTTGTAGCGGTGAATAACATCGTGCACGCCTATTACCGTATTTTCTGGACTATAGAGCGCACCTGTATATAAGCCGCATCCGCTCTATTTAAAAAAAAAAAAAAAAAAAAAGATATACAAGCCGCACCGGGCTATAAGCCGCAGATATCTATGTTGAAAAATTAGATATTTACTGCATGTACAGAACGATTTTGTACTGTAAATGTACATGTATGTACTTGAACAGATTCTTTCCGAACAGTGCCTTTTAACACGGCAGCAACTTTGCTGATTAAACCGGAACAGAACCAAGAGAAAATAACCGGTATTTATTTACCTTCATTTCTCCTGTGTTTGAAACCACAAGTCACTTTAATCATCTTCGCTGGATTTGAAAATAATTACCAGTTAGTAATTTGTCGTGCGTGTTCTATCTGCTAAAGATCTGCTAATTCTTCTTTGCATTGATTTTTCGTCTATCTTATTTTTGATTCTACTTCCGGTTAGAGCGCCCCTAGCGGTGGAAGAAAAATCCACAGAATAGCCGCACCTTTGTATAAGCCGCATGGTTCAAAACCTAGGAAAAAAGTAGCGGCTTATAGTCCAGAAAATACGGTACTCCCCGCTCAACGATAAATTACAACTGTCTGCGAAAAGCTATCTGCGAAAGCCTTGTCGCAAGAGCATGCAGAGGCCTTCAGTGGTCGGTCAAGATTTTTTTTAGTTTTCGCCATCCCTAGTAGCAACGTTACATTCTTCATCCAAAGGTGAAGGAACATTGCGCTCAGGTGACAATTCCATATTTCAATGCAAAATCGCTCGCTGCTAAACTTGGCCTCCACAGGCTGTGCACTGAAAGCTCGCGCAGCCTGCTGGCGCCTCCGCAGGTCACGTCACGAATCTGGCTCCAGACTCTCTTGGGATTTTTCCAGACGTGTTTTGTTATTTTATTTTTTTCTGCTGTAGACAGACGGCCTTGTGCAAAATTACCCTCCTGGATGAGTGTGTAGAGGGACAGACTTTTATATAAAAAAACCCGAAATTGGTCCAGGATATGCTCTTTAAAGCGCCGTGGTCTCAGTCAGTAAAGCTGCACTGTGGTGCAAAGTTTTCTGATTGCATTCTATCCCCCGACTGATTCCTCGGAGGAATTTTCCATCCAAATCTGTTTGAGAAGTGTGTCAACCCCCCACCAAACATCATTCAGCACGCAGATGGACGGAGTGTGAGAGTGAAGCACTGATGTGTAGTTAGGAAGCACTCAGCCAGTGATGTGTAACATTAAACCGTCTGCAATTGGACAAGTGCTTTCTTGTTTCAGCAAGGACTACATTCGTGTTCGTGTAATCGCCTGCAGTTTTAAAACACGGGTGAGGCTTTAAAAACAACGTTTAAATCATTAAAGCATTCAGCCTGGAGTCCTGGGATTTTGGCTGATCGCTTATTGCAGCTGCCGCAAAAGTGCGCTGTGGACTGAGAATACACGTCTGCAGACGGCGTTTTAAAAACACGGCAGGCCGCACAGGCTTTCTCTCGAGAACACGCCCCCATCCCGAGGGGTACTGTTATCTCAAGTCATGTCTTGACTCGTTCCGTGGTGCCATACGCACGCTGTTGGTCTGACAGCGGTCTCCCTGCAAATACTCTGCGATATGAGAATGGATTAGAAATGTGAAACTGAGTTCGTATCGCATTTTCTCCTCGGTTTGGTCACCAGCCAGCTCTCCATTAACATACCGTACGATAACTACCAATCAGGAAGGTCGAAGGCTAATGCGTGCCTCCTCGAAGACATGCTAGCTAATCACGTCGTCTTGAAATGCTGCGTCACAACGCTGGAAGGAAAGAGCTGTCTGCCCTCTTCCACATACTAGGGATGTTAACCGATGACCGTTTGACCGGTGGTTGACCGAATCAACGTCAACCGGTTAATTTTTTTTTGGTTGTCGGTTAAAAAAGAAATAAATCGTTTTGAAGCTGCCGATTTTGGAGCGGAGGACCTGGAATTCCGTGTTGTAAACGCTTGCGGTGTAAGGACGACAGCTGACAAATCAGAAACACCCATTCAGTCATGTCCCGCCCTCCCGCCCCAGTTGAACACAGCTGCCACTCGGCGAAAGAAAAGTGCAGACACAGACTTTTTAGCTTACAAATTACTATTTTTTTTTAATTATTATTAGAAGGCACATGGAGTTTAGTCCTGCCTTGGCCAGTGCATTCTGAAAGTAGGTTTCGGTCTGTAGCCAACAATGCATGTTACTGCAGATCAGATCTCTCCACACAAACTAAAGGCGCAGATGGAGGGAAGGGGAGAGAATGAAATGACAGCGGTGTCTGGAGGGGGAGTGACAAACGCAGCTTTTATGTCTGTGAGCCAAGTCGGTGACGGCTTCAGAGCAACTTCAATACCATGCAGTAATGGCGTGTTGATATCGGTAACGGCGTTATAACGATCGTAGCTAATTAATTAGATTACCCGGCATTATAACAGCCTTTATTTTAACGCCGTTATTCCCGTCACTGAATGTTCTGTACTTCTTCTAGCACTTGACTTTATTTTCAGCGCCATCATGGCCGACTGAAACTGTCTCTAAGCTGGAGCCACTTGTCCTCCGCTCCGATACAAACCCCTCGACATCAGTGCCGCGTTTCACTAAATGTTCCGCGCTGTAGAAAAGGGAATGTGAGTGGAGGGCAGCGACTGGGACTGAATGTGCGGATGCTCGCGGTTAGATTTAGAATAGATTCTAATAATTCCAATTCTAGAATTTTAAACTCATAGGTTAACCGACGGCGGCACGGTGGTGTAGTGGTTAGCGCTGTCGCCTCACAGCAAGAAGGTTCTGGGTTCGAGCCCTGTGGCCGGCGAGGGCCTTTCTGTGCAGAGTTTGCATGTTGTCCGCGTGGGTTTCCTCCGGGTGCTCCGGTTTCCTCCACAGTCCAAAGACATGCAGGTTAGGTTAACTGGTGACTCTAAGGCCAAGTTTACATTAGACCGTATCTGTCTCGTTTTCTTCGCGGATGCACTGTCTGTTTACATTAAAACGCCTGGAAACAGGAATCCGCCAGGGTCCATGTATTCAATCCAGATCGTGTCTGGTCCGGTGCTGTGTAAACATTGAGAATACGCGGATACGCTGTGCTGAGCTCTAGCTGGCGTCGTCATTGGACAACGTCACTGTGACATCCACCTTCCTGATTCGCTGGCGTTGGTCATGTGACGCGACTGCTGAAAAACGGCGCGGACTTCCGCCTTGTATCACCTTTCATTAAAGAGTATAAAAGTATGAAAATACTGCAAATACTGATGCAAATACTGCCCATTGTGTAGTTATGATTGTCTTTAGGCTTGCCATCCTTCCACTTGCAAGTGGTAAGTGATATGCACTGGGATCACACACACAGCGGCTCAGTCCCGAATCACTGCTCGTGCACTTCACTCGCGCGCTCTGTGAGCTGCGCAGGGCCGGAGTGCGCACCCTCCAGAGGGCACTCGCTGTTCAGGGCGGAGTGATTTGGAGCGCAGGATGCCTGCGGAGCCGAGCGTATCCGTGTATTGGCGTTGCTGTGTGCACACTAATCGTTTTAAAAACGTTAATCTGATGATCCGCTGATACGGTCTAATGTAAACCCCACCTGAATTGAGCGTAGGTGTGAATGTGAGTGTGAATGGTTGTCTGTGTCTATGTGTCAGCCCTGTGATGACCTGGCGACTTGTCCAGGGTGTACCCCGCCTTTCGCCCGTAGTCAGCTGGGATAGGCTCCAGCTCGCCTGCGACCCTGTAGAACAGGATAAAGCGGCTACAGATAATGAGATGAGATGAGATTAACCGACTTTAACCGGCTAATGAGGCTCGGTGGTCGGTCAAGATTTTTTTTAGTTTCCTACCACATACGTCAGTTCACAGGTGCCTGTGATTGGCGAGTGTCCTTCTGATTGGCAGGAGAGAGAGAGAGCGAACGAGTGAGCGAATGTACCACCGCTAGACTGTTGAGCTGTAACCTCTCCTGGCGCCTGCGCTTCACAGCACACTCACGAACATTTGTCTACTGATTTTTGGGCTGAAAGAAGTCAAGTAGAGACGAGGCACAGGGAAGATACAATGCATCTTCTGAAGGAAGACAATAACTGCTGGGTCTGACTTTGCAGGAGGGGAGTCACCATCTGTAGCTCGAAAACATTTTTCCCTTCGCGTTGTGTAACTTCCTGACAGGTGAAATACGGTGGGAACTCGAGTGAGGGATCTTCCTCGAACACTATCTTTTCATTTTTGCGCTTTTGTCTGAGCGTAGAGACGCACAATAAACGCCCAGCAGGAAGCGGCTGTCACAATGAACATCAGCTGTGCTGTTTGTCACAGTTTTTACGCTTGGCTGAGGTGGAAGAGTCGATCCGTCAGTAACGGCGAGGCGCAAATAGAATGATGGAGGATTTTTGGAATAAGCGATGTCGGAGCGCTACGTCTATACGTAACAAATGAAGCTGCTCAGGTTTTCTTTGGAGAGAAAGGATTTGGGAAGGTTTTCTCGATTTAATTAATGAGCGAAAGATCTTGCGTCACCATGACGACCGACCGAGCATCCATCAGATCTATCCGTTACGCTGTTGTGTTCTTTCTGCACACGGGCAAAAAGCCCAGCCGTGCACTTTGGGTGTTGCAGTCTGCCCTCTCCAGTCACGTTTGCATCACCTTCAGGGCTTTAGCACGAGCGGAGTTGATGGAAAGCGTTTTCAAACGCGCTCTCAGAAATATTTATTGATTATTTCTGTATATTCAATGGCCTCCAGAGCTTTTTACCCTCCCTATCTTGTTTTCTCGTTTCCGGTCAAAACAGTGCAGAAGAAACAGGCTGTCGGTAGGCCCATGGTGGAGATAAATTCTGGCATTTATCTTTGTCCTGTAAGAGTGTATGGATTTGGGGATAGGACCGTGCAGGTAAACGGTCCTGTCGTGTGAAAGCCGTATCTGCGATAGGTCGTGTAGCGTTCATAAACAACAGAAGCGATGAAAGCGGCGCGCACTGCGATTCCGAACTGGAGCATCAGTAGACGCAGCATCAATTCCACATGGATTAAAGTTTTCCGTTGTGTGACGGATTTCCGTCAACTGAACTCTCCCAAGGCCAAATGTGAGGTCGGTGCTGATCCGAGGAGAATTAAAATGACGGGTGGTTGGGTAGAGATTGGGTTATAACACTGATGTGTTGCAACACCATCAACTACCAGCAGGGTTTATTTAACTTTTTTGTTTTTGAGCCATGCTTTGTCGTTCATTTCCTAGGTTTAAACGTTCGCTGTCTACGGTGCGGCATTAAAAAAACATGCGCTGTCAAAATTGGTAAAATACATTCCCATGTGCTTGGCGTGCTTGTGTCTGACCATTTCTGTTTTGTATTAAATTAAATTAAATTTCGCCAAAATGACTTAGTTCAAAGCTGGACATAGAGCATGTAAAAAAAAAAAAACGAAAAAATAAGCCCCGGAAAGCCCGCTCCTCTGCTTCAGCCAGACTTGAGACCCGACGGTGCAATGCTTGCAGACTGTCAGAAGTAATTAGACCTAAATTTACAGCTAACAAATCAGCAGACGCCCCAACAATTATTATTTTCGTTAGGCCAGTGTGTAAGGTATGTTAGAACCGTGCCTTATAGCCTACGTTAGATCACAATTTAAAGGACGTTTGAGGAGTTGGAGGCTGCGAGCGCAATGATGTTCCGACATGCGCTAAACTTTATTCCCTGAAAATCATACACCAGCGTTCAATGCCCCAAACAGTCAAAATGTCTAGAAGACTACGGTTAAATAATAATCATAGCCTACTAAATTAAATTACGTCAAAACATCTGTTTCTGGCCGATGGAATGATGGAGGAAAATGAGAACGAACGCAAAGTAGATAGCAGCCAACTTCACGCCATCTTTTAGGAAACTTAACACTCGTGTTGGCCACAATATTTCTCTTGAATTGTTTTTGAAGTCGTATTCAACACAAAGTAAGGTCAAATTATAATTTTAATGTAAGCGAAGATCCAAACTTTTTTCTGTATTGACGTCGAGCATAGAGGAGCATGTCGTTCTGCTTTGGGTTTCGGCAGCATGGGTGCGCTTTACATGAAAGAAGGCACTGATGTGTCTGCCATCGATAAAGGTGTAAAACAAGTGGAGGTGGGCTCGGCTGTATGAAATAGGTGAAAACGGAAAGCCATTTGGTTCATGGTGCAAAAAACTAAACATTCCAGGCGCTTGCATTTGTGTGGTTTGCCACAAAAAAATAATATACGGAAGCAATGGAAAGAGTGCAATAAATTGAATATATTAATCCATTAATTAATTGATAAAGTTATCAGTTCTAAGTTAATCATTCTCAGAATTTCATCGAAATCCACCCATAACCCCCCCACCCCCCGTAAATTTTCAGTCAAATAATTTTTTTTTTTGCTTTAATCCATGATTCCATTTCAGCTGCTTAAAGAAACTCCTCGTAATATGCAGTCCATGCTTTTGCTGTCGGACAGATGTGAGGAGCTGTTGTGACGCTGTAGATCTGCTCCACATGCATACCGCGGTGCTTGAAAGTTTGTGAACGCTTTAGAATTTTCTATATTTCTGCATAAATATGACCAAAAACATCATCAGATTTTCACACAAGTCCTAAAAGTAGATAAAGAGAACCCAGTTAAACAAATGAGACAAAAATATTATACTTGGTCATTTATTTATTGAGGAAAATGATCCAATATTACATATCTGTGAGTGGCAAAAGTATGTGCACCTCTAGGATTAGCAGTTAATTTGAAGGTGAAATTAGAGTCAGGTGTTTTGAATCAGTGGGATGACAATCAGGTGTGAGTGGGCACCCTGTTTTATTTAAAGAACAGGGATCTATCAAAGTCTGATCTTCACAACACATGTTTGTGGAAGTGTATCATGGCACCAACAAAGGAGATTTCTGAGGACCTCAGAAAAAGCGTTGTTGATGCTCATCAGGCTGGAAAAGGTTACAAAACCATCTCTAAAGAGTTTGGACTCCACCAATCTACAGTCAGACAGATTGTGTACAAATGGAGGAAATTCAAGTCCATTGTTACCCTCCCCAGGAGTGGTCGACCAACAAAGATCACTCCAAGAGCAAGGCGTGTAATAGTCCGCGAGGTCACAAAGGACCCCAGGTGAACTTCTAAGCAACTGAAGGCCTCTCTCACATTGGCTAATGTTAATGTTCATGAGTCCACCATCAGGAGAACACTGAACAGCAATGGTGTGCATGGCAGGGTTGCAAGGAGAAAGCCACTGCTCTCCAAAAAGAACATTGCTGCTCATCTGCAGTTTGCCAAAGATCATGTGGACAAGCCAGAAGGCTATTGGAAAAATGTTTTGTGGATGGATGAGACCAAAATAGAACTTTTTGGTTTAAATGAGAAGCATTATGTTTGGAGAAAGGAAAACACTGCATTCCAGCATAAGAACCTTATCCCATCTGTGAAACATGGTGGTGGTAGTATCATGGTTTGGGCCTGTTTTGCTGCATCTGGGCCAGGACGGCTTGCCATCATTGATGGAACAATGAATTCTGAATTATACCAGCGAATTCTAAAGGAAAATGTCAGGACATCTGTCCATGAACTGAATCTCAAGAGAAGGTGGGTCATGCAGCAAGACAACGACCCTAAGCACACAAGTCGTTCTACCAAAGAATGGTTAAAGAAGAATAAAGTTAATGTTTTGGAATGGCCAAGTCAAAGTCCTGACCTTAATCCAATGGAAATGTTGTGGAAGGACCTGAAGCGAGCAGTTCATGTGAGGAAACCCACCAACATCCCAGAGTTGAAGCTGTTCTGTACGGAGGAACGGGCTAAAATTCCTCCAAGCCGGTGTGCAGGACTGATCAACAGTTACCGCAAACGTTTAGTTGCAGTTATCGCTGCACAAGGGGGTCACACCAGATACTGAAAGCAAAGGTTCACATACTTTTGCCACTCACAGATATGTAAGATTGGATGATTTTCCTCAATAAATAAATGACCAAGTATAATATTTTTGTCTCATTTGTTTAACTGGGTTCTCTTTATCTACTTTTAGGACTTGTGTGAAAATCTGATGATGTTTTAGGTCATATTTATTCAGAAATATAGAAAATTCTAAAGGGTTCACAAACTTTCAAGCACCACTGTAGCTCGTGTCTGTTAAAGGCCAACGGCTGATATTGACTCCGTCGGGACGGTTTTTGATCTCTGTAGGATTCCGACCCGAAGCCCTGCCTGGTGGAGATGAGGCATTGAGGCAAAGAGTCATTTTCTGAGCACTTTTCAAGAAATTTCCAAATCTGTATTATTGAGTTTTTATCGCCCTTCGTTTCGCCCAATGGAATGGAAAATGACGGTATGAATGGTCTGCTATAAATGGTTGAGACTTTGCTTTGTGCTCTGTAATTATCCGAGCCTTTACCACAACCTCGGGCACTGACGACCCAGCATGCATTCGCACAGGGAGCGGTGGATATTGTTGGGTTTGTAGAGTGATGTAGAGCACAGAAAGACTCCTTCTACACTTTTTTTGAGAAGATTTGTGCAGTGGTGGTGGGGGGATGGGGGGGTCACCTCAGGTCCTGAGAACCTCCACAAATGTGTGTTCTGTTTCATAACCCTGCCCACCAATTTCCTTTATTTTGCTCCGTTTATTTGTGTCGCTTTAGGTGGATGTGGAAGTGCTGATGGAAGGAGATGGGCTGACTGGGGGTCAGTAAATGGAAAGTGAGAGAGCAAGAGAGTAAGTGAGGGGTGAATTGTTTAGGGGTAGGCACATGGCAGGCACTTTTGTTCATCTCTCACTTTCACACGGCGATCCAGGGATTCCTGCTGGGTTTCTCCCATAAAGGCCTGGTAAATAAGTCGCAACTTCGGCTTTAGTGCCAACGAAGAAGGTTTTTTTTTTTGCCTTCTTTTCAGGAAGGAAGCGGGCACATACGGTAACTCCAAAGAAACAACCCGAAAACTCAATTTTAGTGTCATCGAGGGTTTCTCGAGCTTGACGAGTGAAAGCTCTCCAGAAACCAGTGCAAGTCCTGTTTGCTGACTGACTCGTACCGTCTTCCCAACCTGGCGCACCTTGTTACTGCTTCTCTTAACGGGAAAATATTGTTTACTGAACCCCAAACCACAGGTTCCTTTTGATGCATTTTAATATGGAAAGCTCGCTATAATGCTGAAGAGAGCCTACAAAGTTTCTTTGCTGTTGGAGCCGAGATGTGAGAACAGGCGTGCCTTTGTGAGAGCGGAGACGGAAACCAGGGACTCTTCACTCCTCCGAGGCTTTCTTGTCGTCTGAGTACGGATGAGCATGGTGGGAATTCAGGTGGAAACATCAGCCCAGAGGTTAATGCTTTCACATTAGCTGACACACGTGCGTTTTGATGATGTCATCTCGTCCTTCCTGTTCAGACTTCTGACCAAACAGCTGAAGAATAATCAGCTGCTCGAGACGCAGAAGCAGTTCCACATTTAATGGACTCCTCAGAAGTTTGTTTAAAGTTTTTGAAAGAAACCTACACTCTCTGGTTGTATCTTTTCTAACACTGTGTGTGTGTGTGTGTGTGTGTGTGTGTGTGTGTGTGTGTGTGTGTGTGTGTGTGTGATGCCAGTGAAACCCAAGTGTTTGGCTGCAGTCCACGAAGAAAAATTGGGTCTGCTGTTGGAGTCTTTTTGTCTGGGGCTCACAAAAAACCATGCACCCTGTAAAATGACCCCCCCACCACCGAAAAGTGAAGCGAGTGTATCGATCTCACACACACACACACCGCAGGAGCAGAGTTGGGTGCCTGGTTCCATTCAGAAAGTAATACCTACTACAAATCAAACCCAAACGGCTCGAGAGGAGACAGACAGAGAGACTGAAGAAATCCAACGGAGTTGCCATTAAAGTGATTTATCCGCTTTAGCTCTAATGGAGTGCACTGGAAAAGAGCAGAAAACTTAACCTATCATTTCTGACCATCCTTCAAGGAGCTTAAAATACAAGTTCGGCATCAAATACGCCTGAGATTTAGTCCGTTACATCATCAAAATCTCACTGTTCTGTTGCCCAGAAGACGACAGGTTGAGTTTTGAGTCGAGTTCATCTCAGGGAGGTTTTTCCTCACCCTACTCCCCCTCATTAAGGATCTAGGTCTCGACTCAAGTTTCTGTAAAGCCTCTTTGTGACAGCGCCTATTGTTAAATGCACTGTACAGATAAATGACATTGAATGAAAGACAAAAACACTCCAAAAGTAGGTCTGGTGTTTGGGTTGGTTATACCCACACTCAGCATTCACACCATAACCAGGGCTCGACATTAAGGACTGCCCGATTGCCCAGGGCAAGTGAAACATGCATTCGGGCAAGTGGGACGTGTCCCCGACATGCCCGACCGGGCAGTTTGGAATGAGCATATATTACCAGCTAGCACCACAAATATTACGTTTCTGATCTTTTATTTCAGTTCTTAAAAGCGTCCCTCACTACATATCCGCCATTATGTCTTGGCTGTTTTCTTAGTCCCGTTAATTTATATCCCCCCCGCTGGTGTAGTATGGTACGCGGACTGTTTATAGACCCCTTGTGCATGATGTCACGCATCACGTTATAATTACAGCTGGGGCCAGACAGACATCGTCTTTCATGCAAGCAGCTTAATCTGTCTTCAATATGGTTCATTTTTGCGCTTTTTTTTGTTTGTTCAAACACATAAATAGACAAAAGGCATTACTGTCTCCCGACTATCAAGAAAAATGTTAACACACAGAAACAAATGCTTCAAGAACAACGAGGAAATGAGTGGTTAAAGAATACAGTGGTGCTTGAAAGTTTGTGAAGCCTTTAGAATTTTCTATATTTCTGCATAAATATGACCTAAAACATCATCAGATTTTCACACAAGTCCTAAAAGTAGATAAAGAGAACCCAGTTAAACAAATGAGACAAAAATATTATACTTGGTCATTTATTTATTGAGGAAAATGATCCAATATTACATATCTGTGAGTGGCAAAAGTATGTGACCCTCTAGGATTAGCAGTTAATTTGAAGGTGAAATTAGAGTCAGGTGTTTTCAATCAATGGGATGACAATCAGGTGTGAGTGGGCACCCTGTTTTATTTAAAGAACAGGGATCTATCAAAGTCTGATCTTCACAACACTTGTTTGTGGAAGTGTATCATGGCACGAACAAAGGAGATTTCTGAGGAGCTCAGAAAAAGCGTTGTTGATGCTCATCAGGCTGGAAAAGGTTACAAAACCATCTCTAAAGAGTTTGGACTCCACCAATCCACAGTCAGACAGATTGTGTACAAATGGAGGAAATTCAAGACCATTGTTACCCTCCCCAGGAGTGGCCGACCAACAAAGATCACTCCAAGAGCAAGGCGTGTAATAGTCGGCGAGGTCACAAAGGACCCCAGGGTAACTTCTAAGCAACTGAAGGCCTCTCTCACATTGGCTAATGTTAATGTTCATGAGTCCACCATCAGGAGAACACTGAACAACAATGGTGTGCATGGCAGGGTTGCAAGGAGAAAGCCACTGCTCTCCAAAAAGAACATTGCTGCTCGTCTGCAGTTTGCTAAAGATCACGTGGACAAGCCAGAAGGCTATTGGAAAAATGTTTTGTGGACGGATGAGACCAAAATAGAACTTTGTGGTTTAAATGAGAAGCGTTATGTTTGGAGAAAGGAAAACACTGCATTCCAGCATAAGAACCTTATCCCATCTGTGAAACATGGTGGTGGTAGCATCATGGTTTGGGCCTGTTTTGCTGCATCTGGGCCAGGACGGCTTGCCATCATTGATGGAACAATGAATTCTGAATTATACCAGCGAATTCTAAAGGAAAATGTCAGGACATCTGTCCATGAACTGAATCTCAAGAGAAGGTGGGTCATGCAGCAAGACAACGACCCTAAGCACACAAGTCGTTCTACCAAAGAATGGTTAAAGAAGAATAAAGTTAATGTTTTGGAATGGCCAAGTCAAAGTCCGGCCCTTAATCCAATGGAAATGCTGTGGAAGGACCTGAAGCGAGCAGTTCATGTGAGGAAACCCACCAACATCCCAGAGTTGAAGCTGTTCTGTACGGAGGAACGGGCTAAAATTCCTCCAAGCCGGTGTGCAGGACTGATCAACAGTTACCGCAAACGTTTAGTTGCAGTTATTGCTGCACAAGGGGGTCACACCAGATACTGAAAGCAAAGGTGCACATACTTTTGCCACTCACAGATATGTAATATTGGATCATTTTCCTCAAGAAATAAATGACCAAGTATAATTTTTTTGTCTCATTTGTTTAACTGGGTTCTCTTTATCTACTTTTAGGACTTGTGTGAAAATCTGATGATGTTTTCGGTCATATTTATGCAGAAATATAGAAAATTCTAAAGGGTTCACAAACTTTCATGCACCAGTGTACGAGGAGAGGAGCTCAGCCTGAAAACTCCAGAGAAATTCACGATTGTATTTAAAATGTATTTTACAAAAACAGAAAGTCGGAAGTGAGGATGGAAGAGTTTGCTGAAGAATCTCGTTTTATTTTTTTTTTTTCTGCTCGTATTCGAGTTAGCTCCTTCATGTAAGTGTTTGGTTTTCTTACAGGTGAAGCCGCTTCCTTATTCGACACAGAAAACCCAGACTGGTTTCAAACAACTCGGGCATAAAAAACTCAACAAGGAGCGACATGCGCGATAAATCCTGAAAGAACAGAACAGATCGAGAGCAGAGAGAGCTGGAGCTTTGGTTCTGTTATCAGAGGAACACAGTCCTGGGCAAAATATTTACATATCTTTATATATATATATATATATATATATATATATATATATATATATATATATATATATATCATCCACCTCTAGGTAACAAACAAAAAAAAAACCCCGCGCTGCATCATGACAGACCGGCTGCACTGATTCATTTACAGGTTGCCAGGTCTGTATAAAACACCCACAACCTACACGCTAAACAATCATTTTTAACTCAAACATTATCCTGTCTGTCATGACACAGCGCAGGTTTTTTTTTTTTTAACCTAGAGGTGGATGATATCACAAAAAAACCCGATATATAAATATTCTTAAACACTGTACTGTTCAAAAGTCTTGGCACCCTATTGTTTTCTTCATACAAACTTTGTTATAGATTTCTATTTTATGATTTCTACATTATGGAGTAATGAACCTGCAGTCTGAGAGAGTTCTACACAAACACACTGAACTTTACAACAGCTGCATGCAGGTGAAATAGAAATAAATCGACTGAGGCAGGAAAAACTATTTTGGATAAAATTGTTATTGTTCGTTACAAGTAAAAAGTAACCAATAACCAAACTTAATAATCAACTTGATCAATAATCAAACTTCAACTCAATATTTGAGCTTCATTTTATGTTGCAATTCACAACTATTCTATGGTTTTCCTAAAAAAAAAAAAAACGTAGTTCTCGCAAAATAGGGGGCAAGCGATAATATTGGGGGGACAAGTGGAAATTTACCCCCATTTGGCCCCCAGGGCAAGTGGGTTTAAAAGTTAATGTCGAGCCCTGATAACAGTGTGAATAAATCTGTTAAACGTATTTCGTCGGTACTGCACTGCCTGAAGAATGTAATATTAGCTTATATCAGTATATCTTCCGAGTCTAATCATAAGTATCTTTTAGTGACCGTTTTTACGGCCTGTTGAAATTCACCATTTACGTAATCAGAAGTAAATTTAGGAGCTGGCAAAAAGAGCCGTTTAATGGCAGCGTTACCATATGCAGAAGCATGCGAGTCCTGGAGCTAATGTCACTGCGGCGGGATACACGAGTGTTCAGTCTCGGTTGCGTTCAGAGCAAGTCGTAAATGATCTCCGCCCCAGCAGGACGTCCTCGAACTGAACAGCAGGAAAGAAGAATTCCGTCATCGTTGTGCTTCAGAGTAGAAGCTGATTAACTGCGCTTCCAGTTTTTCTTTCAGACGTGAAAGATCAAGTTTGTTTCCTCGCAAGACTTGTTTTCAGTTGTCATGTTTGTCAGTGTGCATCCAGTAAGCTTAACTGAATGATATATATTTACCGGTATATATTTTTCCCCACTTCATTCCTTGTTAAACCTCCCTTTTCATCTTTTCTATTTTTCCAAAAACTGGCCTTATGGATGATTTCTAGCCCCCGTCTCCGGCTCAGATACTTTCCTCCTTCTGTTAGAAAGCTTTTATGTCTTTGTTTATTAGGTTTTATTTCCGTCAAAGCAGAATTATGTCCCTGATCCGTCCAACAGGAACGTTTTGTTGGTGTGTTTGATATCCGCTTTGATGGTCGTGACAAAAATTTATTCAGCTTTCCAGTCGTTTTTTTCCTCCCCAATAAAACATCTGATATGATCAAATTTAATAAATTACCTCACAGGGACAAAAGGACGAGTTTGGCCAGTGATCTGTGTACAAATGTAGTGTAGTTAACCCTGGAGCTCCAAAGCTGAAAGTAAAAGAAGATGAAGATCACGTCTGACTTTTCCTTTCAGACCTCACTTTGCTATTAATACAAGTTATAATTATCTGAAATAATCTGCAGCTGCAGCAAACCAGAACTTCAGCTCTGCCAAATAAGACAGTGTATGTTTTTAACATCCTGCCATAAAACACCCAAGTAGGTTCACCTCGATTTTGGATCAAGATGGAAAGAAGAACAGATCTAACTGGCTTTGAAAGAGGGTTCATTATTTGGGAAGGAGCTTCAGGCACCAAAGAAACCACAGGACTGCTCAGGAGGCTCGTGTTTCAGCTGGAACAGTGAGTGGAGTGACGTGTGCGTTCCTGGGGAGGAATCAGACAGCAGTCCTGGGGATGGGGGTTGAAAGCATACACTTGTGCATCTGCGTCGTATGTAAGGAAAAACGGACAAAACAGCTGCCGCTCAAGTGACTGGGGACGCGATCGGACTGTCGGCTGGAACAGTAACGACACCAAGACAGGGTCGCGGTGCGCACACCCGTCATTACAAACACAAATGCACAGAGTTAAGTGGTAACAGACTAATATAGCCAGGGGACCTGATGTGCGAGTGATCTCGTCCGGGATTCAGGGGACCTGATGTGAGAGTCGTCTCGTCCGGGATTCAGGGGACCTGATGTGCGAGTGGTCTCGTCCGGGATTCAGGGGACCTGATGTGCGAGTCGTCTCGTCTGGGATTCAGGGGACCTGATGTGCGAGTGGTCTCGTCCGGGATTCAGGGGACCTGATGTGCGAGTCGTCTCGTCCGGGATTCAGGGGACCTGATGTGAGAGTGGTCTCGTCCGGGATTCAGGGGACCTGATGTGCGAGTCGTCTCGTCCGGGATTCAGGGGACCTGATGTGCGAGTGGTCTCGTCCGGGATTCAGGGGACCTGATGTGAGAGTGGTCTCGTCCGGGATTCAGGGGACCTGATGTGCGAGTGGTCTCGTCCGGGATTCAGGGGACCTGATGTGCGAGTCGTCTCGTCCGGGATTCAGGGGACCTGATGTGCGAGTGGTCTCGTCCGGGATTCAGGGGACCTGATGTGAGAGTGGTCTCGTCCGGGATTCAGGGGACCTGATGTGAGAGTGGTCTCGTCCTGGATTCAGGGGACCTGATGTGAGAGTGGTCTCGTCCGGGATTCAGGGGACCTGATGTGAGAGTGGTCTCGTCCTGGATTCAGGGGACCTGATGTGAGAGTGGTCTCGTCCGGGATTCAGGGGACCTGATGTGAGAGTGGTCTCGTCCGGGATTCAGGGGACCTGATGTGAGAGTGGTCTCGTCCGGGATTCAGGGGACCTGATGTGAGAGTGGTCTCGTCCGGGATTCAGGGGACCTGATGTGAGAGTGGTCTCGTCCGGGATTCAGGGGACCTGATGTGAGAGTGGTCTCGTCCGGGATTCAGGGGACCTGATGTGCGAGTGATCTCGTCCGGGATTCAGGGGACCTGATGTGAGAGTCGTCTCGTCCGGGATTCAGGGGACCTGATGTGCGAGTGATCTCGTCCGGGATTCAGGGGACCTGATGTGAGAGTGGTCTCGTCTGGGATTCAGGGGACCTGATGTGAGAGTGGTCTCGTCCGGGATTCAGGGGACCTGATGTGAGAGTGGTCTCGTCCGGGATTCAGGGGACCTGATGTGCGAGTGGTCTCGTCCGGGATTCAGGGGACCTGATGTGAGAGTGATCTCGTCCGGGATTCAGGGGACCTGATGTGAGAGTGATCTCGTCCGGGATTCAGGGGACCTGATGTGCGAGTGATCTCGTCTGGGATTCAGGGGACCTGATGTGAGAGTGGTCTCATCCGGGATTCAGGGGACCTGATGTGAGAGTGGTCTCGTCCGGGATTCAGGGGACCTGATGTGGGAGTGGTCTCATCCGGGATTCAGGGGACCTGATGTGCGAGTGGTCTCATCCGGGATTCAGGGGACCTGATGTGCGAGTGGTCTCGTCCGGGATTCAGGGGACCTGATGTGGGAGTGGTCTCATCCGGGATTCAGGGGACCTGATGTGCGAGTGGTCTCGTCCGGGATTCAGGGGACCTGATGTGAGAGTGGTCTCGTCCGGGATTCAGGGGACCTGATGTGGGAGTGGTCTCATCCGGGATTCAGGGGACCTGATGTGCGAGTGGTCTCGTCCGGGATTCAGGGGACCTGATGTGCGAGTGATCTCGTCCGGGATTCAGGGGACCTGATGTGAGAGTCGTCTCGTCCGGGATTCAGGGGACCTGATGTGCGAGTGGTCTCGTCCGGGATTCAGGGGACCTGATGTGCGAGTCGTCTCGTCCGGGATTCAGGGGACCTGATGTGCGAGTGGTCTCGTCCGGGATTCAGGGGACCTGATGTGCGAGTCGTCTCGTCCGGGATTCAGGGGACCTGATGTGAGAGTGGTCTCGTCCGGGATTCAGGGGACCTGATGTGCGAGTCGTCTCGTCCGGGATTCAGGGGACCTGATGTGCGAGTGGTCTCATCCGGGATTCAGGGGACCTGATGTGAGAGTGGTCTCGTCCGGGATTCAGGGGACCTGATGTGCGAGTGGTCTCGTCCGGGATTCAGGGGACCTGATGTGCGAGTCGTCTCGTCCGGGATTCAGGGGACCTGATGTGCGAGTCGTCTCGTCCGGGATTCAGGGGACCTGATGTGAGAGTGGTCTCGTCCGGGATTCAGGGGACCTGATGTGAGAGTGGTCTCGTCCTGGATTCAGGGGACCTGATGTGAGAGTGGTCTCGTCCGGGATTCAGGGGACCTGATGTGAGAGTGGTCTCGTCCTGGATTCAGGGGACCTGATGTGAGAGTGGTCTCGTCCGGGATTCAGGGGACCTGATGTGAGAGTGGTCTCGTCCGGGATTCAGGGGACCTGATGTGAGAGTGGTCTCGTCCGGGATTCAGGGGACCTGATGTGAGAGTGGTCTCGTCCGGGATTCAGGGGACCTGATGTGAGAGTGGTCTCGTCCGGGATTCAGGGGACCTGATGTGAGAGTGGTCTCGTCCGGGATTCAGGGGACCTGATGTGCGAGTGATCTCGTCCGGGATTCAGGGGACCTGATGTGCGAGTGATCTCGTCCGGGATTCAGGGGACCTGATGTGAGAGTGGTCTCGTCTGGGATTCAGGGGACCTGATGTGAGAGTGGTCTCATCCGGGATTCAGGGGACCTGATGTGAGAGTGGTCTCGTCCGGGATTCAGGGGACCTGATGTGCGAGTGGTCTCGTCTGGGATTCAGGGGACCTGATGTGAGAGTGATCTCGTCCGGGATTCAGGGGACCTGATGTGAGAGTGATCTCGTCCGGGATTCAGGGGACCTGATGTGCGAGTGATCTCGTCTGGGATTCAGGGGACCTGATGTGAGAGTGGTCTCATCCGGGATTCAGGGGACCTGATGTGAGAGTGGTCTCGTCCGGGATTCAGGGGACCTGATGTGGGAGTGGTCTCATCCGGGATTCAGGGGACCTGATGTGCGAGTGGTCTCATCCGGGATTCAGGGGACCTGATGTGCGAGTGGTCTCGTCCGGGATTCAGGGGACCTGATGTGGGAGTGGTCTCGTCCGGGATTCAGGGGACCTGATGTGCGAGTGGTCTCGTCCGGGATTCAGGGGACCTGATGTGAGAGTGGTCTCGTCCGGGATTCAGGGGACCTGATGTGGGAGTGGTCTCATCCGGGATTCAGGGGACCTGATGTGCGAGTGGTCTCGTCCGGGATTCAGGGGACCTGATGTGAGAGTGGTCTCGTCCGGGATTCAGGGGACCTGATGTGCGAGTGGTCTCATCCGGGATTCAGGGGACCTGATGTGAGAGTGATCTCGTCCGGGATTCAGGGGACCTGATGTGCGAGTGGTCTCGTCCGGGATTCAGTGGACCTGATGTGAGAGTGGTCTCGTCCGGGATTCAGGGGACCTGATGTGAGAGTGATCTCGTCCGGGATTCAGGGGACCTGATGTGAGAGTGATCTCGTCCGGGATTCAGGGGACCTGATGTGAGAGTGATCTCGTCCGGGATTCAGTGGACCTGATGTGAGAGTGATCTCGTCCGGGATTCAGGGGACCTGATGTGCGAATGGTCTCGCCCGGGATTCAGGGGACCTGATGTGCGAGTGGTCTCGTCTGGGATTCAGGGGACCTGATATGCGAGTGGTCTCATCCAGGATGACGCTGCCAGGATGAAGAGCCGTGTTAGACAATAGTTAAAATGAGATCTTTTGGACAAAAGATGTTCATTCTCCAGTACAGTTCCTGAGACATGCAGAATGAAGTTGTTGGATGGTGGTGACCCAACAGAGCAGTGACACAGTTATACAGGACCTTTTGGTCCGGAAGTCCTCCTCATCAGCTGTGCCAGCCAATTGATCATCAGAATAATTTACGATGTGCTGGTTGTTATCAGCACTGGACCTTCATTCCATGGGCTTTCCAAGTTTTCTAGATTGCCAATGAGCTCTTACCCCCCCCCCCCCCCCACACACACACACACACACGTCTTTCACGGAGAGGTTATTAATGCTGTCTGCGTCGCTGAAGTAGCGTCTCGCCATTCGGGGGCAAAAAAGGACAATTCCTGATGGCTACCTCGTGCTCTGCACATCAATCAGCCCGTCTCCTCTTAGTTTCAGGTGATCTGCAGGAAAGACAATAAAAAGATTTGCCTGCTGAAAGAAGTGCTTGGGATGTGATGAGTTGAACTCCAAGTAGGAATGAGAGTTTCTGGGATTATCATGGGGAATAGTTTTCAGAGTAAAGCGTTCTGACGTCACTGAAACGGGGAAGCAGTACTCCATGTGTATTATTCAGGTTTGCAGATGAAACCATAATACTGGATGGAGATTTGCTGTCTGTGGCTACGTCGTCCACGTTCTACAGGCTTTCGTGTTAAAGTGCATCACTTTTTCTGTGTTTACGCCCAGTGTCCGCACTTCTCCAGAGTTTCCAAGCCCCGAAAACGGACACGTTTGGAAACGATGCAGGCACCCGCGTTTGCATCCTGATTGGGTCTCATCAGTCGTGATCTATCCTTCCCTGATTTGTAATGTTCCTGTCACATGACCCTGATCTGGAGTCTGCTTCCTGTTGAGCATACCCAGTGGCTGTGAATGGTCATGTGATGTGCATTTTCAGGCATGTTCGTGTGGGCGGAGATTATTTCTGGCTACCAGAGTAAGGGTTACAAGCACACGTGGGGTCGCTTGATTTACAAATGGGGTCGCGAGAGATGTTTTAATCATTTCAAATATTACGAACATCATTCTAACGACAACAGCGAGTTTTATTCACGACTGCTTTACAGCGCTACTGGCCAGGAGTCGCAGGTTTCACTACTGTGACACGCTGCACTAGAGGAGGAGGTCCAGACTCAGACAAATCTGCCTCCTACAGGTTGGTCGACAACATTAAGTGCCTCAGACTCAATGGGAAGCTTTTACAACTGTGACGTGAACCAGTGAGGAGGAACCAAAGCCTGGCATCACCGAGAATTAACAATGTCCATTTAGGCGTGTAGTAATGAGTACGGGCCTCTGCATGCTCTTGCGACAAGGCTTTCGCAGATAGCTTTCCGCAGACAGTTGTAATTTATCGTTGAGCGGGGAGTAATAGGCGTGCGTGATGTTATTCACCGTCACAACACAAGGGGGCGCGAAGTCACGAAATCGCTAGGAGTAGTTGGTGGGTGTGGTTAGTGGAGTGTTTATCCTCCGGTTACTTATAATGACTAGAACTGGAGTCGTATAGATGTCCGTACTTCCTCACTTCCTCGATCAACCGCTCTTCGTGCTGCTCCATCTTCGCTCGTGTTTTTAAAAATGGCGGTCGTGAAAACAAACCAAACCGGGAAAGTAGGGAAGCGGAAGTGCGTGTACAGCGGATGTAGAGTGGACCAATCAGAGCCCTCTTGTCTGCGATGCTGTCTGCGAGGCTTCTGCGGTGGTCACAGTTTTTGGGAGGTGCGCGCAGAGTGTCTGCGAAGGTGGGGGGGCTACGCAGACGCCATCTGCGACGCTATCTGCGAGGACTGGGTTGTCAGCATAAATTGGCCTTAACGAGCGATGATTTATCATCGAACGCAACATTCCAGACATGAGAATGCACAAGTACAGAACATTCACCTGAGCTTTACCTCTGTGTTACACTCACTACGTTTACATGCACGCCCAAATCGAGCTGCTGTTGGTAATCGAGCAAAGGGTCCCAGCAGGGGTGCCAGAGAAATCCAATCCTACATGCACAAGTGAAATCGGGCTATTGTGCAAGGTGCACTGTGCACCCGAGCCACACGTGGCGCTACACGCCCCATCGTGTTGGTACACTTCCGGTTGTCGTCATGAAGAAGAGCTATAGTGTTGCCAGATACTGCTGACGTTTTCCAGCCCAAAACATGTTCAAATCCGCTAAAATGCACTTAAAACCCCCAATCTGGCAACACTAGCAGTTCCGTGTTCAAGCTGTTAGGCTTGCTCTAACAGACTATGGCTACAAACTGTCCGGCGCAGACCACTGTTTTGTAAGACAACTTATTTTGCACAATAATATTTTTCTGAAGTCCATTTTTTGCTTACAAAAATATATATTTTTTTTGCTTACAATTTAACTTATGTCTTAATAAATACACAAAAAGTTCAATTGTTTTGTTTTTATTGACATTCTTCAGATGTTGGACATATATATCTCATCTCATCTCATTATCTGTAGCCGCTTTATCCTGTTCTACAGGGTTGCAGGCGAGCTGGATCCTATCCCAGCTGACTACGGGCGAAAGGCGGGGTTCACCCTGGACAAGTCGCCAGGTCATCACAGGGCTGACACATAGACACAGACAACCATTCACACTCACATTCACACCTACGCTCAATTTAGAGTCACCAGTTAACCTAACCTGCATGTCTTTGGACTGTGGGGGAAACCGGAGCACCCGGAGGAAACCCACGCGGACACGGGGAGAACATGCAAACTCCACACAGAAAGGCCCTCGCCGGCCACGGGGCTCGAACCCAGGACCTTCTTGCTGTGAGGTGACAGCGCTAACCACTACACCACCGTGCCGCCTGGACACGGACACACACACACACACACACAGATGTATTTGGTGATACAGTAAGTGAGCTAAATTTTAACAGTGCAAACAATGCCACAAAAAGAAAAGATTCATGCCGTTGTCATGCCGACCGAGGCTGTTGTGTTTCCCGCTTGTGGTCTCGTCACTCGTCACTTCTGGAAGTAGCTCGACAAGTAGCTCGATAGGGTTTACATGCACAAAGTAGCTCGGCAGAAATCGCATAATCTAGGTTGTGTAGCTCGATTCCGAGAAATCAAGTTCGGTTCAATTTCAGCCGAATTAAGGTGTATACATGGCATTTTGAACTTCGATTTCAGTCGAGCAACGGCAGAAATTCGATTCTCTCTATGTGCATGTAAACGTAGTGACTGACGAGCTTCAAGTCCAGTATCGGGCCAGAACACAGCCCTGTGTGGATCACGAACCCGGTGTTCTGCTGCCGTGGGATAAAAATTTACGAATAACCAGTAGGACGGGACAGGATTATAAAACGTGTGTCGGCATCGTGACAGAGTCTGAAAACGAGTAGAAGAGAAACTGGGGCAGGAGTGAAAGTGTGTGTGAGGGTGGTCTCCAAAAATCTAAACCACAGCATTAAAACCATAATGTGTGTGCTGAGAGTTGAATAAATAGACTCTGTGTGTGTGTGTGTGTGTGTGTGTGTGTGTGTGTGTGTGTGTGTGTGTGTGTGTGTGTGCATTAAATGAAGACAACCTTTTACCGGTGGCAACTGCTGGGTGTTCCTTTCACTGCACACACACACACACACACACACACCTCTGTGCCAGTGCTCACATCCTGGTAAGGACAGCAAAAGGCGGACCATTAATTAGGACCAGACCTCCCAGGTGACTCTGTAGAGGGCCTGTGTGTGTGTGTGTGTGTGTGTGTGTGTCAGTCACAGAGACTGCGTATTGAATGATTGAACAGCAAAAAGCTGGGAGGTCTGAATAAACAAATAAATGAGGAAAATCTTAGGCCCGCCCCCATTCCAGCCCAAGTACACAAAACTCCGCCTCCAGAACCAGTGCTGCCAAATTGTAGTAAAAATGTTTGTCGTAGGATTTTTTTTTCTGTTTAAGTTTTTTTGAAGCACAGATTTATTTATTTGTTTATTTTTGCCCGTAGGAGAGATTGCTAGCTGCACAGGGCGCTCGCCGAACTGACACTTAGAGAGGGGCGTGTCTCTAAAATGATTGACACATGGCTCGTCCAGATCGGAACAAACATTCTGGACCAGAAGGGAGGGTTCGAAATGGGTTTCTTTGGAAACTTGTGCAGAGGCTATGGATGAACTCCTAGTCTTTGATCATTTGAACATGTTTCCACGTTATTTGTAGGCGTGAGAAAGAGAGAAGATTGACTGTGACATCCGCGGTAACGGGTCAGTGACCGCGGCTCAGCCACACCCTCATCCTGCACTGGGGTTACAGAGGTGTGCAGGTTTTACACTCGTGATTCTGTCGTCTATAGGGACAAACTTTATCTGATAAAGAGGTGTGTGTGGACACTGCTCGCTTTATCATGCTCAAGATCGGTGCGTGTGTGTGTGTGTGTGTGTGTGTGTACTGTATAACTGATTAGGGGCACATCGTCAGTTGACGCCAACTTCCTGGGGACTTTAAATCTGTGTGTGTGTGTGAGAGAGAGAGTGTTTCATTTTCCATTCTCTCGCTCGCTCGCTCTCTCAGAGCTTCCAAAAGCAGCACATCTGGAAGCCCTCAGTTTGGAAGGCCCCCTCAGTCGCCGTGGTTACCGTCGCTCTCGGTTACGGTGGTTGACAACAAGTATATTCATACCTTTTGTGTGTGTGTTTGTTGGTCACTGGATGTTTTACTCTGTCATCTGTAGACCATTAACTATCCAGTGTGTCTCTCCGTGTACACACACACACACACACACACACACACACACACACACAGTGACGCAGCTTCCTGTTATCTGATGGAGGAAGAAATCATGGAGAGAGAGAGAGAGAGAGAGAGAGAGAGAGTCTGAGCAGGAAGACAGAAGTCAGTGCTGCTGTGATTTCAGAGTGATTTTACACGTCATCATGGTGACGTTTCTGAACCGCTGCTGTGTGACGGGTATCAGATAAATCAGGCGAGAATCACGGCGTGAGTGAGAGCCAATAAACACACGGGATCAACCTGCAGGAGGCCGCGGTGACTTCCAGCATCTCATCTCATTATCTGTAGCCGCTTTATCCTGTTCTACAGGGTCGCAGGCGAGCTGGAGCCTATCCCAGCTGACTACGGGCGAAAGGCGGGGTACACCCTGGACAAGTCGCCAGGTCATCACAGGGCTGACACATAGACACAGACAACCATTCACACTCACATTCACACCTACGCTCAATTTAGAGTCACCAGTTAACCTAACCTGCATGTCTTTGGACTGTGGGGGAAACCGGAGCACCCGGAGGAAACCCACGCAGACACGGGGAGAACATGCAAACTCCACACAGAAAGGCCCTCGCCGGCCACGGGGCTCGAACCCGGACCTTCTTGCTGTGAGGCGACAGCGCTAACCACTACACCACCATGCCGCCCTACGCTGATTATTATTATATTAAATATAAAACACAGTGAGTCGAAATCACTTCCATTGCGATGACCCTTGTTCGTTTCGCGCTCTTTACCTTTTATGGAGGCTTGTGGGCGTTGCGACATGCAAATAAGCTGCGTCTCAGGAAGGCGCTCAAACTCATTTTGATTCAAAACCCATCAATCAAAAGTGTCGTACGCGGTGAACTAACGTAACATAACATAACATAAGCTCGCTAACATCTCGGCAAACAGCTGCTACTTATCCAGACAACATAAAGGACGATCCAAGGCAAACCTTCATGGGTTCGACGCCACCGAGTCCTGAGGTTCTCATAAACACCCGGCGTGAACAGCTCCTTTTCAGCTCGCTGGCTTGGTTTTACTCTTTCGCCTGCCGTAAAGAAGAACCTCCCTCCCTAGTGAAGGCGGCCATCACATCAATCCGCCTCTGTCGGTTTTGCCGTAGACATTTTCAGCGACTACCGTTTCCTCCCGGAATGAGAAAACAGCTCGAAAAAGCCACGCCCACGAGCAGCATCCGCTACACGTGCACGCTGACGGGAACGCTATGAGTCGGCTTCGCGCTTGTGAAAGTAAAAGCAGCTGGAAGTCATTGGTTCAGCTACTGTGAACCATCAGCTGCGTTTCTGCTTCCAGATCTTTCCTCCTAATCACTGTCCAGAGACTCGGCGTGCGACTGCAGACCGCACGGCTCCAATCCCCACAGAAACTCAGCCGTCTGAGCCGTTCCCCTCCAGGACTTCATTTTAGTCTTTATTGTTTTAATTCGAGGTCTTGTGTGTGAAGCCTCGACTGAAACCATGACAACGAGAGTAACGGCAAGACGAGGTGAGGGACGTGTGTAAGGGTGTTAATAGATTTAGGATTTGAACAGAGCCCTTAATGCCACGCCTCAGACAGATCAGGAGGCAATTTTGATCGAAACCGTCGTGATTGGCTCGCGCAAGACGCAGGACGAGAATCGCTGAGCATCGCTACTGCGCCAGCCAATCAGAACGCTCGCTGGAGCACGGCTGAGCAGACGAAACACAAAAGACGGCAGGAAGAAGTGAGGCTTAGTGGGAGCATTTTCTTTCCCTTAGATTCACACACACACACACACACACACGTCTCCATCTGAGAGCTCCTGCAGTGTGTTCATGCCTGAATAAAGACTTAAATGGCCATTTATTGGTGTGTGTGTGTGTGTGTTCTGATCTCCCTTAATAAGCCCTGTCTCGCTGCCTGTCTGTAACATGATCTTTCTGTCCATCACTCCTTATTCATGTCCATTGTCTTTTCTTCTTCATCGTTTTTGTCTTCTTTCTTTCTCATCTCCATGTCTCTCTCCATCCTATCCTTTCTCTGTCTCTCTCTCTCAGGGAAGGTGGGATGGAGTGAGACAGCAGAAACAGCAATAGCATCTTTACGTTCCTCTCTTTCCTTTCCGTCTTCATCTTCCTTTCTGCGTCCTTTCTCTTTTTCGTTGTCTGTTACTTGCTGTTTTTCTCTTCCAGTTCTTGTTCTTCTTCTTCAGACGTCTGACGAAATCTGTGGACATGCTGGAAGTCGGGTGGCACGGTGGTGTAGTGGTTAGCGCTGTCGCCTCACAGCGAGAAGGTCCGGGTTCGAGCCCCGTGGCCGGCGAGGGCCTTTCTGTGTGGAGTTTGCATGGTGTCCGCGTGGGTTTCGTCCAAAGACGTGGCTTTTTGGCGTTTTATATTCTTTAATTAATGCCAATAAAATGAAGCGAGTGGTTTTCATTCAGTGTTCCTGATGGTCCTGTTAGTCCCTGCAGACGATGTGATCTGTAGTCGATTAAGTCGGGGTTTTCATTCGTTAGTCGTGTGTGTAAATCTAGACACGCTCGGGAGCACGAGTAGGATGCGAACGTTTTTCCTGAATGCCAAATTTCTCGTGTAATCTCTCGTATGAAGGGTTTACGCATGAAATCCGTTCGTATCCAGAGTTCGTATCCCATTGTGTGCTGAATTACACACACACACACACACACACATCACATTATCTCTAGCCGCTTTATCCTTCTACAGGGTTGCAGGCAAGCTGGATCCTATCCCAGCTGACTACGGGCGAAAGGCGGGGTACACCCTGGACAAGTCGCCAGGTCATCACAGGGCTGACACATAGACACAGACAACCATTCACACTCACATTCACACCTACGCTCAATTTAGAGTCACCAGTTAACCTAACCTGCATGTCTTTGGACTGTGGGGGAAACCGGAGCACCCGGAGGAAACCCACGCGGACACGGGGAGAACATGCAAACTCCGCACAGAAAGGCCCTCGCCAGCCACGGGGCTCGAACCCAGGACCTTCTTGCTGTGAGGCGACAGCGCTAACCACTACACCACCGTGCCGCCCTGTGCTGAATTAGTTATTTTTAAAAAGTAAACATAACGGAGTAAAACTGCAGTTTTGATTTCACGAGGTAAGAGTTTAACCTTACGTGCCAGGGAAAAAAAGTAAATGTATGAAATTCCTACGACAAAAAGTTTCCGCTGAAGCTCACAGCTCCAGTAACACGCAGAGGGGCTTGACAGTGCTTAGAGCTGTGTGTGTGTGTGTGTGTGTGTGTGTGTTTTACAGGTGTGTGTGGCAGCACGGACTGTTCCTGTGGGAAGAATCACTTCACTTGTGCGGTGAGTGTGTTTGGCGAGTGCACCTGCATCCCAGCACAGTGGCAGTGTGATGGAGATAACGACTGCGGAGACCACAGTGACGAGGACGGCTGCAGTGAGTGCGCACACACACACACACACACACACACACACACACACACACACGCACTGCAACCACCTGCTGAGTTAAAAGACTCTGGATTTGTGTGCATGTCTAAATCTGTGTGAGAGAGAGAGCGAGAGAGAAAATATCCTTTCTTAGAGCACTACAGGTGGGATGGACCATCGTGGGCCAGAACTGGCACAGTGTACCCATAATCCACTTCTCCTTGGGTTCCAGCCGGCGGGAGATGAGCTTGAAGCTGGGGCTCTCTGGAAAACTGAGAGAGAAAGAGATTATTAACTTAAGGGGGAGAAAAAGGATGGTCCTTTGATCTTCTCGCCTATCGAGCAGTTTCTTTCTCCGTCATGCTTCGTCCTCAGAGCTGATTTACATAATCCCCAGCATGCACTGCTGCAGGGAGACCACGCATCCACCAGCAGCCTGCTGTGAGCCCTCCAGCATCAGCTCTGTTCAGCTCCACAAACCAGAGCTGAGAACATCTGTGTGTGTGTGTGTGTGTGTGTGTGTGTACATCACGGGCGATTGCTCTAAGACAGTGAGGGAGGCTCAGCCTCCTCTAAAAATGACGAACATCGTGTAGGATGAATTGCGCTAGGCTTATGTTATAGTCGACCTTATAACGTTGCTATTTCAGATCCAGAATCATAGAAATATATGTGCTCAACCCACTACAGTGAGAAATCATTCCGTTATAACTTTCCCCAGTTCGCCTCTAGTGTGTGTGAGTTTTTCCCCCTCGTGACAGCGCGATGCAACCCAGCCTCAGTGGACTTCAATGGCATTTGGGAGCTCTGCGCTTTTCAATCTCAAAATGCAAGACGGTTATTGGACAAATACTGCGAAAACGCCCGCCCACGGACTCCCAGCCTCACAGTGGGAGGGACATGGCAAAGCTTTCCGCGAGGAAACTGGTGATTGGTGAAAGCGGCCGGATATTTTCTTTGATTGACAGCTCGTTTCAAATATAGACAGGCAGCGGTGAATCTCAGTTCAGTCCCATGCGGATTCGCAAGTGCTGTGGTGTATTGTAAGAGATCAGCTTACATTTCGATTTCATTCATTACATACGGTTTCTACCAGCTTTTTTAGTTTGTATATATTTTCATTGTAAATAAAGTGTAAATATAGTGTTGTCAAGTTTGCTATCTTAGTTCCGTTTATTTGAGTGACTGAACTTGAACTTGAGGGGGCTAGTCAGCTAGCAAGAAAGCTGAGCACGGAGGCCAAGCATTGCTGATTTAATTTTGGCGAAGCCATTTGCCAGTCTTCCTTTCGAGGAAAACATTAAAATTAAAGAGCAGGGTAGACCAACGCCTCAAATTGACTTGGTGAAAAAGGTAGGGAATAATACTCGTTCCTTTCAGCTCTCCTGGTACGAGAAAGTGAATTGGCTAACAGCAAGTGACCCACATCAACAACAGTAAATAGGCTACTTTAGTAATATGTCATGGATGGACCAAAAATATAGAATCTATTTAAAATGTTTATGCTGAGTATATTATATTGGAATATATATTTCTCTGGATATGAATTAAACACAGCTACAATTTGGAAAACATTTTTAAACAAAAACACAGCCGAGAACATTTCACACTACAGACCTGGATTAAAAGTGAAGGGTTATCAAAATTGTCAATAAAACGTTTCTCAATCAAAATAAGTAAAATATAGGGAAAGTGTCATTGAATGAAATGTGTGGCACCCAGCTCTATGTTTGGCTCCCCAAGGTCAGTGCTTGTGCCTATTCCAGAACACTCTGCTGTTACTGCTGAGGTTCCTGACAAAGAGCTGCTTTCAATAATGATCAATTTTTAAACAACATGCCACAATTTTAAAATATAAAATGTTAAAATATACCCCTCCCCCCCAACACCACCATCATGTATATTGGACAGTAGGCTAATGGGCTAAAAGAACCTGTTATTTCACAGTTTGTGACGCTGCCAACAATCAGCCAGATCAGAGGCAAGAGTATGGGCAAAATTGATGTTTTTTCTTTTTTCTTTTAAAATCTGGAAATATCATAACCGACCAGCCTCCCCTGTTTGAAAGACTACCAGCCGCCACTGCTCTGCAGGTGTGTTCAGTAAGGGTAAGAGCCCTGATAATATACACTTCTGTGAAGCTCATCTTCAAAGCATGCATTCTTGACCTGCAGATATGCCAAGTGTTATCTTCAAACACACACACACGCATGCTGTACTTGCCCAGTTACCATGGGAGCCAAACTAGGACATAAGGGCGGAGCTTAAAGACGATGTCATTGTTCAGACAGAATTGTCACCTGAATCTCTGACCTGGGAGCCAGAAATCTGAAAACCTCCAGTTCGGCTGAATCCCAAACGGCTTCCTGTTGACTCCGTTCTCTAGGGTTTATTCCCGGGAAATCTGATCAAAACTGTTTCTCGATTCCCGGGAAAGGTTATGACGGGAAACCGGGAAAATAGCCTAATAAAAAAAATCAATGGTGCGTGTCTATTTGTTGACATACAGTAACGTTGATGGAGGCGACGGTGGCGCAGTAGTTACGGTAATACAGAACCACCAGCAGTAGGCCGGTGCCTGCTGAGAGCGATGGTGCGTCTTGTTCAGAGGCAGTCGATGGTAGGCCTACACAATCGAGTGCGCAAGGGGAAGTTCCGAGTCTGAATGAAGAAGTCTCGACTCAGAGTGAAGGGATCCTAGCATTAGATCTGCAGCAGGCAGTTTCTATGACCACTGCGCCAGCGTCAGAGGAAATGAAAGACGGTGACTTCATGAAAGTTATAACCAAAGAATTTTCCCTCTTCGAGGCCACCAACAGGAGGCCACCTCACCTGCAACAGTTGTTTGATGTTCTAAATACTGTCCAGGCTGCATCCGTGGAGGCGGACAGAGCATTTTCTATCTGCGGCCAATTTGTCACGAAAATCCGAAACCGCCTAAGCGCAGAGTCTATCGACGCTCTCTGTTTCTCGAAAGCACACTTCCAGAAGAAAAAGAGAGAAGGACAGGGTCAGGGTGAGAAATGAATTGTAAACTTAAAGGAATATTGAGCCACGAGTTCATTGCAAAGCGAAATTTATTATTTCAGTTCAGGTTCTCGTTTTCTATACTACGCCTGTGTTTAAGTCAGGGCTTTGAACCAGAATTTTTTTCCTATTGGTTCGTTCCGAACAGAAACGGAATTTTAACGTTTCCGGTTTTGGGTTCCACCATTAAATAGACGTTCCCGAACCGGTTAGAACAAAAAAATGTCGTTCCCGGAACGGTTAATTACGTTCCCTGTCAGCTGTTTAACAAATGGCTATAAAATGATGTCTCTGTCTCATCCAGCTTAAGCCAAATGTAGGCTAATTCTATTACAACCTTCATTAAATAAGACAAGAAATAATTCAAAACAATTATTATTTCAAATGTTGGCGATTTGGATTCTCAGTATGTCTTCCCATCTACACAAACAGAAAAAGTGCCAAAAATGAAAGAGAATTCGTTTAGTGTGTTACCAAAGGCTAGTCAGGCCCTATACAGGGCTTTCCACAAGCGCCGGCTGCCGGCCATACAGCCGACTACACAATTAAGTCCAGCCGGCTACTTTAATGACTATTATTTTTGTAGCCCACAGGTTCTAAATATTAATTTTCGATTTTAATAAAATTAAATGTTTATCTAACAGACTGACAATGTCAAACTGAACCGCACTCATTTAAGTTGTGATTCGTGCTGTTTGTACCGATAATAACCACAAATTCCCCACAGACTTCGCTGATCCGCGGCCCTGACATGCGGTGTGCGCGTGCGCGCACTCGGCGGAGGCAGTAGTGTGCACGCGCGCGCACTCGGCGGAGTTTATTTTGTGTTTAACACCCCCCCCCCCCAGCTGGCTACTTATTTGTCATGTCTGGCTAGTATGAGCCTTAGTGGAAAGCCCCGTATGCATTGATAGGCTAACAGAGGTTAACGTCATTTAATGTTCGCGAGCCTCTCATTAACGTGGACAAATATATTGACATCATGTTTGAAATTGACGTTTTTGAATAACGACAGACTGCAATATTTACCTCTTATTTAAGACGTGGAGACGTGATAGTAGTCCACCCTCCCGCTCTCTCCATTCAGTCAGCGAACGTCACACAGGAAGTGAACCCCAGCGGGTCATAGAAACTTGCGCAGGAGAAGAATGGCTTTATTTGTAGGCTACGGAAACTTTGAGGAACGAAATAAAAACCGGTATTAACCGGTTACCATTATTTTTAATAAGCGTTTCTGTTCCGGAACATAAAAAATAATAAAGTTTCTGGTTTCGTTTCTGTTCCATGTGAAATAGAAAAAGTTCCCGGTTTTCGTTCCTTGAACCGGTTCAAAGCCCTGGTTTAAGTAGGCTAGTGCAGTGCAGTTGTACACTTTGGGGTAATTTTCTTTACTTTATTGAACATGTAGGCTACGTGTTTAGCTACGTGTTTAGCCTAAGTTTTTTTGTATTACTTAAAACCACAGGCTATCGTTTTCTATATGCCTACCGTATGTCTACCGTATGTGCACAGTTGTAGCCAACATTTTTGGGTCATTTTCTTTCATTAATTGAACACGTAGATCAGGGCTTTTCAAAGTGTGGGAGAGTCCGCCCCCCTCAGAGAGCAAATAAACAACAGCGCCCCCCTTTACAATTTTCGTTGTTGCTATACTTAATGTTCCATTCGTATTTAAAAAAAATGGTTGTTGTACACATTTTTTTTTCTTTTACACATTTAAAACATATGAGCTTTTTTTTAAAAACATCTTGTTTTACACATTTTAAACATCTCATAGCATCGTTAGCTAGCACCTCTTGGCAGACAACACACTGTGGCAGTGGAGCATCTTCAGATCCAGTCCATGAAAAATCCAAACTTTAAATAATCGTGCTCATACTTCCTTCTTTTTTTTTTTGTTGCTTGGCCCAGACTCTGTCTCCTCACTCACTGGAGCTTTAGGTACTAAAAATCGATCCGTTTTGTCTCTGGTAAAGGCTAGCTGAAGTTCGCTAAATGTCCGCAATAGTAACTTATTCTGGTTTATTTTTCCTCACGTTGCGCCCCCTCTGAAGAACTCCGGCGCCCCCTAGGGGAGGCGCGCCCCACACTTTGAAAAGCCCTGACGTAGGCTATGTGTTTAGCCTAAGCTTTTTTGTATTATTATTTAAAATCAGAGAGGAATATGCCTGCCCTGAACAATAAAGAAATATTTGGTTAACTTCGAGTGATTATTCCAGTTTGCAGCCACTTGCAAATATTAACAGCCCCGTAATGGATTTAGTTTAGGATAATGGATGAGGAAGGAATCATTCAGTGGTTAACATTATTTTGTTTTTATAATGGAGCTCTGTAAAATGTTGGTTTATATAGGCTAAGGGTTCTTCAGAAGACAAGTCGGGGACAATCCACCGTAATGAGCGCTGCAGCAGATGTCGCGCACGACGGCAGTGGCGGACTTTATTATTGCTATGTTCATCAATGGGCACGTATTCTTTTGCCCTAATAATGATGCAAATAATGTGTGACATTTTGTATCAAATTGTTAGTTTGGGACGAATATTTGAATTATACATACATAAGGCCTACTTGGGCTAAAAAAAAAAAAAAAAGAACAAAAAAAAAAAACCGCAGGTATTTCCTGGGATTCCCGGGAAATGGGTCGTCTTATCCCGGGATCTGATTCGTGTCATTTTCGGGAAAAATATTAAACCCTGGGGTGGCACGGTGGTGTAGCGGTTAGCGCTGTCGCCTCACAGCAAGAAGGTCCTGGGTTCGAGCCCCGTGGCCGGCGAGGGCCTTTCTGTGCGGAGTTTGCATGTTCTCCCCGTGTCCGCGTGGTTTCCTCCGGGTGCTCCGGTTTCCCCCACAGTCCAAAGACATGCAGGTTAGGTTAACTGGTGACTCTAAATTGACCGTAGGTGTGAATGTGAGTGTGAATGGTTGTCTGTGTCTATGTGTCAGCCCTGTGATGACCTGGCGACTTGTCCAGGGTGAACCCCGCCTTTCACCCGTAGTCAGCTGGGATAGGCTCCAGCTTGCCTGCGACCCTGTAGAACAGGATAAAGCGGCTACAGATAATGAGATGAGATGAGAAGTGCGCTGCGTCGCTGCGTATCACAGTGCTGTGGCAGTGCTAATGATGCGTTTGTGGAATTAAAGCCACTGTTTCATGTCATGTGCTGAATAAATATGCCGCAGTATGACGTGACTGGCAGGTCGAACGGAGCCTGTCGACGCAGGTTCACCTGGATCGTAACGTGCCACATCTCGCACCTCGGATGAAAGGAAACGGCGTGATGGACGGAAACACGCTTTCAGTTCATCTGCTTCCGAGCACAACTTATTCAAGCGTTTCTTTATTTAAAACTTTTTGCTGCCCCCCAGTTGGTTGTCATGGCAGCACACTAATGCTTTCTCCTTTTCATCTGAGAAGTGTGTGTGTGTGTGTGTGTGTGTGTGTTCTCCACACTAAATGGTGTTCAGGAATTGACTTCATATGAAGTGGTTTTGTGTTGACGTTACAGTATGAGCGCTGTGCGGTATGTTCTGTAGGAACGGTGTCCCTCGTGTAATAACCGTACTCTGACGCGTTCCTGTCGTGCCGTCTCACGGCTCCAGCGTCAGATCCCGAGCTCGGCTTCGGTCTGCGTGGAGTTTTGCGTGTTCTCCTCACGTCCACGTCTGTGTTAATGAGGGAGCGGTGCTGTGAGGTGCGAGTGTCCACGGTGTGTCTTCGCGTTCTTTCCCCACTGTATCCTGAGGAGTGAGGCGGCGGCGGCGGTGATGACTCATCAGGTACTCCAGCTCGTTATCACACCTTCTCTCTTTCACAAACACGGAGCGCCTCAGCAATACAACCACGACGTTTTAGTCAAACTCTCATCAAAAGTCTCTGAACGAGCGCGATGGAGACCGAGAGACAGAAAGAGAAGGGGGAGAGACAGTGCTGCACAGGTATTTCTCCTGAAGGCCATGTGAAGAATAAAAAGAAGAAGACCTGACAGGTGCAGAAAGAACATTCTTCCCCATCTCCTCCACACCTCTCTCTCTCTCTCTCTCTCTCTCTCTGCAGAATAGGTGTGCAGCTGCTGGAGTCCTGCCAACGAGTGAAGGGAGGCATGTTTTTGTTCCGAGCGGTGGATCTGAAGAAGGCAGAGAGAGAGAGAGAGAGTGCTGATGAAAACCTGCAGATGAATGCAGTCTAATTACCCCATCAGAGAGAACGAGGGAGTGAAGGAGGGAAAGAGAAGAGTTAGTTAGTAAGAGTGCAGTTGTGTGTCCGGTACACACGAGCACAGCTGAACATTCAGCACCAATTAACCCAATTAAGTGCACACGTGGTGTCGGGTTGCGTGTTGGACGAGCCGATGGACACACGTCATCTCGGGGATCGGGACTGGATCCTCACAGTGATCCACACTGAACTGGTCCCTCACAGTGATCCACACTGAACTGGATCCTCACAGTGATCCACACTGAACTGGTCCCTCACAGTGATCCACACTGAACTGGATCCTCACAGTGATCCACACTGAACTGGATCCTCACAGTGATCCACACTGAACTGGTCCCTCACAGTGATCCACACTGAACTGGATCCTCACAGTGATCCACACTGAACTGGTCCCTCACAGTGATCCACACTGAACTGGATCCTCACAGTGATCCACACTGAACTGGTTCCTCAAACTCCTTCTGAACATCACCACAGTGACGCGAGGGCGAGCTGTACGGACCCAGAGACCCACAACTGGTGTGTGTGTGTGTGTGTGTGTGTGTGTGTGTGTGTGTGTGTGTGTGTGTTCAGGGGGAGTGAATTAGTGATGGGACGGTGAGCAAACCAGAGACTGAGCAAGATGGAGCCACACTGACCCACATTCTACACACACACGCACACACACACACACACACACACACACACACACACACACACACACACACACGCGCACACACACCCCGAGTCAGTGCAGACGGAGTATGAATGGAATGCAGTGAACAGACTGGAGAGTTGAGTTCACTCATCACACTAACGTACGGGGCGGAGTCACATCTGCAGTAATAAGAGTACTAATCCACACTCAGTGCCTGCTGCAGGGCCGCAGCGGGAGGAGGAGGGACGTGGCGCCGCCGCAGGTCCGCAGCGGAGGAGGACGTGGCGGTGCGCCGCCGCAGGTCCGCAGCGGGAGAAGGAGGACGTGGCGCCTCGCCGCTGTGGGCTTCAGACTGCATGGCAGCAGTTTTGGGGTGACACTCGGGTGTCCACATACTTTTTGGCCCCACAGTGGTTCATCATTTGTGGTTTATTCCAGGAACACATGGTTAGAGTTAAAGTTCCCTCCATCTCTCTCTCTCTCCCCCCTCTCTCTCTCTCCCTCCCCATCTCTCTCCCCCATCTCTCTCCCCCTCTCTCTCTCTCCCTCCCCTCTCTCTCCCCCATCTCTCTCCCCCCTCTCTCTCTCTCCCTCCCCATCTCTCTCCCCCATCTCTCTCCCCCCTCTCTCTCTCTCCCTCCCCCCTCTCTCTCCCCCCCATCTCTCTCCCCCTCTCTCTCTCCCCTCTCTCTCTTCTCTCTCCCCCCATCCTCCCCCCCTCTCTCCCTCCCCATCTCTCCCCCCCTCTCTCCCCTCCCATCTCTCCCCCTCTCTCTCCCTCCCCATCTCTCCCCCCCCTCTCTCCCTCCCCATCTCTCCCCCCCTCTCTCTCCCTCCCCATCTCTCCCCCCTCTCTCTCCCTCCCCATCTCCCTCCCCATCTCTCTCCCCCCTCTCTCTCCCTCCCCATCTCTCTCCCCCCTCTCTCTCCCTCCCCATCTCTCTCTCCCCCCCTCTCTCTCTCCCCCTCTCTCTCTTTCTCTCTCCCTCCCCATCTCTCCCCCCTCTCTCTCCCTCCCCATCTCCCTCCCCATCTCTCCCCCCCTCTCTCTCCCTCCCCATCTCTCCCCCCTCTCTCTCCCTCCCCATCTCTCCCCCCCTCTCTCTCCCTCCCCATCTCTCCCCCCCTCTCTCTCCCTCCCCATCTCTCCCCCCTCTCTCTCCCTCCCCATCTCTCCCCCCCTCTCTCTCCCTCCCCATCTCTCCCCCCCTCTCTCTCCCTCCCCATCTCTCCCCCCTCTCTCTCCCTCCCCATCTCCCTCCCCATCTCTCCCCCCCTCTCTCTCCCTCCCCATCTCTCCCCCCCCTCTCTCTCTCCCTCCCCCATCTCTCCCCCCTCTCTCTCCCTCCCCATCTCTCTCCCCCCTCTCTCTCCCTCCCCATCTCTCTCCCCCCCTCTCTCTCCCTCCCCATCTCTCTCTCCCCCCCTCTCTCTCTCCCCCTCTCTCTCTTTCTCTCTCCCTCCCCATCTCTCCCCCCCTCTCTCTCCCTCCCCATCTCTCCCCCCTCTCTCTCCCTCCCCATCCCCCTCCCCATCTCTCTCTCCCCCCATCCCCCTCCCCATCTCCCTCCCCATCTCTCTCTCCCCCCCTCCCCCTCCCCATCTCTCTCTCCCCCCCTCTCTCTCTCCCCCTCTCCCTCCCCATCTCTCCCCCCCCTCTCTCTCCCTCCCATCTCTCCCCCCCCTCTCTCCCTCCCCATCTCTCCCCCCCTCTCTCTCCCTCCCCATCTCTCCCCCCCTCTCTCTCCCTCCCCATCTCTCCCCCCTCTCTCTCCCTCCCCATCTCTCCCCCCCCTCTCTCTCCCTCCCCATCTCTCCCCCCTCTCTCTCTCCCTCCCCATCTCTCTCCCCCCTCTCCCTCTCTCTCTCCCTCCCCATCTCCCTCCCCATCTCTCCCCCTCTCTCTCTCTCCCCCTCTCTTTCTCTCTCCCTCCCCATCTCTCTCCCCATCTCTCTCCCTCCCCATCTCTCTCCCCCCTCTCCCTCTCTCTCTCCCTCCCCATCTCCCTCCCCATCTCTCCCCCCTCTCTCTCTCCCCCCTCTCTTTCTCTCTCCCTCCCCATCTCTCTCCCCCCTCTCTCTCTCCCCCTCTCTCTCTCCCCCTCTCTCTATCTCCCTCTCTCTCCCTCTCTCCCTCCCCATCTCTCTCCCCCCATCTCTCTCCCCCTCTCTCTCCCCCTCTCTCTATCTCCCGCTCTCTCCTCTCTCCCCTCTCTCTATCTCCCCATCTCTCTCCCCCCCTCTCTCCCCTCTCTCTATCTCCCTCTCTCTCTCCCCATCTCCATCTCTCTATCTCCCTCTCTCTATCTCCCTCTCTCTATCTCCCTCTCTCTCTCCCTCCCCATATCTCTCCCTCCTCTCTCTCTCCCCCCTCTCTCTCCCTCCCCATCTCTCTCCCTCCCCATCTCTCTCCCCCCATCTCTCTCCCTCTCTCTCTCCCCATCTCCCTCTCTCTCTCCCCAACTCCCTCTCTCTCTCTCTATCTCCCTCTCTCTCTCCCCATCTCTCCCCCCTCTCTCTCTCCCTATCTCCCTCTCTCTCCCTATCTCCCTCTCTCTCTATCTCCCTCTCTCTCTCCATCTCCCTCTCTCTCTCCCCATCTCTCTCTCTCTCCCTTGCTCCCTCTCTCTCCCCATCTCCCTCCCCATCTCTCCCCCCTCTCTCTCTCCCTATCTCCCTCTCTCTCTATCTCTCTCTCTCTCTCTCCCCATCTCCCTCCCCATCTCTCCCCCCCTCTCTCTCTCCCTATCTCCCTCTCTCTATCTCTCTCTCTCTTTCTCCCTATCTCCCTCTCTCCCCATCTCCCTCTCTCTCTCTCTCTCTCCCCATCTCCCTCTCTCTCTCCCCATCTCCCTCCCCATCTCTCTCTATCTTTCTCTCTCTCCCTATCTCCCTCTCTCTCCCCATCTCTCCCCCCTCTCTCTCTCTATCTCCCTCTATCTCTCTCTCTCTCCCCATCTCCCTCCCCTCTCTCTCTCCCCTCTCCCTCTCTCTCTCTCCCTCCCCCCCTCTCTCTCTCCCTCCCCCTCTCTCTCCCTCCCCCCTCTCTCTCCCCATCTCTCTCCCCCCCTCTCTCCCTCTCTATCTATCTCTCTCTCTCAATCTCTCTCTCTGTCCCTCTCCTCCTCTTTTTCTCTCTCTCTGTCCCTCTCCTCCTCTTTCTCTCTCTCTGTCCCTCTCCTCATCTCTCTTGATCTCTCTCTCTGTCCCTCTCCTCCTCTTTCTCTCTCTCTATCTCTCTCTCGATCTCTCTCTGTCCCTCTCCTCCTCTCTCTATCTCTCTCGATCTCTCTCTCTGTCCCTCTCCTCCTCTCTCTCTCTATCTCTCTCGATCTCTCTCTGTCCCTCTCCTCCTCTCTCTCTCTATCTCTCTCTCGATCTCTCTCTGTCCCTCTCCTCCTCTCTCTCTCTATCTCTCTCTCGATCTCTCTCTGTCCCTCTCCTCCTCTCTCTCTCTATCTCTCTTGATCTCTCTCTGTCCCTCTCCTCCTCTCTCTCTCTATCTCTCTTGATCTCTCTCTCTGTCCCTCTCCTCATCTCTCTCTCTCGATCTCTCTCTCCCTTTCCTTCTCTATCTCTCTCGATCTCTATCTCTCTCCTCCTCTCTCTTTCTCTCTCTGTCGTTTCTTCACCACCTGAAATTCTCATCACTCTAAGAGAATAAATTCTGTCTCTCAGGGAAAACTGCCCCCCGTACACAATACAGAACTGACCATGGGGGGGTGGGGGGGGGGGTGCGTGCGTGCATGTGTGTGTGTGTGTGCGCGCGCGTGCGTGCGTGTGTGTGTGCGCGTGTAAGAGAAAAGTAGCCCATAAAAAATGAGTGATGGCGCGCCGTCCTCCAGACTTCCTTCCCAGCAGAGACATAAACACATGCATGCCGAGACAGACACACGTGTCCGGGCGCACGCAGTGCAAGTGCATTCTCTGTTTTACACACACACACACACACACACACACACACACACACACACACACACACACACAGTCAGACATGCTCTCTCTGTATTAAAGCCACAAATCACGTGACCGACGTGTTTATTTTTATTTTCGGACCTGTTTCTGTGTTGCGTGTATAAGCAGAGTCTCCCCCACGTGCTGCTGGTGCTTTTATGCGTTTATTAGTGCACGCACTGGTGTGCAGTGTAATATCTGCAGCTGTGGAATACACAGTTACACACTGATGTAGTTACTTTAAAAGGTCTAAAAGGATCCAGTCCAACATTAACACACACACACACACACACACACACCCTAGAAAGGTGTTCAGAATATGTACAGACGTTAGTGTGTGTTCACAAACACTCTGTAATATCGCACCCAGAGGTGACGTCTCCCCTCTGCCGCCGTGTGATCAGAACTCATTCTAAGGCAGCGCTTTAGCTTAACGATCCCTGTGCATCATGGTGTCGGTGATTCATCGTGTTCTGGAGTAAAAAAAGTCTAATCCGTGATTGCATCAGCCCTCTACAGACCTCAACCCGTCGAGTGCCGTGGCTGAAACCCAGTGAGCCGTGTGCCACGACCTAACCTGAAAAGAAAACACAGGCCTGCCTGCCTGCCTGCTGAGATCCTTCTTATTTACAAGGAATGAACCCTAAGGGCTTTGGTTACCATAGCAACTTGATCAACTTGATCAGCGTGAAGTCTTGCCAACTATTTTGACTGATGATTTAAAATGGCTCATGAAGATCAGGAACAGAAATAATCCTCTCCCTCTCTCTCTCTCTCTCTCTCTCTCTCTCTCTCTCTCTGTGTGTGTGTGTGTGTGTTTAATGTTGCAGTGCTGCCCACTTGCTCTCCTCTGGACTTCCACTGTGATAACGGGAAGTGTATCCGCCGCTCGTGGGTGTGTGACGGAGACAACGACTGCGAGGACGATTCGGATGAGCAGGACTGCCGTGAGTATTTTTACGCTGAGAAAACGTCCGTGAATTCTTCTTCTTCTTCTTTTTTTGTAACTGGTGAAAGTCCGTGTGCCCGCAGCGATCAGTGTAGCTGCACTGGGGCTCGACATGTGGAGCAGGAGATCAGGGTTTTCTTGGAAATTACATCTGACGAGGGAAATTTGTCCTTTGACCTCCTGTTGTACACACTTCCTCTGAGTGCCTCAGGCTGCACGAGCCGAACAAACTGGTTCCCAGTCCTGCACTGGGACGGGTAAACGCAGCAGCGTTCAGGCGACAGGCTTTTACTGCATGAACTGATTACGGTTGAAGAGAAACCTGACTGCGCTGGAGCTACTCCACTTCTGCTTGCACTTGTCACGTCACTGGGAAGCTCTCACTGGGCTGAAGCAACGTGTGCGAGAGAACGGAGTATGAAGCTAGCGCTTAGCCAAAAGATGGTAGAGACGCATGGGTTTGATTTTACATCGTGCTCAGCTCCTCACAAAAACTCTTAATGAAAAAGCCTGCGCACTGGAAACACCGGCCTCGCTCACGCCTGACCCATATTTCCTGAGCGTGACGTGTAAACCCGAGTGTCCCGTGCCCCCTTCCCCGTAAAAGCCTCCGAGATTTATACATTTTTTATTTGAATGCCTCGTAAATCACATCTCCCTTTGCCTTTATTATTTAAAGCACTCTCTCTCTCTCACACACTTTTAAATTCAGTCCAATTCCATCTAGCTTGATCAGCTCTGTCTGTGTGTGTGTGTGTGTGTGTGTGTGGACCTCAACTGGCAAAGCACAGGAAGTGCAGTTCTAATGTAACAGCCTGTAGAAGGTTGATGAAACTGTGCTCGCTGACATTTTAATTATTTCTTGTGTATCCATTTTAAAACTAATGATACCCGTAATTACACAATATTCATTTTATTCAACAGAAAAAGATTCTGATCGTTAACTCATCAGTGCTGAGTCTCAAGGGGCGTTCACACGGCACATATTTGCATCGATGCTGCACCGATGTATTTTGTTGCGATACAGTGGTGCTTGAAAGTTTGTGAACCCTTTAGAATTTTCTATATTTCTGCATAAATATGACCGAAACCATCATCAGATTTTCACACAAGTCCTAAAAGTAGATAAAGAGAACCCAGTTAAACAAATGAGACAAAAATATTATACTTGGTCATTTATTTATTGAGGAAAATGATCCAATATTACATATCTGCGAGTGGCAAAAGTATGTGAACCTCTAGGATTAGCAGTTAATTTGAAGGTGAAATTAGAGTCAGGTGTTTTCAATCAATGAGATGACAATCAGGTGTGAGTGGGCACCCTGTTTTATTTAAAGAACAGGGATCTATCAAAGTCTGATCTTCACAACACATGTTTGTGGAAGTGTATCATGGCACGAACAAAGGAGATTTCTGAGGACCTCAGAAAAAGCGTTGTTGATGCTCATCAGGCTGGAAAAGGTTACAAAACCATCTCTAAAGAGTTTGGACTCCACCAATCCACAGTCAGACAGATTGTGTACAAATGGAGGAAATTCAAAACCATTGTTACCCTCCCCAGGAGTGGTCGACCAACAAAGATCACTCCAAGAGCAAGGCGTGTAATAGTCGGCGAGGTCACAAAGGACCCCAGGGTAACTTCTAAGCAACTGAAGGCCTCTCTCACATTGGCTAATGTTAATGTTCATGAGTCCACCATCAGGAGAACACTGAACAACAATGGTGTGCATGGCAGGGTTGCAAGGAGAAAGCCACTGCTCTCCAAAAAGAACATTGCTGCTCATCTGCAGTTTGCTAAAGATCACGTGGACAAGCCAGAAGGCTATTGGAAAAATGTTTTGTGGACGGATGAGACCAAAATAGAACTTTTTGGTTTAAATGAGAAGCGTTATGTTTGGAGAAAGGAAAACACTGCATTCCAGCATAAGAACCTTATCCCATCTGTGAAACATGGTGGTGGTAGTATCATGGTTTGGGCCTGTTTTGCTGAATCTGGGCCAGGATGGCTTGCCATCATTGATGAAACAATGAATTGTGAATTATACCAGCGAATTCTAAAAGAAAATGTCAGGACATCTGTCCATGAACTGAATCTCAAGAGAAGGTGGGTCATGCAGCAAGACAACGACCCTAAGCACACAAGTCGTTCTAACAAAGAATGGTTAAAGAAGAATAAAGTTAATGTTTTGGAATGGCCAAGTCAAAGTCCTGACCTTAATCCAATGGAAATGTTGTGGAAGGACCTGAAGCGAGCAGTTCATGTGAGGAAACCCACAAACATCCCAGAGTTGAAGCTGTTCTGTACGGAGGAACGGGCTAAAATTCCTCCAAGCCGGTGTGCAGGACTGATCAACAGTTACCGCAAACGTTTAGTTGCAGTTATCGCTGCACAAGGGGGTCACACCAGATACTGAAAGCAAAGGTTCACATACTTTTGCCACTCACAGATATGTAATATTGGATCATTTTCCTCAATAAATAAATGAGCAAGTATAATATTTTTGTCTCATTTGTTTAACTGGGTTCTCTTTATCTACTTTTAGGACTTGTGTGAAAATCTGATGATGTTTTCGGTCATATTTATGCAGAAATAGAGAAAATTCGAAAGGGTTCACAAACTTTCAAGCACCACTGTATATCTTACACCGGTGTAAATTTTATGGAGCGTTCACACGTCACAAACCTGCTTACTAGAGAGAAGCGTGTTAGCACCGGTGCAGCTCCACTTGCGTTCACACGGCAGTTTTTGCGACCGTGCTATACGATAGTAATAATGCGGAAATGAAATATGCGCATGCGTGAAAATGTGCTTCCTTTTCCCGTTGTCCTGGCATCACCAAGCGCTGGGAAAACAACGTGGACGAAGACACCAGTGTTGCCAGATACTGCTGACGTTTTCCAAAACATCAAAAATATGTTCAAATCCGCGAAAATCACTTAAAACCGCCCAATCTGGCAACACTGGAAGACACGCAGTTCTGTTGTTGTTGATGTTCGACATTTTGGAAGCGCAACATGCCAGGATGCAAATTATGCAATGCCCGTATGTAATCAACTCTCCTGACGCGTAGCGAGTCGACCCCTGTAGCGTTCAGACGGCCCGTTTTATATCGGTGCTGCCCCGCAAACTAGCATTTACTCCGGAGTCAATTTCTTAAACCCCCTCCCGAGCAGGGTTAGATTTGCACCGCTATAACTTTGTACCGTGTGAACGCTCTCGCGGGGCGGCCCCGGTGCTACACCGGAGTAAAAGTTGCCGTGTGAACACCCCTTCAGTCTCACACTCTCTCCATTCCTATCAGCTTTTACACACACACACACACACACACACACACACACACACACACACACACACACACACACACTTCCTCCTGTGACCAGTCTGCTCCTCCCCAACACTCGCTCTCTACAAACACGAAAAGGGTCAAAGGTCACACCCCGCTCACATCCTACATCACCTCCAGGCAAGGGCGAGGGGCAGAAGGACAGCAGATGAGTTTCTGTTTACCCCCCCACACCTCTTTTTTTTTTCTTCTTCTTCTTCTTAAATAAACACATATTCAAAAAAACATTAAGAAATCCGTCATGGATTAAAATTCAAAGTAAAAATAATAATAATCATGTGGGGTGAAGCCATGACCTAATGGTTAGAGAAGTAGCTTTGGGACCAAAGGTTGCCGGTTTGATTCCCTGGAGCAGCAGGAATGACTGAAGTGCTCTTGAGCAAGGCACCGAACCCCGTACTGCCCCCCAGGCTGCTCTGTGTGTGCCGTACATCGCCCCGGATAAGAGCGTCTGCTAAACGCCTGCCATGTGAGAACAGAAAAAAATAACAGTTGGTTAGGTTCAATGCCCAAACTGATAACCACAGCATCAGTTTTTCATTGGCTGACCAGACACAAGGTACGCCAGCTCTCTCGCCGGAGCAGTTCGGGGTTAGGTGCCTTGCTCAAGGGTAATTAAAGTGCCATTCCACCATTGGATGTATTCTTTTGGCATAAAATACAATATATTTTATGACAACATGACTAGACAGAGAAATCTTTTAGCTTCAAAATGATATATCAAATGTAATTTTTTGACAATGACAAGTATATTAATTTTGCGACCAAAGTCACCTACCCTTTTAATTTCCGCGCGTGATGTCATCGGCAGGTTCCCCTTCTTGTGTACCACGTCACAGATTATCAGCAATGGCGGATAGAACGCGATTGTCAGCTTCGGAAAAGAAGCGAAGGAAAATAGCAAGTGATGCCCAAAGGAGACGGTCGATGGTGAATATCGGCGCAGCAATCGACAAGTGGAAATCGCGTTCTATCTGCCACTGCTGATAATCTGTGCCACGTCACACGTGACGTGGTACACAAGAAGGGGAACCTGCCGATGACATCACGTTTCACTACCGCGCGGAAATTAAAAGGGTAGGTGACTTTGGTCGCAAAATTAATATACTTGTCGTTGTCAAAAAATTATGTTTGATATATCATTTTGAAGCTAAAAGATTTCTCTGTCTAGTCATGTTGTCATAAAATATATTGTATTTTATGCCAAAGAGTACATCCAATGGTGGAATGGCACTTTAACCCTTTGACGCAAAACATGGGTCAGAAGTGACCCGGCTGAGTTTGTATCTTCTATATCTTTGCAATAAATTAATTCCATCATTCAGTATTCAAGGTATTCCTCAATTAACTTGTTTTTGATCATCATACATCCTTATTTTATTTTTTCCTTTCTTACTTTCCTTTTTGTATCCCTACCCTTCTAATGCACAACATGGGTCAAAAACGACCTGCATTCATTTTCCAGGTTATTTCATGTATGGCTGAGTGTTTCTATGATCTACTTTTGAAATAAATTCATTTTGTCATTTACTTTTCCAAATATGCAGTAAATATCTTGTTTTTGTTTAGCACAAATCATCATTTTTATTTTTCCTTTCTAAAGTTATGAACAAGCACAGCTTTTGTAATTCTACATCAAGTTTACACACATGGGTCAGAACCGACCCGCATGCATTTACTACAGCGTTTGGTGGGAACTGTGAATTGTGCTTGTGTCAGACATTTCACAGCTCAGCACAGCGCCCTTTGCCCATCTCATACATGCAAGTAATGTTTTTCAATTGTTCTAACATTACCTTAGAAAAAAATGGATGATGTTTAGGTTACCTTGAGAGTGAGTAGATTACTTGTCAGAAAGTTACAGTAATTACTATTAGCTACCGAGCTGTCGACATATTCTACTTTAGTTAGCTAATTTTATTGTAGTTGGCTTAGCTAACTACATAGTTAATGAATAAATAACTGGCCCCATTCACTGCTAAAGTAATTACTTGAAACAAATAATTATTATAGTATTAAGACATTTAATTTTAAATCACACTTGGATGACCCATGTGTAGTAATATAAAAAGTATTTTTGTTCATAAAGTAGGAAAGAAAAAATTAAATTAATGATTTATGGTAATTAAAAACAAGATATTTAAAGACTACTTGGAATATTCAATCATAAAATAAATTGATTTCAAAAGACAGAGCAAAGAAAAACTCAGTCAGCATGAAATAACCTGGAAAATGAGTGTGGGTCATTGTTGACCCATTAGAAGGGGTGTGCATATGTTTTGCATCAAAGGGTTAAGCCAGTCCTGCTGGTCCAGAGAATTGAACCAGCAACCTTTTGGTCCCAAAGCTGCTTCTCTAACCATTAGACCATGGCTTCTGCAAAAATGAAAAGCTGGGAACAGGGAAGGGAAGGTGAAATGAGGGGAAGAGTAAACTGCCTTCCCTCGGCTCTGATGGACGTCTTTAGCGGCCGAGCCGGGTCAGCCTTTTCCCTGGTAGTGTTTAATGGTGAGCGGTGTTCAACCCAACAGCAGCGCGGATGAACGCACGGGCATCCAGATGTTCGAATACAGCCAACAAAACTACCACGAACACTAACTAATAGCACAGAGAGAAAAGAACAGTGCTGTGTGATCACTGTGCGCTCGCTCCTTCACTTCATCAGGGATGAGAATTTTCCACCGATCGGCGGATTTCCGACTTTTTCAGACCAAAATGATCGTTTTTGAGATCGATGTAAATCTGTTGAGAAATTTTCAGGGGTGTATGGTTAACGATCTGTGGTCACCTTATAACGCAGACATCACAAGTCTCCTGGAAGTTCCTGGAGTCTCCTGCATATTGATAGCGGCTCCCTGATGCCCGCAAATTGGAGAATATCTCCCGCAATCTACAGCAAGCGAGATATGATATGACGGAGTGCACGAGACTGCGTGTGTGCCTGTTCATGTAGCGCATGCTAGACAAAGAGCATCCTGATTGGTTTACTCAGCAAAATAAGCCAATCAGCTTTCAGTGTGGGCGGGCTTTTATCTCTTTTCTCAAGGACCGGAGTTTTCAGTTCAGCCTACAGGATCGTCATGGCAGAGAGAGAGCGCACGCCCCAAAAAACCAAAGTACAAAACCCACTTCAGCTCAGATTACACAAAAGAATCTCCCTGTCTAATAATCTCCCTGTCTAATAATCTCCCTGTCTAATAAGGGTCAACAATACTGACAGTTTCGCGCGATGTACTGTTTGCAGCAGTGGTTTCAGCATTGCCCATGGTGGCTTAAATGATTGTAAAGGACATGTTGAGGTGAGGAGTGTCAGTTCATGTGCATTATAGGTCAACAACAGGCTGCCATGAAAAGACCAAACTTACTGAAGATTTCCGTCAAGTAACAATGTATGAATATACATCATATATATCACATCTACACTACCGTTCAAAAGTTTGGGGTCACCCAGACAATTTAGTGTTTTCCATGAAAAGTCACACTTTTATTTCCCACCATAAGTTGTAAAATGAATAGAAAATCTAGTCGAGACATTTTTCTGGCCATTTTGAGCATTTAATCGACCCCACAAATGTGATGCTCCAGAAACTCAATCTGCTCAAAGGAAGGTCAGTTTTATAGCTTCTCTAAAGAGCTCAACTGTTTTCAGCTGTGCTAACATGATTGTACAAGGGTTTTCTAATCATCCATTAGCCTTCTGAGGCAATGAGCAAACACATTGTACCATTAGAACACTGGAGTGAGAGTTGCTGGAAATGGGCCTCTATACACCTATGGAGATATTGCACCAAAAACCAGACATTTGCAGCTAGAATAGTCATTTACCACATTAGCAATGTATAGAGTGGATTTCTGATTAGTTTAAAGTGATCTTCATTGAAAAGAACAGTGCTTTTCTTTCAAAAATAAGGACATTTCAAAGTGACCCCAAACTTTTGAACGGTAGTCTATATCAAATACACGTCATATACAAGTGTGTATCTGTTATAAATGGGGTTAGCTTATCTAATGTAAATTAAAGAGAAAAATTAGGTGACTTTAAATTTCATGACAACAACACATCTCAAAAAAGTTGGGACAAGGCCATGTTTCCCACTGTGAGACATCCCCTTTTCTCTTTACAACAGTCTGTAAACGTCTGGGGACTGAGGAGACAAGTTGCTCAAGTTTAGGGATAGGAATGTTAACCCATTCTTGTCTAATGTAGGATTCTAGTTGCTCAACTGTCTTAGGTCTTTTTTGTCGTATCTTCCGTTTTATGATGCGCCAAATGTTTTCTATGGGTGAAAGATCTGGACTGCAGGCTGGCCAGTTCAGTACCCGGACCCTTCTTCTACGCAGCCATGATGCTGTAATTGATGCAGTATGTGGTTTGGCATTGTCATGTAGAAAAATGCAAGGTCTTCCCTGAAAGAGACGTCGTCTGGATGGGAGCATATGTTGCTCTAGAACCTGGATATACCTTTCAGCATTGATGGTGTCTTTCCAGATGTGTAAGCTGCCCATGCCACACGCACTAATGCAACCCCATACCATCAGAGATGCAGGCTTCTGAACTGAGCGCTGATAACAACTCGGGTCGTCCTTCTCCTCTTTAGTCCGAATGACACGGCGTCCCTGATTTCCAGAAAGAACTTCACATTTTGATTCGTCTGACCACAGAACAGTTTTCCACTTTGCCACAGTCCATTTTAAATGAGCCTTGGCCCAGAGAAGACGTCTGCGCTTCTGGATCATGTTTAGATACGGCTTCTTCTTTGAACTATAGAGTTTTAGCTGGCGACGGCGGATGGCACGGTGAATTGTGTTCACAGATAATGTTCTCTGGAAATATTCCTGAGCCCATTTTGTGATTTCCAATACAGAAGCATGCCTGTATGTGATGCAGTGCCGTCTAAGGGCCCGAAGATCACGGGCACCCAGTATGGTTTTCCGGCCTTGACCCTTACGCACAGAGATTCTTCCAGAGTCTCTGAATCTTTTGATGATATTATGCACTGTAGATGATGATATGTTCAAACTCTTTGCAATTTTACACTGTCGAACTCCTTTCTGATATTGCGCCACTATTTGTCGGCGCAGAATTAGGGGGATTGGTGATCCTCTTCCCATCTTTACTTCTGAGAACCGCTGCCACTCCAAGATGCTCTTTTTATACCCAGTCATGTTAATGACCTATTGCCAATTGACCTAATGAGTTGCAGTTTGGTCCTCCAGCTGTTCCTTTTTTGTAGCTTTAACTTTTCCAGCCTCTTATTGCCCCTGTCCCAACTTTTTTGAGATGTGTTGCTGGCATGACATTTCAAAATGTCTGACTTTCGACATTTGATATGTTGTCTATGTTCTATTGTGAATACAATATCAGTTTTTGAGATTTGTAAATTATTGCATTCTGTTTGTATTTACAATTTGTACTTTGTCCCAACTTTTTTGGAATCGGGGTTGTAAAAAAAATTTCCAGTATGTAATGCCCATTGTACATGCCTGTTCTTTAACTCAAAATCACCATCTCGATCTTCAGATTGCCCATATGGTATCTGTATTACATTATACAGCATCCTGTCCAGATAAAACCGAGTTAGTTCACACAGCAGTTGAAAGGGAAGTGATGAGTGATGTTGAATTTTTTCCTGCTTAATATGCAAGAGCTCCTGCTACCATGATAACATCAGAAGAAAGCTTCAGAGAATTATATGATCGAACTCTTTTCTGGTTTGCACTTCATTGTAAAGGATTAGAGTATTCAAAGACATGAATAGCTAAAATGCAGAAATATAATACTGTCGAGCTCGTTTATATCAAAAGGTGCATTTATTTTTTGAAATCATCGAATGTGAATTGATTAAAAACAAGTCTCTTGTACCATATTAATCATTTTCACCTGGTAGCGTATGGAATCAATTTTGTGCCAAAATGTTCATACAATACTTTTGAAATATCAAACAAAAACGACAAATCAAAATACAAAAAAAGAAAAAAAAGTCGATTTTTTTAGACTGGCAAACAAATTACTCGTGTAATCGTGCAAAATATCAGTCTATTACTCTTCAGAAACCTTTTATTTTTGTTCCGCGTCTTTCTCAGTTTTATTTGGCGTAATTTATTTTGGTTGCGATTCCAGCTTTCTCGTTTGCGCTCCCTGACGTTTTGCTTGCAGTTTTGGCACAAACTTCCCGTGTGGGCGGGCTGTCCAGGAACGCATTCCCATTGGCTAACTTGTGTTTGACTGACAGCTGCGCTCAGCCATTCCCTACTCGGATTCTGGCGGATTGTTTGACGAGTGACCGACCCATTGACGGTAAACAAGGATCGAGTGGACTTCAGTGGCGACTATGATATTGAATTTACACTTTGTTGGATTAATTCAATATCATAGTCGCCGGGCGGCACGGTGGTGTAGTGGTTGGCGCTGTCGCCTCACAGCAAGAAGGTCCGGGTTCGAGCCCCGTGGCCGGCGAGGGCCTTTCTGTGCGGAGTTTGCATGTTCTCCCCGTGTCCGCGTGGGTTTCCTCCGGGTGCTCCGGTTTCCCCCACAGTCCAAAGACATGCAGGTTAGGTTAACTGGTGACTCTAAATTGACCGTAGGTGTGAATGTGAGTGTGAATGGTTGTCTGTGTCTATGTGTCAGCCCTGTGATGACCTGGTGACTTGTCCAGGGTGAACCCCACCTTTCACCCGTAGTCAGCTGGGATAGGCTCCAGCTTGCCTGCAACCCTGTAGAACAGGATAAAGCGGCTACAGATAATGAGATGAGATGAGATCATAGTCGCCACTGAAGTCCACTCGATCCTTGTTTACCGTCAATGGATCGGTCACTCGTCAAACAGTCCGCCAGAATCCGAGTAGGGAATGGCTGAGCGCAGCTGTCAGTCAAACACAAGTTAGCCAATGGGAATGCATTCCTGGACAGCCCGCCCACACGGGAAGTTTGTGCCAAAACTGCAAGCAAAAAGTCAGGGAGCGCAAACGAGAAAGCTGGAATCGCAACCAAAATAAATTACGCCAAACAAAACCGAGAAAACCGCGGAACAAAAATAAAATTTTCTGAAGAGTAATAGACTGATATTTTGCACGATTACATGAATAATTTGTTTGGCAGTCTAAAAAAATTGACTTTTTTTGTATTTTGATTTGTGGTTTTTGTTTGATATTTCAAAAGTATTGTATGAACATTTTGGCACAAAATTGATTCCATAGTATTCCACCAAGAAGGGGAATTTATTTCCAAATAAATTGCAACTTTTTGCTGATAAAATTAATGGTTTTGGGGTAAAAAAAAAAAATAGCCAAAAATCATTAGCTCCCGCCCCCTGGGCCCCCACCGGGGCTCTGCCCCTGGGCCCCGCTGGGTGCCTGCGGCCCCCGAACCCCCGGCGTTTTTCAGACTTTTTTACTATTTTTCATTCCCATCCCTGCTTCATGCTGATCTATAGGGAACCAGCACATTACACATGTACATAGGAACACATCCCACTGTTTATTACACCACATCTGCTCTTCAGGACACGTGTGTCCACCAAGCGTTCCTGGGGATGTCTAACAGAAGTATAAAGAATACCTTTTCACAGAAGTGTGTGTGTGTGTGTGTGTGTGTGTGTGTGTGTGTGTGTGTGTGTGTGTGTGCAGCTCCTCGGGAGTGTGAAGAAGACGAGTTTCACTGTCAGAATGGTTACTGCATCCGCAGCCTGTGGCACTGTGATGGAGACAATGACTGTGGAGACAACAGCGATGAACAGTGTGGTGAGTTCCTCAGAGCCGAGCGCCGTAGCGTTTCTGTCTGTACTGACGCTCTCCAGGGAAACATCACCCCAAAGAACAAGAACGTCACCGGCCCTTTCGGGCGCAGCACTTTTCACGACTCATTGTTAGCCCTTTCCGCTAACAGGAACTGGTTCAGCTTACGAACCTTCTAAGAACTGGTTTGCTTTTCCACGGGATTTGAGAGCCACGTCGTTACGTCACTATAAACATCTCCGCTTTCTCAGCCGCGAGCCCTGCCGCTCGCAACAAGCACAACAACGATGGACTTCATCGTCTCTTTGGATTAGTCAGACGAGACGCTCTGTTTTTTTTTTTTAAAACAGTGATCACAGAACTTTCGCTTGTCTTCTAGATGACTTGCAACCACGTGATCGAAACGTGCTACGTCATGAGCGTCCGCCATGATGGTGGAGATACAAAGCAACTGAAAGCGTGTCTGTGAACAATGCTGAATTTCCTCACTATTACTATTAGAAGATAGATGTGTGCGGGTTTTGACACATATTATTTCAAAAAGTCAGACTTTTCTGAAGGTAAGACGCTTCTGCTGACCATCGAGTCCCCAGATATCGCGTTCTATCTGGTTCTGCTGCCGATGGATCAAGTCGGACCTTGGGCGAAACACAGCCCATGTTCTGAGTGGGCGCCCAGCCTGGATTGCTTCTATCGTATAATTTTGCTGGCGCTCCTCGAAGCGAAATGCTAATACACGTGTTAAAATTATAACAACGAGCGAGTGAACCACGACAAGAGAACGCTCATTTTATCGCAAAATTCTAGCAACACGAAATAAAATTCTTCCATGATATTATCGAGAAAGCTTTAGAATCTCACCTGAGATAAAATGATCACTGCAAACACGAGCGGTTTTGGTTTTAGCCTCTGTTAGATCAGCCCTGCCGATGCTGTTCAGCCGCGCTCGTCTCCTCTCCGTACTAAACCTCAGAGTTTCCTCGCCGTCTTTCCGAGTCCCGGACGGAATTCTAAAAAAAAAATCGGAACGTGCCACGGTCACGAGTACTGTTGTGACCACGACCATATACAGCACAAAGATATGGCAGAGCTAAAAGAACGCTTAAAGGGGAACAGAGGGCAATATATAGAGTAAATATAACAATAAAACACACATTAACGAACCTTATTCAAGACTTACTAAAGTTTTTTGTTCTAAGGTTGGAAAGTTATAGTGTTTTGAAAGTAGCTCGAGCAAACTATTTCCGCAGTTTGAACAGCCCGCCATGATATTAATGTTATCCAATCAGAATGCACGTTCATTTTCTCTGCGTAACACTCATGACGTATGTATGTGCCCAGTTGTGTTGGCTCATTGAGGTTGGGAATAGCACGTGTGAATCGGAAAGTAGGATGAATTGTAAGTGATCGGCTACACAATGCCACAGTGTGTTGCTTTCGGGTGTAATAACAGGACCGATAGAAAGCATAACGATCCTCCAGACGTGTCTTTTCACTCGTTTCCGCTGAAAAACACCAAGCGAGTTCGAGCTTTCTTCTCTTCTTTCTTCATCACCGGAGTGGAGAGTACCTCTCCTAGGTTCAAACTGGTACCCTTCTAAGCCATAGCCTGCTTGCAGTGTGTCTTGCGGGATCTCTTCGTACGATTCGACAGAGCCGTCGCTTTCACTTGATGCGCCCGACGCCATGATTACACGCTTCTCTCCTAGTGCAGTGGGTAGCGCTGACGTCACGGTCTTTTAAAAATGGCGACTCTTGTGCCGTTTAGCGTACCGACTATTATATTTACAATTACCAAGATATTTCGTTGTTTTCTAGTATATAAATTTGATAGAATACTTAAGAATACGTTACTTTGTCACATCAGCAACTGTATATATTATATTTGGTACCCCTTTAAAGGAACAGTCCACCGTACTTCCATAATGAAATATGCTCTTATCTGAATTGAGACGAGCTGCTCCGTACCTCTCCGAGCTTTGCGCGACCTCCCAGTCAGTCAGACGCGCTGTCACTCCTGTTAGCAATGTAGCTAGGCTCAGCATGGCCAACGGTATTTTTTGGGGCTGTAGTTAGATGCGACCAAACTCTTCCGCGTTTTTCCTGTTTACATAGGTTTATATGAGCAGTGATATGAAACAAGTTCAGTTACACAAATTGAAACGTAGCGATTTTCTATGCTATGGAAAGTCCGCACTATAATGACAGGCGTACTAACACCTTCTGCGCGCTTCGACAGCGCATTGATACGGAGCTCAGATATCAATGTGCTGCCGAAGCGCGCAGAAGGTGTTAGTACGCCTGTCATTATAGTGCGGACTTTCCATAGCATAGAAAATCGCTACGTTTCAATTTGTGTAACTGAACTTGTTTCATATCACTGCTCATATAAACCTATGTAAACAGGAAAAACGTGGTCGCATCTAACTACAGCCCCAAAAAATACCATTGGCCATACTGAGCCTAGCTACATTGCTAACAGGAGTGACAGCGCGTCTGACTGCGTCTGACTGACTGGGAGGTCGCGCAAAGCTCGGAGAGGTACGGAGCAGCTCGTCTCAATTCAGATAAGAGCATATTTCATTATGGAAGTACGGTGGACTGTTCCTTTAAAGCAGCGTTAAAACAAAGAGAGTTGCTAAAAAACACCTGACTGTTTTGTTTGGAATGTCGCTTAACCCCGTATTTGTATCTCCACCAACATGGCCGACATCCGGGTTTCTGTTTTGCTCTGACGTCACTTGCAAGTCAAGGATGGCTGAGAATAGTCCCACCCCCAGCCCCTGATGTAAGTGGTTCTTGGTTCTAAGCCAGCAAAGAGTCAGTGCCGATCTGGAACCGGTTCCCCTGTCCGAGAGCCGGTTCTTTATCTGTCGAAACTGGTTAGAGCTTCGGCACTGGCTCCGAACCGGCCCTGGAACTGCCTCGGGGGGGAAAGGCGTATTAAAGATACGACATTTGATTTTCTTATTATACAAGTCTGTAAACATGATCAGAAATCCTGGTTCAAGCCGTAACCTCGGCACGAAATTACGTTAAGTGGCTGAGAAAGCTCGTTCAGGAAACTGCCAGTGTTTGCGTTTGGATGGACTTCCTGTGGTATGTTCTGGGGGTGGTAGTCTGGCTAACGCAACTTCAAAGCTCTGCGAGCATTTGGTCTGGCCAAGATATTAAGCCCAACCGTTTCCCAAAGCGCGTGGTTGACCCGCCTCCCTGAAATGCCTCAGTTTGCTACTGGTCGAAGCCAGAAAAGGCTGTGACGAAGCTTAAACCAATCACATCACTCTTTCCTCTGACGTATGTGGCGCGACGGAAACTGCTTGAGTAACAGGAAGAAGATAAATACCTCCAGGGCTGCTCTTTGCTCCGTTTTCAATGAGAACTTCCCGTTGAACGCTTTCAATACAGCATCTACCGCTGTGTCAAAGGCTTGCCGCTGCTCCATGTTCGTAATGTTTCTAGTGAATGAAGCGCTTCCGGCATAGATTCTGTAAGCAATCTATGGCTTCCGGTCGCAGTTCTACTACGTCACTGCCTTGAACACGCCTCTACCCAGGGCCGTTGGAGATGCTCAAAGTTGATTGGCTCCCGATTTTTCGGGAGCTTGGAAGAGCTGGAGATAGCTTGCCTTGCCAGACTAAGCTCGCAACAGGCCCTCGTGTTGCGTCACACTTAGGATGGGCGGGCCCAGGCTAGGGGGTGGAGCTTCAGGAACCTGGGCTCAAAGAACATCCTACCTTTTAATTATGAAACCCTGCTTATCCCTTCGAGACCTCATGTTGAGCATCCCTGAGTATCGTCCTGGTTTTCCTACGAGCGCTGCCTTTTTCACACGCTGGGTTTCGTTTGCTTCAGTGTGTGCTTTGGCTCTCGCCACGCTCTTTATTATGCGTTATTCTGAGGTGGGCGTGTTTCCTCAGTGTACCAGCCTTTGCATGTTTTGTAAAGCGCCGCTGTTTGCGTCGTGTCCGTTGGGTTAAATCCAGCAGCTCGCTGTAACCGACGTTGAAAATTTTCGGCGCTCGCTCCTCCGTGGTGTCGTACTGTTCGACGAAATGAGGAGAGCGTGGCAGCTAAGGAGCCGCTGACACTTGGTTTGTTCATGTGTCGGAGGAACGCAAGCCAGCCTAGCAAATAACATCTGGCTCAAAAAAAAAAAAAAATTGGGGTTGCCATGTCTGCGCGTTTTCAGCACGACTGATGAAACTTTTATGATCATGATAGAAGCACAGATTATGGAGACAGTGCAGTTGTTTAAAATTGTAGTTTTGATGTATTTGTTATTTTGTGTGTGTGTGTGTGTGTGTGTGTGTGTGTGCGCAGACTTGAGGAAGTGTTCTGATAAGGAATTCCGCTGCTCTGATGGGAGCTGTATAGCTGAGCACTGGTACTGCGACGGAGACACGGACTGTAAAGACGGAACGGATGAAGAGAACTGCCGTAAGTTAGTGTGTGTGTGTGTGTGTGTGTGTGTGTGTGTGTATCAGAGAGAGAGAGAGAGAGAGAGAGAGAGAGAGAGAGAGCTTGTAATCATAGCTACTGTGTCCCACCTCATTCCTGTTTAGAGACAGCATGGCAGCTGTGTGTGTGAGAGAGAAATGGCAGGTATTTGTGTGTTAACAGGATGTTCTTTAACCAGCTGTCATAAGTGCATATCATAGAAGATGCTTTGGTGTGTGTGTGTGTGTGTGTGTGTGTAGCCACAGACGTCATGGCTGCTACGTGCAGCGTGGAAGAGTTCCAGTGTGCATACGGCCGCTGCATTCTGGACATTTACCACTGCGATGGAGACGATGACTGCGGAGACTGGTCCGACGAATCAGACTGCTGTAAGGACCGAAGCCCCGCCCCCCGCCTGCCTTTCACACCATCACTATGATTAATACACAAACATCTCCAGAAGCTGGAGCATCCCAGTCCATCAGCTTTCCAAGCGGAGCTGTAAAACGTTAAACACGCCGTCGCGCTCTGCAGCTCTTCATCTTTCCGCCGCCGTCGTGATTGCCGTCATGATCTGCACCTCAAAAATCCTAAATTTTTACTAATCTAGAAAATCCAGACTACCAGTACTCAGAACAGAGCTTTCGCTTGGTTTGAGAGTGATTTTAAACATGAGTGCAGCGTGTCAGGATCATGAAAAAGACTTGAAGTGCTCGTCCAACAAAAACGACATCATGGAATCCCGGGTTTTCCGTGTGTGATGTGCTCGAATAGGTTGTAAAGTTCACCAATAAATAAAAAGTTGGTTTGATTCAATAATTTTTTTGCATCTGGATTCTGTTCCAAAAATCACTAAAAGCGTATCTGCCGTTATTCGATCGCAGCGATGTACAGGTCAGCGGCGCTGCATGTGTTTTGCGTCCACACTGACTCTATGATATTCTCTGCAATGGCGTGCGTTCTTGATACCGATTCTTTTGAAAAAGACAACGAAAGCTCTTCAGATTCGTCCTCAATCTTTGGTTGGCTGTCTGAGGATGATATAGAACCTATAGCCACGGAGAAAGAGGCGGACGAACACGAAAGCCAAGTCGCTCCTGAAGAAGAAGAGCAACAACTGCTTGATAAAGCAGTGTCTCTTTGTAATTGTCATCTTTGTAACCTCCCTCGGTAGGTACGAAGCGCAATAATGGCAGTAATTAGGCACTTTCAGTTCTGGAGCCGGCAGGAGCGGGTGGCGCGGTGTGCCATATGCATTGTGCGCAGCGAGCACGCAGCAGCCAGGAACTTGTTAGGATTCACCTCCAAAACTAAACCGCTCATAAAACTACAGCCTCTTCTGGTTCTAACAGGACCAGTTAGGACCATGTAGACCCTTTCTGTTTTGTGCAGCAACATTAAGTAGAGGTGTGTGTGTGCGGGGGGGCAGTGCGCAATTACCATTATTTATTTTTTACTAAAATCATTGTATCTCTGCGATCATAAGAGATTTTTTTTTTCAAAATTCCAAACCCTATGATCTTACGGTGTCCCTTCATATACCCCTTTTCCACCAAATCAGTTCCAGGGCTGGTTCGGGGCCGGTGCTGGTGCTGGTTCACAACTCGTTCAACTTGCGAGCCAGCTGAGAACCAGTTTGCTTTTCCATAGCTCGCGGTGCTAAGGGAAGCCACGTCATTATGTCGCTGTATGCGTCAGTTACGTCGCTACGTTTGCATAAACCTTGGCGTGAATATCGAAGCGAAAACAACACGGAAGAAGCAGCAGCAGCAACAACAACAATAATAATAATAATGGCTGACTTCGCGTTTGTACAGCTGCTGCTTCTCGTCGCTTAAAAATGGCGATCTTTCGCGGTCTTGTTATTGTTGTTGGTCTTAACAACTCCGCCCCCCGCTGACGTAAGCGGTTCTTTCCTCTGGCCCAGCAGAGAGTTGGTGCTAGCCTGGAACCGGTTTTTCTGGCCCCAGAGCCAGTTCTTTGTCAGTGGAAACAGAAAACCCGGTTCCAAACTAAGCACCGGCCCCGAACCAGCCCTGGAACTGCTTTGGTGGAAAAGGGGCACCAGAGAACTGATTTTAAGGTGAATTGAACCTGTCTGAAATGTTAAGGTAAAGTCCCTACAATTATCACAGAGTTTGTGTGAAGGAAACGGCCACTGCAGGATTAATTTATAATCCCTTTGTGTTGGGGAAGACACGGCCAAATAGTTAGAGAAACAGCTTTGGGACCGAAAGGTCGCTGGTTCGATTCCTTGAACCAGCGGGACTGGCTCGAGTGCCCTTGAGCAAGGTGCCAAACCCCCAAGTGCTCTGGCAGGAGTGCTGGCGTACCTTGTGTCTGGTTAGGCAGAGAAACACTGATGATGTGATGATCAGTTCAGACGAGAACCTGGCTGTAACGAACTAAAACTCGGTGATAAACTCCCCTGTGTGTTTCTGAATCTTGTCGTTGCCTTTTTGTCCACTGAAACACGTGCGACGTTATACTGCATCTAAAAATATGATTTCAATATCAAATGAATGGACACGCCGTCCTGTTATCTCTCTCAACTAACTCGTCTGGGTTTTTCTGTATTTATCGGCTCGGAAAGAGATTCTCTCACAACATGAGTGAAATGTAAGAAGATCATAGGGTTTGGAATTTTGAAAAAAAATCTCTTATGATCGCAGAGATACAATGATTTTAGCAAAAAATAAATAATGGTAATTGCGCACTGCCCCCCCACACACACACACCTCTACTTAATGTTGCTGCACAAAGCAGAAAGGGTCTACATGGTCCTAACTGGTCCTGTTAGAACCAGAAAAGGCTGTAGTTTTATGAGCGGTTTAGTTTTGGAGGTGAATCTTAACAAGTTCCTGGCTGCTGCGTGCTCGCTGCGCACAATGCATATGGCACACCGCGCCACCCGCTCCTGCCGGCTCCAGAACTGAAAGTGCCTAATTACTGCCATTATTGAGCCTCGTATAAAACTTCAGAAATGCTCTCAGTTAAAAGGATAAAAGACAAAGGACAACTCATAAATTCAAGCAACAGACTAAACACAAGCTCGACGCTTATCGTACGGTGAGCTGTTTGGGACGGAGCTTCTGACTTCTGTTTCCAGATGGTAGGAGCTGCTCCGCGTCCCAGACGTCACGCAAATCCTTCGATGTGAATCGACCTCACAAATTTATCTTTGTTTAAACGTATGGAGCAGACACCAAACCGTCCTCTCAGCCTGAAGTTCCGTCTCTCTGTCCGTACAAATCAAACCCGTTCGTTCCCTGAGTGTCCTGCCCACTTTGGGCTATACCGGATCGAAATTCTGCTTTTTTATCGCTTTCGTGTAATGGCGGACTCAAAGAGTCAAACGTTACCGGTTAAATAGGACATGTTCCCGGTCTCGTATTAAAATACAATTCAGACAGTAAACTATTGAACATGTCTAGTTTTATAAGGTATCATTTCCAGGAGTGATGTCATTTTCCTAAGACTAGCACTTTAAAGAGCATGTGTTAAATTTGACGTAGCTCATCAATAACATTTCAGAATGTTAGCACACACAATTTCTTGCTATTTATAATAATAATAATAATAATAATAATAATAATAATAATAATTTGTCATATAAAAAATAAGTTACCTCTCTCTCTCTCTCTCTCTCTCTAAAGGATAAACACACTGTATATATTGAGGTCGTTACTTCTCTTAAACTTGAATGACTTAATGGAAGTGATCACATGATGCTCAGTAACTTTGCTTGTGTTTGAAGAGGTGTATAAATGTGGCGGTTAATAAAGGCACGTCAACACCCGGTTCACCCGAAGTGTTGTGATCGGGGAGTTTGTATTTCGGACACATAGATACGTCTCCCTAGACACCGACACTCCGGTGGGACACGTCACACCTCTGGTTGTGGAACGCCAGCTAACAGTGTAGCCGCACACTGGGGCCGCCTCATGTCGGGTTTATTTAGTGTCAGTCGCTAAACCTGGAATACTGAGGTGCTTCTTTACACCAATATTCAGGAACATCTGTGTAAAAAGGGTGAGAGAGAGAGAGAGATTTGTTCCAGGTGTGTGTATGTGGGAGGGCTGTAAGTAGTAGACAGACTGATAACTCACACTCAGCAGAAAGTGCGAGCGGAGGGTAATGATCCACTTTCACCTGCAGCTCTGATCCAATTCACCAACACACACACACAGAAAATACAACCCCGATTCCAAAAAAGTTGGGACAAAGTACAAATTGTAAATAAAAACGGAATGCAATAATTTACAAATCTCAAAAACTGATATTGTATTCACAATAGAACATAGACAACATATCAAATGTCGAAAGTGAGACATTTTGAAATTTCATGACAAATATTGGCTCATTTGAAATTTCATGACAGCAACACATCTCAAAAAAGTTGGGACAGGGGCAATAAGAGGCTGGAAAAGTTAAAGGTACAAAAAAGGAACAGCTGGAGGACCAAATTGCAACTCATTAGGTCAATTGGCAATAGGTCATTAACATGACTGGGTATAAAAAGAGCATCTTGGAGTGGCAGCGGCTCTCAGAAGTAAAGATGGGAAGAGGATCACCAATCCCCCTAATTCTGCACCGACAAATAGTGGAGCAATATCAGAAAGGAGTTCGACAGTGTAAAATTGCAAAGAGTTTGAACATATCATCATCTACAGTGCATAATATCATCAAAAGATTCAGAGAATCTGGAAGAATCTCTGTGCGTAAGGGTCAAGGCCGGAAAACCATACTGGGTGCCCGTGATCTTCGGGCCCTTAGACGCCACTGCATCACATACAGGCATGCTTCTGTATTGGAAATCACAAAATGGGCTCAGGAATATTTCCAGAGAACATTATCTGTGAACACAATTCACCGTGCCATCCGCCGTTGCCAGCTAAAACTCTATAGTTCAAAGAAGAAGCCGTATCTAAACATGATCCAGAAGCGCAGACGTCTCCTCTGGGCCAAGGCTCATTTAAAATGGACTGTGGCAAAGTGGAAAACTGTTCTGTGGTCAGACGAATCAAAATTTGAAGTTCTTTATGGAAATCAGGGACGCCGTGTCATTCGGACTAAAGAGGAGAAGGATGACCCGAGTTGTTATCAGCGCTCAGTTCAGAAGCCTGCATCTCTGATGGTATGGGGTTGCATTAGTGCGTGTGGCATGGGCAGCTTACACATCTGGAAAGACACCATCAATGCTGAAAGGTATATCCAGGTTCTAGAGCAACATATGCTCCCATCCAGACGACGTCTCTTTCAGGGAAGACCTTGCATTTTCCAACATGACAATGCCAAACCACATACTGCATCAATTACAGCATCATGGCTGCGTAGAAGAAGGGTCCGGGTACTGAACTGGCCAGCCTGCAGTCCAGATCTTTCACCCATAGAAAACATTTGGCGCATCATAAAACGGAAGATACAACAAAAAAGACCTAAGACAGTTGAGCAACTAGAATCCTACATTAGACAAGAATGGGTTAACATTCCTATCCCTAAACTTGAGCAACTTGTCTCCTCAGTCCCCAGACGTTTACAGACTGCTGTAAAGAGAAAAGGGGATGTCTCACAGTGGTAAACATGGCCTTGTCCCAACTTTTTTGAGATGTGTTGTTGTCATGAAATTTAAAGTCACCTAATTTTTCTCTTTAAATGATACATTTTCTCAGTTTAAACATTTGATATGTCATCTATGTTCTATTCTGAACAAAATATGGAATTTTGAAACTTCCACATCATTGCATTCCGTTTTTATTTACAATTTGTACTTTGTCCCAACTTTTTTGGAATCGGGATGAGTGCTGATCAACTCAGCATGGCAATTTCAGCTGTTTGAAAGGCTTTGTGTGTATTCCGTGATGATGATGGTGTGTGTGTGTGTGTGTGTGTGTGCGCGCACGCAGCCTCTCACCAGCCGTGTCGTTCGGCTGAGTTCATGTGTAACAGTGGGATGTGCATCAACGGTGGATGGAGGTGTGATGGAGAGTTTGACTGTGACGACCAATCAGACGAGAACAACTGCAGTAAGTGTGTGTGTGTGTGTGTGTGTGTGTGTGTGTGTGTGTGTGTGTAAAGAGAGAGATAGAGATCGAATGAGCTCACTTGTGTGTTAACACTGTGTGTGTGTGTGTGTCCCAGCTGTACCTGTGTGTATGGCTGAACAGTTCCGTTGTGCGTCCGGTCGTTGTGTGCGGTTGTCATGGAGATGTGATGGTGAGGATGACTGCACTGATGGCAGTGATGAAGAGGGCTGTGACAAAAATGGTATACACCCACACCCACACCTACACACACTACAGTAAATTAATCTCTTGCTGTTCTGTTCTCTCTGTTCCTTCTCTTCCACTTTAACTGCCTTCTTTTATGCTCTTTACACTCCCCGCCCCCCTCCTCCCCCGGTCAGTAGGTTCACTTCCTTCCTGTGCGTCTGATCAGTTCCAGTGTGGGAACGGCCGCTGCATCGGCCAGCGCAAAGTGTGTAACGACCTCAACGACTGTGGAGACGGAACAGATGAACATCCGCACCAGGAATGCCGTAAGAACACACACACACACACTATAAACACCATACACATACAAACACTGCCACATTCATGCCATGGTGTGCTGGAGTAAGCCAGATATCACAGACTTTGTATTGTGTGTGTGTGTGTGTGTGTAGGGCCTCGATCGACTGACGGGAACTGTAACCTTGGGAACGGCGGCTGCTTTCAGAAATGTCAGATGTCTCGAGGTTTGGTTCAGTGTAGCTGTCACACCGGGTACAGACTGAGGGAGGACGGCAAGACCTGCCAAGGTGAGGAGAAAGGGAGTGTGTGGAGGAGAGGAGAGAGAAAGAGGATGATGGATGGGGGAGAGGCGGGGTACTCTGTACTGGCTGACTGTATAACGTAGCTGCAACAGAGGAATGATTTCTAATCCCACGATTCGGTGTCACCCAGAAGAGGATGGGTTCCTTCGGAGTGCGCTTCCACTCCGGGTTTCATCCTCATGTCCTCTCGGGGAGTTTTTCCTCCCCGTCACAGCCATCTCTGTTTCTCCGTCTCTCATCCGGACCCTGAATAAAACCTATAAATAAAACCGAACCGAACAGAGCCCGGTCCATCTCAGGAGGCGCAACTCATTTCAGAAGTCATGCTGGAGTCACTGGAGTGTGTTCCTGCACCTCTGCGGGCATTCTGAGGTTCAGCCATCAAATCCCGCCACTGGTGCTAACGGAGGGGTTCGAGACTCCTGGAAGTCCCCGCATCCGTCTCTGAGCTGAAACCCGAGAGCTGGAGCCTCAACTCCTCAACACACTCTGTCCATTTCCTCAAATCTTTCCCTTTTTTCCTTTAGCTCTCCATCCATCTCCGCCAAAGTTCCTTTCATCTGTTATTTTTCTTTCATCTCTATTTTCTCTCTCCCGTTCTCATTTTCTCTGTACCGACGTGTGAAATTGGCAGAGAGATTTAATCATTCTGTTTATTTATGAAGAGCAGTTGTTGAAGTAAACCCCCGTCTCACCCCCCTCTCATCATTTGGACTCTTCTAGATGTGGATGAGTGTGCTGAGGAGGGTTACTGCAGTCAGGGCTGTACCAACACAGAGGGGGGCTTCCAGTGCTGGTGCGTTCAGGGTTACGAGCTCAGACCCGACAAACGCAGTTGCAAAGCGCTGGGTGAGTTTCACACACCATTTCTACAAACTGACTAACTGACTTATTTATTTTAACACTCGGGGCGGCACGGTGGTGTAGTGGTTAGCGCTGTCGCCTCACAGCAAGAAGGTCCGGGTTCGAGCCCCGTGGCCGGCGAGGGCCTTTCTGTGCGGAGTTTGCATGTTCTCCCCGTGTCCGTGTGGGTTTCCTCCGGGTGCTCCGGTTTCCCCCACAGTCCAAAGACATGCAGGTTAGGTTAACTGGTGACTCTAAATTGACCGTAGGTGTGAATGTGAGTGTGAATGGTTGTCTGTGTCTAATGCCGCTTTTCCACTACCAACGCGGCTGAGTCGGGCTGAGCCGTGCCGTGCTGAGTCGAGCTGAATGGGGCTGTTGGAGTTGCATTTCGACTACAACCGCGCTGAACCGTGCTGTCTGGAAGTGGGTGGACACATTGGGTGGAGTTAGCGAAAGTGGGTGGACGTCACGTGATGTCGTTAGGCGGCGCAAACAGTGACATCAGTGAGCTTTTAAGCGGTAGTCTCACGACCCGGATAGTAAACAATAAACATGGAGGACATGGAGTCGTTAGTGTTGCTGGTCTTGGTGCTGTGGCTTGTTGTCACCGACAACGCCAACAGATACTGGCAAGAGCATATAGATGAGGCGAGGCGCATAAGGCTTCAGAAATTCTCGCAATTCGTAATTCTTCTTCTTCCGGGTTTACGGTGTTTACAGATCCCAGCGTGCTCGCGGGGCGTGTGTGGGCATGTGAGGACACTCCTCCTCACCAATCAGTGCACAGGGGAGTGTCTGCTCACGCCCCTAGCCCCACTCGGCTCGGTTGGGCTCGCTTCAGCCCCACTCCAAAACCGTGCGAGTTTTGGGTGCTGAGCAGGGCTGAAGCGAGCTGAGTCGTGCTGCTCTGAGGTAGTCGAAACGCGAGCCGTGTCGGGCTGAAGTGAGCTGAAAAAGGGTAGTGGAAAAGGGCCATAAGTGTCAGCCCTGTGATGACCTGGCGACTTGTCCAGGGTGTGCCCCACCTTTCGCCTGTAGTCAGCTGGGATAGGCTCCAGCTCGCCTGCGACCCTGTAGCGGCTAGAGATAATGGATGGATGGATGGATGGATGGATTTTAACACTTGATTGTGATTGGTCTGATGGTGCAGAGCCAATGTGTTTGCTTCACCTCTTAAATTTGCAAATGATGGCAATGGAAGAGATTTGACATGTTTTATTACTCACCTCTGATTGGTCCCTGTATGGCAAAGTGGGTGGAGCTAGGGGAAGGCACTGAATGTCACGTTCTCAAATCTGATTTTTAAGTTTTGTCTTTCTGCTCCCCCTTTTCCTCCCTCTTGCACCTGAGATGAGGTGATGTTCTGGTTCCACTCAGCCTGAGGCCTCAGATCCCAGTTATTGGCTCACAGGAGTAGAACCTGTCGTGGTCTTCTGCTGTTGTAAGCCTATGTGCCTCAAGATTCGCCATGATGTGCGGTTTGAAATGCTTTTCTGCTCGCCACGGTTGTAAAGAGTCGTTCACATTGCCCCTCCCCACGCATAACCCCCATAATTCTTTAACTGAAGCACGTTGCATTGTGCTGCTGCAGTGTGATCGGCTGATGGGATCGTTGCATTAATGAGCAAGGATACAGGTGTCCCTATTAAAGTGGCCTGTCTGTCTGTGTATGTACCAGTTAATGAAGAGAGCTGATCCGTGCGTTTGTTCAGGTCCGGAGCCGGTGTTGTTGTTTGCGAATCGGATTGATATCCGTCAGGTTCTGCCGCACCGATCAGAGTACACGCTGCTGCTGAATAATCTGGAGAATGCCATCGCGCTCGACTTTCACCACAGCAGGGAGCTGGTGTTCTGGTCCGACGTCACGCTCGACCGCATCATGAAAGCCAACCTGAATGGCAGCAATGTGGAGGAGGTCGTGTCCACCGGGCTCGAGAGTCCAGGTACACCACACGCAAAGCAATGGAAATCCTGGAAACGCCCATGTTATGACAAACAACAGATATATATCTCAAACCTCTGCAGCTTTGCTGGCTTTATCACACATTTTTTTCCCTTTATCCTTGCAGGTGGTCTGGCAATAGACTGGATCCATGATAAGCTCTACTGGACTGACTCGGGGACGTCACGCATCGAGGTAGCCAACCTCGACGGCTCACACCGTAAAGTGCTGATTTGGGAGAGTATGGAGAAACCCCGCGCTATCGCCCTGCACCCCATCGAAGGGTAAAACTCATGACCTCACACACACACACACAGACTGTTGGGTATAAACGCATGCTGGATGTGTGCTAAAGAGTTTATGTGCTGAAAACGTGCCCCGTTTTTCCAATATTCTTTTCCTCCCTCAGGAAGATTTACTGGACAGACTGGGGAAACACTCCGAGGATCGAGTACGCCAACATGGACGGGTCAGGACGCAGGATCATCGCCGATACCAACCTGTTCTGGCCAAACGGACTCACCATCGACTACGCCGGCCATCGCATGTACTGGGTGGACGCCAAGCACCACGTGATCGAGAGAGCTGATCTGGACGGGAAAAACCGCAAAGCCGTCATCAGTCAGGGTGCGTACCCCCCAGTCACCGTTAGCATGTTAGATCACGTTCTGTTCATTTAAAGGTGCAGAACCCGCTTGTTTGCGTTTGGATACGCTTCCTGTCAGTTATTTAGAGACGCTATACGGACCACTGCAGATCCAGGGGGCGGAGCTTCTTGAACATAGGTGTGAATCATTCAAATGTAAATCTGGCATAAGTATCAGGGATGTAATATTGGGGGAAAAACCAAAACTAATATTACTAATGTGCACCTTTAAATCTTACATAAAATTCTCAGGATAGCAAGGTTATGGTGTTAATATTAACAACGTTTATTCATATAGGCTAACACCTTTCTTCGATGGGCCATTGAAGGTAAGAAATAAATACAGAGTCGAGGGAGGGGGTAATATCCTGAGGAAAAAAAACATTCAAATTTCCAAGATTAATACGACAGTTAAGTCCATATATATTTGGACACTGACACAAATGTTGTTTTTTTACCTGTTTACTGAAACATATTCAGGTTATAGTTATATAATGGACATGGACATAAAGTCCAGACTTTCAGCTTTCATTTGAGGGAATCCACATTAAAATTGGATGAAGGGTTTAGGAGTTTCAGCTCCTTAACATGTGCCACCCTGTTTTTAAAGGGACCAAAAGTAATTGGACAATTGACTCAAAGGCTATTTCATGGGCAGGTGTGGGCAATTCCTTCGTTATGTCATTCTCAATTAAGCAGATAAAAGGCCTGGAGTTGATTTGAGGTGTGGTGCTTGCATTTGGAAGATTTTGCTGTGAAGAAAACATGCGGTCAAAGGAGCTCTCCATGCAGGTGAAACAAGCCATCCTTAAGCTGCGAAAACAGGAAAAAACCCATCCGAGAAATTGCTACAATATTAGGAGCGGCAAAATCTACAGTTTGGTACATCCTGAGAAAGAAAGAAAGCACTGGTGAACTCATCAGTGCAAAAAGACCTGGACACCCACAGACGACAACAGTGGTTGATGATCGCAGAATAATTTCCATGGTGAAGAGAAACCCCTTCACAACAGCCAACCAAGTGAACAACACTCTCCAGGAGGTCGGCGTATCAATATCCAAATCTACCATAAAGAGAAGACTGCATGAAAGTAAATACAGAGGGTTCACTGCACGGTGCAAGCCACTCATAAGCCTCAAGAATAAAAAGGCTAGATTGGACTTTGCTAAAAAACATCTAAAAAAGCCAGCACAGTTCTGGAAGAACATTCTTTGGACAGATGAAACCAAGATCAACCTCTACCAGAATGATGGAAAGAAAAAAGTATGGCGAAGGCGTGGTGCAGCTCATGATCCAAAGCATACCACATCATCTGTAAAACACGGCGGAGGCAGTGTGATGGCTTGGGCATGCATGGCTGCCAGTGGCACTGGGTCACTAGTGTTTATCGATGATGTGACACAGGACAGAAGCAGCCGGATGAATTCTGAGGTATTCAGAGACATACTGTGTGCTCAAATCCAGCCAAACTGATTGGTCGGCGTTTCATAATACAGATGGACAATGACCCAGAACATAAAGCCAAAGCAACCCAGGAGTTTATTAAAGCAAAGAAGTGGAATATTCTTGAATGGCCAAGTCAGTCACCTGATCTCAACCCAATTGAGCAGCATTTCACTTGTTAAAGACTAAACTTCAGACAGAAAGGCCCACAAACAAACAGCAACTGAAAACCGGTGCAGTAAAGGCCTGGCAGAGCATTAAAAAGGAGGAAGCACAGCGTCTGGTGATGTCCATGAGTTCAAGACTTCAGGCAGTCATTGCCAACAAAGGGTTTTCAACCAAGTATTAGAAATGAACATTTTATTTACAATTATTTAATTTGTCCAATTACTTTTGAGCCCCTGAAATGAAGGGATTGTGTTTAAAAATGCTTTAGTTCCTCACATTTTTATGCAATCATTTTGTTCAACCCACTGAATTAAAGCTGAAAGTCTGAACTTCAACTGCATCTGAATTGTTTTGTTCAAAATTCATTGTGGTAATGTACAGAACCAAAATTAGAAAAAATGTTGCCTCTGTCCAAATATTTATGGAAAAATAGCGGCGTTTTTTTTTTTTTTTTCTTGGTCAAGGAACCGGATCGCTTCACTTTGGAGCAACATCACACCAGAGATGCTACGGCTGAGCTGAGCGTTATGGGAAATACGGTCTTTCATCCTCGGTCAAATAAAAGAATAAAAAAAAAAAACCAAGAGATTTTTAACTACATCTCCCAGAATGCACTGCAGCCAGGAAGCATGGTTTTTTTTTTTTGCCTTGTGACTTTTTAATCTTGGAAATTCTGAGTTTTTTTTTTTTTTTCTCAGAATATTACCCCTGGCTTCCTCAGCTCCATTTTTTACCCACGACGGCCCTAACACTCCGTCGTACTTTTCTTTCTTCCGTTCAGTGATTTTCAGGATAATCTGAGAATCCTTACACATGATAAAAAGTCTGTTTAACAGTATAACTCTCCGGGACTAAGAGTAAGCAGATGTTAACGGGGTTTCCGCCGCTGCCTGCGTTATGATGAAGCTAAATAAGTTTTAGCAGCATTTTTGTTAGGCGTAATGTACAATATTCGAACGTTTATACAGAACGCTGTTTGATGTGCGATTTATTTTGCCCTGTGAATTATTCCTCTACACCAGAAAGTTGTTAATGTGGAGGGAAAGACCCAGAATGTTCTCGGACCGCTGAATATTTCAGTTATTTTGGGAGCTGGAGGGCTAAGAGAAGTAAAAATATGGAATAGATGGAAGATTATATCATGAAGGGAAGTGGAATAAGTAGCAAGTCTGACTTAAATTAAACCGTACAGTCACACACTGACTCTCTTTGTTTTTGCTTTGTGCCCCGTGTGACCCTTCGCTGTAATCAAATTGGAAGGAGAGAGAGAGAGAGAGAGAGAGAGAGAGCCCTGCAGACTCTGGTTACCCAACTTAACAAATCCATTTAATAATGTTGGCCCTTGCGAAAATAGTGAAAAAAAGAGGAAATTAAATCTGCGTCAGCTCGAGATTTTCCGAGACTTTACTCCATGTTTGTGGCATTTTGTGTGTATTCACTGAGGAATCCCACAGGGAAGTCTAGACACATTCCATATAGCATACACACACACACACACACACACACGCGCACGCACGCACACGTAATGCATGCTTCGTTAGTGGAAAAGTACGGGTTCTTTAAACCTCCTGGTTTTGCAATAATTTACAGTTTTACGGTTTGAATAAAATCCTGAATTATCATCGTCGTGACAAGCAGAGAAATTGTTCACAAAGGGGTGGAGCTAACGGCACTACAGAGGGGCGGAGTTTCTGCTCATTTTTAGGTCGAGCTATTGAATAGAACGAGGTGCGTGCGTGTGGGCAGGTATAACACACCTGAGCGCAATATCGTTCTTTTTCCTGCAGCTGTATTTACAGCTGCTTAAAAAACCCTAGACATGCATGACAAAATAAGAGAGGGGTTTCACAGTGAAGCGAAAAATGTATGGAAACAGCGATGGCAGGATAAGAAACGAGTGCACGCCCGCAGAAACATGAGGAAGCTCTGGGAAGAGAGGACAGGGAGAGCTCAGCTCCATCCATGCATCACATTCCTGACAGATAAGATCATATAAATAAGGCACTTCGTGACCACCTGGATGGAAGACAGAGAGAGAGAGAGAGAGAGAAGAAAAGAGTTTTTCGCACTTAATTTGTGCTCTTTGCACATTCTGAGCGCTATGAGTGAAGTGGAAGGCGTGAGGAAACAGTCCACAGGCTCTGGGGTCAGGAGTTAAACCCTCAGGGCGTTGACCAAACCCAGTCAATACTTCACAAAGCGAAGAGCCAAGACAAGTGTCACGTTCATCTCGTGAGCGGTGTGTTGGCGCTGAGCGATTCAGCCACACGTGGAGTGCTGGAATTACAGAACGATAACGTGTGCACACCTGCTCCATGTTAAGGCCGTGCCATTTCAGCCGGACGACGATGTTTGGAAGATGACGGCGATGATGCTCCTGACAGCCTTGTCCCACAGTGTTCCTCGTTTGTCTCATGAAGCCCACGTTGCTCGTGCAGCCTCAGCTAACTTAGCGTCCATTTTTGCCAGCTGTCCAGAGTAACTCCCTATCGGTGGCAGAAGAGGCGTGGCCGAGAGCTTTTTGGGCTGTGAAGTCTCCGATTGGACCTCACTGTTCTGTCCTGGCGCCTCACTGGCATGAATACTGCAGAAGTCTTTATTAGTGTACGCTGTATAAGAGTGCAGCGTGGTTTGAGGTGAGGGTTACGCTCATTAAGGAAGAAACGAGGGCAGTGTGCATGATGTCAAGGGCAAACACAGCCCCAGTTACATACCGTATAACGGCGTCCAAATTACGGGCTTGTCAAAAGGCCCGAAATAGAACATACGAAAACCGCCCAAATTAGAAGAAAAAATCCTGTTCCATAAGGGTGGAGAACCCAAAATATTTTTTAAATTATTGTTAAATGTCATTTTTTGGCATATATATATATGTGACACCTCACCGAATCCAGGGACGCATGTCGGCCGAAACGAATCCAAGATAATCGCAAAAGAAGCATTTTTTTTTTTCGAAATTTGTGATTTTTGTTTTTTTCCATCATGTGCAAGTTGAGATCTTGAAGAATGCAATCAGTATTTCAGATAATAGATTGTTTTGTTGGAAAAGCATACATTTTTTGTTGCAAATTGTCTTGTTTTTGTCAGGACTGTAGCCTGCTGGGGGGTGTGGGTAAATTACCATATGGGCCATTCACATGATGATTTAAGTCTTTTTTTTTTTTTCCGCGAATCAGCTGTATGATACGAGCTGAGCTTGTGGCTACTTAAGCTGCATACAGGCGTGTGATTTCACTATGGAATGAGCAAGCTAAACAGAGCGCAGAGGAGCAAACACCGCGAAGCAAACAGACGCACGGTATTTACATCGGAGATCACCATTTCTAGCAAAAAAAACCGCAACCAAAAGGAAGTGTTCTAGGACTACATATTCCATCGGAGGCATTGGTGTGTGCAGGGCGCCGTTCCTCTTTCTGATGGGGTGAGTTTATTAATCTAAGGCTGTGTGGTTATTTTTGCATGTAACGGAGAGTGTTGTGGTTTGGTTAAGCCTAGGTCACAACCGGACGTACAATTTTTTGGCCGTGTGATTTTTGGCGTTTCCCAAATCGCTGCGTTTTTTTTGTTCACGGAGAAAGACGCGCGTTGGCCGTAAGTTTGTCTTGCAACCTGAAAAAAACGTAAGCGCCCGTAGAGTTTGTTTGACATGACAAAGAACCTCTGCGGCCGGTCTGCGGCTCGAAAATCAGCACATCACATGCGTGTTTCACGCGCGCTCTCCGTGCGTTTCATGCGCGCTCTCCGTGCGTTTCTTGTGTTTTTTGCGTGTAGACCGGCTGTAGGAGCACGGTACCGTACGGCCGGTTGTGACCGAGGCTTTACATGAAACTAGCATTGTGTTAGTTGTGTTATCATCGTGCTATCTTTCTTTCTTACGGTGTGAGTAATTTTTCAACCACAAAACGTTAAAGTATACTTTAGGACTTATTTTTGTACTTCATAATTGTGTTGGGCATACTTTGCATGGAAGGAAAATTGACGTGGTGATCTTTGTTTAGATGAAAGTAGCATCGTGCTAGCTCGTAGGGGGTAGGGCTTTCCTTAATGTCATGCAAATGAGCACCATTATGTGCCCGCCCTGCACCCAGAGTAGCTGAGATGGAAAACTTTGAGGGCGATTTTCTCCCTTTTCTGTTTTAAGAAGTATACACTTTCAAAAGGCCACACATTCTTCAAATATTGTCAGATCTCCACATGGAAGGCATCATTGGAAAGCTTAGAAACTGTACTTTCTGAATCTGTCAATAACTCAAAATGCCCCCGGGTGGACATGTGTCTCTGGATTCTGGATTTGGGCACATTTATTTCAATTTGTTGTTCAGTCGCTTCATAACATGAAATGCGTCTAGCGATTACCGTAAACCGTGTCTGAGTCTCTGACGTCTGAATGTCGTAAAATATACTGCCTTTGTTTATGTTGTGAAATTCTCAACGATTCATGAGAACACGTGGCTGTCGGTTTGCGATACTGCTGATAGTATAGACCCCTTCGCATGTTTGTAAACAAACCGAGCGTTGCCAGGACGCGCGCGCAGCCTGGACTCAGAAACAATGGCGCTGCCCATAGACCGGCATTATGAGCTGTCAGATTATGCAAAACAATTGTCGTTACAAGATCGAGAACGCTACATAAATAAGTTAACTCTAACAAGTGGACATCGCCTACCGGATCCGCATTTAATTAAAGAGTGGATGGACGATGTTAGTAAGTTCCCTGGTATACAATGGCCAGATATATACTCGTACCTTATTGACAAGACTTCAGTGTACACCCACGGAAAACTTCGTGCCTACAAGTCTTTAGACGCAGATGATTGTTATGTGCGGGCATGGACAACTTGATTAACAATGGGACATTCATATTCATTTTGTTTTAATCAAATTATGCCAGTGATGTGATGGCAATGTGGCTTTAGCTACAACAGCAAATACCAACACTAAACAGCAATTTGCAGGAGGTGATGGCATGAAAGGAACGATAGTGTAAAGAGTGCAG